>NC_141687.1:554203231-554868231 GCF_964263255.1 Lissotriton vulgaris
AGTCTTTACGAAATTCTGAGAAGCTTTTCATCCGATTTGCGGTAAAGAAGCAGCCTAGTTGTGTAATCCCTGCCCTAACCCACCTAGACATACAACCATCTTGAAAAATCTCTGGGAGATCAGGGTTGCCGCTAACTGGAGTATAGCAAGAGAAACGTCCAACCCTAGGAGTTTGCGGATATTGATCCAAACTTTAGAAATGCCCAAAATAGTCTTCAATTTAGTGTTCTTAAAAAAATTGTCGTTAATATGTCGCCATAAACACCCTTTGCTTCTATCTCCTAGAACCATTTCCTGAGGGGTAGGGATTGCAAGATTACTAGAATCAGTAGCTATCAGATTTGTGCCGTATTTGGCCACTGTTGCCCAATAGTTAATCCTAAAGTTTGGCATAGCTAACCCCCCTCTTTCTTTTGGTAGCATAATCCATTTTAGTGCCCTCGAGGTTTCTTGAATCCCCAGATAAATCTAGAAAACAGAGATTTGATATTTTTAAAGTAATGCGGGGAGAACTCTAGACAAATTGTTATGAAAAAGTATAAAAAATTAGGTAGAAACAGCATTTTAATCAAATTGCACCTGCCACCAATAGTCAAATGTAGATTATCCAATCTAACCAAATCTTTTCTGGTGCGCCCTATTAATGGGTCAAGGTTTATCTGTACAATTTTGTCTACCTTGGTGCTTATACTGACGCCGAGATAGATAGCATGTTCCACTACTCTGACGTCCCTCATCTCTACTTTGTCATTTATAACAACCTGAGTTTTCCCCGTATTCAGTTTTATCCGGAGATTTTGCCAAATCGTGCCGCTTCCTCCTCAACACTCTCGATGGCCTCCTTGGGGTTGGTGGTAACTAGAGCTATATCGTCCCCGTAAGCTAGGACTTTTGTATCATAATTATTGATCATGATAGGTGGCACGCGCGGATGACTTTCAAGTTTGCGGATAAATTGGTCAATGTATATCGCGAATAAGAGAGGCAAACAGGGACACCCTTGTCTAGTTCCCCTCGTGATTATGAAACTCTCGGACATATACCCATTTATCACAACGTTAGTACTTGGGTTGACATAGAGTCCTTGGATAGCTTTAATAAATCTCTTTGTTATTCCCTGATTTGACATAGCTGCCCACAAAAACTTCCAGGAGACCCTATTGAACGCCTTTTCCGCATCCAGAAGAATAAGGGCCATAGGGTCTCCTGTAGTTTCTGCAAAGTCAAATAGAGAGATCACTCTCTGTATATGATCAGTTGTTGATCTGCTGGGGATAAATCCGTGTTGTCAGACTGATACCATCTTATGGATTATAGGCGCCAATCGCCTTGCAAGGAATTTGGAATAGATCTTTGAATCTCCATTAATCAATGTTATCAGGCGGTACGAGCCCATTTCCAAGGGATTTTTATTTTCCTTCAGGAAGATCATAATCTTTGGCAATGACCAAGACGGAGGTGGGTTTCCTCCCTGAAGTATGGACTTAAAAAGTTGTAGCATGATAGTTTTCAGTGTTCTGCGAATTCAAGATAAAATTCTGTAGGGATCCCATTTACGCCAGCTGCTTTACCAGCAGTCAAAGATTTCATGGATAATAGTATTTCATCCCGGCTAATGGGAGAATCCAATACATCTTTATCCTCTTGTCCCAGGCGCTCACCCAGCTCTTCATCAAAATAATCTCTCGGATCCTCTTGCTCTCCTAACGGTTCCTCGTACAATTCTAAATAAAACCTTTGAAAAGCAGCTCTAATTTCGAGTTCTTCTAGTCTCACTTCGCCATTACTATCGTTAATAGCTTTGATCATATTTCCAGTCATCTCCTCCCTTGTACGGACTGCCAGCTGGTGCCCCACTTTCTCGCTAAGTTCAAAAGTTTTTTCTTTGTAGATCATAGCTTTAGTGATAGCTTTTTCCATAAAGATCTCAGATATCCTATTTCTAGCGATTGCAACTTGCGCTAATCCCTCGGTACCCTGACCTGTTTGTACAGCTACGATCAAATCTGCCTCAGCTTTATTCAAGTTCTGATGTAGAGGCTAGTTGTTGTTTACCTTTTCTATTGGTACGTACTGAAAATTGCAGTGTCTCCCCTCTAATGCCAGCCTTCATTGCATCCCAAACTACCTTGACAGGAGCACTACCCATATTTATTTCCAAAAAAGATGGTAGCCATTCTCTTATAAGAATACAGTACTCCTCATTTCTTAAGAAGGCTCTTTCAAAGGTCCAAAGGCTTCTAGTGCGAGTAGTAGTACTGCATGCTATATTAAGTTCTAGTGGGTTGTGGTCAAATAGTACCCTTGGAAGCTTCCTTATAGTGCTGCTGTCCTTGACTGAAGTAGATAAAAGTATATAATCTAGTCGGGCATGACGAGAATGGGGATGGGAAAAGAAAGCGTATCCATGATCCCCGGAATGACCCAGTTGCCATCCATCCGATAAGCTATGCCATTCGCACAGATCTTTGAATGCTCTAAAGACTTTGGGTTTCCTCCCTTGATAGTTAAATTCTGGGGTCGGAGTCCAATCTCCTGGTAGGTGAAGGTTGAGGTCACCACACACAATAAGAGGCAAGGGCCAATGTACTAGTTCATTAGAAATGCTAAGTAAAGTATCCGGGTCATCCCCCAGATTCCCATAAACTGTACATAAGGTCACCGTGTTCTGCCCACTATTGTAACGGCACTCTGTAATGGCCCATCTTCCAAACGTATCTGCAAGTGATCGATTAAATTGTAAGCCGCATCCTTTAGCAAGAATGGCCACTCCCTTAGTGCAAGTTCCCTGAGTGGATGCAGTTATGAGTTGAAACCCCAAGGATTTTAACAGATGTTGTTGTCCCCTCTCTATATGGGTCTCTTGTAAGCAGACTATGTTGGCCTCCATAGCATGCAGACCTTCTGCTACCGTTTGCCTCTTTTTTGAATCATTGAGTCCGCAGATATTTAAGGATACAATTCGTAATCTAGCTATCCTTCTTATAGATCTTTCTTTGAGTTAAAGCCATATTTATTGTTTTTTTCCATTCATCCCTTTTTTTCTTTCTTCCTCCCTCTTTCCTCTCCCTCCCCATCCACCTTACTTGTCCCCTCTGACCCTTGATCAGCTTTTTAAATCCTAGTGACAAATTTGCTCCTTTTAAAGCACTAAAGTTAATCTCTTCACTGGCTGTCTTCCCTTGGTCTTCCCCCATTCCCTCCCTCCCCTCCCTTCCACCTGCTTAGCCCCCCCCAGGCTCCCCTTACCACCCTATGAGGCATCCTGGGTCCTGAAGTACCCAGGTGTGGGCATCCGTATAATCAGTGCGCTTAAGCTTGCCCTGTGGCCTGGTCATATATACCCTAGATATATCGACTGGAGGGCGGTAGAAGTTCAATTATCAGCTCAGCCATTTTGCTATATATTATTACACAAGGCCAAATATTTATATCATATTTGATTAGCAAGCTGTTCGCCATTTCCCACCCTCACCCCCTCTCCAGGGTGTGACCCATAGTATTTACAAGTTCTGCATACTAAACGGTTTACATTTTTGCACCGCAGTGTCGAAGTCTTTAGATTTCTTCTTCCCATTAGGTCCTCCTTATTTGTCATTATTTTGTTTCGCTCTCTCCCATATTTCCTTTAGGTATGCCTCGGCCTGGATTTCACTTGTGAAACTTCTCGTTGTTCCCCTGAAGCTTATTTTTAGGCGTGCTGGATTTTGCAAAAACACTGTAGCTCCGATTTTTTCAAAGGGGGTGAATAGTTGTCTCATTCCCCATCTGCGTTCGACAGTTGCGTGTGCAAAATCCGGTCTAACAAAAAACATAAAACCCTTGTGTTCTCTTTTAGTAGTAGGCCTAGCCAGGTCATATATAGCTTCCCGTAGTATGAAATTTCCAAAAGGAGGTGCATTCTCATAGATGTTATGGATGCCTAATTTAAGAGTATCCTCTTCATGCGTAGAGTGTTGTCACCAATGGGACTCAAAATGCAATTTAGGGAAATGTTAAATCTGCTATATACTGCCTTATACTTTACAGCATTCCTGATAAATAGGGGAAGTGGACATTGATGCCCACTCTCTTGGTTAACATTTGCATTAGCCATACAGCCATTGGCTTGCTATATGTGAGAACATCATTGGTAGCGCAGGCTCACACTTGGCGACAGATCCCTTTTAGTCTCTCTTAAAGCAGATGACATTGTGCTTTGTGTGAATGTACAAGTCCTTAATCTGTACCATATGCTGAGGGAGGTTGTGTTGTTTGGCGTATACTCTGGAATCAAAGTAAACTGGCCTAAATCAATGATGTTCCCGCTTGTGCCTAACGCTGTTGCCACACCTATGCCATTTCTCTTGTCTTGGTGTGAAGATGGAATACAGGTCTTAGGAACAACATGTAACGAGAGAAACAGAAATAGTCCACCACAACTCTGGGGTCACTTTAGTACCCCTTAAAACAAGGGTGGAGAAATGGAAGAAATTGCCTTTGTGGATGATGGGGAGGGTATCTATCAATGAAATAATAATTTTGCCACAATTGTCATGTATCTTTTTAAATGTTCACATCAGGCTATTACCACACTTTATTAAACAACTGAGTCAGGTCTTGCTTAAAAATATATGGGCTGATGGGCCGCCTCAAGTGCATTGGGGGATCCTGACAAGATCACTGAGGGTGGGGGCACTGGCAGTGGAATCCTGAGTCTCAGACGGCATTGCTGGGAGATACTAGCCTCCTGCCATTAATTTGTGTCTTGAATTCTACTATTGGCCACGGGTAGGATGGCAATGGTATGGGTGCAAAAGAAAACACCCACCACTGATCAATGGAACCTGGATATTGTGCGAAAAGAAAACCAAAAAATATGATTAACCACTTTATCCTATAATTCGAGAGAACATTTCATTGTTATAGGCCATTCCTTTTAGTATTAGAGCAGTTCATTCAAGAATTGCTTTGAACCCCAGAGAAAATCATAATATACGATTCAATTTTGGGCACCAGTTTGCTAGCAATTCATTCTCACAGTTCACTATCCATTTTTTATTGCCTGAAAACATTTTGTACCAACTGTCTTTTGATTCTGATGTTACAATGGAGATGTAAAGTACTTAATGATGGAAGTATTCCAATGTGTTGCCCTAGATTAAGAATAGAGGTACTGTTTTTATGAGATTTTTCATAAGTGCAAGTGTAATTCAGCGTTTATGTTATGGCCCCATGTTTTTTCTGTTCACAACAGTGTTCACAACAACATGAGTTTTTTTCCTCAATTGATGCTCTCTGTTTTCACCACTTGAGTGTTTAAATATGTGTTTAATGGCATGGAAAGCCAGGTTTTCTGGATTCTCTTCGTACTCATCTCAGAAATGTTTAGCCATGTGGTAGCTCCTGCATGATTTTTGATAGCCTGCAAATGTTGTAAAATTCTTGTTTTTAATCTTTTTGTGGTGTTTCCAATATATTTTCAGTTGCAGGTAGACTCTAATATGTAGATGACGTACGCAGTATTGCAGATGATTCTCTCTGTATTCAATTGCTTTTTGCTGTTAAATGTGTAGTAATATTTCTTATTTCTCTTATAAGAGCAGGCTTTACATAAACCACACTTTGAAAAGTCATTTCTTTTTGCTGTTTGATAATCACATTTTATGCTGTCAGCCTCCAACTGACTTTTAGTCAATATCGCCCCTAATGATGCAACTTGACTAAACATGAGATGCTAGGATGTGGCCCTATATACTGTTTAGGATGTTCATCCATACTTATTAGGTTCCAGTTGTTTTGCAGGATTTTGTTTATTTGTGAATGGTCCATATTGAAGTCCAAGATGAACCGGCATTCATTAGTTTGATAAGCATCCTGCAATTGTTTCTTCATCATTGTTTGGAGCAAGATGTCTTCTCTCCTCTTAGTTTTAGCTCTACATAAAACATATTTTGGTTAGTTTCTTTGTTACATCTTATAATTGAGCCCTAGCATATTGATTGAACTCTTTTTCTATGTAGTAGTTCCTCTGTGTTCTTAAATGCATTCTGTATGGTATGCTCCATTTTACTGCTTTAGGATGGTCGCTTTTGGAATGTAAAATGCTGTTACGGGCTCTGGACTTTTGATGTATTTGTCTGCATCAATCTCTGTCTTTAAGAAAAAAGTGACATCCAGGAAATTAATCAGTTTTGTGTTGATGTTACTTGTGAGCCTGACATTGTGTGTGTCTCATTAAGTTTTCCTTCTGAATATTTCCAGGAATGGCTGGTCACCATCCATACTGAGAAAAGATCGTAAATTAATCTGGTCCCTAAGATCACATGGCTCATCTTTTCTTGTTTTTGACATGCTGTCTCCAATTACCACCATACCATAAAAACATTAACATACGTTAGTGCGCAGGATGTACCCATCGTAGTGCCTTGTTTGCAGGTCACTTTGTGAGTAAGGTAATATTAAAGCATTATAATAATTTCTGTATGCCATAGATGGCGCATAAATCTTGCTCTCTGGAAACATTTGCAGGCTTCTATATTTCTTGCTGATGTTGAATTGATGTGTACAGAGACAACCCATAGAGAGTCACCATTATGTATGTTTCCAAGGAATGTCATTGATTCTGAGTAGAAAAGCAGAAGCGTCATATAGATGTGATGGAAGGGGTTTGATATATTCAAACAGAAGCAGGTCAACATAGTGTGATGCATTTTTCAGTAAGAATCCAATCGAGCTATCAACTCATCTACCCGAATGTTCTATAAAGTCTTGTACACCTTTGGGAAGAAGTACACTGTGGGTGTGATAGGATGATCCACCTTGGAGTATTTGTATTCTTCCCATTGCAAGAAATCAATTGCCCTCGGGTTTTGGAACTTGGAGTGATATTCAATCATGAACTGATTTTTTGGATTTCTACCCAGCTTTTCATAATGGTCTTCCAAACCCAGTTACTTTTCGGCGGCTTCTTTTATGTATGGAATTAGTCTATGATGACAATGATTCCTAGTTTGTCTGCTGCTTTTATTACAATAGTCTTCTCACTTTTCAATTCATGTCATTCTTGCCATTCTTTCTGAAGTTGCCTCATGCTCTATTTCAAATTTTAGCTCTAGATATTTTCCATATCCTCCACCATACGTTAATGAAATAAGTACACTTTGTTCACAGGTGGCATTTGTGGACAGTATTTGCTCTTTGGTCTAAGATTGCTGATATACGGAATTCTTGTGTCTAGTCCCATGTTGTCTTTTGCTACAGATTCTACCAATCCCAGAGTGTGTTCAGTCATGTCTAATTTTTCATGTAAAACTCTTAGGAAAATTAGGTGAGCAATATCAATCCCTTGTAATATTGAGAGGGTCTGTCCTTCATGTTCTGATTTCCCAGGCCATGTGCCATAATATTTATAGAGCTTGAGTTTTCTAGTAAACTTGTAAAGGTCAATTCTTAAATTGATAAAGTCAGGCTTTTCTTATGGGCAAAAAACTAGCCCCTTGTTCAGTATTTTCACTTCTGCGTTTGTGATCATTTTGGATGATAAAATAATTACTATGGGTTCTGATTTCTCACTCATCTAATCTATTTCAGTTCCTGGAATCTCGTCTTGTACTGGTTGCCAATGTGATATGTTCCTCAGCCTGTTGTTTCCTCTCTCTCTCTTTGCTAGGGGGTTATGTGAAAAAGTCTTATTTGTTTGTTGAAATTTTGCCAGGTGCTAAAGTGTGTTAAGTGTTAACAACAGACACAGACTCCGATAAACCAATACTCAATGTGAGATCCGAATGAAGGTTGGATAACACTGCAAGAACATGGTAGGAATATAGGTTTCTCTTGGGTTTCTAGGATATCAGGAGGCACGCTCAGTACAACATTTCTATAGAGTGTATTTAACATTTAGAACAATCTTTAAATTGAACCCCAAATGTTTTTCACATGCTTTACTTTAAGGAAATAGGAGAATCCTCAATGACTTCGTATTCAGCCACATTTGCTTTCCCATTCGTACTTTGGTAAAAATCAATGTCAACTAGGCCACCTTTCATTAACAGGGCTAAAACTGCCTTTGGTCATTGTGACATAAAATACAAACTATTTATGAATATTCTATGAACATAGAGCCTCATCACTTTCACCTCCTCATATCTGAAAATATAATATTGAACAGACTGCAAATTTAAGCTAACAGGAAAATGTTGTAACATTCGGCATGTTTTAACAGGTTCATCTCTGACCAAAGTGAGACTTGTGGTTTGACATTTTGCAATTCTTAAAAAAACAGCAAAGAAAAGTAGTAGATTAATGCATTTAGAATGCCATAGTCTTTTCACTGTAAACACATACCATTTGACAGAGACATTTTGAATCCATCTGTCTGCACTGTGTTCAGAGGGTAATATCCATTAAGCTCATAGTTATTTTTTAACATATTTTCCAGGTGGATACGAAGAGCCACATCTAAAGAAAAAAATTTAGCACATAATGTTCTGTTAGTGAATGGAAAACAGATCTTCATTAGGTAGTATTTAGTGAAAGAGGTCAACAAGTGGATGGCATGTGCACAATCAGTCAGTCGTAGATACATTTTGCATTAAAGGCACTCAACGTGTATAGATATTAGATGTACAAGACTAATGGGTAAGTCTTTACAAATATATATATATATATATATATATGATATATATATATATATACATGTATATACGTATATATATTAATATGTATATGCAATATATATATATATATTCAATAAAAAAGCTAAAGTTAAAGTGACGTTATAGTTAGGTGAAAATTTCAGTGACCACGTAACATTGTAAACAAAAAATAAGTTATAATTATCTCTAGTAACTATAACCCTAAAGTAACTATAACTCGCACCCCTGCCATGCACACTTTTGTCCTCAATTATGTCATTGGAAATGTTGCAGAGATGTTATCAATGATGTCATAGAGCATGTCCTGAGTGAGTGATATGTGGGATAATCAGTTGTGCATGGCGAGGGTGCTAGCTATAGTTACCTTAGGGCATGAGTTATAGTTACTATGGATATGTATGACTGGTGAATTTAAGTGTTTTTGAGTCAGTTTAAAACATAAACGTTGTCACTAGAATTTTCACATGACTATAACGCCACTTTAGCTTTTTGCTTTTTCTGTGAATTTCTAGTTTTTTTTAACATAGAGTAATATTTTATTACCACATGTTAAGCTGGCCCAGCCAGCCTTAGGCCGTAGGTGGTGGGGGGAGGTTGGCTTTAAGGCCTGTCCCTCCCCAAAGCCAGCCAACCCCCTGTGCGCTGCATAGGGTTGGCAGCAGGGCCTGGCTTGCCTGCAGTCAACCATACGCCATGCACAGCCTTCTGGCATGTGCAACTTATGCTTGGTCTCATTGGACCTCACCACACTCAGGCAGACGTACTGACTTTGTCATGAGTTACAACACCAAAATATAAAGAAGTGAACCTACTGACTTGAACAAGAGTTGAGCAAATCAATATCATTAAAACTGATCTATCACAAATATTTTAAATAAAATGTATATTGAAATAATTCACACAATGCAGTGTTTAATAATATTGATTGTCCCAACAATGTTCAATACAATTTTAATTAAAGAAACATGTCTGACTTTTTACATGGTTTTTATTATTACATTTTCTGGGTGAAAATGGCAAAATAAGAAGTCAGAAAAAAGAATCAAACCAGCATGTCTCTGAGTCTTTCGTTTAACCTATTACGTCCTGAAAATGCAATCAGAAAAACAACCACAAGAGTGCTTACACTCCAGTTGAGGAGCACAGAGCTCCACCTAGGAGTGTTTTGAAAAACATATGGGAAGTTTTCAAAAGATCATGGATTTGATGACCCAGGACACTAACTGGATTTTTTTCTTTTATGTTGCTGGGGGGCGTTGGACTGCCTGCAGCTTCCAACATTAAAAAAGGCTTGGTGGTATCCTTCCTCTTCTAGGGGCACCACCATGTTCGTAAAATATAAAAAATAAAGTCTATACAGGGCATTATGGGGTGCTCCTGTAAAGGCTCAGTGAATAATATATGAGCAGCTGCTGCCATTCATTTATTATTCTTTTCTGTTCTTAATTTACTTTAGGTGCCCAGGGGCCCACCCAGGATAACCATACATCATGGAGCGTGCAGCCACCTTGAGCCTTTGCATCTCCCGGGCTGTATTTATTTTAAATAAGGGGAGACCTCCTCCGTGAGTAACTAGAGGCCGCAGAGACCCCATCCCCGGATCCTTTTTGTTTTAATTAAGATGAGAAGGGGATGCATCTCCCTTCCCAAACCACTAGAGGCCCCAGGGACTCCACCCTATTTTTTTTTGCTGTAGAGACATCGTGTCTGGCACACTGTTTGAGGTAAATTATTTTGTTGTTCAGAAGATCAACAATAATGGCAGCGGGAGTTTTGGATTCGCATCAAAGGATGCAGAAAAGAAGAACAATTATCAGTGCATAGAGGTGGAGCTTATATGCAGCTCGCTTCACCACTTCTGAGGCAGTACAGAGTAACAGCAGAGTCACACGGTGCCGTCTATTGGCCCACATGAGATTTGCTGAAACCTGGGGATTTTCTAAAGGTAAGAAATCTGTGGGCGGAAGGAAAAGAATCCATCAGAAAATAAATATTAATCTTGTCTTTCTTATATAGAAGAACACTTTATTGACTTACTTAAACATACCGAGTCGGGGGGGCGTGGCTTCGCGGGCTTGCATGGCAGACGCTGCCTAGAGGAGCTCCGTCTTGGCCCTATCATCATCCGCCGAAATATCCTGTACCCCGCCTCCTACCGCTGCCAAAAGTGCGGTCGAGCTTGAGGAACCTGCCGGGCACCCTCGGAGGGCATTTTCAGCAGCCCGGGGGCCCTGGATGCCGGGGGGCGAAGCAAGTGTTTTGCGGCCTGGTTTGGCGCCATGCAGCCGAGGCCTCGATGTTGGTGCTCCCCGGGTCCGCGACACTGTAAATGTAAATGTATTGCGATTTATATAGTGCACGTATCACCCGAAGGCATCAAGGCGCTTGCTTAGGGAACCCGTCCTGGTATTCTCTTGTGAGATACCCCAGCAGGGTATCCGCAAGGTGAAAGCCAGGCATCCCGCCGCGAGGGGCCGTTGTGGAGATTAAGCAAGCTATTGCCCAGAGTCGCAGAGTGTGAACCCGTGAATCGAGTAGGCACCGGAGCTAGAATTGTCGAGTCCATGGACATTTTAGGACTCAAGACCCCGCCGAGCCGGGAACTGAACCCTGGTCCCGGGCTGACCTCTGCTTCCAGGTCTGCCTCCTCTAACCAGTGAGCCACACTTCTCCACTGTCGTTGGCCGCATCCTCGGAGACGGGACCCAGAGGTGCGAGGAGGTCCGGCCCTGCTCCTAATCCTCCGCGGAGGCCCTAAAGACTGCTGTGGCGGGTGCTGTATGCCAGGGACGCTTCACTTTGGGGTAAGCCTGCCGGGAGGCCCCAGAGGCGTGGGGCCTAGTCACTGACCTTCGGCAGGGAGATAGAGCATGGCGGGGCCGGCGCTGCGGTCTGGGCGTGCCTGGCTTGTGCACCCGGAGCGGCGGACCCCTTTATGTTCGGGCTTCACCTAAGGGTCCTTGCAGTGGCATTGGGGTGCTGATCCCACGGGCATGCTGTGGTGGAGGAGTGGCCTGTAGCCCAAAGTTTCCGGGCAGGATTGGAGGTGCCTGACGGTGACCCCAGGACATATCTACGCCTGCTACGCTGCGGCAAGACCGGAGTGAACTGTGGACTGGACAGAGGCTTGCTTGGCTGGCTGCAGGCTCGCGCGCTCATGGAGCACGTTGGGAGGGCGAGTGAGGAGCCATTGGCGCGTACTCAGGAGTGGTGACATCAAGGGGCAACCGGCCTCCAAGATTGGACCTTCTGGTGCCTCTGCCCAAGTGAAGACGACGCAACCGCCATTAAGTGTGACTCACTGGTTAGAGCAAGCAGACCCTGAAGCAGAGGTCAGACCCCGGACCAGGGTTCAATTCTCGACGCGGCAGGTTCTTGAGATCAAATGTCCATGGACTCGATAATTCTAGCTTCGGTGCCTGACCTAAACTTGGGTTCACACTCTGCAACTCTGGGCATTAAGCTTGCTTAATCTCCACAACGGCCCCCCCCCGCGGTGGGATGCCTGGCTTTCACCTTGGGGATGCCCTGTAGGGGCTATCTCACAGGGAAAAGCCAGGACGGGTTCCCAAGGCAAGCGCAGAGATACCCCTTCGAGGGTCGATTCAGGCGCTATATAAGAAACATAATAATAATAATAATAATAATAATAATAATAATAATAATAAGAAGAAGAAGAAGAAGTCCACGGTGGTCAAGGCGGGGGTGAGATCCGGTAAGCGGGATTGAGCGGGGCCACTCCCGGAACTGCGGAGTGCTGGAAGGGGAGTGGACGTCGATGAAGTTCCCGGCGACTTGGTGCCTGACCCTAGCAGACCTTGGGTAGATATTCCCGACGTGGTCCGCCATGACCAGAGGCGGAAGTTGTGGTGGAGCCTCGAAGCAGGGTCCGATAGATAAATTCACGGGACCGCATGGCAGCGCCGGGGCCGCCGGAAGCCAGCAAGCATCAGGGCCGGACAATGCAGCGCTTATGGCGAGATATGCTGGATGCGAAAATCGGGGCTGTGGGGGCAGATGTCACACTGCTGCGCCAACATCTACGGAACACTGTGGCCCGCATCACGGAAGCCGAAACGAGGATAACGGGAGATGAAGATGGCGTGGCGATCCTAAAGAAAAAGGTGGCCAGCATGGAGGGACTAAAGAGGGGCTTGGCGCTAAGGGTGGAGGACGCGGAAGTACGGGCCCGGCGAAACAACCTGAGGTTCGTGGGGTTCCCGTAGGGCTGAGAGAAGGGCGGCATGGAGAAGTTTCTGACTCAGTGGCTAGAGAGCTGGCTCCCGCCTGACTCCCTTTCCAGATGTTTCGTGGTGGAGCGGGTGCACAGGGCCCTTACACAGAAGCCGCCAGTGGGGTCCCGTCCTCGAGCGGTGATCGCCAAATTGTTGAACTACCATGATAGGGACACTATCCTACGTCAGGCACGGGAGAAGGAACCACTCATGTATGACAACCACAAAATCCTTATCTTTCCGGACTGTACTAGGCTTGTCCAGCAGCAGAGGCAGTCATTCACGGCCGTGAAGGCACGACTGCTGGATCTTAAACTTCCATATGCATTACTGTACCCAGCCCGCCTGTGATTTGTTTATCAGTTCTGTACTCTGTTCTTTGATACCCCGGAGGAGGTGTTCCACTGGACTGATGAAACAGTGAAAATTAGGGTGCCACAGGGGCGGACCCCCCATCGATCCTGCAGCCAGAGCAATTGGAGGTCCAGGTCGCGGAAGCGCTCCAAATCTGGGGGTCTGTAAGCGAACAACAAGGACGCTCCTGACCTACCTCAGAAGGACCCTTGATTCCGGACCTGTTGCATGACTGATGTAAGGTACACTTGACCAGCTGAGACGTGGAATAAGATGGAGACACTTGGGGCCGAAGTCCTGGGACAAGCTGAACTGATTTATTGAGACTGCTGACTTATAGTGAACTTGATTGCTGGGGAAGGCAGTAGGGGGGGCGGGGAAGTTGTATGAAGGGCAGAAGGGTTACATCCTAGTTATGGGGTGTGTTCTGGGGATCCATTGGAGGGGGTGGTTCTCGGTTCCCCGTTGGAGACAAGGCCGCGATCCGACCGCAACGGGTGCTTCCAAGTTGGGAGGTGCGGGGTTGGGGGTGGTGGGGTGGGAGTTGGTGGTTGAGTTGGGATGAGAGGGTGTTTGGGTTGCCCTTAATCTGCTGCTGTCTGTATCTTGGGTGTTATGCATGCTAGACTGTTGGGGCCTTAGTGGCTCATATAGTGCTATTGTCGAATGTCACCTGTTCAGAGTGAGGGGCGGATAGGTCCAGGCACCGTGCGCATTGTGAGTTGGAATGTGCTGGGGGTTTTAGATAAGGTGAAGCAGGGCGGTGCTCCGCTAGGTCAAGAGAGCTGGGGCTGATGTCTTAATGCTTCAGGAGACCGACCTACTGGGGACGAAAGCGCTTTGCCTCCAACGCTTTGGGTTCTCACAAGTTTTCCATGCAGGCTTTACAAGGGGGGTTGCAGTCCTCATACATCGCAGGATCTCCTTTACACATGTGCAGAGTTGGTCTGACCCACAGGGTAGGGACATCTTCGTCCAGGGGAGGGTCGGGGAGATAGGGTGACCTTTGGCAGCGTATACGCCCCGCCGCCACTACAGTGGCCTCTGGTGGAGAAGGTTATGTCCCTTTGGAGTGGTAAGCCCGACACCCTGGCCGAGGTTGGGGGCGACTGGAACGATGTAATAGACATGCGCCTGGATCGATGGCGGAGGTGGACGACTGACGCAGATGTAGATGTGGATGTGGAGAGACCCCCCCACCAATCTCCGGGCCCTCGCCACAGGTTTGGACTGGACTGATGTCTCGAGGTTTAGGCAAGGCGCGAGCCGAGAATACACATTTCTCCTCAGTACATGGTTCGTTCTCCAGATTGGATTATTTGTTCGTCCCTAGGGGTCTGGCGCAAAGGATCGTGACTTCTGATATCCTGCCAAGGGCTCAGTCGGATCCCTCACCGGTGGCCCTTACCTTTAGAGTAGGCCCGTCTGGGCTTCCGTTTCGCTGGCGCATGTCTGGATGGCAGCTATTACAGGCCCCCTATAAAGACCATATGTCTCAGGAAATTGACAACTATCTGACCACCAATCATAACTCAGTGGATTCCCAGACGACCCTTTGGGAGGCCCTCAAACCTACCCTACGCGGGGTAGACATATCCTGGTGTGTGGCGGCACGGGCGGAGAGGCGGCGGGATCTGGTGAGGCGTGAGGCGGAGCTGGAAACACTGGAGCGCAGATGTAGGGAGGAGAGTGGTAGATTGGTATGGCGGCGGCTAGTCCTAGCCCAGTAGCAATACACGGCGGTCTTACTTGGCGAGGCATGCCTGGCTTGCCACTCGTAGTTGGGTGTACCAATGGAGGGACAAGTCCTGTAAGATGCTCCACCGCCTGTGCCAGGGCACTCTCCATGCCCAGCCGATGCCCCAGTTGTTGGACCCGGCGGGTTCACCGATCTCAGAGCCGTCGGATATCGCAGAAAGCTTCGTGACATACTTTGAGGGACTGTACGCACCCCTGGAATGCCTACCGGCTGAGACTGTTCAGCGATTCATTGACGCCCCCCCCCCCGCGCTTGGTTTCGGATGAGGTGCGGGACCTGTTGGACAGGCCCTTCACGGACGAGGAACTGGGCTCTGCCTTAGGCGAGCTCAACCCGGGCAAGGCGCCGTGCCCCAACGGGTTTCCTTGCGAATTCTTTAAACAGTTCCATGTGCAGCTGGGCCAACGCCTGTGCCCGGTGATCGAGGAAGCGCAAGACAGTGGGGTGCTCCCGCCGGACTGGAGACACGCCAAGGTGGTGGTCTTCCTGAAGCCGGGATGGCCTCCGGAAAACCACACGTCCTACCGCCCGATATCGCTGATCAATACGGAGGCCAAGTTCATGGCCAAGGCCCTAGCCAATAGGCTTAAGCCCCATATTACGGACCTGGTCCACCCTGACCAGGTGGGCTTAATGCCCCGGAGGGCCACCCGGCATAATATTAGGCGCGCCCAGGTGGCGGTCTCGGCCTGGAGACATCTGGACGAGTGGGCTGCCTTGTTCTTGGCAGATATGGACCGTGCTTTTGATTCTCTAAGTTGGACCTACCTGTTTGCCCTGCTGTGCCGTCTTAATATAGGCCCTCGTTTTCTGGCCTACGTGCAGCTGTTGTACACTGGTCTCACGGCCTCCGTGCGAGTTGGGGGGGTTGTGTCCAAGCCATTTCCGGTTCAGAGGGGTACGCGACAGGGGTGTCCCCTCTCCCCATACCTGTTCGTGCTGGCCATGGAGCCTTTAGCCGCATGGGTGCACATCGACGCCCAGCTCAAGGGGTTTCGCTGGTCCCCGGGCCTTACGGACAAGATAGCATTATATGCTGACGACGTATTGTTCTTCCTAACAGACCTGGATCGATCAGGGCCACGGCTGCTGCGCATCTTGCAGATCTTCGGGGAGTCCTCAGGCCTCTATGTGAACCCGGGGAAATCAACCTTGTGGGTCCTGGGCGGCGGGCAGCCGGCGGGTGACTGGGCAGCGGGCTTACAGTTGACCCCAGGAGGAATGAAGTACTTGGGAGTCTTTCTGTCCGAGGATGCAGGTATCTCCTGCGCTCGTAACCTTGCCCCGCTGTGGGATCGCACGCGGGAGGATATGAAGGCATGGGGCCGCATGCCACTGTCCATATTTGGGAGGTCGGCCATCTTCAAAATGGTGGCACTCCCACGACTTGTGTATCAACTACAGAATCATCCCTACCCCATTCCGCCTCGCTGGTTTCAACAGGTTAATTCGGCACTGGGCGGATTCCTGTGGGAGGGTGGGACAGTCAGAGTTGCGCTATGGACATGCTTTCGGTCCACGTATGTGGGGGGCCTCGCCACATCTGATATACTCTCGTACTATCAAGCCGCGCATCTTCTGGTCCACAATGACTGGTGGTACGGGGACAGGGGGGATCCAGCATATGCTGTTGAGCGCCAACTGATGGATTCGTCGTCCAACCATGTCCTTCTGTACTCGGCACCGTTTCGGCGGAATCTTCCATTCGCCACGCAAGTGGTCTTCTCTGTCTGGCGGCAGGCGCTGCGCCGGATGGGATGGTGGAACGTCCTTACTCGGGAGACCCCCCTTTAGCAAAATGGTCGCTTGCCCCAATTGCTGACCCTCAGGGGTTTTGGTGGGTGGGATGCCATAGGAATCTCCACCTTGGGGGATGTGATGTCAGGCGATACCTTGAAGACGTTCAAGATCTGCAGAACGACTTTAGGATGCTTCGCTCTCAATTCTTTCGCTTTCTCGAACTCCGACATGCACTGACACCATACCTGATGGACATGGACACCCTTCCAGACTTTAGCCCACTTGAAGCCCAGCTGTTTATGGGGGAACTGCCTGACAAAAAGCTGTCCCGTATATACCAGTCCCTGGTGCGCCACTGTTCCTCGGACCTACAGAGGTTGCGGGAGACGTGGGTGGGGGATGTTGGGGAATTAGAGGAGGAAGACTGGATGGAGGCCCTGGCGAGCCCCAGGGGGGCGGCTATTTCCACACGTCTGAGACTTGTACAATTCAAATACTTTCACCGCACATATTTCACCAGGGAGCGCCTGTGGAAGGCGGGTATGATAGGGTCCCCTGAGTGCCTACGATGTGGCTCTGAGGTAGGCACACTCTTGCACAGAACATGGGATTGCCCAGTGCCGCATAGGTTCTGGACTGGGGTCTTTCGATGTTTATCAGAAGTATTGGCATGGGAACTGTCCAGGGAACCGAAATTGGCTTTGTTGCATGTTATGGAGGGGGTTGGAGGCAATCGATATAAACGTCACCTATTGTTGCTGGGTTTGACCTTGGCCAAACTGGACATAGCAAGAGCTTGGAAGGCGCCTCTGGCCCCGCCTCTGGCCGCCTGGAGGAACGGCATGGACTTCTGTATGGGGTTGGAGCAGCTTGTCTTCCTAGCCAGGGGGTGCCCCCGTAAGCACTTTCGAATTTGGAAAAGGTGGGCGGACTACAGGGGGCTGGAACTTGACCCCCCCCCCCCCCCCCGGAAAACGACTCCACTCTGACATTTTAATCACTAGGGAGTGCTGGAGCACGTTGGTAGTGCTCTGACGGTTTTGGCATATGATCATTGTTTCTCTTATTGGTCTCAGTAAACTGGTACATGGAAGCAGCGCAACCGGGGGGGAGGGGGGGGGGTGGTGTTTTTTTTTGTATTATATGAAAATGTCTGACACTGTTATACCTGCTTCACTGATGTATGCAACAGAACCCGGTGACCAGGGCTTTGCATTTATATTTGTGCAGACTAATAAAAAGTGTTTTGAAGAAAGAAAAAAAACATACCGGGTCTTAAAAAGTTTACCTAATGAGTAATGGCCAGATTTGCTGCAGTTTGTGCAAGGAAGGGTATTCCACAACTTTGTGGTGTGAAAAAAATGAGTGGACACCAACCTAAGCATGATGAACAGCAAGGATTTTCAGGTGGCCATCTGTTGAAGACCAAAGAGTTTGAACAGACTTGTACTTGGGGAAGCAGGATTGAAGGAAATGGGCCAGTCAAAGGAGGGCACTGTAGCAGATAGTCAGGTTATTAAAATATATTCTCTTAGCCAGTCTGTCAGATGTTTTCTTTTTTTTTTAATTTCTTTATTTATATTTTGCAGTAACATACAGGAGATGGCACAGCACACAGCACACATCGCAACACGTCATACTATAATCATATAAGTTAAGTATCTATCTCATACTGTGAAGGTACACAACAATAGGATGAGCCGAGTGCATGATAAAAGGTCGCAATACTTGCAAAGTTTGTCAGTTCTTCAGTCCAACAGACAGTAGTACCATATAATGCAATGTCTAGTGTTAGAATACACAGAGAGTTATTATGAGATATGCTGAGTCAGTCAACAGTTACAGTTACCAGAAAACAGTCCGGTGTGAGTGAAACCCCCCATCTCCCTCCCCACACCCACCCCCTGTAGCTTCCTTGTAGCAATTGAGCACTGCTCGGCCTAAGTTCTGATTTCTGTTCCGAGCCAAGTTATCGTAAATCCTCCAAGCATGTTTATCTATTAGGTCCATGATATCAGGCAATATTGTCAAACCATAGCATCACACCGCCCTCCTGCTCAGATGGTATGGGGTTGGATGTTCCTGACTGACTAGGGTGCTCCAGCAGTGGCTGCGTCATTGCATTCAAGCTAGCAAGGCATCCTACGCTTTCTTGTCTCTTCTGGTCCTCCTCATATGTGCCTCTTCCGCCCATTCTAGCAAATCTTTCTTCAAAGCATCTCTTATTGGAGGTCATGAGCTCAACCAGTGGATCGCTATGAGTCTTTTCACCACCATGAGCTTTCCAACCAACCTTCCCTGACTACGTTCCGGAAGCTCTTGAAGACTTGGCTCTTCTCTCATGCCTATGATTAAACCTTTATACTCACTGTCACTCATTGTCTGTTTGTGTAATTCTATTTTTATACTCTATGTTTTAGTCTGCGCCTTGATGCCCTTTGGGCTAAGTTCGCGCATTATAAATTATCCTTCATTCATTCATTCATTCATTCATTCATTCATTCATAGTATCATCTGCACTTGCTGAGTCGCCACTTCGGGTCCTCTGGAAGGAGCCACAGCACACACCTAATAACTGTGAACGAGATATCCTTCCCATTTCACTTTTAAGTTGGGCTAGAACTTCATGCCAGTAGGAGACTAAAATTGGGCAGCCCCCGATCACATGTAGAAAATCCGTTTACGTGGCTCCAGATTTAAGACATCGTGAATCTCTTGATGGATTTGTTTTTTAACATATTTTATTCATTTTCGTAGATAACAAATCATAGAAAACGATGCATACAGAATGACAGTGACGTAATCACTAATGTGTGGCCAGTATTCTCACAGTTATCCTTTATTAACGATCCTTAACAAAAGATACAATTACACTGTGGGCCGACAATTGAACATGCAATATACATATCTCCAGTTTCGTAGTCACTCAATGCAAACGTAAGAAAGATTAAAATAAAGTAGCCCGCCCGCCACTCTTAAAATAATCAACTACCCTGTCCCGCCCTCCTCTTTAAGCAGACTCATTACAGTATCACATATGTTGTACTACTGCAGGCCCAATGAGTTCCACTCAGTAAGTATCCTTGTCTTACTAGTTATTCTTTTGTTATCCTGGTGCTAATTGGACCAGCACAGGGTCTATTATCAGTGGTGGCTGGTGACATTTGAAAGTGGTGAGGCGTAAAAGTTCAGAATGTTTGCATCACCACTCTAACATGTAAAAAATTACATACAACATGCCACATACACTGCATTTACTCACAAAACCTTCTGCATAATGCCCCTTTTTATTGTACAGATTTTAGTCTACCATGCCACAGAATTTCCACATGAAAAGCTGCTTATTTCCAGTTTCATTGGTTACAAAAATGGTGAGTAGTTCTTAGGTCAGAGAAAGCTGACTTTGACATAACATACTACAGAAATAGGACATACAAGCTGACTTGCAAATTAAATACTGTTCTGTGATCCGCATAGTATAAGTTCTTTGCAGCAGGCATATTAACCTGCTGTGCTACCTCAGCTGAGTCAATACTGCCACTAGACAAAAAAACAATTTCTCTCGAGCAGATCATTAATCACAACATTTATATTGACACTTTTATTGTTGCCTGTGGCATGGTTTATTTTTATTTTACTACATTTTATTTTTGGGATTTCTCCCATGTCCTGTAATCTATAGTTTTTTTTTGGTGACAAAATGACATTAAACTGTAAGCGAAGTCATTAAGGAAGCCGCGATACCATTGGGGATGTACAAAATATCTATCATAAATAACAATAATGAAGAATTATGGAAAGAAATGTTACAAACCAAACATGCATCTAAAAAACACATTTTGAACAGTTTTACTTAACGGTGTCATGCTTTTTCATTGGCTGAAAACTTTTAGGTACAATGAAATCTTTAGTACTTGTAAAACGCACTGATAAAAACCCGCTCTCCCCCCTCGCCCCCAACCCAACCCTTCCAGCCCCAATGGAAATTCCTGATACACAGTAAAGGTATAACACAGTGAGCATTATGATTCAAGGCCTGGCACAAATCAAAACGAAACAAAGTGACTGTAACTGACAATGTCAACTTTAGTTAAGACTCTTAACAATAAAAGGCCCTGTACCTGCCTGCGCACACCTCCGTTCTGCGCTGTCCTGTCCAGTTACTTTTAATGAATAGCGTGCGCCCATCTTGAGTTGAAAACAAGTGCAGCATTATTTTAAAATCATGACAATGTTGTTTTCAACGCGGAACTAAGCTATTCATTAAAAGGGATATTTTTTAGGTAATATCACACGAGAGGAAATACGCCCGGTCCAGGCATACCCTGAACCCGAGTGAGCAAGATTCAGATTGGCATACATTTCCACTGTCGCATAAGCCACAGTGTGATTGGCCATACAAGTGCGTTTACTGGGCAAATGCCACCACCCACGCGCAGCACCATCCAGGACCAGCAGGCTGCCTGGCTGACCAGTGACTGCTCTCAGCCAATCCTGGCGCTGCATTATCAGCACCACTGCCCCAGGATTGGCTAAGAGCAGCGTTACTGCCTGCCCATAAACACACCCGGGAGCCCAGGTCCCTCGCACTCTGAGTCTCAATAGGGGAGGGAGGAGGGAAGGTACTGTACATTGTGGGCAGGCGTGGGTCAGTACTAAAAATACCTAGCCCAAAAATTGACATGCGCTGTTTGTGCCGCGCTGTCAATCACTGCCGCAGCCCCGCCTGCACACCTTCCGCGGTGTCGGACAGGGCTTGTCCCGAAGGTCTCTGAGTTGCCGCAGACAGTGCGCTCAGATTAGGCTCGAGATTTTTATTATTTTGATGATGAATCCTGTGATGGTCGTCCATGGCTAGTGGGGCAATGCCCCAACGCCCCCAATGGACGCACCACCACTGTATATTATATATCCAACCACATACATATACTATACAGCCCACTAATTTAATCAATCCATCAGTGTAGTGAGGGTTCGGCAGCAGTAAACTGTTCCAATGTCGCATTCCATTCCAATGAAATGGGTTTCTTAGGGATGTCTCTCTTTTCTTTCCCGTTTGATCTCCATCAGTTAGGCTCTGCCCCATCTAACAAGCTCATTATGCCATCCGAACGCTGCTGGGGCTTATACCGCTCTCCAGCGCATTGTGATTGACCTCTTTGCTAATATCAAAGCTAAATCAGCAAAACGTGCCTGCACCTTCTGTGTCATACGTTTAGCGCACAAATCTGAGAATACAATAGTCTAGTGTATCATCTCCTGCCACCGGAACCACTTCTTTCAGTATATGTACTACTGTTCCCCAAAAGTGTGCCAAACGTGGTCATGTCCACATCATGTCTATTAAGTCGGCCTGTTGTGCATAACATCGGGGACAAATGTCCGCTTGTAAGAAACTGGCTCCATATATACTGCACCACAGTGAGGTACAGTGTGTATAGATTCCAAGGGTCTCCAGAGGTTTTGCAGAGGTTAAAGTTAGATAGAACCTTACTCTCTAAAGTGGTAGCTTGGTCGAGCAGTAAGGCAGTATCAGAAGACAGTGTAAGCATTTGATGTACACACTCAGTCAGCAAATGGTCTCACACACTCAAGAACTGAACTCTAGGCCAATAGTTTTGTATAAAAAATATACTGTTGTTTTATTTCTAGAACCAAGCAAGTCTGGTGCAGGTAAGCATAAAAATACTTTTCAGTAGTAAATTACTTGTATGAACACAGTTAAAAATAGCAGTGTAACTTGTACTGGTTTTGGTTACAGTTTTAAGAAAGCAGTTTCGAACACATTGCAGGTATAGTACATTCAATTGAATGGGCGTTTTAAGTAAAATGCAGTTAATTACTTTTCAGATTACTCTTGCTAACACAGGACTGAATCCTAAATTCAGCCCTGGGACATTTCCTGAAAACAGGTGAGTAAATTTGTTTTGGGTAAAGGTACGATTTCTAAGGAATATTATTGCATTTCAAAAGTTTACACTTTGAAACTTTTCCACATAGAATCACCAATGTTATCCTACGGGAGGAAATTCACTTAGCATGTAATTTAGATTATTGTTACTTTTTCTTACTCAGTTTCTTAGACATTTACTGAAAACAGTTGAGAAAATGCGTTTTGGTTAATCAGCTGATTTTTAAGGAATATTTGCAGTTTTCAAAAGTCGTCACTTAGAGACTTTTTGGTAGAAAAAGTGTGAATGTTATCCTATGAGGAAAAATTAGTTATCAGTTTCAAGGTAACTAATCGGTCTTTTGAGTTAGGGTTCTGGGGTTAGACTCAGGGGTCTCCCAGGGTCAGTGATGCACTGTTGTTGCACCCTCAGCAGCACTCGGGCGGCCAGGTGCAGAGTGTTAAGACCCAATGTTATCCTGGAGGATAGGGGGTTCCAGTTGGTGGCGGCTGGCAAGCAGGCCACAGGGTTGTGGGAGCCAAGATCCTAGGGTTAAGGTCAGGGCAAGTTGGGGACAAAGTTAGCATCAAACGGCCACCCTCAGTGGCGCTAGGGCAGCCGGGTGCAAGGTGTTGTTTTGAGGTCGGGTGCCCTGTTGATTTCAATGAGGATTCTCCGGGACAAAGAAACACTGCAGGCTCGGGGACGAGTATCTTCCAGGAGTGACCACCACTTTGAGGGGTAAGTTGGGATGTGGAGGGATGGTTAGGCACCACTGGGTTGGGCACACAAGGCCATGGCACGTTGGGTGCAGGAGTGCCTTTGGACGTCGGATTTTCTCACCCGCTCTGGTCACGGTACAGGGGTCCTCTGGATCGAGGCTGCAGGCATCGTCTAGAGGCTTGAGGCAGGTCAGGTGTCACCGGATCTCGGGTCAGGATCAACTGGGGGACCTCCTCAGGGTGTTTGCTCACTCAATCAATCAATCAGTTTCTTTATTCGGTTTCCATGAAGTATAGAAAAACCATAAAAGTACAATAAAAATACAATTTGTATTTCAAAAAATACACTTCATTAGCTTTGTACAATAAATAATTTAAGAAGTCTATTCTTTCAGGAATTGACATTGTTTTTGACAGTTAAAAGGAGATATAGTTAAAAACTGATAACAGCTGGTTTAAAAAGACCTTAATTCACATTAAGAATATACAAAATAGATTTCTATTCAAGATTTTTCCTATTCCTAATGCAGATTTTCAAGAATTGTGCAATATTTTTCACGAACCACTCTGTTTCCAGACATTGTAAGGCAATAAATGCTGGGCGACATAATCTCAAACCAAAAATTCTTAAAATTGATTTTATCCATTTTCCCCTCCACTCCTTATAGAACTTACAAAACAAGACCACATGCATTGTTGATTGAGCTGATATATCGTCGCAAGGGCAGAATGACAGAGCCAGTCATTTACTTTCGGAAAGGATATCAAATGATGGAATGTGTTCAGCCTAAACCGTATTAACATAAACCTCTCATACCCATTCAATCTGAATGTCAGGTACGGTTGTATAGTTAGAGTGGTTTGGATCATTAGATTTTACTGTACCGAACAATTGTTTGCTTCAGTAAGCAATCTAAGGCCCTCCAGATGCCCCATGCACTGCTTTTTGAACAATTTCCTTGGGATCTGGGCTATCAGCGCAGGATTATAATAGTACGCTGAAAGGCCCAGATCAAATAAAAAAAATGTCACATACATGAGCCACCCAATCTTGTCAACATTATCAAGGGCGAGGCAATCCTTCAGTATCTCCTGGTTGAACTGTGTATTTGGAGATGACCATATACGGTGCCGTAGTAGAATTGGTTGTGCTTTTAGTGTGTCAGAAATGTAAGGTATTCCTAATTCCACGTGGCAGTTGTACGTTGATGTGCCTCGTGGAACTACCTCAAAAAAGCATTTTCCACTTTCTGTATAGCATCTACCTCACAGAAACCCCAGATTCCAGCACCATATATTGCTGTACTAATGCATTTAGCTTGGTATATCTGGAGCATTTCTGCCGGGGGCCTCTTGCCGAACCTCAGTGCAAAATTAACCAATGAGGTGGTAGCCCACACAAAAAGGAGTTTCCTGGCATTTATAGCTTGTCTCCAGGAACCCTTGTTATCAATTAAAAAGCCTAAATAGGGGTATGTAACGGTTGATTCTAGTTTCGTATTTTCTACAAAGATATCCTTCTGTTTTTTTCGCCCAGCCCCACAGCTCATTACAAATGTTTTTTTATATTCATTTTTAATTCTAGGTCAGCCATAAATACATGATACCTATTGAGAGCGCGTTGTAATTCTAGGGAAGTTCTAGCTAAAATTACAGCATCATCCGCGTAAAGTAGAGAGGGTATTGGACGCTTCATTAGCAGAGGCAGGTCCCGGCTCCCCTCCAGCATGGCTTTTTCAAGACCATTAGTATAGAGTGTGAAGAGGAAAGGAGCCAGGACACAACCCTGTGTAACCCCCTCTCTACTTTAAGCGGTGCCGTGAGCTCCCCACCTGCACCAAACCGCACCCTAGCCGTAGCATTTGTATAGGAGTCTCTGATAAAATTAACTATGGAGATATCCACGCACATCTCTACTAGGATACTCCAAAGTTTGGCGTGACTAACACAATCAAAAGCGGCAGTCAAATCTACATATGCCATATGAAGCTTTCTTCCTTTTGCTTTCACGTATTTTCCCATCAGGAGTGACAGATTGAGGCCTTGCTCCGTGGTGCCCAGGCCATCCCTGAACCCAAATTTGAGATCAGACAATACATTGTTATCCTCTGCCCATTGCTGTAGGCGTTCAAGAAGAATACGGCCTGCCACCTTACCCAAGGAATCCAATAAGGATATGGGACGATAGCAGGCCGGATTCTGTCGCTCTCCCTTTTTGAAAATTGGGACTAGGATTGAATTTGACCAAGAGTCGATGAGCCCTTCAGAACAGGTAGCTTGTAGTACTCTTGTCAGTATTGGTAACCATAAGTCCATATTGCATTTGAAGAAATCCACTGGAACCTCATCAGGGCCCGCGGCCTTTCCTCCTTTACTGGACAATACAGCATTTTCAACACCCGATAGATTAATGTCAAGGTCTATGGAGAAAGATACAGGACTAGGAGGGCAGCATGACATAGAATTATTGTCTGTCACAAAATTTACATCCTAATTTAAGCTAAAATTATTAGAAAAATGTTCTATCGAGCTCAAACACGGGCCGGGCTCGGCGGGTGCAGAGTGTGCTGGATTCGCGGTTTCTAGCTGGCACCAAAAGCTGCAGTTAGCTCTGCACGGCTTCTCGCCCTTCTTCTTTTCTTGTGGTTGCTGGATCTAAGGAAGGAAAGTTCAGGGTGCCCCTAAATACTAAATTTAGGGGCGTTACAGGTAGGTAAAGGGCAGGGACCAATGGGTCCCTTCCCTATCGGGGTGGGTACACCGCCTAATCTGCCACTCTCCAGTGGGAGGGGGCAGGAGCCTGTCCCTGGTTGGCTGGGTCGCCCCATCGTCAAGATGGCGTGGACTCGAGGTTGTGCTTCACCTCGCCTCCCCCACCTTAGGGCTGGAGTTGGCCGAGGTGGGAACACCTCTCTTCCTCGCTTGTTTTTCCCGCTGGCTCACCACTTTTTGCAATGAAAAAGAATAAAAGCATTGGTCAACAAATCATATGTGCAGACCTCAGGAACAACAAAGCCACGACGGATTTAAGAACTTTATGGAATTTGACTCCAGTAGAGTTAAAAGCCATAAAAGCCCTCTACGAGGGGACATGGGTCAAGGTGAAATTAAGTCCAACATATACAACAGCAAGAATTGACACCAACTCTGGACTTAAGCAGGGATGCGTCCTGGCCCCCCTACTTTTTAACTTGTACACAGCGGACATGGGGCAAGCTCTGAAAGATGCCAACTTAGTGCCTCCAAGATTGGGGCAGCTGGTCTTGGGCACGCTCCAATACACTGACGACACGGTGGTCATGGACCACACTAGGGTGGGTCTTCAAAGAGCCTTAAACAGCTTGGCAATGTACAACAAGGAAAATGACCTACGAATTAACGTGAATAAGACCAAGATAGTAATCTTCGGCAAACATCACCGTAAAAAAGAAGCAACATGGGCCCTGGTGGAGCACCGAATCACCACTGCCTCATCCTATAACTACCTGGGAGTCTGGGTGTCCGAGAGGGCTACTGCGGTGAAACACCTAAAGGAGCTTATACCAAGAATAGACAAAATAATTCTGTCCTTAACCCCTTCGCTGCGGCGGCTATTCTGCTGTAGCGCTAAAGGGGCGGGGCGGCCGCGCGGCGTCCGCATGCTGGTGACGGAGCCGCTCCGTCACCAGCCGCGGTTGAGCTATGCTGGTGACGGAGCGGTTCCGTCATGACCCGCCCCGCTCATTAGAACGCCCGCGCAGGCGCGAAATCAGCGCCGCACAGGCGCGGCGGCTGGGCCATGACGGAACCGCTCCGTCATCAGCACAGCTCAACTGTAGCTGATGACGGAGCGGTTCCGTCATCAGCAGGGGAGGGGTTAAGACGCTTAAGCCACCGCTTGGCCAGCCCCTCAGCAGAACCGATGCTGACAGTACTTAGGGCAAAATTGATTCCCTCCATTACGTATGGCCACATGGCCTATCCAGGTGCACTCAAGAAAGTGGTTAACGCCGCCCAGGCGAAAGCGTATAAGATGGTGCTACAGGCGCCCAGAAATGCAAGGAATAACAGGCTAAGGCTAGAGATAGGCCTGAAACGACCAGAGTTGGCACTACTGGGGGACCTGATAAAATACTACATCAGAGTACTGAAAGCGCCTGAAAACACCCTAAAGCACTTCTTAAAAACTATATTTGGTGAAGTGGGCTCCCCCTGGCACTCTAAGGTGGCACTAGGCATTGACTTATTGAAAATCGAGGGTAAGAGTTTGCTCCTTCACGAAATTCCGTACTCTGCCTGGGCCCAAGCCATAAAGCGCCAAGTCCAGACCATCTCGTTTGAGCTTGATCTCTTATCACTACGGCACAATCCATTAACTCTGGCCCTGGATAAGACCTATATTCCTGGCAAACCCCAACCATACCTGCAAGACTCACTAACAACCCAGGCGAGAAATAAAATCTTGTACCTGCGCCTCTTGGCTATCATGATCGAGGACTTTAACCCAAAATGGGCACGAATGGACGGTGCCATTGCTTGCCGATTATGCAACTACCGCAGAGAGTCTTGGTTACATCTGCTGTGTTGCTGTACAAAGTTGGTCAGCGACTGTCATCGTTTGCTGCGCCCGCCTTACGGAATCTAGGCCACAGAACATGCAGAGAGGGCTCGGATTGGTGCCTCTCAGAAACTACAACCTGTTTATTAGCCAGGGTCGGCAATTTCACCCATCAAATCAAAATGGCACTAGACCTCCATCTAAAGGCCAAAGACCCCAAGGGTCTGGACACTGAACAAGGGGCACCATCTGGAGCTTTAATGTTATCAGCTTATAGTTAACTTGGGGAGTTCACGCGTTGTAACAGATCTGTTGGACAGAACCATTGGTCCCAGAAATTAATTCAGGGTTGGACAAGGGGCCTATAAAGAACTCATCCACTGTGCAGTGTAGTGTGAATGTTCATGCCGAACTTCCACACTTTCCCTAGACTTTAGAAGGAGTGAAGTTAAGGACTAAAACAAAACCCTTTCTTCTTTTAACAGAACTCTGATTGGACAAAAAGTATTTTATCTTAAAGTTGTACATATGGTTTTACTGGGAGATGGGCGCGTCGGGGGGGGGGGTGGTGATGTTCCTTGTGTTTTATACTGTAAAGATTTTAAGTAATCGCACATTTTAATAAAATGATGATGACTCCATTAGAGGGACACAATAAATGTGGAACCTGCTCAGCATGCAACAACACCACAGAGGGTACTGAATTCACATACAACTCAATTAAATGGGTACACAAAGAATTTACAAATTGCAAAACCAAAAATGTCATATACGCCATTAAATGTCCTTGCCCAAAGCTGTACATTGGAAAAACCACACAACAAATCAACCAGAGGATAGTTCAACGTAGATCAAGAATTAAGCAAAACGTTCTATCAGCACCAATGGTACCACATTTTGTTGAAAACCATCACTCCAAAAAAGAATTCACTTGGACAGTCATGTCAGGAATCCAGTGGTGGTGATGTCGAAACACTATTGCAAAAAAGAGAAGCATATTTAATCATTAAATATAACTGTGTGGCAAATGGCTTAAATAAGATGACAGAACTTCATCAGATTGTACGCTGAGTCCCCGGTAAAGAATCGCATTGCTAATACTGAAGAATGCCTCTCTTTAAACTGTATTAAACCACTAATAAATTGGGCATTCGCACACAATAAATATTTACAAAAAAGCACTAGATTTTTAACATTGTAGCTAATCGTTAATAAATGAGCCCCTAAGTGTACATAAATGCATGGGCCCGTCTCCTTAGCAGTTCGTAACTACAAATCCCAGAATCGTCTCAAAAGAAATGTCATGTATTTCCTGTGAAACAGGATATAGAAAGATCGATCCCCGTGACCGCTTCTTACTAAGTATTACGCTGGGAAGATTAAAGTACACTTCGGCCACAGAGGTAGCTTTGAAGTACGTAAGCAGCCTTTCCCACACAAACCATTCATAGTTAAGGTTCCCGAGTTCAAATCACTATTAGTAATTGATATGTGTTATATTTCCAGAGACACAGCGCGTCCGGTTGAAATCTGTTGACTAGAATCAAATTCAGTCATGATTATAGCGACAGGCACACTGATTGATAGTGTCCTTTTCTCTTTAGGTCCTAAAAACCGACACAGCAGATTAACGTCAAAAGCACAACATGTGCAAGAATTATACTCGCTGGTATTATGAGCCCTACTAAAATTGGGGAATTAATACACAGCATTATTAATTCGCTTATGGAGCATTTAGATCACATTTTGCTGCTTTGGGGTTTAAATAAGAGACTGTTATCACAACAAATGTCAGCACTGAAGTTACTGTCAGGAAGAACAGAGCTCAACCTACTGTTTCAAGCAAACTAAGGCGAAGAGGCTCTGCAAGAATAAGGTTTTTCGATTCTCACAATTCTCCTTTAAGAAATTACAATGGGAGGAACTATACTAATAAGAGCAAGCTTGGGTATATAAAAGATCTGTGCCAGATAAGCAGCTGGATGTCACGTAGAGCAGACAAAATCTATGGGAATAAGTCAGCAACAGTAAGGGATAAACTATCAAGTTACTTGCGTTCAGTAACGCCCTTTCGGGTGGATGCTCTTTATAACCATACATTTCTCATCTTTAATTTATTCCCAGGGTATTGCATGCCACCAAATGGTGCCATCTGACTCCATGATGGCCATTGAAGTGATGGGACAGAACCACATATAAGCACCATCCTAATGCACTGACATCAGTTTGTATATGGTTCCTCCTCCACATCTTAAGTCGCAGATCAACTCAGAAAATTGCATATGACTGTGCAGAAAACTAGCGTAGGAACTCTGTAACCTATTTTACAGGTTCATAAGCCCTCATATACCAGCATCCACAGTGGTTATGCATTGTTCACCTACATGAAAAGGTTTCAAAGTGCGAGCATTTACAATTCTCTATTTTTCTCCAAAATATGCTTGCTGTTCATAACACCACAGAAATGTCTCATCCATCTCTTTATAGTTTTCCTACTAACTCAATTTCTATACAAAGTTAAGTACAAAGCCACTTTCTTTGCTACATTCACTGCTGGTCATGTTGTAGATTTTCTGTTCTGAGTGCTCTTACTAACACAACCTATCCTATATCTGGCTTTCCTAGAATCTTTTTTTGTGTCCCCACAAACCTTGGTTAAGTGTCCAATTTTACTACAGTTCCCAATTTCTTTTTCTACTGCTGATCAATTCTTAAATAAGTAAACATGGCTGTAAAGTCAACATTTGTAACACAGTTTATTTGATATTTTTTTATATTTAACTCTTCTTTGGTTAAATAATTGGCAACACTACACATTTCTTGATTCTTCTAGTCATTCTTTTCTGCATTAACCAATTCACTCATAACATTGATGTGCTCTTACTTCCTGTTTTAATATTATTTGTACTATATTGTATCATTTTAAATGTTTTATCGCTGTGATTCTTTTATGACAATTTTTTTTTTTTTTACATTTTTTATTGAACATAGGAATGGATGATCAATGGTACAACGCATCTTTACAATTTTCTTTTTCAATAATCATTTCAATGGTTAAACAGATTTTAAAAAAACATTAAAAATAAAAAAATAAAAAAGAAAGAAATCTATATACATATATATATCAGACATGAGAATTAGGAAAAGGGGAAGAGATTCATCAAGCACAAAAAAAAGGAATACAAACAACAATTTTATCAAGAAGGGTCTGTGCAAAATCCGCAATTTCTAAAGTGGCACTGCAAAAAAGTGCAAAAACCTGCAATAAAGTGCTACAGCATGTGCAAAAAACTATGATAAAGTGATATCTAAAAAAGTGCTAGTGCAGTCAAATGTATTGACCCTTTCTTTATCTTTATCCTTCTTTTGCTGCTCATCCCTCCTTCAATTGTTCCAAATCCCCAAAATATTTCCAATTCCTTTCAAATCTCCTAATAGAACCTACTCTGCCCGCATATGCTTTTTCAAAGAGACAGGTTCTCCTCATCTTATTAAACCATTTTATAAGTGATGGAATTTCCCTTGATTTCCAGTTTTGTAGTATTAAAGAGCGAGCGACCGCGCATGATATAAATATAAATACCTCCTCCGATTTATTGATATTGCTTCTATCCTTGCTTATGCCAAACAAGGCTACTTCTACCGTAGGCGGAAATGATTTTCCAATGGCCAATTTAATTTCCGCGAATATCTCTTTCCAGAAAGACTCCAACATCGGGCAGGCAAAAAAGATATGATACCATCCTCCCTGGCAGTGTGCTACGGATCTAAAACACTTGTTTTCTGTTCCGGGAAACGTTCTTTCCATAGCCTCAGGCGTATAATAGGCTAGCCAACGAGACAGGAAGGCCATCCTCTTATAGTTGGCAGCGCGCAAGGATTGGTTTCCCAGTAAACAGAGAGCCTCCCAATCTTTCAAGGAAAAAAAGCACTGGGTCGAGAGACTTACTTTATTCAGATGTTTAACAATGAGTGGGGATTGACCAGAGCAATGGAGCAATTTATACCACTGCCCTATCCCGCTGCTCTTCCTACCATAAAGGTTATTTAGTAAGTTATTAGGGGTATTCAACAAACCACTTACTTCCTTTTTAATAAAATGAATAACCTGAAGATATTCAAAAAAGGACGGTCGCCTTAAAATGTTGGTTCTAGTTGCCAACTAATAACCCTATTTTGGACTAACAAGTTTCTGAATTCCCGAAACCCACACAAATCCCATTTTTTAATCTTCGACAAACTTAACGGAAGGCCTATTTTACTACATTCGGACAAACTTAGATATTGGGAACCATATTTTTTAAAAAGCAGCAATAAGCGCGTTGTATATTCTTTCAACGTCTTATACCTCGTTTTTTGGGGAAGTTTTGCGGTCTTTAAAAAAATTGGGATTTGAGAACCTGCTTCTTGAACCATCTTCTCCAAAAAAAAATTGTCTCTTGTCTGATACACCCTCAAAAGACCTGCCACTATATCAAAAAAAGCAGCTTCGTAGTATGTTTTTAAGTGGGGTAACGCTAACCCTCCTTGATCTATTGAGAGCTGCACCGCCGGGAGCTTAATTCTAGGAGTTTTATTACTCCAGATAAATCCTCTTAACATTGTTTCTAATTCTTTAAAAAAAGACAGATTAATTTTTGTCGAAAAAAAGATTTGAATTTGATTGCTCTAAAGCCTTAACTGTAGTAGTAGTTTCTTGTTGTGTTGGGTAACCTAATATCCATAAGCTCTCCTGAATCTTTTTTTTTTGTTTCTTATCTTTACAAGAATTTAGTCTTGTATCATTTCGTCAGCCATGCTCTTGAAGTCACTTGACCTAGACAAGGTCTAAGGGCAGTCAGGAAATCATCAAAGGATTCCCCTTTGATTAAAATTTGTATTGCTCTACAACAATGATCCCTCCAGGTTTAAAGCTGTTCTCTAGTCTCATTACTGCCTCATCAAAATCACAGATTTTCCCTTGACCTTCTTGTGGGGTAATCTAAGGTAATATTCTAAATATGTCCTGCTCTTCGGACCCTAAGCAAAGGAATTTATTCTAACTCCCACCAACTGACGTTTTATTTCCTTCTGTGGCAAACACAAATTTGATGAACTCTTCCTTCCACTTTTCCAAAGTAATGGTGGATATCCTTTGTTTACAAAAACTGTGTGGAGGTTATAATTGCATGTTTAAATGCTATTAGATAATGTATATAAACAATACAGCACAAATGTTGTTACCTAAATAACAGTCTGTTCATACTTAAATCAATATGTGTAACCTGGACAAATTGAAGTTCAGTACTAAATTATTAATGTAAGATTGGCAGAAATAAAAATTAGATCCAATTGTATGCACACGACTGACAAGCAGAAACTAGGATCCTCTTATGGTTTGTTAGTGTACATATCATTGACATGCACAAACAGCATCACTCTTCCTTCTTCTGCAAAATTACTGTGAGCATATCACAGATGTACCAAATAGCTATCATTTACTTCCATGCCCCTTTGTTGTGTATTCATAAGAAAACTATGTGTGCATCACATAATCAGATGTGTAATTATAATATATCCAATTAGATGGCATATAACAAAGGTCTCATGCTGTTGTTCAGTTTGCCTAAAAGTTCTGATGTCAATGCAGTCATTTCCAATGCCAGTTTCCAATTCTGTGAGCATGTTCACTGTGTAAACTAAATGATTACTAAATGTATTCTAGATACTACCTTTCTCCATGTCTCCCCCCCACCCTCTGAAAATTGTCACTATCGAGCTAGTGGTCCTACTTTTTACAAAGGGTGTGCAAATTCCAGTCATGAAGGGCTTATGCCTGTAAGGCATTTTGGCTTCCTGTATTTTTCCGGTCAGACATGCACATTGGCACATAAGGGCTTTGCAGTGGTTCCAAGCTTGGGGGAGCTTGGACTCCATTATAATCTCCCCAAGCACTGCAGTGAATGTGGTTTGGTGAGGAAACGAGGTGAACCAGCATCGTGGGATTGTCTTCAGTCCCCCTACAACTGTGGCCACGGAAGTGATGATACTTCCACTCAAGGGTGGGTGGCTCATCTGGAGATCAGAAGCCTTTGGTCTCTAGAGGAGCAGGTGCTTCACATCAACCTGCTGGAACTAGCATTCAATGCCTTTCTCCCCTCCATACATGGTCAGTACATCTAGATATAGACACTACGACAATGATATGGTATGTGACAAACAAGGGGGAGTAGGTTCTCAACTTCTTTGCCTAGAGGTGTAGAGGCTCTGGTCTTGAGCACACTACCAAGAGATCTGGTTGACAGCCAATCACCCAGTGGGGTCTGTGAATGTCAGAGTCGACAACCTGAGCTGGCGTTACCTTGCCAATCATGATGGGTGTCTCCTGCCGAATGTGTTGCAGGACATTTTCACCCAGTGGGGCAGTCCTAAAGTGGACTTGATCGCCTCCTCAAGAAAAGCTCGCTGCCAGCAGTTATGAGCCAACTGGTATCCAAAGGTAGCCTTGGGGGACCCGTTTGAGTTGAGCTGAACCCTTCAAGGGCACTTATGAATTTCCCCCGGTGTCCTAAATTCCTTGAGCTCTGCAGAACTTTCGCTAAGACAGGACCCTAGTCATTCTAATTGCCACTGATTGGTCAAGGAGGGTATGGTATGCAGACCTTCAGCGTTTCTCCCTATGTCCTCACTCAAGCTGCCATTCAAAGCAGACCTTTTCTCCCAATCGGAGGGAGGGGGAATAAGGCTGCACCCCAATCTCTAGGGCCTCCACCTTCATGCATAGAGATTGAATGGGTTGATTTAAACTTCTTTCAGCTGCCAAGTGAGGTGGTTGACGTAATCCTATCAGCTGGATAGCGCTACATTGCATTTGTTTATTCTGGGAGATGAAACAGCGTTCTTTCATGGTGGACAGACAACAGCATAGACCTTCTTCAGGTTTGTTTGCTGCAAATTCTACAGTTCACAAACTCCTTAGCTCAGAGGGTATGTGCAATTGGCACTGTAAAGGGATATTGGCTGCGATGTAGCCATTTTTCCGTCTCCCAGCCAAGCCTTCTTTGTTCAAATCCTCTATATTTATTTGTTTTCTGGAGGGGTTGACTAATTTGTATCCACCAACATTTTGTTGTGCCCCAGTGGAATCCTAATCTTCTGTTGACATTTTTGATTGGGTCTCTGTTGAGCCCCTTCAAAGTTGCCAGTTGCAAATGTTAGCCTTTAAGACCGTTTTCTAGTAGCAATAACGTTTTCAAGACAATTTATAATGTAGTCTTTTATTGTGTATAGTTGCTCAGGGATGTTGTATTCATAATACTAAGTTTAAGTGAGTCCCCACTTTAGGAAGGAATGCAACCCTGGTTCACAACACCAACGAGCGGACAAGGAACTCACAGTCTGTAATTTCACTCAGGCCAGTTCAGACTTTCTGGCGCCCGCTCCAATTCACGAAGGAGGAGAGGCTTCATGGGATGGATCCTAGGCTTACAGTCAGTTACTACCTAGACTGCAACAAGGATAAACAACTGGATGACCAACTCCTCATTGGCTACCGCAAATCTAAAAAAGGCAAAGCAGTGGGCTAGGCTCTGGGCCGTCGCGTGGATCGTCACAGGAGAGGGGCGACTCCACCGGCAAGGGTAAACGACATAGGAAGTCTCGTTCACGAAGACGCTCCCTGTCCCGTGATGGCCTCCTGGATGGGACGCAACCCGACACGGATCAATTGGGGAAAGAGAACCAAACACCATGTGAATTCAGCCTTCATTACTTAACCCCTATCCATTGGTGGACTCCACGGAGGGCCAGGAGTGGAGGCTCCAGTGGTCGAGCGGACGGCAGCCGATGCAGTGTGACTTGGACCTTGGTTTGGCTCAAGGGACATAATCCGGGAGGCGTCTGACTGCCTCGTTCTTCTTGTGGTCCGGTAACTGTGGTACAATGGGGTTCGGGGTACTAATCTGTAGGGCGGCCTAATCCTCCCACGGAGGGGGGTGGCCCTGAGGGAAGGTCCTGTTAGTTGGGGGGAGTAGTTGGGATCCATTGGTATGGTGGGCTTTGGGCGCTCTGTTTTGGGCCTGAAGCTCCCCATGCCGCGACAGGTACTTCAGTGTTTCATGAGGTATAGGGGTGGGGGGTGGGGAATGGGTGTTGGGCTGTTGGGGGGGCAGTGTTGGAGGGTGGAGACGGGAGGGCGGTGGCTGTTTTGAAGGGGGTGCACGTGATTTCTGCTGCATTGACGTATATGGTATTGGGTGCCTGGGCCAGGTCCTGGGATCCTCAGGGACTTTTCCGTTGGGACAATGGCTGACGTTTCAGGGCAGGAACTCGCTGGTGACTCTATGCGAATATTGAGTTGGAATGTCAGGGGGATGTTGGACAAAATCAAGCGTGGGGCAGTTTTGCGCTGGGGTAAGAGAGACTCAGCCGATGTGATGCTACTCCAAGAAACGCATATGCTGGGTACAAAGGCACTGAGTTTACAGCGATTTGGTTTCCACAAGTATTTCATGCAGGGTTTTCCAGGGGCTCGAGAGGAGTGGCCATTCTTATCCACCGGAGGCTGTCGTATACTCACGAACGTCACTGGCTTGATCCCCAGGGTCGGTATGTGTTTGTGAAAGGCATGACTGGAGCGGAGCCGGTGGTATTTGGCAGTGTGTATGCCCCCCCCCCCCTTTGCAATGGTCCTTGGCAGAGAGACTGTTTGAATTGTGGGCCGAGATCCCAGACTCCTTGGCCGTGATAGGTGGTGACTGGAACGATGTTGTGGATGTGTGCCTGGACCGACAGAGGTCACAGGGGGGCGCAGCAGCGACCTCCCCTACACGGCTGAAGGCGATGATCGAGGGGTTGGGCTGGGTGGATGCCTGGAGACACTTGCATGCCAGGACGCGTGAGTACACATATGTGTCTGCTGTACATGGCTCCTTTTCACGGCTGGACTGTGTGTTTGTACCGGGGGCCTTCCTCGACAGGGTGAAACGGGCCACAATTCAGCCTCTGGGGCTGTCTGACCACTCTCCTGTCGCGATACGGATTGAATTGCGCAAGACGCGCCGGCCATTTCGGTGGCGGATGTCCTCGTGGCATCTCCAGCAGGCAGACTACACACAGCATATGTGCAACGCGATTGCCCACTATTGGCAGGAGAATCTAGCGGAGGGGGTAGATGGAGTGACAGTCTGGGAGGCCATGAAGCCCACTCTGAGAAGCATTGACATTGCATGGTGTGCTACTGCCCGTCGTAGTCGACGGGAGGCCATTGTCGCAGCTGCGGCGCGGGTGGAGGTGCTGGAGAGACGGTGTCGGGGGGAAGGGGACGAAATGGCGATACGACTGCTCCTGCAGGCACAGCAATCCCATGCCTCGGTCTTACTGGATGAGGCTAGACAAGCGTGGCTAGCCACACGGAGCAGGGTTTACCAGTGGGGCGATAAGTCCTGCACCATGCTCCATAGGTTGTGTCAACAAACTCTGCAACCAATCACTTTACCGGGCCTCACAGACGGGGAGGGAACCGCCATAACAGACCCTGCGACTCTTGCGGCGAGCTTTGCCAACTACTATGTGGAGCAATATGCTCCCCGAGACAGCCTCCCGCCGGATGCAATTGATAAGTTCATTGCTGACCTTCCCCCCGTGCGATATCAGATGAGGCCAGGAAAGCCCTGGACCTTCCCTTGACGGCGGAGGAACTGGGGGATGCGCTGGGCCAACTCAATGTGGGTAAAGCACCGGGACCGAGTGGGTTCCCCAGTGAATTCTACAAGAAATTCCACCTGCAGCTTGGGCCGCACTACAGGCGGGCGTTGGAAGTAGCACGGGAGCGTGGTAGCTTGCCGTCGGACTGGCATCAGGCGGAAATTGTGGTTTTTCAGAAGCCGGGTAGGCCCCCCGATCGACATGAGTCATATCGCCCCATATCCTTGCTCAACTTCGAAGCCAAATTACTGGCCAAGGCGCTGGCGAACCGTCTTCTCCCATATGTCGCAGACCTGGTTCACCCGGATCAGGCGGGCTTCATGCCGCATCGGGCGACGCGACACAACATCAGACATGCACAGGCGGCGGTGGACGCTGTAGGGGCGACTGGGGATCGGGCAGCGCTGTTGCTGGCAGACATTGACAGGGCGTTCGATTCGGTCAGCTGGACTTACCTCTTCGCCCTCTTGCCGCGTCTTAACCTGGGCCCAGTGTTCATCTCATATGTTAGGCTGCTATACACGGACATCACCGCTTCGGTGCGCATCTCCGGGGCGATTTCGGAGAAATTCCCAATTGCCAGGGAGACCCGACAGGGATGCCCCTTATACCCTTATCTCTTCGCACTGGCCATGGAACCATTGGCCGCGTGGGTGCGCATTGATGTACAGTATTGTGGCTTTGTGTGGGGGGCGGAACTCTCGGACAGAATCGCGTTGTATGCGGATGATGTCCTTTTCTTTATGACTGACCTTCACCGCTCTGGCCCTCGAATATTGGAAATAATGCGTGTCTTTGGTGAAGTGTCGGGACTCTTCCTCAACCCGCGCAAATCGACCCTGTGGGTGCTGGGTGGAGAATTAGAGACGTGCCCCTGGGCGTCGACCCTACAGGTGGCGGTCGGTGGTCTAAATCACTTAGGAGTCTTCCTGTCTGAATCTGCCGCAATAGCATGGGAGCGCAACGTACTGCCGGTGTGGGACAGAGTCCAATCGGACGTCAAAACCTGGTCTCGTACGCCCCTTAATATCTATGGCAGGTCTGCAATCTTTAAAATGGTCGCTCTCCCACGGCTCCTATACCAACTGCAAAACCATCCGTATAGGATTGACCCACAGTGGTTCCGTCGCGTGAATTCAGTACTGGGCCGCTTTCTGTGGGCCGGAGGCGCTTCCAGGGTGGCGCTGCGGACTTGCTTCTTATCCACGTACTGTGGAGGTCTGGCTACTTCAGACCTCCTGTCCTACTATCAGGCCTCCCATCTAAGCATGAGCGAATTTTGCGGATCTCGCGTTCGCGAATTTTGCGGATTTGCGGATTCGCAATCCGCAAAATCCGCGAATTCCCGCGAATTTGCGGATTTTTTTTTTTTTTGTGTTCGCCCGTGTTTCTGCCAGTTCGCGAGGGTTTTTACAATTTCGCAATTTGCGAACTTACCTGTCGGGTCGCAAGTTTTGCGAACTTGTTGTTTCTACGTGTCCAGCCTGTTTGGGACACTCTTCTTCATCACTGCCACTCTCTGTCACCACTGCCACTCTCTGACTACTCATGACACCCTCTGGCCCACCCATGCCACCCTCTGTTTCATCACTACACCCTCTGGTTGTCCAGTGTACATTATTTTCGGCAAAGCAAAGCACACCTTCCCTGCCTCAAGTGACCTGAATTAATTTGGGGCTGATTAATGTGTCACAGAATATTTTTTTAGCTGGCACCTGCTTCCTTAGTGCGCCCTGATTAGTGATCTTTTGCACTTGCTAAGTGCTTTCATTGTTGCAAAATTAGTTACAACACCTGCCCTGCCCCAACTGACAATAATGAATTAGGGGCTGATTAATGGATTTTAACTTCCAGCCTGGCTCCTGCTTGTCTCCCTTAGCTGTAATTCAGGACCTTTGTGGCATATGTGTAACTATTCTGAGGTTCAGAGCAGGGTCACATAATAGTTTCAACTGGCAACTGAACTCTGGAGGGGCCCCTCAGGAAGCATTACAGGAAATGGCTACTAATGATGTGCCTGAACTTTTGAACCTGGTAAGTAGTTACTTTCAGTTTTGCCAAGATCGTATTTCTGCAATTTTGCACTTATTCGCGGGGCGCGAACTCACGCGAACAGTGCGAGCAGTGCGAGCAAAATCCGCTGCTCGCGGATTTGCGGATTTTGCGGGAAATTCGCAAATCTCGCGGATTGCGGATTTCCCGAAAATCCGCAAAATCTGCGAGCGGAACGGATTTTCCGCCCACGCCTACTCCCATCTGTTGGTTCTGAATGAGTGGTGGTACGGCGATCACAACGACCCGGCATACGCACTGGAACACTTCTTGATGGGTGATGCCGCGCTACATATGCTGTTGTACTCGGCCAGGTGGCGGAAGAAATTGCCACGGGTCACTCAGGTGGTCTTCGGGATCTGGAGACAGGCGCTGCGCCGCATGGGCTGGTGGGGTAGGCTGACAGCGGAAACCCCACTATGGAACAACAGACAGCTTCCCGCACTGGCTTCTTTGTTGGGATTTGGTGGCTGGGACGCCATTGGAATCTCCTCCCTTGGCCATGTTCTTGCGGGGACTACCCTCAAATCCTTTCAGGACCTCAGCTCCGAATTCAGCATGCCCAAGACCCAATTCTTCAAATATTTACAATTCCGTCATGCACTTGCACCGAGTCTGGTGTGGCTGGACCAGCTTCCCGAATTTAGCCCTGTAGAGGCCAAGATCTTCATGGGAGATCTGGGGGATAAGAAAGTCTCCAAAATATACCAAACGCTTGTCACTCATTGCTCCTCTTCTCTCCTGTCGTTGAAGGCCTCCTGGGAGACGGATATTGGCCCTTTGGATGAGGATGACTGGAGGGAGGCCCTTGAGTCCCCCCGTGGGGCTGCCATAGCTGTGCGACTCCGATTCATACAGTTCAAATACCTACATAGGGCTTACTTCACTAGGGAGAGACTGTGGAAGGCGGGCCTCATTGCTACCCCGGAATGCTTGCGCTGTGGGTCCGAGAGAGGCACGCTGCTACATACTGTGTGGTCCTGTGTGGGTCTGACCCGATTCTGGAATGGGGTGTGGAATTGTTTGTCAGAGGTACTGGGGTGGGACCTTCCTCGTACGCCCAGGCTGGGTCTCCTTCATGTCCTGGAGAATGTGGGTGGAAACATCTACAAGCGTCACCTCCTGTTGCTGGGCCTGGTCGTGGCCAAACGGGACCTGGCAAGAGCATGGAAGAGCGACCGTGCTCCCCCACTTAGCGCCTGGAAAGCGGGCTTGGACTTCCTCATGGGGTTAGAATTGCCTGTGTTTGAGGCCAGGGGATGCCCCCGGAAACATTACAAGATCTGGAAACGGTGGGCGGATTACAGGGGGTTGACCTTGGAGCCCCCAGTTGATTTAGATGATGTACAGCCTGCCGATGGTGACCTCGGGGCCTTGGAGGGTATTTGATGCCTACTGTGATTTAACTGTATACTGCGGCGGAAAGTGAACACGTGCACTGGGTTATGGTGGGTTAAAGGGTGGGTAGTGGGGGGGGTTTGTCTTTTGGGGTAGCTAGCAGGGTACGGGGGTGTGGGAGGGGGGTGATTTAAGTGTTTAGGCTATTTATACATCCTGCTACATGTTTGCCATTGACAGTGTCCTCCTGATTGTGGAGAACTGTACATATGCTATGCCTAAACCTTTAATAAAAAGCAGTTGTGAAAAAAAAGGCAAAGCAGTTCAGAAGTGGATACTGCCTAGATGGATCATTCTCTGCATTACCGCCGCTAGGCTTTGGCTATGAAAAAGTTACAGGGTTCATCCACCAGGGTTACATTTTCAACCTTGTCCTTTCAAGAGCTGTTCCTACCTAAGAGATCAGCAAGACTGCTAAGACTGCTACGTGCCTAGATTCTGTGCATGGGGATGGATGGCCATTTCACAAAATCGGTTCCGCAGAACTTATGTAAACATCCATAAACCTTCTTCCTGGGTACTGCTTTGGGATCTATTCTACAGGTGAGGCATCTGCAGGTAGAAGTACTCACAAAAAGAAATAGTTAATAACCTGCAGTAACAAACTCTCCTCAGCGTTCACACCTGCCTGCATACCTGTTACAGGGTAAGTTTATATGGTTTAAATTCAAGTTTGTTACTGAACTGCTTAATGTTAATGGCAATCCAGCCGCTCGCCTTGAAGGCTTGGACAAACTGGATAGAAACTGAGAGTATTGTGATGGGTGGGGATTACATGGCTTTGGCAAGGTCATCTGACATCACTTCTGGCATCGATACAAAGCCAGCACCACCTACCAGTGACTTGACAATTTTGAAGTTTCCGAATCCAGACTGACAACTGGAATAATTCTACAAGTGAGGAATCTGCAGGTAGATAAGAGTATCCACCAGAAAGGTCATTAGTGCAGATAAGTAACTTTTTCTTTGAAGTTTTACCAACTGTGATCTGCGTCTTTAAGTCGGCTGTTGTGGTAGCAGTTTTTTTCTATCCTCTTCATGATTATCACACAACAGGTCGTAAATCGATGATAGATTGAGATCTCTAAGGACTAACTTAGGTTGAATCTCATGTAAACAGATTCTTCGGCCTTCTGCCCATCAGTGGATGGGATTAGCTACTGGAGAGAGACTCTGCATTCCTTTTGCCTATGTCACTTGCTTTAACTTTTCATGATGTAGGGTGATTTAGCCTTTATATATTTGCATCACACCCCTGGAATTGGCCATGATATGATTGATGCTCCCCCACCTGAGGTAAGCCAACAAACTTCACTGATTGCTGTACTTTTGGCTTTGTTTTGTTTTGAGTTCTACATTTTTACTGATCTTCCAGCTTACGCCAGCACTTTCAGAATGTCTAACAGAGGCTCGAGTGTCGATGGCCCATGGGGGAAGAGGGCTTCATCCAAGATGTTCAGCTTCTCTCAGTAAGCACTTTCTTATGCCTCAACATCCACCTCTCTCACAGAAAAATTGCCTGCAGTGCCCTGGACCACTGCTTGGGAAGCCAATCTGTGATGGATTACCTGGTCAGAGCGTCATACAGTAGCACATGCTGCTCTGGATCCTCCAGCTTTAGGAAAGGTACTGGGGGAGTCAGAGAAAGCAGCAGCCCTGATGCCTCTTCATGCAGGAGCATGAAGGGGCAGCAGACTCATCAGGCAGTGATTTCCATCCACTTGCCAGAAGTTAGAAAAGAGACATTGTTTTTGAAACAGGTGCAAACATAGCAAGCATAGGAAACTCATACAAGTAAAAAAAGGATGCTCAGCCTGCATAAGAAACACAGGTATTTGTGCAGTACCACTCTTCTTTAGTGATGGGACCACTTAAGTGCCTTTCCGATTCAGGCTCTATTTTTCAAAAATAGGTTATCATACCCGTGGAGGGTTAAGAGAGGACATACTTTTCACTGCAGGACAAACAGAAGCACAGTCACACACAGTATTGCATATTTCTACAAAGGGGCATGCACAAAACAATATTTTAGGCCGAACTGATCCTCATCTTCTATCTGACACAATGACACCAATGTATGCATAAGAGGGAAAAGAGACTTTGTAAATCAAGAAGCTTCTTTCTCCGTCTTCGAAGGGAGAAAGAGACAGAAATTGTGCCACAGGAACTATACAAATGGCCGTGTCATTCATTGTCATTCATTTTCCCCAAAATCTGGTAAGAAGTTAGGTGGGCTCGGTCCTAGGCTATATCTTTTACGTTAGTGGTGAAAGAGCTCCTATTGGAACGGACGCTGTCTTGAGACCTGGAGGCCTGGGATCTGAGGTCGAAGCAACCAGATGTATTTTTCCATCTTATGTCCTCTATGGCCACTGTGTGAACTGCATGAATTTTATGTTCACCCCATAATATCTCTGTAATTTGTGCCCTGAAAAAGTTAGTAGCAGCAGTATTCGCGACTAGAAACTAGTAACTAACAGCAGCTGTCACCTCTTCGGAGGAACACTATTTGACCACTGATTGAACTGTTTGAAACACTGTCTGAAAGGAAAGGAAAAATTATTTACTTGTATACATATTTCAGCAGCGTTCTTTGCAGTGCTTTTTGTCCATCCTTGATTTTTTTTTATTTCTTTATTATGTTTGTCCTTGTTCTTGTCTTTAGTACACCCCTTTGTATAACACTTAAATATAATTGGCAGCAAAAAAAACTAAGGTCTGGGCGATTATTGGTGGGTAGGACTTGTGCAAAAACTAAATCAAATCCCTTACAAAACAAGGATGTTTCTGGCATGCTGTCGAAAGGAAAAAGTCAACTATTTAGTCTATGGGAAAGGGGAAAGGATAAAAATCCCCAAGTTGGATCAAATACCGTATTTACTGGAGACAGAGGGGAAAATGAGAGTGGGAATAGAAAAGATGTTGAAATGGTAAATATTGTTGAAGCTGTAGAATCACATACTACTGGTAGTAAATATAGAGGAGGATCATCCCGAGAATCCCAAGAACCCCAGAGACACCCAGCACGGAGTCCCGAGGATCTAATCCGCTCACAATCCCCCAAGTATCCTTGGGACATGCTCTTAAAACAGTTGATGTGATTCTACAGAGAACTCCACACGCTCTCCATGGAATCATATCCATCCAGTTGAGGATGTTTAAAGCAAAGATTTTACTCTCCCGGATCTAGATTTAGAACTCTGCAGGAGTTATGTTTCTTGTGATTCTAGCAAGAATATGGAACTAGCAAATATTCCAGCAATAACAGTTCCTATAGGACTAAAATTATTCAGCAGTACTCCATCTAATAAATCAAATAACTATCTTTGGCATTCCCTCACCTCTATGAGCCCTGATTTAAATAATAACGATACCCAACCCAGTCAAATACTCAGGAAGGATATATTAGTCTTGCACTCACTGTTATGCCTAGAACGTCTATTATTCTCTATTTTAACACTACTTGAAAAATTTGTAGGAGGTTCAGACTGTGTGTTGGAAACTGTAACTCAAATATTAAAGGTATTGTTAAAAAGTAATTGGGAGAAGGAGATTAGTTTAAAAACTGATTCTAAACAAACAGAAGCGGAAGTATTGGTAGAAGAGGCTGTGGAAAATATACTTCAGAATTCTAATAGTCATCTATATTAATCATGATCGAAATCGTCAAACTGATAAGCAAATGAATAAAGTGGTGATGTTAGAGAAGACCTTTGAACCCTCATCAAAATTTATACAGGTTAGTTATGATTCAGCTCAAGAACTAAGGATAGATAGGGAAGTATTCCCTTTTTTTAAAACCCAGTTAAGTGATTAGAAAGAAGATGCCTTAGGAGCTTTACACTTGGAAAAAAATGAGAGAAAAGGGAAAAATGAAAAGAATGGAGGGGAAAAGATGAAATCAATACGAAGATTCTCAAAAAAGAAGCAAAGGAGAATTTGTTTTAAAGAAAACATTGAGGGGGTCATGGCCAAGCAGCATGGCCGACAAGACGTGATCTCCTTCGGCTCCCGACCGGCCGGCCGCATAAATCCTTTTATAATCCTTTTTGCAGAGCTTGAACCGGACCTGGGACCCTGCAGGCGGGGGGAACACCCGGCGGTGAGGAGACTGATTCGCGGCCTGGAAGCGGCCTTCGTAGCGGTGGGCCCGTGGAACTACGCGAGGCCGGGGATGGGGCCTATACCGCCCGGATTAGACCTGGTCATGGTGACTGCTGCGGGCCTGGCGGACTGATCTGGGCACCTGGCTGCTGCACGGTAGGCACCCGCTGTCACTGGGGGCCTCCCGCGGGGGTCCACACCTCCGCATAACATCTGGCCCCTACAAGTGGATGCTGGGTGCGACGGAGTGCAGGTGGTGGCGGCACCCTATCAAGAGGTGGGCTGCCCTTCCGCCGGGGGGCCTGTTGCGTTGCCGGCCCTCTGCCTTGCCCCTGGCCTCTGAGTGTGGAAGGTGGCTTGGGCGGAGGTCAGCGAGGTGCCCAGGGCCCAGCAGTTGGCCATCGGCAGCCTGGTGCAGACGATCGCTCTTCGGATGGGCCCATTTAAGGTACGACAGAGAGCGCTTGCTAGTGGTGCCCGGTATGGGGGCAGCCTGGGCAGAGGACAGACACCAGGGCCCATATGTAAGAGAGACTGAGGGTTCTGATCTGCATGATTGGAGGAGAGACACTTGGTCCCGGGCTGGCACCCGCCGGTGGCAACTCCTTTAACTTTACTAGATGAGGAGGTGGTACCAACTGCTGCCTCTTGATTTGACTTGAAGCACTGTGGACTGTGGTGTGGGACTGGGGGCACAGCGGAGGTGCACCTGAAGGTTAGGATCGGCGGTACTGGCCAGAGAGGAGGGCTTTGTCTGTGGTCCAGGGCTCCTGGTGGAACTGCCACGTGTGTCGGGGGAACGGTGACCTACGGCGGAGGCCTCACAAAGACTGTGTCAGCCCTTATTCTGTGCTGCCCGGGTCGGAGGGGAGCATAAGCGGCATATTGTTGTCGGGCTGGGCTCTTCTTTTGAGGGACTCCTGCGGTGCCTCATATGGCTCGCCGACGGGGTAGGAATATTGTGGGCAGTGGACCTGAGACGCTGAACTTTGCGGATCCCGGAGTGACCCCCACAGGCCGGCAGGATGGGCAAGGACAGGCTGGCCCCCGCCTCTCAATCCCAAACCATTACGCGATACACCACACATATCTGTAACTGGCCAATGGCCAATCCAGACACCGCCATACAAACCTTGCCGCTAGCCGCCTTCTATCCCGACACACCTGAGCAGTTTGGGGGAGGGGTGCATGAGGGCTGGTCCTGGGTAGCTCCCAGAAGACTATGTAGAGAGGACTGGTATGGGGCTCCAATTAGAGGGTCTAACATGGACGTCTGGAACAAGCCCTATCCCCGAGACCCGTATAACTCTTTTTTGCACCCCAACCGGTTTAGTTGCCTGGACATGGTCGATTGATATTATAACAGGCAAGGGCTGGGACAGCGATCCACTGTCCCTGTCCCAGCGAGCAGAAGTGCACACCCTAAGGCGCCCACAAATGCCCTGAGTGTAGAAAGGCCAAGAGGAATTAACCCCGAGCCACTTAATCAAACAGGGGTAATGGATTGTCCCTGTGACAGCAATAGTGAGGATACTAATCACCGAAGTGGACCAACTAGCCCAACTACAATCCAGGTGCTACCAGCTCAGGGTATAAATGGGGTTAAGAACAACAGCCAAAGAGAAAATGGTGAACTAGGTCCTCTGTCAATCAATTCCTGGAATTTGGCAGGGATTTAAACAAACTTGACTCGCCTGAATGGGGGTCATTTATTGACACGCAAGATGTCTGCCTATTTCAGGAAACTTGGGCCAGGGAGGACTACTGGCGCACTGGTTTTGCCACATTCTTAATTCCGGCAAAATGGGGAGGGAAGGGACGCCCGTCGGGTGGACTACTCATTTGGGTGGGTTCACATTTAAGTTGTTTTGCAAGGACATTCGAGACAAACTCTGAGGATATCCAATGTGTGGTATAGGAATGGCCAAATGCGGCTAAACTAGCATTAGTCAACGTATATTTAAGACCAATGGGCGTAACTAAAGTCTCAGGAATAATTGAGGATTTATCCCTCTTCTTGGGTACTATTCCCCAAGGCACCTCATATCTGGTAGGGGGTGACTTTAATTGTAAATTTGAGCCGCTGCCATCCTTCCTGGAGGAAGCCTCAATGGAGGAGGACGATCAATGGGATATACCACCTGTGGGGGGCCCAACAGTGAAGTCCTGGACGCCGTTGGCTACCCAAATCCTGGCCCTGACTCTTAATAACTCTATAAGGGCCTGCAATGGGTGGGCAAGTGGGGATATTCCCCCGAAACCCACCTTTAACAAACCGGGGCAGGAGTCTCGCTTGGATTATATTTTCGTGGAGATGCGTGACTGGGCCAAGGTCAGGAGCTTCCAGGTAATCTCACGTGATGAAAGCGATCACAATGCGCTGACCCTGAAACTCTTGGTTCCCGGCATCACTATTGAGAACCAGATGCCCAATGCTCCCCCGGATCCTAGAGTGATCCTATCTAGCGATAGACACAGAGTTAGATGGGCTAAAGTTATAGGGAACCCCGAAGCTATCGCTCGGCTTTATGCCATGATAGTTCCGGCATTACAAAGAGTGGAAGAACTTATCTCATTACCCCCGTCTGCGGAGAACTATAACAAACTTGGGGACCTTCATTTGGAGCTCACTAGTGCTCTAGCAGAGGTACTGAACCCGCGAGTAGTGAAAAAGACAGGTAAGCCGATGAAAGCCTCATGGTATAATATAGCCTGTAGGAAGGCTAAAGCTGATCTCCTTGAGGCCATGAAGCAAAGGGGTAACACTGCGCTGATCAGGGCTAAGAGGAATGAATACAAACACCTAATCCAAAATGCTAAGATTGAGTGGGACAATGAAAATTGGTCTGAAATGGTGGGTGCCCTTAACTCTAGAGATGCCCGGAAATTTTGGCAGATTGTCAAAACTGGCTCTGTGGACCCATTACCAGCAGTATAAGTTAATATTGCTCCGGGTTTCTGGGAGGTTCACTTCCGTACCCTATATGCACAGGCTAATATGGATAATGTAGAGGACATAGGTAATCTAGTGGTAGACCCTATCCCTCTAGCGGTCCAGGAAGAATTTAATGTGGCGGAGGTTGGCGCCGCAATTGCCAAATTGACAGCGGAGAAAGCCCCGGGTTTGGACAAGCTCCCGGGAGACTAGTTCAAACATGAACCAATTGTCTGGGCCCCATACCTACAGGTCCTATTTAACTCAATTCTGGGTGGGATGGAGGTTCCTAGTGCTTGGCTGGGGGCAGAGATTGTACCCATTTTCAAGAAGGGTTCTCCTCTGCTCCCAGCCAACTACAGGCCTATTAGCCTCATAGACGTTCCACAAAAGGTCTTTGCAAGGCTGATTTTGGACCGCCTATTAGAGTGGATGCTTGATCACTCAGTCCTGAGCCCTTATCAGGCAGGGTTCAGGAAAAAAGTCTCTACCATAGATCAGATTTTCCACTTGGCCCTTTTAGATTGGAAAACGGTAGTGATGGAGGGTGGCAGCCTCTATACCGTTTTCGTAGATCTACGGGCGGCTTTTGATCTTGTACCCCGTAGAAAACTCTGGTCTGTCCTATCCAACATGGGGGTACCGCATCACCTTTTAAACATAGTTGTCCGATTACATACGGATAACTACGCGTAGGTTAGATGTAGCCGGGATAGCTCTCTATCTAACAGATTACCCATTGACAGGGGGGTAAGACAGGGCTGTGTTTTGGCACCGACCCTGTTCTGCCTCTATGTCAACGGGGTAATTGCCCATTTAAATGGGGTAGAGGATAGTGATGCCCCCAGACTTGCTGGCAGCAGGGTGCCGGCGATTATGTTCGCTGATGACACCCTGCTGCTGTCTAAATCTCCTATGGGGATCCAACGAGTCCTTAACAGATTTGAGGCATTCTGTGAAGAGCATGGCCTTGAGATTAACACTCTCAAGACCAAATATATGATCTTCAACCCCCCATCAAAAACACGTCCCAACCCATGTATTGGTGCAAATAGGCTGGAAAGGGTCCGAACCTTCGAATACTTAGGGGTGACTCTAAATGAGAATATGTCTTGGGGTCACCATCAAATAAAATCTCAACTCAAACTGGCCCAACTGGCGGGAGGAGTTGTTAGCCTTATAAATAAAAATAAATCCACCATTAAGGCGATTGGTCCCCCACTAGAAATATATAGAGTGCAGGCCAGGGGAGCGGTTATGTATGGAAGTGAACTTTGGGGTCACATGTGTAAACGTGAGATGGTGGTAACTGAGAATAAATTTATCAGGCAGCTCCTATCACTCCCCCCTAGCACCCCCTTGCTGCCGATGAGGCTTGATCTGGGACTGAGGCCACTCGATGAAGATCTGGGTGCCAGGCCCCTAACTTTTTGGCGCAGAGTCTGGACCACACCAGAGCTGGTGATTATAGGTCCGAGCTGCAGGAAATCCTGACCTATTCGAATGTAGGGGGTTTCAATACATAAAAAACCAGGTGGGGCGCCTGGGATTAGTTAATTTGTGGTCTGATCCTGAAACTGCTTGCTCTACGGTCTCTCGGAAGCAGTTGCTCTCACTGTATCACAAAAGTAAAATTGCGGCACACAGACAGGGTACACAGTCTGGTAACCTGACTGATTCTTTCCTAAAGACTAAGGACATTTATAAGTTGGAGGGAATCCTTGATGTCATATTTCCAACCACCACCAGGAAACTGTACTTACAGTGGAGGTACAGAAGTTTACCAATCCGAGCCTACACTAGCAAATGGACTGAGCCCTCCTTGAGTCATTGTCCTTGGTGTAACTATGAGCAGGAAACCGAGCTGTATTTACTGTTCTTTTGCCGAACTTATGCGCAGGCAAGAAGGTATTGGATCGTACCGGCCTGTAAAAACCTTGGCTTCACCCACTGTTTGCAGGCATATAGGGTTCTTAAAACGGACCTTTCTGGTGTGATCATGTTTGCGGTAGCTAAATATCTGGAAACATTTTGGCAGAAAAGAAGACGCCTACTACCCAGGACTGTAGAATAAATGTCCAATTTTAAACAAATATTAACATGTAATCAACATTTCAAGAATTTTATCGTTTGCATGGACTAACAAAAACTGCACGTATGATGTTATATATTAAGGAATCACGCTGCTGTTTTTATGATTTCTGATTAATTGGCCATGATGTAATTAATTGTTTTATTTGTATAAAGGTGTGTTTTTATCTTTTATGGCAAATGTTGCCAAAATAAAGAATGTTGATGATGATGATGAATACACCACACAGCACCTCCCCTCGCAGCGGATTACACATCAGACGGGTCTGAATGGGGAGAGTGAGGCAGCTGACGAGCCCTCCCGGGTGGTGCTCCTGCAGGCGATACAGGGGTCCCGCACCACCCTGGAGAAGCGGATAGAGACGGTCTCCATTGATGTGAACCTGTTGTGGGCAGACCTGAGGAAAGTAGCTGATAAGGTCTCCACTGCGGAGGGGGATATGGTCCAACTGCAGGGTGAGGTAGCTTCCCTGAAGAAAACGGTTTCGCAGCTCACCTCCACGACATGGGAACTGGAGCGCAGAGCGGAGGAGGCAGAAGGGAGGGCATGCCGCAGCAACATCAGGGTCCTGGGTGTTCCAGAACGCTCAGAAGGAGGCAATGCGGAACGATTCCTGGAGAAGTGGATATGCACGAAACTCTGCCCAAAGGGTTTGTCTGAGGTCTTCGTGATAGAGCGAGCCCTTAGGGCGCTGGTTCCGCCGCCACGGCCGGACGCTCCCAGAGGGTCCTTATTGCTAAAATACTAAATTATCGGGATAGAGACTGTATCCTGAAAGCGGCCTGAGAAAAGGCGAACCTCACCTTTGAAAATGATATGGTTTCTATCTACCTGGACTACACCCGCCAGGTACAGGAACAGAGGAAATCCTTCCTCGCTGTTGAGAAGAAACTCCGGGACCTCAAAATGCAGTACATGTTACTCTACCCTGCCAGTCGTCAGAGACTGCTGACCCCTCCGTTCTCTCTGTGGAAGCGCCCCAGGATGGGGAATTGGTGCCGGAAACCCTACAGCCAACTACAGACACTGTTCCTGAGACTGTCAGGGGCTCACTTACTGCCCCCCGGTCCTGCCTTGAGGATGGTATCCTTCCTATGTTTCCTTGCTCATACTGTTGTGGTGGGGGGACAGCCTGCCATTTAAACACTGGGGATTGATACCCATGAGGTATTCTGGCTAATCACTCCTGCACATGTAGGTGGCGGGGGGATAATGCATAGAGAGGTGGCATGCTGTTGCCCCAAGTCGGGGAGGGCTCGCTGCCAGTGCATTGCCCTGGGGGCTCTAGGCACCTTCTCCCAGGATTTCTGAGGCAACGAGATACGCATTGTGGCGCTGCATTGGGAGGGGGCTTAATGGTTCCTCAGACGCTTATTTAGTTGTCTTGAAACTCTGCATAATGACTGGGGCGGCTGGCATGTGTCGGGCGCTGGACTTGGGGAAGTGGGGTTGTCTTCTCCACCTGTTGGGTAGTTTGGCTTGGTTGGGCTCATGGGTTGGCTGTGCACGTCCTGGCACCAGCACGGGAAGGGCATTTCTGCATGTTTTGTTGTTGCCAGTAAGTTGCTCGTGGGATGGGGTCTGCGGGGGTAGTTGTTTTTTCCAGGCATCGTCTGTACTGCATTTCGGGCACAGGAGCGGTGTGGCTGCATGGGACGTGGACTACGGCATGATGGGTTATTTCGCCTTACATGGGGCATAAATTCCTGAGTTGGAATGTGAGAGGGCTGGGTACGTGCACCAAGAGATATAGGATCCTATCCTCCCTTCGCAGGCACAAGGTCTTGATAGAGTGCCTCCAGGGAACTCACCTCACGGATGACGGGGCTCAAAAACTGGGGAAAAAATGGCAGGGACAGGTTTCCCACTCATCCTTTTCTACATATGCGAGCGGGTCCTAGTGTGGGTAGCCCCCCCGAGTCCTGTTTGCTGTCCAGTATGTGGAGGCATGGGAGGTACCTGCTCCTTAGAGCTAAACTAGATGGCAGGGATGTCGCCATACTGAACTCCTACGCCCCGAATACTGATGACCCAGACTTTTTACAGTCCCTGCAGGAGGCACTGGTCCCGGAACTGGTGGTATCGCTGCTTTGGTTTGGGGACTTTAATTGCGTCCTGGACCCCGTTCTTGACAGGTTCCCACCCCATGCAGGTACGAAGCCACGCACGACAGAAAAACTCTGGGAGGTCATGGGGAATATAGGAGCTCCTGATATCTGGCGCCAGAGGCAAACGACTCAAAAAGTATACACCTGCTTTTCCCCCACTCACAATACACATAGTCGTTTGGATAGGATTTTAGTTGCGCACCTAGAGGCCACCATGCCTCTTGAGGTTACCCATCAGGCACGATTCCTTTCTGATCACTCCCCTGTGGCGTGTGAGGTGACTTGGGGGGCCCGGTGTGTCGCCCCCGGACCTGGAGGTTACCGACGGAGATCCTTGAGGACCAGGTAGGGAAGCACCACATAGATACTGCCTTTGCTGACTACGTGGACCTTAACTGGGGGGGAGAGACCTCTCACTGGCCACGAAATGGGATGCCCTAAAGGCGGTGGTGAGGGGGGCGTGCATTAGCCTAACCTATGGGGACCGGAAGCAGCTCCAACGAGAGCTAAAGGAGGTGGAAAGCCGCCTCTTAGACCTGCAGACCTCTGAGACTCATGGCACTATGACGAGAGAGGAGGAGCATGATGCCCGGAACCGCATCCACGATATTCTGGGTAGGCTCGATAAACATACCCTCACACAATATAGGCAGCGTCTTCATAGGAAGGGGGATAAATCTGGTCGACTCTTGGCTATGATTCTTCGACGGGAGAGGACCCCGGAGCGGATTGTGGCCCTGCGCAGGCCTACGGGGGGCTTGGTCAGCTCGGAAGTGGGATTGCTGCGTGTCCTTCGGTCACATCTCCAGCAGGTGTACGCTACGGACCCCACTGTTACTGAGACATCTTATTTCCCTTACCTTCGGGAACTGGCCCTGCAGTCTCTCCCTAAGTCGGCACAGGAGGACCTCGATGGAGCTCTAACGCTGGGTGAGGTTTGTGCCGCATTGCAGCACCTACCGAAGGCCAAGTTTTATCAGGCCTTCGAGGGTACACTCCCCCAACTCCTACATCAGGTTTATCTTGAAGCGTTTGATCGTGGGATTCTTCTGCCGAGCAGGACGCTGGGGGAAATATGCATGATCCTGAAGCTGGGGGGGTGTTAGGGGGAATGCCCACGAGCCTTCTTCGTATCGCCTGATCACGACAATCAATACAGATGTTAACATTTTGTGTAAGCTTCTAGCCATGGGCTTAGCGCCATACATGACTCACCTGGTCCATGAGGACCAGTGCGGTTTCATACCGGGACGTAATGCGGCTATGAATCTACGAAGGCTGAATCACATTCTACACGAGGTGCGGGGTCAGGAAGAGCAGATTGCGTTGGTATCCATTGACCTTGCCAAAGCGTTCAACACTGTCAATTGGGGTTATCTTCTTGAGGTTCTCCGTACCATGGGGCTAGGCCCTAATTTCTGTCGCTGGATTCGCATCTTGTATACGGCCCCTCGCACCAGGATGAAACTTGGGGGCGCGCGATCCAAGGCATGGCGGCTGGGGCGGGGTACTCGCCAAGGCTGTCTCCTCTTGCCGCTACTATTTGCCCTAGCCATTGAGCTCCTCGCTATTCGGGTCCGAACGGACATGGAGCAGTGGAGTGTCAGAGTGGAGGACACGTGCAATTTTGTTTTATCTGTCCGCACCCCGGGACGCATTGCTGGTACTGCTGCAACACTTAGACCAATTTTGGGGAGTATCGGGGCTACGGTTCAACCGCCATAAGTCCCTGATCATTCCACTGACAGGGTTGGATTCGGTGCCACTGGGAGACCTACCAGACCTCGGACTGCGCTAGGAACGGGAGGGATTCAGTTATCTTGGTATACGGGTGGCCCGACAGACGCACAGGCGTTAGCCCAGAATGTCGATCGTATAATCGCGTCCTTACAGCAGTCGGTGTCTTTCTGGAATTCTTTACCACACAGGTTAATGGGAAGACTGGCCGTCGCCAAGATGGCGATGCTCCCTAGGACGTTGTATGTCCTTCAGAAATTAATGTGTCCTCTCTCCATACCGTTGTTCGCAGCTACAAGGAGGCGGGCCTTGACACCCCGCGCTTTGATCTATATCATTATGCGGCCCAGTTACAACATGCAGCCTGTTGGTTTACGGACGCTGACAACGGGGAGACGCGCCTCATCTCTGGTACGGTAGATATCCAGGCGCTGCAGATGGCCCTGATGCAAGGTAGGGGGGCGGACACGTCCCTTCCTTATGTTGTGCGACATACGGCCGCTGTGTGGCAGTGGTTTGTTGAGAGAATCTTACGGGGAACACCCTTTCACAGGGAGCTCCCGATTTGGATACTGGCCCCCTTCATCGATATAGAGCAATATATGTCCTTTCATTCCTGGAGGGAGGGTGGCTGTGAAGTTATGGCTGAGCTTTACCCTAACGAGTCCTTCATTACCTACGAGCAGGCAGAGAAGGCTTTTGGCATTGGTCAAGGACAGTATTTGCACTTCGGGGGTCTCCAGGGTGTTGGTAATGTCACCTGGCCCCAGTACCCAGATGCACCACCACTGACCCACACCCTGGACATCCTTCTTTCCTGCGGCAAGGGGTGTAGGTTGATTTCACTTCTCTATAAGACCATGAAACAGGATTTCTTTTTCCCCCCCGGTGCCACCATCCCGGGCGGCCTGGGAGGCGGATCTCGTGCTCCACCGATCCAGGAACAGTGGACGCGTATAGGTTCCCTTACCGCAAGGCCTCATGCAACGCAAAATTTAAACTGACGCACTTTAACTTTTTACACCGCACCTACCGAACCCCAGTGTCTCACTTGGATAGGGCAGGTGCCCTGGAGGTCTCCACCTGACTTAGAGATGTGTGGGAGTGGTCCCTGGCTGAGGAAACTCAGATGCAGCTCACTTGGAGGGATGAGAAGCTGCAGGACGACTTAATGGCTTGGTGCGTTATGTGTGCGTCGGGGATGGCTGAATGGGAGATCTCCTCACATGACACCACTGTCAGTGGGAGTGGTGGGCTGGACATGCCCGTAGGGTTTGGATCTGATGGGGAGCAGGGGGGTGGACCACAGTGATATCTATCGTCTGTATCAGCGATGTGCCTGGTTCTTCTCACGGCACTATTAATATATGCTTTTGTATCCCTTCCCTATGTGTCCTTTCCCTCCCTGTTGCCGCCTGTCATCCTAAGTGCCGTTAATGAGGTCATCGATCTGCGTACATACACTGAATAGATGCCAGTTGTATGTTATTGGTTTTAAGATGTATAAACTGAAAAATTAGGTTTAAAACAATAAAAGAAAACATTGAGGCCTCAGTTAGTAAGGAATCTTCCCCCGAAACACTGCAAAATGTATCACAAGATATGATCCAGAAAGATGAAGCTGATCTTGTGAATCCGGAGAACAAAGATCTAGCAATAGGGCCAATGTTGGCCTATGAAGCTCCCCCCTCGAATATTGCATACCTCATAACAGTTCTTGATAATACCGCAATAGAGGGGTTTCCAACACTTTTAACGGATTAGCCGAGGTCTGTTAGCCTATTTTCTTCAGTACTTAATCTTTTGGCTGTCCCCTTCTCTGGCATTGTAAAAATTAGAGGTAAGTCTGAGATAACTGATGTTGAACGCATCAGGGAAAGTACAGTTAGATTTCATGCCTTTGTTTGATACGGATTTAATATTAAAAAGGACTTCGCTTCTCAAATGTCTTCTGGAGATTGAAAGTTTGAAACGTATTCAAAGCAGTGATATAAGCTTAGTCTCCATCTTAAAAACATAAGTTGGCTATAAATCGAGGGTAAGGTTTCATTCCAAAATTATTGCAAACCTTATATTACAATGGTCAGAAGACCTACAAAGTAGGGGGATTGATGTTATCCCATTTTCTGAGAAACCCCGAAATAGAGCTCTCGATCTTTGTTAACACATTTAGATTCATGCAGTAGAGATCGCCCGTATGAAACAGAGGAATTAAAAATCTGTATTACAAAAAATGGCAGACAAGTGAAATTTAAAGATTCCATCCCACTTTCCTTTCAATGGTACCCCAAAGAAGAGAGTCCAAAATGGAACTGGTTACCTGGTGTTCTATCTCGCAGATCTAATAATAAACTTCCACAACAACCATCGTTCTAGCAATGAATTAAAAATAATATCATGGAAAGCTGCAGGAATAAAGAATAGTAGGGAAAAGTTACGATACTTATGTGCACTAGATGCAAACATGATTTGTCTTCAAGAGACCTGGTGTACAGAGGAACTTTTATGCAAGGATTATTTTACTTTAGATTGTAAAGCAATTCCATCCAGGAGAGGACATGCAAAGGGATGGGTGGCATGCCTGCTGTCAAATAAGATAAAATGGAAATATGACTACTATAAAGATCCTAGTAACCTTTTTTTGGCAATAACATTGTATGTTCCTGACAATAATGTAAAATGTAAACCATTGACGTTGATAAACGCTTATATTCCACCTGACGCCTGTCACGATGTACTCTTGAAGAAGATTTTCTCATACATTAAGAAAGTCAATAAAGTAGAACTCTTCCCTCATATAGTATTGGTAGGGGATCTGAATTGTAAAATCTCTACTTCTACTTTGGACATATTCCGAAATAAGGAAAAAGAAGAATCCCTACAGATCCCACAAGCGCTCTTTCCACAAAATATTAGGACAAATAGGAGAGGGAAAATGCGCCTTGATGAACTAACGAAAGTTGATGGGATTATAGTAAATGGAACATTCCCCTCTAATACACCGGCAAACTTTACTTGTAAGTCTAATAGCAGAGAATCTATTCTAGACTACGTGGCAGTGAGAAGTACCTCCTTCTTCTTATTGAAAGATCTTATGGTTTCCAATTCTCTCTACAGTGACCACAAAGTATTAACTCTCACTGTTAATTTAAATTTACTCTTGAGCGATCCATGGGCACTAAACGGTGAAGCTGTTGGTTTTGCTAAGAAATCAGGGAAATGTCATTGGGATACCAAGGCCATCTTGGGCCTGGCTAGTATCTTAGAGGTCACTGTAGAGAATTTGTCTAACTGGAATGGATTAGAAATTGCCAGTGTTAATGCTTTTATGATTAAAGCGATATATATTGCAAAGAAGTCAAATCAAAAAAGAAGTACTAAAGTAGTTCCCATATCCCTATACCCGTTTAATCTTGAAATAAACAAATTGATTAGAGAACAGTACTTGTACTACTCCTCTGATAGATATCGTAGAATATTACTATTAAAGAGGAGGAGGACTAGGGCAAAGGTTAGGTTAAGAAAAGAGAGGGAAGATAACATCTGGATGAAACTGAGAGAAGCAGTGTCAAAAGGTCAAGTAAGAACGTATTGGTCTCTCATCGGGGAGTGATGTAGAGCTAGATCAAGACCACTCCCAGTTGCCATTGAGGAGCAGAAATAGGTTAGCTATTTTCAGGACTTATATGCAAGTATGGAACCGCAATTGACCGTCTTGGACTAAAGAAAGACCCTTCATTGTATGGCTCGCCATCTGAAAAAGATATTGAAATGGCGATCAAGGGGATGTGATCCTCCGGGGTGATGGGCCCAGATGACCTACCGATTACGGTTTTAAAACAAAACAGTACAATTTGGAGTGAAATCCTTTATCCAGTGTTCAATTATTGCTATGCAGATAAAACGGTCCACCCATCCTGGAAGGGGAGTATATTAGTCCCCCTGTTCAAGAAGGGAGATTGAGATGTCCCAAATAACTACAGTCAAATTGCTCTTTTAAACGCTGTAGGTAAAGTTTTTGCTAAATGCCTCTTGGTGCAAATAAATGACTGGGTGGACGTGGGTAAAATCTTACCTTTTGAACAAACCGGGTTGAGGTAAAAACATGGAACTATCGATAACCTAACGGCTCTACAGGTAATAAACGAAAAATATGTTAAAGTTAGAGGAGGAAGAGTGTACACAGCATTTATAGACTTCTCCAAAGCATTTGATAAAGTAGATAGTCTTTTGCTGTGGAGAAAACTGTCGGACCTGGGTATGCCAGCCATCCTCTTGGAGTTAGTCTATGCTCTCTATACAGATACTATCCCCACTGTAAATGGCCAAAAACAAGGATGTTTATTGGCACCTCTACTATTCTCCCTATATATATCTGACCTTCCCCATGCTTTGTCCCAAAGTGAGGGTTTCGCCCAATTACTGGGGGAAAAACCAATTGTTTGTTTACTTTATGCGGATGACATATTAATACTGGATTTGACGCCGAGGGGATTAAATAGTCATCTGCAGGCGCTACATGAATATGCAAAGGCCCACTATTTAAAGATAAATGTATCTAAAAGTAAAGTAATGTGCATGCACAAAAGAAAAAAGTTGAAGTATGGGAATTTCGTTTGGTCTGTCAGTGGACAAGAACTGGAACTTGTCAAATCATATGTTTTCTTGGGGAAAACGGTGTGTAGCAATTTAAATGATAAAGGCCACATAGAAAATAATATTCATAAAGCAATTACACAGGGGAAAAGTTTGGGTTCCCTCTATAGATCAACTGGAAGGAGACATTTTGCACTTTTATTAGAGGTATTTTTTGCTACAATTCCTGCCTCCCTGTTGTATGGTATTGAATTACTTGACTTTGGAAAATGGGGCTTTTTAAATACAACAGAAGGCAAAATTTTATGGAGCCTAGCCTCAGTTAACTCTGCTTGTCCCATGGCTGCACTAAGGTTGGAATTTGGTCTAAGAAGTACCTGGGTACAGGGATTGCGGGGATAGTGCGATGGGTTGCAAGCCTTGTAAAAGGTGATCCTGGTACATTAAGATCTTTTATCTGGAAAGAATTATTTGGAAGTTTAAATGAGCAGTCATTAATTGTTAAAAATTTTAGAGCTGCGGTTGACTTGCTACAACTGGATTAATCTGTACTTTTCAACCTATCGCCATATCAATTAAAAGCCACTTTGAAACAGGCCACATGGAAATTGAGCTTCACCAGGGATAGGGAAGCCCGTATTCTAAAGAGAGGCGCCTACCGGTCTATTGACTCCTGTGTGATAAACAAAGTATAGGCTTATATCACTTGGAACCTGCCCCATGGAGTACGCCGCTTTTGGTTATTAATGAGGCAAGGTATACTCCCTCTAAACAACGTATTATCTAAATGGTATGGTTCTTCTCCAGTCTGTAATTTGTGCAATAATTCTATCCAGGATGTTACTCATGTGCTGTTTATTTGTCCCGCCCTATTATTGTATCAACATAAATGGATGAGGCCAATCTGTTTACAATTATCTATTCTCTCTGCCTCTGCACTGACAGATTCCATTTATGAACCACCAAATGAAATGTTTTGCCATAGGATTTTTGACATCTTAAAGTATTTTTTAGATATGTATTAAAACATTTATGTGGTGGGTATTATTATTAAAATTGGTTTTATCTGATGTTTTATATTACTTAGGGTATTTGTATATCATATTTTAATGTTTTGAAAATTTATATTTCAATTTTATGTGGATCTCTTTGGAGTTCCAAGATCCTAAATAAATAAATATGAAACTTCTACCTCTTCGACCTGTCTGAGCAAGATCTGAAATGAACTTTCGATGAGATCACGCACATTTTGACCCATTGCTGGAGGAGGAGATTCAACCAGGGAATTTGTTCGCAGAAGCTATGAACATGAGAGAAATCGGACACTTTAACTCGGGGAGAAGAGGAAGCGAAAGGTGGAAAGAGAAATTATAGATGGTGAGGAGGATAACCTGCTATAGAACCACTCTGCTGATAACTGACTCCCACAGCTGAAGTCAAGGCTCAGCCTTTTTCAGCATAATTTTTGTTCAGTGCTGCTCGACAGTGAAGTTTCGTAAATGTCGGAGCACATTTCGAGAATAGTCAATAAGACACAGTAATGGCCTGACAAAACCCCTCCGAACGGAACGCAGGTCATGATGTATGATTGTAATACTAGAGGTTGATAATAGCTGATTATGACACCCCAATGTTTTACAGAGTGAGAATTCTCTGCTAATGTTTCAAAAGATTTCAACGTCTCTCCTTCGAGCAACTGGATATATCTACCTGGCTCCTTTCTACTCTAATTGCTTCGAATACACTAATGTGCTTCCAATATTAGTATCTGCATTGTTACGAATCGGTGCTGCGACCTGAAGCAGCAAATCTACTTCTATTTTTTGTGTGCCATTTTCCAAATTGTAAAATAGGTACAAATTGGGGATGATGGATCGCGGGTCTAACAGCTAGGTGTACATAGGGACTGTGTCTAAGGCCCTTAATAGTATGGTATATTCCATCTGTTCACAAAGTGGTGGTAACTTATTTTGGGAAGCAAACTATACCAGTTGCAACAAAGTGTACGCTTTGTAGCATGTATACATGTAAGGTAATCTTTGGACTCTCGATGTAGTATGGGCATATCATTTGTAGAGTTGTAAACTGAGCTGCAGTCCACTCAATATGAATGATCTGATATCTCTGTTGTTGTGCGTTAACATTGAGGTATGTATTAACAGAGACAGCAGGTCAATTTTGTAATTGTATAGAAGCACAATTGTCATTTTTAGGTCAAGCCTAGCGTTGCACGCATGCGCTGCTCGCTTTGCAAGGCATGCAGTATACATTATAGTGTGGAAGCTTCCAGGAAGTTCCGCCCACTTTCAAACCATCTTTTTCATTGGCGTAAGTCCTAAATTGTACCTTACGATTGGTTCTAGGCTTGTTAGTCCCTCCCCATGATAGCCATGTCGTCATTTGTGTCTTTCCATAGCTACTGGCCGTTTAACTGCACAGACTTCTTTCTTTGCCCCCCTCCTGCAGTCCGATGGCTTCTCACCCCCCCCATTTCCCCCTTTGTGCTGTGTCGCCTGTACTCCGTTTGAAATGCAATAGGTCTTGAGTAAATGCGACACCTATTGCATATGCTTTTTTTTAGATAAACGCATTCAGCTGCTGCTATAGCAGGCAATGGTCCGCCTCTCCTATGGGTATTGCAGCACAGCCTCAGGGTTCCTTCCAGTTCTCTTCAAATGTTAGAGAGCGGAAGGCACCAAGATATGGCTGCAGCGGGGGCGGCCAGATTGGGAGAGTGACACTGCCAGACAAGTTACATAATTGAAAGCTCCCATCTGTGTGAGCCGAGGATGCAGCTGCACAACAGATATGCATCCTTTTCAACCACTGGAATGGCTGGACCAACCCCCGGGCCCTCGGAATGGTTGGAAGCGCTCTTCTGGGCAATTTTAATTTCCCTTTAGATAGGAGACTGTGTAAGGATACCCAAATCCTGGTCGAAACCCTGAGCTGTTGCGGCTTCACACAGCTAGTTAGGAGTCCCACCCTTATGGCGGGACATATCCTAGATGGTATTTGAATCATGGTGGGAGACCATATTCCTCTAGCTTGGTCTGATCACTTTGCCATCCCTTTTGACTTACGTATCGCGACATCACGGAGTGGTATTTCTGAAAACAGAAATTGGAAGGAAAGGAGAACCCTTAGTCTCATTAGTAAGGAAGCGCTCACTAACCTCTTTAATAACTTTCAGCCCTCCGGGCACCACAATGCTAATCTGGCATCAGCTGAACTATTGCAACAACTGGCAGTAGCATTGGACACCCTAGCGCAAGTGAGCAAGCACTATTCAGCAAGAAGTAATCCCTCTTCTCCCTGGTTTTCTGAAACTCAGATAGATGAGACAGGTGTGCCGCAGACAGGAGAGGCTGTGGCGTACAGACCTAGCGCCATTGGGTAGGGAATTGCACAAGCAGTGTCTGGAAGAATATAAAGCGGCTATTATTGAAGAAAAGGGGTTATACTTTTGAAAGATCAGAGTCAATGAAATCCTCTAGGGATATTTTTTATTTCATCAACTCCCTTATTTTTCCCCCCAGTCACAGACCCTTCAGAGTTTTCTCAGGAGTTCTGTGATAAAATTTCAACTTCTTTCTGACTAAAATCTCAGACATTTAGTCCTTGCTGGAAGCCTCCAACACGGGGTCGCCTGCTCAGTCTACCTCCCTTCTTAACAAAGATGCTTCTATGGAGGACTCTCCCAGGCTACTTACTTTTCCATGTTTAGCGCCTGATGTTACTGATCGGCTTCTAGAAGGAGTCAAATTTGGTTCCCCTTTGGATCCCTGACGCCTTAAGGTGCTAAAAATTGGTCAAAAAGTAATTGTTCCACACCTTACTGATGTATTGCATGTAGTTATTTCAGAGGACAGTATCCTACCCTGTGGAAGACTGCAGTGGTAAAGCCACTTTTAAAGAAGTCTTCTTTGGACCGCACAGTATTGAAAAACTATTGCCTGATCTCATTGCTTCCTGTTCCAGCTAAGATCTTGGAAACCTATCTAAATTCCCACCTTAGCGCTTACTTAAAGGATCACCAATTACTCGGTGGTTCACAACATGGTTTTGGAAGCCATCACAGCACGGAAACTGCATTAACTGCTGTATTTAACAATATCCATACTCAAGTGGATGCAGGGTATACCACGCTGTTAGTTCTACTTGACCTCACCCCAGCTTTTGATACCCTATCTCCTCTGAGGCTAGTTGAGCGTCTCAGAGAGATAGGGGTCGGGGATCGGCCCTGGGGTTTCTTGATTAACTTCTTAGTGACCGGGCACAGACAGTGAAATATGGCCAATTTTACTCGGCCTCAAATTCCCTGTCATGTGGTGTTCCTCAGAGCTCTTCCCTGAGCCCAACACTTTTTATTATTTTATGTGGCTCCGCTTGCTAAGGTGGTGAGATCCTTTGGGTTGGAGGTATTGTCCTATGCGGACGACACCCAAATACTGGTGTCCATCACTCATAATATTAAGGACTCTGCCCTTAATTTTAGGATTTGTATGCAGGCCGTCTCCTCCTGGATGGTGGCTAATTTGATGAAATTAAACGGGGAGAAGACTGAGGTCTTGATCTTCGGCAGCAAACTGGACATTTGGTCCAGCGAATGGTGGCCGGACATGCCCTGTATCCCATGGGAAAAACTTAGGGATTTTAGTGGACAACTCACTTTCCTTGAGACGGCAGGTCAGTAGGACAGTGTACACTTGTTTTGGGATTATTAGGATCCTCAGGAAAATCTCCCATTTTCTCTCATTTGACTCACGCAAACCGGCTGTTATTGCCTTCATAATGTCCAGATTGGATTACTGTAATACCCTGTATTTGGCCATTAATAAAGGCCTTGAGCGACGTTTGCAGCTGGTGCAGAATGCTGCGGCCAGGCTGGTAATGAGTCTTCCAAAATTCCACTCAGTCTCAGACTAGCTTAGGACGCTACACTGGCTTCCTTGGGACCGTAGGATCCTCTTAAAAACATTCTGTATAATGCCTTTTATGGCGCAGACCCTGATGGTATTAAGGCAATTATCCATCGCTATGTTCCAACTAGACAGCTCTGCTCTGCAGATAAGAATCTGTTAACAGTGCTGAGGTTTAATAAGGCAAAATGGGGAGGTAGAGCATTCGCAGTTGCTGCTGCTAAGTTGTGGAACTCCCTTCCGGCAGAGCTTTCTGGTCAGGTGTCACATTCTCTCTTCCGTAAAGCCTTGAAGACTTGGTTTTGTTTACAGATTTCAGTATCAACTTATCATCTTGTCTGCTCATTAGTTCTGCCATAGTGCCTTGACGCCCTTGGGCTAAGTTTAGCACTCTATAAGTCCAATATTCATTCATTCATTCATTCATTTGTTCACGGTTGGTGGCTTGCGCAGGGTGTGTCATGTGACCCCGGGGTTTTTGTGTGTTCGGGATTTCGTGGCGCCTGTGCTAGTCAGCGTTGCTGCTCTTCAGTGCGCTGCCTGCCTGCTAGGGCTCTCGGGGTAGGTGATGCCAAGGGCCGGGGATCAGACTGTGAGACGGCTTTGAGCCTCCCATCTCTATCTGGGAGGGCGGAGGTGAAAGAGCTTCACACACACCCTCCTTTGGGCTCTAACTGGCACTTCCCTGTAGCACGTTGGGATGCTTCAGCTACATTTATAAATGACCCCTGCCCTAGCCTTCAACTCCACTGACATTTCTTCACAGGTGTTTCTTACCACTTCACTCTGACGTTTCTGTAATGCCAAGCATAAGTCAGCAGTCTAGTGCTGAAGCCTGTATCTACAGTTAACACCCACCCACCACTGATGTCACTGGTCATGTGACACAGCATCAATAAAAGAGGCCGAGCGCACATGCTCTGGGCCAGTTGCACCGAGTAAGCAGTGTGTCCTGCGTCTCAGTCATTTCCAGCATGAGGGCCTAGGGCCCGCCCTTTACAATGGCGACGAGGGTAGCTGTGTCCATGTGTGCCAGCCAAGAAAAAAACATCGAGGAAAAGGGAAGAGTAAAGCTGCCTGCATCGACAGCACACCCCCTTTGAAGTGTGCCAGCCGCCGAGAGGCCCACGAGGCGTGAGCTAAGCCCCGGGCCTGCCTGAAGCGTGAAGTGCGTCCTGCGGGGTGAAGAGCGAGACGAGCGGTGCCCGCCACAACAAAAGGACACTGCCGAGAAACAGCGGACTGACCGGAGCCCACCCGCGTCGGCCGCGACTGTGCCCACCTGTGCAGGAGCCATTGCGGTGCCCACCCGCGGATCAAGAGTGGCCCGTTGGCCAAAGGTGAGCTCACAAGTATGTGGAAATCAAAGGCGGAGCCCACCCGCAATGATCACAACCGCGGAAATGGTGCCTCCTACTAGCGCCGCCCGGAGCTACACAAAGCGGAGCCCACCCGCTATAGACATAAGCATTGTCCCCTAAAGTGTGAGCGGCACTGGCCGATACTGCCCTTAAGTAAAGCACGACTCACGGAGCCCACCCGCGGCCTGCCTGCAGCAACGCGGCGTTGGCCGCTACTGCCCCCGTAGTAAAGCAAGGCTCGCGGAGCCCACCCGCGGCCTGCCGGCAGCGTCCCCCGCCGCGTGTGTGGAGTGCGGCGGCGAGGCGAAGAACTTCAAAGGAAAGCGCCCGCAGCGTGAGGAGAGCTGCCGGGCGCCCAGACAATCAAAGCGGAGCCCACCCGCATCAAGGAACGACACCAGCCCCCCCCCTGCGCAGGCTATGAAGACTGAGGCCAGCTGCGAGGGGTGCGAAAGTTTCAAAAATGATAAACTGCCCGACTTTAACGTGTGGCCAAAGAGCCCTGCCTTTACACGGGAAATGCAAGGTGCCCCCACTGCCAAAGCCCAGGACTGAATTGGCAGCATGACGGGCGGTGCTCCGAAGGAAAGACGCTAGTATTGGCAGTAAGGCGCCCATGCACAAGTAATTAAAGCGGAGCCCTCCCGCAGCGGTGATGACAGCGCCGCCCACACACACACTGCAGAGTACTCCCGCATCCACTGCGTAGCCCGGGAGAGAATAAGCCCCCTCCCTCCAAACGTTAAACGTGCATTGAGCCCCCCTGAAAGGCCTGGGATAATATAAATGACAAAGGACTCACCAGGTGTGAAGCGAAGTCTCTCCGACCTTGCCCAACTGCATCAGAGTACCTCGGGAAGCGGCCATGCATGTGACTGTGACCGGCAGAGGAAGAAAAATCGCCCAAATCACAGGAGAAGTTGAGGAAAGCCTGCAGTGGAGTCCAGCAGGAAGGGTGTCTCTGGCAGCAGGCATCTAATTCGGCTGAATGCACAAAGGTGTCACCGCAGTTTCAGAGAGGCCCACTAGTGCCCACAACTCGGCCCCACTGAAGCTCCCAGGACGTTGAGTCAGTCTGCAGCACGACGAAACCAGACAAAAGACATTGAAGGCCCGCAGCGCCATCTAGTGGCTTTTTCCCAGTATTGCAGGGAAGAAAAGAAACAAACCCAGGACAAGCAAAATCAACACAGCCAACACAGGAGCCCCCCCCCCCACAAGTGATGCCCAGAGACTGATAGAGAACCACCTGCTGGCAGGTGGCTACTCCCAAGAAAAAGAGAACAAAAGAAAGGACAATGGTGAGCGCGTGAAGAGTGCGCAAGAACACTGTCACGGAACGCCACCAAGCTTATCACACAGCCTGAAAAAAAAAACGCGACGGCGCAGGAACGTGCCAGAAGCGTAAAGAACGCGACAAAGCCCAAGAAACGCGCATGAAGCCCCAGAAGCACGTCAGGAGTGCAGCAACTCCACGCAGGACACTACAAAGGACCGCAACCACCAGCGCAAAGAAGAAGCACGACCAGAAGAAGATCCATGGAGTGGTGACGCAACCCTCCAGAAGCAAACACCCAAGAAGCATCTACACCACGCCAGAAGAGAAGACAGCGATGCCTGGCCATCGCTGCAGCAGAATGGCGAAAGTAGGAACACCCCCACACAAACCAACAATGGTTCTAGAACACAGCACCAGGAAGTGCGAAAGCGCATGACGCAAATGCTCAGCAGTGCGGACAGCACTAGCCCAAAGCAGCAAGTCACAATGGAACACCCGAAGAGCACACCCAGTTGCGCACCAAAGCAAGTAGACTGCAATGAAAAGAAAATGGTTGCGCAGTCAACCTGCAGCATTGAAGAATCCGCACAACAGCAACATGACCACTCAGCATGGTCACCAAGCACCAAGAAGCTCAGCACCATGAATCTTACCTGCCAGACCTCGGCAGAAGGGACCAGCACGAGGTCCAAGAAGTTCGGACAAGGCGCGGTCCGAGGACCTGGACCTACGAACTTCAACCACACAAACTAACGGAAGCAACAGGAAGAAGATGTGAAGGTCGTCACGCTAACCCTGGAAGTGAGTGACAAGAAGACAGTGTCCTAGAACTAGGACAAGACCAGGAAGACACGTTCAGAGTGCGCGCGCTGCATGCGGAAGCCTGGCCAGAGAAGATGAAGAAAAGGGAACCAGGGTACGTCGCAAGAAGAGGAGAAGAGAAGAAGAAAGATCGGAGTGGCATGCCGCCACCGAAGAAAGGAAGAAAAGAAGAAAGGAGAAAGAACAGAGTGGCTACCGCCACTAAGAAGAAAAGAAGGAAGAAGTAATCAGAGTGGCACGAATGTCAGGTTAAGAAGAAGGAAGAAAGAACAGAGTGACCGCCGCCACTAAGAAAAGAAGAAAGAAGCCACCCCTGCGGAAAGAAGGAAAGGGACAGGCACTGGAACACCTGAGTGCAATGGAAGACAAGCCTGGCAAGAGCACCGGCAGCGCAGAACAAGGACTACCACCTACGAGCCATCCATCCACATGATGATCGCAGAAGAGAGCAAGCTAGACTGTTGGCGACATCTACTTCTGGGGTTTGAGCGGAAGATTGGATGGCGAGACTACTCAGGCCTCCGGAAGTTGAGGACCTGACCTACCTCGCACCAGCCCATGGCAACCAGAATCAGAGGCCTCGAGGGACTCTGGTGGCAGCAAGTCCCGCTCGGGAGACAGGTCTACCGATGCACGTCTGCAGGACCCAAGGGGATGAAAGCCTCGCGAGCGATAAAAAGAGTCTACGACTCAACCTTCAGGTGGAACTAGGACACTACGGTGAGGCTCGTGGAGCGCCCTGCTCATGGCCCGAAAGCTATGGTGGAGCAACACGACCGAAAACACCAGTCTAGTGGAAGCCTGGCGAAGAGGTCCTCCCGGACATCTGGTGACAGAGGAATACCGGCGAGAGGGGCATCCTAGTGAGAGGGATGTGTGCACCTACTCTATTCACCTGCCAAGAGTCAACACTAAAGCCTGCCCGGAAAACATCACGAAGCCAGAAGAGAGAACAAAACCAGAAGACTGGTGACACCTGGGTCATCCAGTTATCTCTCGTCACCAACGGAGTGAAGCAAAGGCAGGGCTTAGAACAGCAGACAGACAGTACAGACAAAGAGTGAACCCGCCGAACAACTGCGAACCGTGCCACTGAGAACTATTAGTCCTGAACACAAGAACTATACTGCCTGCGGCTTGCAAGCAGCCAAAGAGACTCATTTTGAAAACGCAAGTCCAATGTTATTTTCTGTGTGTTCTTTCCCCCCACAGGTTTTTGGACTTTTTCTGTTGGGGTTAATTTTTAACCAATTTGGGGAGGGATGTAATGCCCAGCATAAGTCAGCAGTCTAGTGCTGAAGCCTGTATCTACAGTTAACACCCACCCACCACTGATGTCACTGGTCATGTGACACAGCATCAATAAAAGAGGCCGAGCGCACGTGCTCTGGGCAAGTTGCACCGAGTAAGCAGTGTGTCCTGCGTCTCAGTCATTTCCAGCATGAGGGCCTAGGGCCCGCCCTTTACAGTTTCCTCACCTCTTCAAAGTATGCGCTCATTTCTTACAAGTGCTACTCCCAGGCATTGAGTTTTCCTCGCCCGCATCCGAATCTTTGCCTTCCGTAACCTGCCTCATCACTCTTAACTCCACCCTTGCTAAACTGTTAGGTACTCTGTCTGACATTCCACACATAGTTGATGTCATCCCCGGATACCACATAAATTTCCTCACAGCTCCCTATCCTTCTCATGTGTGACGTTATCTCCTCCTTAAAGGCACCCATTCCAGCAGACGATCCCTACTAAAAACGTGTCCTTTCCACCAACCCTGAATAAAAAACCTCCATTTGTGAATCCGACAGCACCTACTATTACACAAAGAAAATAGCAAAAGCACTTGTGTCAGAAAAAAGTTAAGCCTCGGATGCTGCCCAGTACGGAGAATACATAACATGGCTGCGCTTTTGAAGTGCACCGCGAACTGAGGGTGCCACGCCACAATATCGAGGTAAAGGTGTCCTCAGGAGAACTGCGTAGGAAAGAGAACCACAGTAGACCAAACAGAATCCGTGTTACTTGGCCGAGAAGGTGTGCTACCCTTGTTTGTCCATTAATTTTAAACATCTCCCAGTTGCTCAGCAGCGCTTCCTGGCTGTACTGGCCAGCACATGTGTAGTGGTGAAGTCGATCTTTGCTACTGTCCCTCCAGAAGCAAACACCCAAGAAGCATCTACACCACGCCAGAAGAGAAGACAGCGATGCCTGGCCATCGCTGCAGCAGAATGGCGAAAGTAGGAACACCCCCACACAAACCAACGATGGTTCTAGAACACAGCACCTTCAGGCTAGACAATGCGTCCACACTAGGGGTGACCCCTATATTCCTTTTTCCACAAACTGATGGTATTAACACCTATTACTCATGACATGGTAGAAAAGCGCATCTGGAATGTAAGTGTGAGCAGGGATTTAAGTGGGATAAAAAACTGGGGGGTCTCTCAAAGGGGCGTGGGCAATGTAATTAAGGGCATAGCTTAATAGTGTGCCACCTGACTTGTATTTTGCTGTTTCTGTCATTGCTTCAAGATACGTGATACAAGAAGTCAGGACTATTTGGCTTTGTCATTGATTGTTAGTTGCATAAGATAAATAAGCAGCAACTATGGCTTGTATATAATTTTGAAACAGCCTCCATTTAAAGCCCTGGTGACACTACAACAATGTTGCTGCTCCTGAGTTTCAAAAAGAGGAAGGAAATCCAGAGAGAAAATGACTGTAGTAGATCACTTTAAGAGTGATTTATTGTGTAGAATCTTTAGATCTAGAATTGTTTATATGTGTAATAGGGAACATTGTCTAGTAGCTGTTATGAAAGAAGCTCCGTTACCTGCCAGCTGTACATTCATTCCTACAGTGCTGGGGGCTTAAATAAAGAACCTAACTTCAAGAAATTACCGGTGTGTCTTTCTAGTACAATGACTCTCTTTAAAGGATTTCCCTTGCCCTTCAACACCCACTTGGCATGACGTCATGCCGTAACTTATCCACGAGTGAGAAGTGAGCAGTTTGAGCACATGCACCGACCGCCTGTGCCAGAGCACAAAACAGAGCCCGATTGAGACTTGTTTCGAGGCCCCATTAAAAAAAGTGCCGATGCTCAAACCCTGTGAGACCCTGCCCACTCAAAGCCCTGGGTGAGAACCTGGCCACAGTGGTGCTAGTCGGCTGGATCCTGGTACCTTGCAGTAGTCAATATTTCTGTGGGCATTTTGGGAGCTTTTTTTTATACCTTCCAACATCTGTAGCCCCTTTAAATCTGGCATACCTGTTTAATGTCCAAATCCATGGAGTCTTGGGGTTTCTCACAGGGGTCATGGTGGCTCTCTAACAAACCATGGGAGATGGCATCGCCCCGAAGGCCTCATATGTTCTCAGGCAAGTAGTTCCAAAGCTCCTGCTGTTGATACTGGTTATCTTGTGAGTAACTACATTGATTGAGAGCGATCTGCTGGTATCCTATGGATTTTATTATTATTATTATTATTATTATTATTATTAATAGAGATTTGTAAAGCGCAACTATACCCATAGGCGTCAAGGCGCTGAAAGATGGTAAACGGAAAGCTCAAAAATCACCAAGGGGAGAGTTACAAATAGGCTTCTTGAAATAACCAGGTCTTGAGTGCTTTACGGAACAGAGTGTGGGAAGAAATCCCCTTAAGGTCGTTGGGGAGCGTATTCCAGAGTCTGGGCGCAAGGAAGCGAAAGGCCCTTCCACCCCATTGATATTCGAGGAACAGCTAGCAGGTTTTTACCGGAGGAGCGGAGTGCTCTGCCTGGAGTATAGTAGGCCACAAGAGCACGAATAGCTTCAGGCCCGGTCTCATTAAGGGCACGATGTATAAGGCAAAGAGCCTTAAAATTAATCCTCGCCTGCATGGGGAGCCAGTGCAGGTTTTTTCTGATAGCCGTGCCCGAGGAGCGTTTAGGGGCACCCACAACAAACCGGGCAGCCGCATTCTGCACAGTCTGAAGGCGCTGGACCAGACCATTGCTATTGCCCAAATACAGTGCATTTCAATAGTCCAGTCTGGAAGCAATGAGCGCCACTACTACCTGTTTGCGTGCATCAGGGGAGAGATAATGAATAATGTTTATTAAAATCCGCAGAGCATTGCAACAAGTGGACACAGTTCTGCTGACTTGTTTGTCTAGCGAGAGTGTAGTGTCTAGAATGACCCCAAGATTGCGGGCAAAGAGGGACGGCAAGGGGCAGGCGCCAAGAACAGAAGGCCACCAGTCCATTGACCAAATCTCACTTTTGCCCCAAAAAATGAGGACCTCCGTTTTCTCCCCATTTAACTTGAGGAAGTTCTTAACCATCCATCCGGCGACCGCCTCCATACAGTTTTTAAAATTAAGAGCAGTTATGCTCACAGATTGTGATATGGAGGCCATAATCTGCGTGACGTCGGCGTAGGAAAAAACTTCTAGCCCAAAGGGTCTTATGAGCCTCGCGAGTGGAGCAACATAGACGTTAAAAAGCGTTGGGCTTAAAGCGGAGCCCTGAGGGACCCCACACTTCACAGGCTTGATGGGTGACATGTACTCGCCTAGCTTAACCCTTTGCTTCCGTTGGTCGAGGAAGGATGTTAGGAGGCTGAGTGCGGGACTCTTGACTCCCAGCTCGCTGAGTCGGCTAACCTAATGTTAGGGGACAGGGTGTCGAAAGCCGCTGTAAGGTCTAATAACACCAGTAAGGTGGTCTGGCCGGTGTCGATCTTGGACCGGATGCTATCGACAACCACTGTAAGTGCCGACTCAGTGCTGTGAGTCCTACGGAAGCCGTGCTGTGAAGGATCCAGGGAGTTGGTACTGTCAAGGAAGGCACTCAGATGAAGGTTAAGATGTGCCTCCAAGAGTTTAGCAGGGGCAGGGAGAAGGGAAATGGGACGAAAGTTCTTTAATATCCCAGGATCCAAAGTAGATTTTTTCCTTAGAGGCTTGATAGTGGACAATTTCCAGGAAAGGGGATAAACCCCCTCTGAAATGGCCAGATTCATAACCTCCATCAACGGGGGCAGAATAGTCTGTCTGCAATCTTTAAGAACCTTTAAGGGGCAGGGGTCAAGTGGTGACCCGGCCTTTATCTTGTCCAGCAGCGCACTGAGATGTACAGAGGTGATGGGGGAAACTGGGAGAGGGAATGGGAGGGGGCAGGCGCTTGGATTTCCGTAATAAGGGTCGGAGGGGTGGAGAGTAGGGAACTAGAATTAAGGATTTCCAGGTCTGTGTGAATATCCAGGATCTTCACATGGACGAATGTGGAGATCTGGTCAAATAGAGATTGGGAGGCTGTTATGGGGTCAGGTGTCTGAATAAGGGAGAGGTTGTCAACTATCTTAAACAAATCCCTAGGAGATTTGAGCAAGGACGTTAATTTAGAGTAGTGGGCCTGTTTTTCTGTCAACACCGCAGCTTTATAGCCTTTGAGAAGGTTTTTATGTTTATCCTTCTCTATGGGGTCCAGGTGTGCCCTCCAAAGCCTTTCCTGCCTCCTGCATCCTTGTCTGAGAATCCTAAGGGATTCAGAGAACCAGGGGGCTGAAGGCCGTTTCCTGGCAGAATAGTGTTGCCGGGCTGGAGCAAGCGAGTCGACAGCCTCCGCCAGGATGTTAGAGAGGTCAAGAGCCGCAGTGTGAACATCCCCTGTAAATCGGGGTTTAAGTGTGGCCAAAAAAGAAGTAAAGGAGTCGCTGTTAATCTCCCCAAAATCCCTCCTCAATACCCACTTGGTGTGATCAGGCAAAGGGCCGGTAGGGGGAGAGAAGGAGAAATCAAGGGGAACAGCAAAATGGTCAGACCACGACAAGGGAAAGGGGGTACGAGTTTGTAGACGGGGGTCATTGCTAAATACCCCATCCAGGGTATGCCCAGCTAGATGGGTGGGACCAGTCACTAACTGCGGCAAGCAACAGGAGGATAAGGAGTCCTACAGATGGGCCGTGTCAGGGGAATTGTAATTTTCCAAATGGAAATTAAGGTCCCGTAGAATGGTTAGACAAGGACTATCACTATAGGGCTCTATAATTTTGAGGAGTTCTAGGCCAAAGGCGGACCTGAGGCCAGGGGGTCTGTAGATCAATATTCCGGTGAAGGAGATCGTGGGGGAGGGATTAAGAGTGAAATGCATCGCATGAAGGCGTTCGAGCGGGGAGGACAGATGGACAGTCCGACATTTTATAGTGCTGTGGTACAATATCCCCAGGCCTCCTCCCACTCGACCCACTCTATCCATTCTGGCCAGAGAGTACCCTTCAGGGATAGCATTTAACAAGTCCGGTTCAGACGAGTCCGTGGCCCATGTTTCAGTGATAAAAGCCCATGAGGGCTTTCTCAGTGAGATGAAATTCCTAAAGGAGATGTTATTTTTAACCAGTGAGCGGGAATTAATGAGGAAACCCGTGTGGACAGCGGTAGGCGCCAGAAGTGCCATAATGGAAGGGGGTAACAGTTAGCTTTACACAGGGCAGCTGTGCCGTTACATCCGCAAACAGGAGCGTTTGCAAGCGTTTCAGGGGTGAAGGAGTAATGGCGAGACAGCCTAGAGGGTTTCACTGCTCGGAGGGCAGAAAAGGAGTATAGGGGTTCACCTGAGGCATAGGAGGTCGGGGAAGCAGCATATCTGGCCCCTGGCGCTTCCTTGTCGCTGAGGGGCGCAGACGGGCTGGACTCTGGCTCGACTCCGGCGTGATTGCGGCACGACCGCTGATCGCGTCCACTGCGCGGAGCCATAACTAGTTCTTTAAATACTGGCGACTAGAGCGCCGAGCAACGAGTGCCCAACTTAATATGGCCGCTGATCATTTGCGCAGCCCGAGAGACTCAGACCTTAAATCGGCCGAGATTTGGGGTTCTGTCAACCTGGGTGTCCCTGCGTTTCTACCAAAGGCAAAGCCGGGGTCGCAGAGACATGTCTGATCATTTTGCGTTTGCCACATTCTTTCAAGAGATCTTGCAGCCTCTTGTGGGACTGGTTGCCAAGTTGGTGCACGATGTCTTGGTGAAAGTGCACCTATGTCGTTAAACAGTGAAACTATATGATGTTGGTGCTCCATCTTCTATCAACATCAGTTTACTAGGGACCGAACCTCAAGATGCTGACCGAAGAAGGCACTATAATTCATCATTTCCAATTCCCGCTACATATGCGCAGTGTGTTAATACTTTTGTAAGATCATTTCATGCAAAAGGGCAGATGAAAAAAGCGAATCTTTACTTTGAGTTGGAATGCAAGGATGTCTGTTTTACAGTAAGTAACTTATATTATTTTAAAATTGTACACAATTTACAATTTCGCTTAGTCATGTCATACATAAGCAACTTGATCATCTTCAGGCTAGATACTACGTCCACACTAGGCATGACCCCTAGATTTCTTTTCCCACCCAACTGCTGGATATGAACACCTATTACGCATGGCGCGGTAGAAAAGCAAATCTGGAATGTAGGTGTGAGCAGGGCTTTAAGTGGGATGAAAAAACTGGGGGGGTCTCTCAAGGGGGCGTGGCCAATGTAATTATGGGCATAGCTTAATAGTGTGCCACCCAACTTGTATTTTGCTGTTTCTGGCATTGCATCAAGATATGTGATACAAGAAGTCAGGACTATTTGGCTTTGTCAATGATTGTTAGTTGCATAAGATAAATAAGCAGCAACTATGGCTTGTATATAATATTGAAAAAGGCTCCATTTAAAGCCCTGGTGACACCACGACAATGTTGCTGCTGCTGTACTATATGACTATCACTGCTATAAGATATGGAGATTGTGTTGGGGTGAAAATATAAAACCCGGCTGTAATATTGGAAATACTTGATGTATTGTTCTACCTGATGACAAAACAGCTGTGAATAAAGTTTTTGAAAAAAAAAAAAAAGGCAATGTTGCTGCTCCTGAGTTTCAAAGACAGAAGGAAAATCCAGAGAGAAAATGACTCTCTTTAAAGGATTTCCCTTCCCCTACAACGCTCACCTGGCATGACGTCATGCCGTAACTTATCCACGAGTGAGAAGAGATCAGTTTGAGCACACGCACATCCATGTGCTTGCTGTCACTGCACGGACCGCCCTTGCCAGAGCACAAAACAGAGCCCGATAGTGATCAGTTTTGTGGCCCCTTTACCCCTTTCCGTGCTAGTGACGGAACCACTCCGTCACGAGCCACGGGTGCGTTGTGCTCATGACGGAGTGATTCCGTCATGCCGCGGCCGCTCCGCCCACTGGGCAATGATTCCCCGCCTGTGCGGGCGAATTAGTGAGTGACAGAGCCGTGACGGAACCACTCCGTCATAAGCACAGTGAGCCTGTGACGGAGTGGTTTCGTCACAAGCATGGTGCTGCCGGGCGACTCCTCTTCCCCCCAGCACGGCGGCGGAATTACCGCCGCGGCCAAGGGGTTAGAAAAATTGCTGGTGCTCAGACCCTGTGAGACCCGGCCAACTTATAGGCCTGGGTGGGAGCCTGGCTACAGTGGTGCTAGCCGGCTGGATCCTGGTACGTTGCAGTAGTCAACATATCTGTGGGCATTTTGAGTGCTTTTTTTAATACATTCTAACATAGGTTGCCACTTTAAATCTGACATACCTGCTTAATATCCAAATCCATGGTGTCTTGGAGTTTCTCACAGGGGTCATGGTGGCTCTCTAACGAACCATGGAAGATGGCATCGCCCTGAAGGCTTTATATGTTCTCAGGCAAGTAGTTCCAAAGCGTCTGCTGTTGATACTGATTATCTCACGAGTAACGACATTGATTGAGAGCAATCTGCTGGTATCCCATGGATTTGGGGTTCTGTTAACCTGGGTGCACCTGCGTTTCTACCAAAGGCACAGCCGGGGTCGCAAAGACATGTCTGATCATTTTGCGTTTGCCACATTTTTTCCAGAGATCTTGCAGCCTCTTGTGGGACTGGTTGCCAACTTGGTGCATGATGTCTTGTTGACAGTGCACAAATGTTGTTGAACAGTGAAGCAAATGATGTTGGTGCTCCATCTTCTATCACAATCAGTTTACTAGGGACCGAATCTCAAGAAAGTACTATAATTATTCATTTACAATTCCCGCTACATATGCGCAGTGTGTTAATACTTTTGTATGATCATTTCATGCAAAAGGACAGATGAAAAAAGCAAATCTTTACTTTGAGTTGGCATGCAAGGATGTCTGATTTACAGTAAGTAACTTGTATAATTTAAAAATTGTACACAATTTACAATTTCGCTTAGTCATGTCATACATAAGCAATGCTGTTATTCTTGCAGTCATGGCATGCAGTGGCAGAGAGAAAAGTGATTAGACACAATACAAATAATAGTGGAGGGTCAAAGGTATGGAATTCACAAGGGACGACTATGTGATGGAACTAGAGATACTAGTTCACTAGACAGGGTACATCATTCATAGTTTTTGAAAAATACCCATCAGTAGCTCTTCCTGGGCGCCCTTTTCATCGTGTGAGAGAAAAGTGAACCTTTTAATAGTCTTGCCAGACAAGCGGGTCTCATTTGTTTGGTTTGATTTCCTATATGGTTATAAAATTATACATTCCGCAGTTAACCCGAGTGAGCACATAAGTACATTTCTGACTTGGTCTACAAAAAGGAGATCAAATTCGAATCACGTTAAACATTTTTTAGATCCAACTACTATGCGCTCTACGTCACTCCCCTCAGAGATCTTAGAGGTTTTTCTTAATCACTAAAAAGACTTCTATACCGAGACACATAATACCAGCCCTGGGGTCGCTCTAGATTGGCTCGATAAGATAAACATCCCTACCCTATCATCTGAGGCGCAAGAGCTTTCGCAATTAGGTATTTGCCTCGACAAAGTTACCCAGGCAATAAATCTCCGGCTGTGAAGGCCTGCGGGCCAGACCGAATTCCGTCCGAGATCTATAAGATCTTTTGCCCTCAACTTGCTGTATTTTTAAGTACACTATTCAATGTGATTCTCAGAGGGGACCCAGTTCCGGAGAATTTCACTCAAGACGCGGCTATAAGCTTTGTTAAAAAAGGGAAGCCAGAAGATGAGGTCGACTCCTATAGGCCTATCAGTCTATTAAACTCTAACTACAACTTTTTCACTAAATTCCTGACAAATAGACTTGCGCAGGTTGCCCATACACAGATTCATCATGACCAGAAAAGGTTTTCTCCAAAAACAGACTATCGGCTTCCAATACTCATTATTTGGCGCAGGCGAGCGATTACTTTTGTATTAGTATAACGAAGGCGGCTGTAATAATGCTTGATGCTGAAAAAGCATTTGACAGAGTACAATGGCAGGTTTTATTTAAAATCTTAAAGAAATTCGCGATTCCACGTGAATTCTGCCATGTGGTGAAAAATCTGTACCTTACTACGAAAGCCTCCATAATCATCAATGAAGATATAGTAGGTACAATCTCTATCAGTGAGAATAAACAGGTGATCTTGGATCACCTGAAGAAGACTAACTTTGCTACTGGTTGCACTTTTATCCTGCAACTATGGCAGAACTATAATAACATGAGCTATAAAACAGTCAGGGCTGCTAATCTGAGAAGGATTTTAAACCAAAGAGGGGTCTTTTCCTTACCGGACCGAGTAGGACATCATAATCTTATTCACAAAACAATTACTCGGTCTAGGTTTTATTTGAGCTGCTCTTTATTTTAAGCAGACTGAGCGCCTCAATAAATGTATTCGTAGGTGCGGACGTATTTATCATCAAGTATTTTTGTCATATCACTTAGAACAATTATAACTTTCAAAATGTGCAAGTTTGACACACTACGACACATTTACGAATCATAAATAATATTTCACAAATAATGTATACAAAAAACATATGCAACAAATAAATTATACATAATTAAATGCAATTAAAATACACATTGCGATAGTACACCAGTACTTTTTTATCCTAACAGTCCTGTGTCATTTGCTCAGTATATTATAAGACTGTTCTCACAAGGGACAATTTTTTTAAGGAATATAACTTTATTGTACGTGTAAACCACTTTGATGTACACTCTTGATCTAATGGCCCTTTGTGGATAGTATGAAAGTCTATGAAACAGCCGACGCATTTCCAAACCCGCTAATGATTTCCCGGGTTTTTCACCAGAGCTTGACTGGGTACCTGTTAAAGAATAGAGGGGGAACAATTGAATATATTTGCCTTCACCTTCGTTCTGTCGACTTTATCTATGTGGGTTCTAATAGTTACCTCTGTCCTTCGCGGACACTTTGTTTCTTATTTCAGTGCTCTTGGCGTTTTCCTGAAACACCTTTAAATCCTAAATAGAGAAAGAGACAAACCGATTGTCTCAGGTTACATAAAGCAACACTTTGTTGTTGTTCGCTATGATACTTTTTAGTTATACGGCAAAAAAGACTTACTATTTATGCGATTGTATTCGGGAACACGTAGCTGGTCTCGTTTCTTTTTTAGGTAATGTTCATGTCACAAGTCTCTAGTTCACTGATTGAGCAGCAGTGGCGTTAACTGTTGTGAATTATGAACAAACATTTTAGCCATTTGGTTTCCATGGGGCCTGTTATGTATGAGGTTGCTCATGGTCCAAAACTTACTTCGTTAGCTGGCTCTGAACCTGAAATTGCTGTGCTTGCAGCGCTTTCCAAGTTTCTCTTTTTAGTTGTGAAAGCCGCATTCGCGTGAATCCTTCAAGAGCATGTTTCGTCTGTGAGTGTGAAAATAATTCAAGTGAGTTAGTGGTTTATTAGTATTTACGCTGACTGACTGAGTGATGGGTTAAATTATAGCTCATAGCCGCATGTCTCACATTGTTGTTTTTGAATTTTGACGTATCGATCATCAGTCTTCGTTTTACTCCGCTGGTGTTCAGCCGTGCTGTGATTGTCGGGTGATTTACGAGCGCATAACCGGAATTAGTCGGTTATGTCACGTGTTTGGAACAGACGAATTATGGGAGATGTTGTCAATCCTGAGTTAATACTATTCAATGACCACAGTTATTGGGTGATTAGATAGCGAATTAATTAGAGGCTAAGTCTCATGGGGTTTACTGCCGTATTGCTATTGTTGGTTATCTTTATATGGGGTTTTCTTGCTAATTGTCCTGATACCTAAAAACGGTCATCATTGTAGAGGGCTTAACGTATTACTTGTTGTAATTCGGACATCTCGTTCATCCCATCAACCAAACAGTTGAATTTTAAAATCCAATAAGCTTCTCTTCTCAGCAAGATAGTTTCTACATTGCCTTCACGTAGAGGAATTTTAATGCCCGAGAGCACTGTCCACTTAAAGTCATTTTCTGTGTGATTGCTCTCCAGAAAATGTTGGACCATTGGGGCGGTCAACACTTTTTGTTTGATTCTTGAATGATGTTGGGCCAACCTCTGGCTGATTTGTTGATTGGTCTTTCCAATAAACAGTTTTGGGCACGGGCAAATTATGGCATAGACTATATATCGACGTTTTGCAGTTAGTGAACTCTTTGTGAGTCCATTTAATGGAATTGTACTCAAACACTACTCCTTCTATTGTGTTGGCACATGATATACAGGTCCCACATTTGTGGTGGCCTTCGACAGGTTTGAGATTCCATATTGAGCGTGGGTCTGATTTGGCTTTGGAAATTCCTAAGTCTGCTCTAATAATTTTTTGGCCAATGCTTCTATTTTTCTTTAAGGCGAACAATGGTCTTTCCATCGGTATCTCCAAATTGGAGATTAGATGCCAGTTTTTGAGTATGATTGCTCTGAATTTGTTATTATGTGAACCATACGTTGTTACACAGACTAATCTTTCAAGAGGTTTCTTGTCTTTCTTGGTCAATAGTTCTTCCCTGGGTGTGAACCAAGCACGTTTGGTGGCGTGTTTCAACATTTTTTTGGGGGAACCCCTAGCTCTCAGCTGGTCACATAAGATTTCTGTGTGTGCCAAGAAATCTTCCTTTCTTTAACAATTTCGTCTTATTCGTAGCAGTTGACTAAAAGGTAAATTTGCTTTCAGGCTTTGAGGGTGAAAGCTACGATAATGGAGTATTGTGCTTTTGTCAGTCTTTTTTCAATAAAAAGTAATTGATACTTTGTGTCCTTGTGGGAAGACCTCAACATCCAAAAAAGTCAGACATGTCTGACTGTAGGCAATACTGATTTTATGTCAGGGTGCCTCATGTTTAGCCATTCGTGGAAGCGGATGAGAAGTTCTTCTGAACTGTTCCACTGGCACCAAATATCGTCTATGTAACGATACCATGTTATTATATGTTCTCAGTAAGGCTTAATCCGGTACACGAAGCGCTCCTCATAAAGGGCCATGAAAAGGACCGCCATTTCTGGGGCATAAGGACACCCCATGTCGGTCCCCTTCATCTGCATGTAGAACGCATTAATGAATCTGGAATAATTTAAATTTAAAGGTGTTTCAGGAAAACGCCAAGAGCACTGACATAAGAAACAAAGTGTCCGCGAAGGACAGAGGTAACTATTTGAACCCACATAGATAAAGTTTGACAGAACGAAGGTGAAGGCAAATATATTCTATTGTTCCCCCTCTATTCTTTAACAGGTACCCAGTCAAGCCCTGATGAAAAACCTGGGAAATCATTAGTGGGTTTGGAAACGTGTCGGCTGTTTCATAGACTTTCATATTATCCCCAAAGGGCCATTAGATCAAGAGTGTACATCAAAGTGGTGTACACATACAATAAAGTTATATTCCTTAAAAAAATTGTCTCTTGTGAGAACAGTCCTATAATATACTGAGCAAATGACACAGGACTGTTAGGATAAAAAAGTACTGGTGTACAATCGCAATGTGCATTTTAATTGCATTTAATTATGTATAATTAATTTGTTGCATATGTTTTTTGTATCCATTATTTGTGAATAATTGTTTATGATTCGTAAATGTGTTGTAGAGTGTCAAACTTGGACATTTTGAAAGTTATAATTGTTCTAAGTGATATGACAAAAAATACTTGATGATAAATACGTCAGCACCTACGAATACATTTATCGAGGTGCTCAGTCTGCTTAAAATAAAGAGCAGCTCAAATAAAACCGAGACCGAGTAATTGTTTTGTGATTAAGAATCTGAAAAGGATGGCATGGTTCAGCAAATTGATGATCTACTATACTCCAGATAGGCTCAATAAAATGTTCCCCTCTGTTGATCCCAGGTGCTTTAGATGTGGGCTGGTAGTCTGGTTTACATACTGCCACCTGATACATTTTCGGCAGGATATTTTCTCTGAAATTAGTAAGAAACTGGAAACTATTCTTCCTCCCAGCCCCCTTACTGACCTTTTTGGCATAGTAGAGGCGAGTGAAGACTTGACTGTAGGTCAACTTTATTTTATCTTTAATGCAACTTTAATTGCCACATGTATAGGCATTTATATAGCGCACTACTTACCCAGAGGGTCCCAAGGCGCTTCGACCGCTGCGAAACCCTTCCTGGCTTCCCTGAGAGATGGTCCCTTAATGGGTATCTCCAGGGTGAGACCAGGCATCCCCGGCGGTCTGATGGGGCCGTTAGTGAAGATGAGGCAAGCTAATGCCCAGAGTTGACGAGTGTGATCGCTGATCAGAGTGGGCACCGAGGCGAGAGAATTATCGAGTCCGCTGACCCTGGTCCAGAAACCTGCAGCGCCGGGAATCGAACCCTGGTCCCGGGCCGTCCTCTGCTCTCGGGTCTGCCGCCTCTAACCAGTGAGCCACACTACATCACTTATCTTAGCAAACTGGAAGTCTAAGGTGGTCCCGACGATCTCTCAATGGATTTTAAAAATGCAGAGAGTCTTTAATCGAGAATCTACTTATGCTAAACGGGTAGATCCCTTTACAAAACTGGAAAGAATCTGGCGGTTTTGGAATTTAATTGTTTTATTATAATTCATTAGTTTTGCTATACTTATTAGGTCTTGAGCTTTTTAGTATATTTTGAGTTTTCCTTTTTGGTGCACCCGGAGTGCTAAAACCAAAATACATCTGATCTTCTTTCTTTTTATCTTTCTTATCATCATGTTTTTCCTTGTGCAATAATTAGTTATAAAATTTCTAGATGATGGTTTTTCTGTCTTAAAATGGATTATGAACTATGAATACTGTATATGCGCAACTGGAGCTATGCAGGTTGCCTCTTGGTATTTTCTATTTTTGTACTGTGTAAACTTTTATACTTGTGCTTCAAAAAAAGAGTGATTGACCATAATATGTGTGATCAACGGAGTAAAGACTTGAGCTCAGTTGGGCAGGTAAGTTATTTGTTTGGTTAAATGTTTTCGGTATGTTGAGTGTTACAGGGCAAGTGGGGAATAGGAGAGAGTATGAGAGGTGGGAGGGAAAGCGTAGTTAGTAGGATACCAGAGGACAACAAGTGATATGATACCTTACTGGGGTATTGTCATCATGTCTGGGGTGATCTAACAAAAGTTGGCATGCTTGCATCTGATTATGTGTTCTAGTACTCACCCTCTTTCCATTTCCCTAAAGAGCGCGAGGCCACTTATGTATTTGGTTTATGTACTTGTGTTACTCCTAGTCACCTGACATTTACCAGTGGGCTATTACCCCCACACGCTAGAGCCACCATCAGTCTGACTTCTATTTTCCCTCACCTCTCTCTCCTTTACAGATGCTACTCGCATCATCCAGCAATGGGGAACACCTGTTTTTCCCACCCTCCGTGAGGTGTACTTAGGAGCCTGTCAGACACGGGTCATTCATCCACGGAGATCCGACGCAGCCTACTAGGTCCTCGAGAGGGCCCTGAGCTGTGATGTAGTAAGTTGGACACGAGGAACAGCTCTTCCGTTACTACCAAGGGTAAGACCTTCCTTTTCAGCGTTCACAATGGCTACCATGCCACTTTTTTCCTTTTTTTCTTCTGTTTGGAACTTAACAATCAGCCAGAATCCCAGCCGGAATCTCATCTCTTCTAATTGCAAGTGTGAGAATGATTTTCTAACATTGTCAACTTTTTTTACTTCTGATATATACAACTATATACACAGTAGCGCATATATCGGTATCTACCACGTTTCATCGCCACCTCGGCACTCCAATGCCTTTTTTTCCCGTATATCACATGGACACTACGGCCTAATAGTCATGTACGTGATTATGTCATCCATACTCAAAACGCAAAAATCTGTATGTCTGTTTGTCTTGTTTTGTGTTTTTTAAATTACAGGAATGTCCTGAGAGGGAATCCCCCTCTTGCAACACACTTTTGGGTCTAACTCAAAATTTTGTATAAATCTCACTCTTTACACATTATTAAGGTCCTGAGGAAAGCCAGTACATATTCAAGGCTAGGCTGAAACATGTAGACCATTTGTTGTATGTAGGAGTTCTTAATTACCACCCCACCTACATCCACCGTATTGGTTTTATTACTGCCAGAGGCCGAAGCATTAAAATAAACCCTTCGGGTAATGGGACCACTGGTCAGTTTTTAAATCTGACTTTCACACCACTTTCACTGCACATTCAGTAACATACCTGCTCCGCTGTAATACAGGCGTTGTGGCACACCCAGCACATACTCGTTGTCACCGGGTGGGCCCGATGATGAAGCATGCCACCAACTGGGTTGGTGGGTGAGGGCTTTATAAAAAAGAAATAAGTATTTCTTTTTATTACAAAATCATACAGGTTTTGATCACCATATCACGTCCACTTAGACTAGTTCTTTTTGATGAAATATATAAACCTTGGGAATAAGAACTAGCTCTCTAATCCTCTCTCTCCTATTGATAATAAGTACTTATTGGCAGCGCAGAGCTGTGAGAGTTTATTCATTTCCATAAGCCATGGCAGAAAATCTCAGCTTAACTTTTACTGAAAGTGACATCAGTGAAATCATTGCAGACCCCTCTTTTCTGGCAGATTTCAACATTTCAAACACAATAGCCCAGACCACCGATTGGGACACCCTGACAGAAATAAAGCGCAACTGCATCAGAAGAACAATAGTTACTTCCCTGTAATCTGTGGTTCTCCAGTATTGGTGTCTTTCATAGATTCACATGCCTGAATCATTCCCCGTCGTCGGAGTGGGAGTCCCACGGTACATAAAAAAGCAATATTATGCCATAAATATATAGTAAATACCAATATAAACAAACCAGGAAGTAAAATAGCCAATGCTACAGTAGAAAAAACTTCCACATCTATGACTATCCCAGTTATTTTGCATAGTCCAAACTACAGCCAATCAGGCGCTAGCACCCACCAGAATGTTCTCCCCAGAGGCTCAGGCTCTCAGATTTTCTCGCAAGGAGTGTAGGTAAACCAAAATAGCCTAAAAGCCTCTGAGGGGAAGGTGGGCGGGTTGCATGTGAATCTATGAAAGACACCAATACTGGAGAACCACAGATTACAGGTAAGTAACTATTGTTCTTCTCCAGTATTAGGGGTGTCTTTCATAGATTCACATGCCTGAATCAGAGTAAATAGCAGTACAACATTCCTTTGCTCTTAGACGCTATTTTGTATTATCATGCATATGACAATGGTACAATAATATACAAACATAACATAGGCGTCTAAGAAGGCATAGAGGAGGAGGGAAAAACAGAGGCTCACCTTATTTAAAAAGATTGCGCAACACTGCTCTTCCCACCGAAGTATCTGCATCGCTGCTGCTCTCCAGGCAGTAGTGCTTGCTGAAAGTATGTGTGCTGGACCAAGTTGCCGCTCTGCATATGTGGTGCAGAGGCACTCCAGCAAAGAGTGCCGTTGATGACGAGACCGCTCTTGTAGAATGCGCTCTAGGCAAGGATTGTAGTGGTTTTCCTGCTTGCTGATGACACAAACCAATTGCTGAAGACACCCAACGAGCTATAGTCTGTTTGGTTACTGCGTGTCCTTGTCGCATTTTGCCATATGCTACAAAAAGCTGATCTGTCTTACGCAATGTAGTCGTTCTCTAAAGGTAAAATTTGAGGCATCTCTTGATATCCAGAGAATGTAAAGATCTTTCTGCTGTCGTTTGAGGATTAGGAAAGAATGTCTTTAAACACACCGGTTCATTAAGGTGAAAGTCAGATGGGACTTTTGGCATGTATCTAGGATTTGTGCGAAGCACAACTGAATTAGAAGTAAACTGCATATAAGGGGCCTTGATGGTGAAAGCTTGAATGTCACTGACTCTTCTCGCTGACGTTAAAGCCAACAGGAGTGCCACCTTCCAAGAAAAGAATTTCAGATCCACCTTATGAATGGGCTCAAAAGGATGACGCATGAGCTGAGAAAGCACCACATTCAAGTACCATGATGGAGGTGGACGCCGAACAGGCGGGAACATACGGAACAGACCTTTAAAGAATTGCTGTATTATCCTAGAAGAGTACAGAGAATTAGACCCATCTTGCCGGAATCTGGAAATGGCCGCTAAGAACACCTTCAGTGTGGAGTGTGCCAAACCAGACTTAGCCAATTGGAGAAAGAACGGTAAAATTTGTTCTGGTCTCGCTTGAAGTGGATGCAACTGAGCCTCGCGACACCAATTACAAAACCTTTTCCATTTTAACTGGTAAGTCTTTATAGTCGCAGGTGCTCGGGCATTGGCTAAGACCTCTTTACAATCCTCTGGGATATTCAAATGAGCAAATTCGATGTGTTGAGGAGCCAAGCTGCTAACTTCAAGGAGGCTGGGTCCGGATGACAGATTTGACCCTCCTGCATTGTTAGAAGATTCGACAGAGTCCGTAATTGTATGGGTTTGCACTCTGATAGAAGTAGGAGCTCTGTGAACCAATACTGGCGAGGCCACCTGGGTGCGATGAGAATCAGACGGCAAGGTTGTTGTTTCATCTTCCGAATGACTCTGGGAGTTAGAGGGATCGGTGGAAATGCGTAGGCAAATATTTGGTACCAGCTCATCGAGAGTGCTTCTCCGCAAGACTCCTTGTGAGGAAACCTGCGTGCGAAGAGTGGGCATTTGCGGTTCTGCCTCGTCGCAAATAGGTCCAGCTCGGGTTGACCCCACTCCTGAAAAATTCCGTCTAGAGTGGCCTGATGAAGTTCCCACTCGTGATTTGTTGTTGTTGCTCTGCTGAGTGAGTCGGCGAGCACATTGGACAATCCTGGAACGTGCATTGCTGACAGAGTGATCCCTTGACGTAAAGCCCAACTCCATATTTCCTGGGCTTCCTGTGAGAGAAGGGATGATCTTGTGCCCCCCTGCTTGTTCAGGTAATACATACTCGTTGTATTGTCTGTTCTGACAAGTACCGTTGATCCGTGAATCACTGTTTGAAAAGATTTTAAAGGCAGGAAAATTGCTCTCAACTCCAAAAGGTTGATATGCCATCTCTTTTGTTCTTTGCTCCATTTGCCCTTGGCTGTCATTCCTTCCAGATGAGCTCCCCAACCTTCCAGAGACGCATCTGTGGTGATGGTGTAAGCTGGAATTTCCGTTAGAAAAGAACGTCCTTTTTTCAAATTGTCTGTCTGTGTCCACCATGCCAGAGCGTCTAGCATTCGGCCAGTTATGTGGATCTTGTCTTCGAATGACCCTGTCAACACAAACTTGGCATCAAGAAGGCCTCATGGTTCAACGATGACCTCAAGAAGTCCAAGAAACTGTGCCGCTCCCTTGAAAAGGCCTGGAAAAAAGACCCATCCACCAGCAACAAGGACGCCTTCAAAAGCGCCATCCGTACTCACCACCAACTGATCCGAAAAGCCAAGAAAACAGCATTCAAGGATCGACTTGACAACAACGCCCACAACAGCAAGGAACTTTTCAACATCGTCAAGGAATTTTCCAACCCCTCGGCCAATTCCAACGACATCACCCCCTCTCAAACCCTCTGCGATTCCCTAGCCTCTTTTTTCCACAACAAGATTGCTGACATCCACAACAGCTTTGACAACCAACCCGGAAGCCAACCCACCCTACCATCAGCTGACCATCTTCCCCCCGTTAACACCCTTAACGCCTGGAACCCAATCTCCACTGAGGACACCATCCGCCTGATGAATTCCATCCACTCTGGATCCCCCACAGACCCATGCCCTCACCACATCTTCAACAAAGCAGACTCCGTCATAGCTCCACACCTCCGAGACGTCATCAACTGCTCCTTCAACTCAGCTACCTTCCCAGAAGACTGGAAACACGCTGAACTCACCGCCCTTCTGAAAAAACCAACAGCAGACCCCACCGAACTCAAAAACTACCGCCCCATCTCGCTTCTTCCATTCCCGGCCAAAGTCATCGAGAAAGCTGTCAACAACCAGCTCGCCGCCTTCCTCGAAGCCAACAAATCACTCGACCCCTCACAATCTGGCTTCCGAGCCAAACACAGCACTGAGACCGCCCTCATCGCAGCAACAGACGACATTCGAACTCTACTGGACAATGGAGACACAGTCGCCCTCATCCTCCTCGACCTCTCTGCAGCCTTCGACACAGTCTGCCACAGCACCCTCTTACAACGCCTCAGCAACATCGGAATACAAGGAAAAGCACTCGAATGGATCACCTCGTTCCTCACCGGAAGAACCCAGAGAGTCCGCCTCCCACCATTCAAGTCCGAGGCCTCTGAAATCATCTGCGGCGTACCACAAGGATCCTCACTCAGTCCCACCCTCTTCAACGTATACATGAGCCCCCTCGCGGCCATCGCCTGCCAACACAACCTCAACATCATCTCTTACGCGGATGACACTCAACTGATCCTATCTCTCACCAAGGACCCCAGCACCGCCAAAACTAACCTACACGAAGGAATGAAAGAAGTCGCCGAATGGATGAAACAAAGCCGTCTGAAACTGAACTCAGACAAAACAGAAGTCCTCATCTTAGGTAAATCCCCCTCTGCATGGGACGACTCCTGGTGGCCGGAAGCCTTCGGTAATGCACCCATCCCGACAGACCACGCACGGAACCTTGGCGTCATCCTGGATTCTTCACTCTCAATGAACAGACAAGTCAGCGCCGTATCCTCTTCCTGCTTTAACATCCTTCGCATGCTCAGAAAAACATTTCGCTGGATCCCCTCCGAAACAAGGAAAACAGTCACCCACGCTCTAGTCACGAGCCGACTGGACTACGGAAACACCCTCTACGCAGGTACCACCGCTAAACTCCAGAAGAAACTACAACGAATCCAAAACGCCTCAGCCAGGCTCATATTAGACATCCCACGCAACGAACACATCTCTGGTCACCTTAAAGACCTCCACTGGCTACCCGTCAATAAGAGGATTACTTTCCGACTGCTTACCCACGCACACAAATCACTCTACGACATCGGACCAGACTGCCTCAACTCTCGACTATCCTTCTACACCCCCTTCCGCCAACTTCGCTCTTCCAGCCAAGCCTTCGCCACTGTACCTCGCATCAACAAGACCACCATGGGAGGCAGATCCTTCTCATACCTGGCTGCCAAAACATGGAACTCACTCCCCGCTTACCTTCGCCTCACCCAGAATCACCTAGCGTTCAGAAAGCAGCTTAAAACGTGGATATTTGACAAATAATCCTCCTCCCGTTCCTAAGCGCCTTGAAACCCTCTGGGTATGTAGTGCGCTATATAAATGTTATGACTTGACTTGACTTGACTTGAATCCATTGAAGACTGAGCTCTTCTTGAAAAGGACGCATGAACTGACGACAATTGGGTATGAGAGGGATGCAAGATGATAGCATCCCTAGGAAAGACTTGTAAGTCCTTACTGAAACGTACTCTTTTCTGCAAGTCGAGGGCCATCTTGCAAATCTTGTACTGTCTTTCTTTTGAGACAAAGGCTTGGGTGAGCTGAGTGTCTAATGTCGCTCCTAGAAATGATATTCTCTGTGATGGAACAAGGTGTGACTTTTTGAAATTGACTGTTAATCCCAGGTTTTGAAATAGTGAGAGACATTCCTGGACATGCATCGTAGCTGTCTCCAAAGAACTGGACTTTATAAGGCAATTGTCCAGATATGGAAATATCTGGATGCCTTTTAAACGAAGATGCTCCGCTACTGGTGCCAACATCTTTGTGAATACACGAGGCGCTGACCGAAGTCCGAACGGGAGAACTTTGAACTGAAAGTCCCTGCCAGCCACTCTGAATCTTAGAAACTTTCTGTGCCTGGGGAGAATCGGTACATGAAAATAGGCATCCTGAAGGTCCAAGGAAGCCATATGGTCGTTTTGGGACAGAAGCTGAAGGATTTCTTGGAGCGTTATCATTCGAAAGGATATCTTTTTGAGATATTTGTTGAGGGCACGCAGATCGAGGATGGGACGCCATTCCCCTGTCTTTTTCAGAATCAGGAAGAACCTTGAATAGAAGCCTCTTCCTCTCTGTAACTGTGGAACAATCTCGATTGCGCCTTGCCAAATCATAATATTGATTTGGAAAAGAAGCTCCTTGATGTGAGCTGGTGGGGGACCTTTTGGAGGTGAATTTGGAGGAACTTTGATAAATTCCAAGGCGTGACCCCTGGTTACAACATCCCGAACCCACTTGTCTGTTGTAATTTTTGACCAATTGAATGAGAAATGGGATATTCTTCCTCCAACTCTTGATGGTATATTTGTCAGAGGTGGTGACAGGTGACTGTTCTCATTGTCTTTTAGCAGAATCTTTCCCCCGGTAGGAAGATCTTCTTTTGCCTTGTGAATAGTTGCCTCGTTGTCCATAAGTATGTTGCCGATACGGCTGGTATCGCTGATTACTCTGTGAAGACTGGTAAGAGCGTTGCTGGGTAAATCCGCCTCTATTCGAATAGGATCCCCGTCCTCTGGCGCCACGAAAGGACGATTTACGAAATTGTAGCGAACCCAGGGATTTTGCCGTTTCTGTATCTTTTTTAATGGCCTGATGGGCTTCGCCCACATGTTGCCCAAAAAGATACTCCCCATCATAGGGCATGTCCATGATCTTTGCTTGGACTTCCTGTCCAAAAGCAGTTGACTTCAGCCAGCCTTGCCTCCTTAACACAGCTGCTCCTTCCAGCTGTCTAAAGCCTGTGGACGCGACATCCACTGCTGCGTCGATCATTTCTGCCGAGACGCATTCACCCTTATGAAGCACTTTCATTTCTTCCGATCTCTCTGGCTCTGGCAACTTTTCCAAAAATGGAGATATGTCTGCCCACATCTGTCTTTCGTATCTCGCCAAAATTGCTAGCGAATTTGCTGTTCTGACCGTAGTCGCAGCCATTGTGGACACCTTTTTGCCAATAGAGTCAAGGCGCCTTCCATCCTTGTCCGGTGGAGCATTGATCTGAGAGGCTGGAATTTTTGATCTATTTTGTGCCACCTGCACAACTACAGATTCGATCTTTGCCTGTCCAACAAGGCATGCAGGGGATGTCTTGGGCGCCATGTATTTTTTCTCCAGCCGTGGTATGACTGCTGGTAAAGAATTTGGCGTAGACATGATCTTTATGCCTTCTTTCCAAATAAAGTCAATTATTGGGATTGTTCTTACTTGTTTGTGTGGTTGATCTTTAAAATCATATAAAAATCAGTCTTGCTGTGCAACTTCCATAGCGATCTTAAATCTTTTTGTCGCTCTATCCATGACCAGGTGAAAACCTCCAATGTCAACCGGCGGTGACTCCGCTGTGTGAGGAGCAGTTGGTGATGGGGTCTGTGTCTGATAATTATCCCACTCCGGCATTTCTGATTCTTCATCAACTTCCCCTTCCTCTCTCTCATCATCATCATCATCATCAACTGTCTGATAGGTATGCTGGGATTGTGCTGGAGATGGAGGATCATTAGTGTGAGCCTCAGGTATTGGCGTCAGTGTCGACTGTCTAGGTATTGTAGAAATTGAGACATGTGGCACGAATGTCAGGTTAAGAAGAAGGAAGAAAGAACAGAGTGACCGCCGCCACTAAGAAAAGAAGAAAGAAGCCACCCCTGCGGAAAGAAGGAAAGGGACAGGCACTGGAACACCTGAGTGCAATGGAAGACAAGCCTGGCAAGAGCACCGGCAGCGCAGAACAAGGACTACCACCTACGAGCCATCCATCCACATGATGATCGCAGAAGAGAGCAAGCTAGACTGTTGGCGACATCTACTTCTGGGGTTTGAGCGGAAGATTGGATGGCGAGACTACTCAGGCCTCCGGAAGTTGAGGACCTGACCTACCTCGCACCAGCCCGTGGCAACCAGAATCAGAGGCCTCGAGGGACTCTGGTGGCAGCAAGTCCCGCACGGGAGACAGGTCTACCGATGCACGTCTGCAGGACCCAAGGGGATGAAAGCCTCGCGAGCGATAAAAAGAGTCTACGACTCAACCTTCAGGTGGAACTAGGACACTACGGTGAGGCTCGTGGAGCGCCCTGCTCATGGCCCGAAAGCTATGGTGGAGCAACACGACCGAAAACACCAGTCTAGTGGAAGCCTGGCGAAGAGGTCCTCCCGGACATCTGGTGACAGAGGAATACCGGCGAGAGGGGCATCCTAGTGAGAGGGATGTGTGCACCTACTCTATTCACCTGCCAAGAGTCAACACTAAAGCCTGCCCGGAAAACATCACGAAGCCAGAAGAGAGAACAAAACCAGAAGACTGGTGACACCTGGGTCATCCAGTTATCTCTCGTCACCAACGGAGTGAAGCAAAGGCAGGGCTTAGAACAGCAGACAGACAGTACAGACAAAGAGTGAACCCGCCGAACAACTGCGAACCGTGCCACCGAGAACTATTAGTCCTGAACACAAGAACTATACTGCCTGCGGCTTGCAAGCAGCCAAAGAGACTCATTTTGAAAACGCAAGTCCAATGTTATTTTCTGTGTGTTCTTTCCCCCACAGGTTTTTGGACTTTTTCTGTTGGGGTTAATTTTTAACCAATTTGGGGAGGGATGTAATGCCCAGCATAAGTCAGCAGTCTAGTGCTGAAGCCTGTATCTACAGTTAACACCCACCCACCACTGATGTCACTGGTCATGTGACACAGCATCAATAAAAGAGGCCGAGCGCACGTGCTCTGGGCAAGTTGCACCGAGTAAGCAGTGTGTCCTGCGTCTCAGTCATTTCCAGCATGAGGGCCTAGGGCCCGCCCTTTACAGTTTCCTCACCTCTTCAAAGTATGCGCTCATTTCTTACAAGTGCTACTCCCAGGCATTGAGTTTTCCTCGCCTGCATCCGAATCTTTGGCCTTCCGTAACCTGCCTCATCACTCTTAACTCCACCCTTGCTAAACTGTTAGGTACTCTGTCTGACATTCCACACATAGTTGATGTCATCCCCGGATACCACATAAATTTCCTCACAGCTCCCTATCCTTCTCATGTGTGACGTTATCTCCTCCTTAAAGGCACCCATTCCAGCAGACGATCCCTACTAAAAAGTGTCCTTTCCACCAACCCTGAATAAAAAACCTCCATTTGTGAATCCAACAGCACCTACTATTACACAAAGAAAATAGCAAAAGCACTTGTGTCAGAAAAAAGTTAAGCCTCGGATGCTGCCCAGTACGGAGAATACATAACATGGCTGCGCTTTTGAAGTGCACCGCGAACTGAGGGTGCCACGCCACAATATCGAGGTAAAGGTGTCCTCAGGAGAACTGCGTAGGAAAGAGAACCACAGTAGACCAAACAGAATCCGTGTTACTTGGCCGAGAAGGTGACCCTTGTTTGTCCATTAATTTTAAACATCTCCCAGTTGCTCAGCAGCGCTTCCTGGCTGTACTGGCCAGCACATGTGTAGTGGTGAAGTCGATCTTTGCTACTGTCCCTCCAGAAGCAAACACCCAAGAAGCATCTACACCACGCCAGAAGAGAAGACAGCGATGCCTGGCCATCGCTGCAGCAGAATGGCGAAAGTAGGAACACCCCCACACAAACCAACGATGGTTCTAGAACACAGCACCTTCAGGCTAGACAATGCGTCCACACTAGGGGTGACCCCTATATTCCTTTTTCCACAAACTGATGGTATTAACACCTATGACTCATGACATGGTAGAAAAGCGCATCTGGAATGTAGGTGTGAGCAGGGATTTAAGTGGGATAAAAAACTGGGGGGTCTCTCAAAGGGGCGTGGGCAATGTAATTAAGGGCATAGCTTAATAGTGTGCCACCTGACTTGTATTTTGCTGTTTCTGTCATTGCTTCAAGATACGTGATACAAGAAGTCAGGACTATTTGGCTTTGTCATTGATTGTTAGTTGCATAAGATAAATAAGCAGCAACTATGGCTTGTATATAATTTTGAAACAGCCTCCATTTAAAGCCCTGGTGACACTACAACAATGTTGCTGCTCCTGAGTTTCAAAAAGAGGAAGGAAATCCAGAGAGAAAATGACTGTAGTAGATCACTTTAAGAGTGATGTATTGTGTAGAATCTTTAGATCTAGAATTGTTTATATGTGTAATAGGGAACATTCTCTAGTAGCTGTTATGAAAGAAGCTCCGTTACCTGCCAGCTGTACATTCATTCCTACAGTGCTGGGGGCTTAAATAAAGAACCTAACTTCAAGAAATTACCGGTGTATCTTTCTAGTACAATGACTCTCTTTAAAGGATTTCCCTTGCCCTTCAACACCCACTTGGCATGACGTCATGCCGTAACTTATCCACGAGTGAGAAGTGAGCAGTTTGAGCACATGCACCGACCGCCTGTGCCAGAGCACAAAACAGAGCCCGATTGAGACTTGTTTCGAGGCCCCATTAAAAAAAGTGCAGATGCTCAAACCCTGTGAGACCCTGCCCACTCAAAGCCCTGGGTGAGAACCTGGCCACAGTGGTGCTAGTCGGCTGGATCCTGGTACCTTGCAGTAGTCAATATTTCTGTGGGCATTTTGGGAGCTTTTTTTTATACCTTCCAACATCTGTAGCCCCTTTAAATCTGGCATACCTGTTTAATGTCCAAATCCATGGAGTCTTGGGGTTTCTCACAGGGGTCATGGTGGCTCTCTAACAAACCATGGGAGATGGCATCGCCCCGAAGGCCTCATATGTTCTCAGGCAAGTAGTTCCAAAGCTCCTGCTGTTGATACTGGTTATCTTGTGAGTAACTACATTGATTGAGAGCGATCTGCTGGTATCCTATGGATTTTATTATTATTATTATTATTATTATTATTATTAATAGAGATTTGTAAAGCGCAACTGTACCCATAGGCGTCAAGGCGCTGAAAGATGGTAAACGGAAAGCTCAAAAATCACCAAGGGGAGAGTTACAAATAGGCTTCTTGAAATAACCAGGTCTTGAGTGCTTTACGGAACAGAGTGTGGGAAGAAATCCCCTTAAGGTCGTTGGGGAGCGTATTCCAGAGTCTGGACACAAGGAAGCGAAAGGCCCTTCCACCCCATTGATATTCGAGGAACAGCTAGCAGGTTTTTACCGGAGGAGCGGAGTGCTCTGCCTGGAGTATAGTAGGCCACAAGAGCACGAATAGCTTCAGGCCCGGTCTCATTAAGGGCACGATGTATAAGGCAAAGAGCCTTAAAATTAATCCTCGCCTGCATGGGGAGCCAGTGCAGGTTTTTTCTGATAGCCGTGCCCGAGGAGCGTTTAGGGGCACCCACAACAAACCGGGCAGCCGCATTCTGCACAGTCTGAAGGCGCTGGACCAGACCATTGCTATTGCCCAAATACAGTGCATTTCAATAGTCCAGTCTGGAAGCAATGAGCGCCACTACTACCTGTTTGCGTGCATCAGGGGAGAGATAATGAATAATGTTTATTAAAATCCGCAGAGCATTGCAACAAGTGGACACAGTTCTGCTGACTTGTTTGTCTAGCGAGAGTGTAGTGTCTAGAATGACCCCAAGATTGCGGGCAAAGAGGGACGGCAAGGGGCAGGCGCCAAGAACAGAAGGCCACCAGTCCATTGACCAAATCTCACTTTTGCCCCAAAAAATGAGGACCTCCGTTTTCTCCCCATTTAACTTGAGGAAGTTCTTAACCATCCATCCGGCGACCGCCTCCATACAGTTTTTAAAATTAAGAGCAGTTATGCTCACAGATTGTGATATGGAGGCCATAATCTGCGTGACGTCGGCGTAGGAAAAAACTTCTAGCCCAAAGGGTCTTATGAGCCTCGCGAGTGGAGCAACATAGACGTTAAAAAGCGTTGGGCTTAAAGCGGAGCCCTGAGGGACCCCACACTTCACAGGCTTGATGGGTGACATGTACTCGCCTAGCTTAACCCTTTGCTTCCGTTGGTCGAGGAAGGATGTTAGGAGGCTGAGTGCGGGACTCTTGACTCCCAGCTCGCTGAGTCGGCTAACCTAATGTTAGGGGACAGGGTGTCGAAAGCCGCTGTAAGGTCTAATAACACCAGTAAGGTGGTCTGGCCGGTGTCGATCTTGGACCGGATGCTATCGACAACCACTGTAAGTGCCGACTCAGTGCTGTGAGTCCTACGGAAGCCGTGCTGTGAAGGATCCAGGGAGTTGGTACTGTCAAGGAAGGCACTCAGATGAAGGTTAAGATGTGCCTTCAAGAGTTTAGCAGGGGCAGGGAGAAGGGAAATGGGACGAAAGTTCTTTAATATCCCAGGATCCAAAGTAGATTTTTTCCTTAGAGGCTTGATAGTGGACAATTTCCAGGAAAGGGGATAAACCCCCTCTGAAATGGCCAGATTCATAACCTCCATCAACGGGGGCAGAATAGTCTGTCTGCAATCTTTAAGAACCTTTAAGGGGCAGGGGTCAAGTGGTGACCCGGCCTTTATCTTGTCCAGCAGCGCACTGAGATGTACATAGGTGATGGGGGAAACTGGGAGAGGGAATGGGAGGGGGCAGGCGCTTGGATTTCCGTAATAAGGGTCGGAGGGGTGGAGAGTAGGGAACTAGAATTAAGGATTTCCAGGTCTGTGTGAATATCCAGGATCTTCACATGGACGAATGTGGAGATCTGGTCAAATAGAGATTAGGAGGCTGTTATGGGGTCAGGTGTCTGAATAAGGGAGAGGTTGTCAACTATCTTAAACAAATCCCTAGGAGATTTGAGCAAGGACGTTAATTTAGAGTAGTGGGCCTGTTTTTCTGTCAACACCGCAGCTTTATAGCCTTTGAGAAGGTTTTTATGTTTATCCTTCTCTTTGGGGTCCAGGTGTGCCCTCCAAAGCCTTTCCTGCCTCCTGCATCCTTGTCTGAGAATCCTAAGGGATTCAGAGAACCAGGGGGCTGAAGGCCGTTTCCTGGCAGAATAGTGTTGCCGGGCTGGAGCAAGCGAGTCGACAGACTCCGCCAGGATGTTAGAGAGGTCAAGAGCCGCAGTGTGAACATCCCCTGTAAATCGGGGTTTAAGTGTGGCCAAAAAAGAAGTAAGGGAGTCGCTGTTAATCTCCCCAAAATTCCTCCTCAATACCCACTTGGTGTGATCAGGCAAAGGGCCGGTAGGGGGAGAGAAGGAGAAATCAAGGGGAACAGCAAAATGGTCAGACCACGACAAGGGAAAGGGGGTACCAGTTTGAAGACGGGGGTCATTGCTAAATACCCCATCCAGGGTATGCCCAGCTAGATGGGTGGGACCAGTCACTAACTGCGGCAAGCAACAGGAGGATAAGGAGTCCTACAGATGGGCCGTGTCAGGGGAATTGTAATTTTCCAAATAGAAATTAAGGTCCCGTAGAATGGTTAGACAAGGACTATCACTATAGGGCTCTATAATTTTGAGGAGTTCTAGGCCAAAGGCGGACCTGAGGCCAGGGGGTCTGTAGATCATTATTCCGGTGAAGGAGATCGTGGGGGAGGGATTAAGAGTGAAATGCATCGCATGAAGGCGTTCGAGCGGGGAGGACAGATGGACAGTCCGACATTTTATAGTGCTGTGGTACAATATCCCCAGGCCTCCTCCCACTCGACCCACTCTATCCATTCTGGCCAGAGAGTACCCTTCAGGGATAGCATTTAACAAGTCCGGTTCAGACGAGTCCGTGGCCCATGTTTCAGTGATAAAAGCCTTCAGGGCTTTCTCAGTGAGATGAAATTCCTAAAGGAGATGTTATTTTTAACCAATGAGCGGGAATTAATGAGGAAACCCGTGTGGACAGCGGTAGGCGCCAGAAGTGCCATAATGGAAGGGGGTAACAGTTAGCTTTACACAGGGCAGCTGTGCCGTTACATCCGCAAACAGGAGCGTTTGCAAGCGTTTCAGGGGTGAAGGAGTAATGGCGAGACAGCCTAGAAGGTTTCACTGCTCGGAGGGCAGAAAAGGAGTATAGGGGTTCACCTGAGGCATAGGAGGTCGGGGAAGCAGCATACCTGGCCCCTGGCGCTTCCTTGTCGCTGACGGGCGCAGACGGGCTGGACTCTGGCTCGACTCCGGCGTGATTGCGGCACGACCGCTGATCGCGTCCACTGCGCGGAGCCATAACTAGTTCTTTAAATACTGGCGACTAGAGCACCGAGCAACGAGTGCCCAACTTAATATGGCCGCTGACGATTTGCGCAGCCCGAGAGACTCAGACCTTAAATCGGCCGAGATTTGGGGTTCTGTCAACCTGGGTGTCCCTGCGTTTCTACCAAAGGCAAAGCCGGGGTCGCAGAGACATGTCTGATCATTTTGCGTTTGCCACATTCTTTCAAGAGATCTTGCAGCCTCTTGTGGGACTGGTTGCCAAGTTGGTGCACGATGTCTTGGTGAAAGTGCACCTATGTCGTTAAACAGTGAAACTATATGATGTTGGTGCTCCATCTTCTATCAACATCAGTTTACTAGGGACCGAACCTCAAGATGCTGACCGAAGAAGGCACTATAATTCATCATTTCCAATTCCCGCTACATATGCGCAGTGTGTTAATACTTTTGTAAGATCATTTCATGCAAAAAGGCAGATGAAAAAAGCGAATCTTTACTTTGAGTTGGAATGCAAGGATGTCTGTTTTACAGTAAGTAACTTATATTATTTTAAAATTGTACACAATTTACAATTTCGCTTAGTCATGTCATACATAAGCAACTTGATCATCTTCAGGCTAGATACTACGTCCACACTAGGCATGACCCCTAGATTTCTTTTCCCACCCAACTGCTGGATATGAACACCTATTACGCATGGCGCGGTAGAAAAGCAAATCTGGAATGTAGGTGTGAGCAGGGCTTTAAGTGGGATGAAAAAACTGGGGGGGTCTCTCAAGGGGGCGTGGCCAATGTAATTATGGGCATAGCTTAATAGTGTGCCACCCAACTTGTATTTTGCTGTTTCTGGCATTGCATCAAGATATGTGATACAAGAAGTCAGGACTATTTGGCTTTGTCAATGATTGTTAGTTGCATAAGATAAATAAGCAGCAACTATGGCTTGTATATAATATTGAAAAAGGCTCCATTTAAAGCCCTGGTGACACCACGACGATGTTGCTGCTGCTGTACTATATGACTATCACTGCTATAAGATATGGAGATTGTGTTGGGGTGAAAATATAAAACCCGTGGAAATACTTGATGTATTGTTCTACCTGATGACAAAACAGCTGTGAATAAAGTTTTTGGAAAAAAAAAAGGCAATGTTGCTGCTCCTGAGTTTCAAAGACAGAAGGAAAATCCAGAGAGAAAATGACTCTCTTTAAAGGATTTCCCTTCCCCTACAACGCTCACCTGGCATGACGTCATGCCGTAACTTATCCACGAGTGAGAAGAGATCAGTTTGAGCACACGCACATCCATGTGCTTGCTGTCACTGCACGGACCGCCCTTGCCAGAGCACAAAACAGAGCCCGATAGTGATCAGTTTTGTGGCCCCTTTACCCCTTTCCGTGCTAGTGACGGAACCACTCCGTCACGAGCCACGGGTGCGTTGTGCTCATGACGGAGTGATTCCGTCACGCCGCGGCCGCTCCGCCCACTGGGCAATGATTCCCCGCCTGTGCGGGCGAATTAGTGAGTGACAGAGCCGTGACGGAACCACTCCGTCATAAGCACAGTGCGCCTGTGACGGAGTGGTTTCGTCACAAGCATGGTGCTGCCGGGCGACTCCTCTTCCCCCCAGCACGGCGGCGGAATTACCGCCGCGGCCAAGGGGTTAGAAAAATTGCTGGTGCTCAGACCCTGTGAGACCCGGCCAACTTATAGGCCTCGGTGGGAGCCTGGCTACAGTGGTGCTAGCCGGCTGGATCCTGGTACGTTGCAGTAGTCAACATATCTGTGGGCATTTTGAGTGCTTTTTTTAATACATTCTAACATAGGTTGCCACTTTAAATCTGACATACATGCCTAATATCCAAATCCATGGTGTCTTGGAGTTTCTCACAGGGGTCATGGTGGCTCTCTAACGAACCATGGAAGATGGCATCGCCCTGAAGGCTTTATATGTTCTCAGGCAAGTAGTTCCAAAGCGTCTGCTGTTGATACTGATTATCTCACGAGTAACTACATTGATTGAGAGCAATCTGCTGGTATCCCATGGATTTGGGGTTCTGTTAACCTGGGTGCACCTGCGTTTCTACCAGAGGCACAGCCGGGGCCGCAAAGACATGTCTGATCATTTTGCGTTTGCCACATTTTTTCCAGAGATCTTGCAGCCTCTTGTGGGACTGGTTGCCAACTTGGTGCATGATGTCTTGTTGAAAGTGCACAAATGTTGTTGAACAGTGAAGCAAATGATGTTGGTGCTCCATCTTCTATCACAATCAGTTTACTAGGGACCGAATCTCAAGAAGGTACTATAATTATTCATTTACAATTCCCGCTACATATGCGCAGTGTGTTAATACTTTTGTATGATCATTTCATGCAAAAGGACAGATGGAAAAAGCAAATCTTTACTTTGAGTTGGCATGCAAGGATGTCTGATTTACAGTAAGTAACTTGTATAATTTAAAAATTGTACACAATTTACAATTTCGCTTAGTCATGTCATACATAAGCAATGCTGTTATTCTTGCAGTCATGGCATGCAGTGGCAGAGAGAAAAGTGAACCTTTTAATAGTCTTGCCAGACAAGCGGGTCTCATTTGTTTGGTTTGATTTCCTATATGGTTATAAAATTATACATTCCGCAGTTAACCCGAGTGAGCACATAAGTACATTTCTGACTTGGTCTACAAAAAGGAGATCAAATTCGAATCACGTTAAACATTTTTTAGATCCAACTACTATGCGCTCTACGTCACTCCCCTCAGAGATCTTAGAGGTTTTTCTTAATCACTAAAAAGACTTCTATACCGAGACACATAATACCAGCCCTGGGGTCGCTCTAGATTGGCTCGATAAGATAAACATCCCTACCCTATCATCTGAGGCGCAAGAGCTTTCGCAATTAGGTATTTGCCTCGACAAAGTTACCCAGGCAATAAATCTCCGGCTGTGAAGGCCTGCGGGCCAGACCGAATTCCGTCCGAGATCTATAAGATCTTTTGCCCTCAACTTGCTGTATTTTTAAGTACACTATTCAATGTGATTCTCAGAGGGGACCCAGTTCCGGAGAATTTCACTCAAGACGCGGCTATAAGCTTTGTTAAAAAAGGGAAGCCAGAAGATGAGGTCAACTCCTATAGGCCTATCAGTCTATTAAACTCTAACTACAACTTTTTCACTAAATTCCTGACAAATAGACTTGCGCAGGTTGCCCATACACAGATTCATCATGACCAGAAAAGGTTTTCTCCAAAAACAGACTATCGGCTTCCAATACTCATTATTTGGCGCAGGCGAGCGATTATTTTTGTATTAGTATAACGAAGGCGGCTGTAATAATGCTTGATGCTGAAAAAGCATTTGACAGAGTACAATGGCAGGTTTTATTTAAAATCTTAAAGAAATTCGCGATTCCACGTGAATTCTGCCATGTTGTGAAAAATCTGTACCTTACTACGAAAGCCTCCATAATCATCAATGAAGATATAGTAGGTACAATCTCTATCAGTGAGAATAAACAGGTGATCTTGGATCACCTGAAGAAGACTAACTTTGCTACTGGTTGCACTTTTATCCTGCAACTATGGCAGAACTATAATAACATGAGCTATAAAACAGTCAGGGCTGCTAATCTGAGAAGGATTTTAAACCAAAGAGGGGTCTTTTCCTTACCGGACCGAGTAGGACATCATAATCTTATTCACAAAACAATTACTCGGTCTAGGTTTTATTTGAGCTGCTCTTTATTTTAAGCAGACTGAGCGCCTCAATAAATGTATTCGTAGGTGCGGACGTATTTATAATCAAGTATTTTTGTCATATCACTTAGAACAATTATAACTTTCAAAATGTGCAAGTTTGACACACTACGACACATTTACGAATCATAAATAATATTTCACAAATAATGTATACAAAAAACATATGCAACAAATAAATTATACATAATTAAATGCAATTAAAATACACATTGCGATAGTACACCAGTACTTTTTTATCCTAACAGTCCTGTGTCATTTGCTCAGTATATTATAAGACTGTTCTCACAAGGGACAATTTTTTTAAGGAATATAACTTTATTGTACGTGGAAACCACTTTGATGTACACTCTTGATCTAATGGCCCTTTGTGGATAGTATGAAAGTCTATGAAACAGCCGACGCATTTCCAAACCCGCTAATGATTTCCCGGGTTTTTCACCAGAGCTTGACTGGGTACCTGTTAAAGAATAGAGGGGGAACAATTGAATATATTTGCCTTCACCTTCGTTCTGTCGACTTTATCTATGTGGGTTCTAATAGTTACCTCTGTCCTTCGCGGACACTTTGTTTCTTATTTCAGTGCTCTTGGCGTTTTCCTGAAACACCTTTAAATCCTAAATAGAGAAAGAGACAAACCGATTGTCTCAGGTTACATAAAGCAACACTTTGTTGTTGTTCGCTATGATACTTTTTAGTTATACGGCAAAAAAGACTTACTATTTATGCGATTGTATTCGGGAACACGTAGCTGGTCTCGTTTCTTTTTTAGGTAATGTTCATGTCACAAGTCTCTAGTTCACTGATTGAGCAGCAGTGGCGTTAACTGTTGTGAATTATGAACAAACATTTTAGCCATTTGGTTTCCATGGGGCCTGTTATGTATGAGGTTGCTCATGGTCCAAAACTTACTTCGTTAGCTGGCTCTGAACCTGAAATTGCTGTGCTTGCAGCGCTTTCCAAGTTTCTCTTTTTAGTTGTGAAAGCCGCATTCGCGTGAATCCTTCAAGAGCATGTTTCGTCTGTGAGTGTGAAAATAATTCAAGTGAGTTAGTGGTTTATTAGTATTTACGCTGACTGACTGAGTGATGGGTTAAATTATAGCTCATAGCCGCATGTCTCACATTGTTGTTTTTGAATTTTGACGTATCGATCATCAGTCTTCGTTTTACTCCGCTGGTGTTCAGCCGTGCTGTGATTGTCGGGTGATTTACGAGCGCATAACCGGAATTAGTCGGTTATGTCACGTGTTTGGAACAGACGAATTATGGGAGATGTTGTCAATCCTGAGTTAATACTATTCAATGACCACAGTTATTGGGTGATTAGATAGCGAATTAATTAGAGGCTAAGTCTCATGGGGTTTACTGCCGTATTGCTATTGTTGGTTATCTTTATATGGGGTTTTCTTGCTAATTGTCCTGATACCTAAAAACGGTCATCATTGTAGAGGGCTTAACGTATTACTTGTTGTAATTCGGACATCTCGTTCATCCCATCAACCAAACAGTTGAATTTTAAAATCCAATAAGCTTCTCTTCTCAGCAAGATAGTTTCTACATTGCCTTCACGTAGAGGAATTTTAATGCCCGAGAGCACTGTCCACTTAAAGTCATTTTCTGTGTGATTGCTCTCCAGAAAATGTTGGACCATTGGGGCGGTCAACACTTTTTGTTTGATTCTTGAATGATGTTGGGCCAACCTCTGGCTGATTTGTTGATTGGTCTTTCCAATAAACAGTTTTGGGCACGGGCAAATTATGGCATAGACTATATATCGACGTTTTGCAGTTAGTGAACTCTTTGTGAGTCCATTTAATGGAATTGTACTCAAACACTACTCCTTCTATTGTGTTGGCACATGATATACAGGTCCCACATTTGTGGTGGCCTTCGACAGGTTTGAGATTCCATATTGAGCGTGGGTCTGATTTGGCTTTGGAAATTCCTAAGTCTGCTCTAATAATTTTTTGGCCAATGCTTCTATTTTTCTTTAAGGCGAACAATGGTCTTTCCATCGGTATCTCCAAATTGGAGATTAGATGCCAGTTTTTGAGTATGATTGCTCTGAATTTGTTATTATGTGAACCATACGTTGTTACACAGACTAATCTTTCAAGAGGTTTCTTGTCTTTCTTGGTCAATAGTTCTTCCCTGGGTGTGAACCAAGCACGTTTGGTGGCGTGTTTCAACATTTTTTTGGGGGAACCCCTAGCTCTCAGCTGGTCACATAAGATTTCTGTGTGTGCCAAGAAATCTTCCTTTCTTTAACAATTTCGTCTTATTCGTAGCAGTTGACTAAAAGGTAAATTAGCTTTCAGGCTTTGAGGGTGAAAGCTACGATAATGGAGTATTGTGCTTTTGTCAGTCTTTTTTCAATAAAAAGTAATTGATACTTTGTGTCCTTGTGGGAAGACCTCAACATCCAAAAAAGTCAGACATGTCTGACTGTAGGCAATACTGATTTTATGTCAGGGTGCCTCATGTTTAGCCATTCGTGGAAGCGGATGAGAAGTTCTTCTGAACTGTTCCACTGGCACCAAATATCGTCTATGTAACGATACCATGTTATTATATGTTCTCAGTAAGGCTTAATCCGGTACACGAAGCGCTCCTCATAAAGGGCCATGAAAAGGACCGCCATTTCTGGGGCATAAGGACACCCCATGTCGGTCCCCTTCATCTGCATGTAGAACGCATTAATGAATCTGGAATAATTTAAATTTAAAGGTGTTTCAGGAAAACGCCAAGAGCACTGACATAAGAAACAAAGTGTCCGCGAAGGACAGAGGTAACTATTTGAACCCACATAGATAAAGTTTGACAGAACGAAGGTGAAGGCAAATATATTCTATTGTTCCCCCTCTATTCATTAACAGGTACCCAGTCAAGCCCTGATGAAAAACCTGGGAAATCATTAGTGGGTTTGGAAACGTGTCGGCTGTTTCATAGACTTTCATATTATCCCCAAAGGGCCATTAGATCAAGAGTGTACATCAAAGTGGTGTACACATACAATAAAGTTATATTCCTTAAAAAAATTGTCTCTTGTGAGAACAGTCCTATAATATAGTGAGCAAATGACACAGGACTGTTAGGATAAAAAAGTACTGGTGTACAATCGCAATGTGCATTTTAATTGCATTTAATTATGTATAATTAATTTGTTGCATATGTTTTTTGTATCCATTATTTGTGAATAATTGTTTATGATTCGTAAATGTGTTGTAGAGTGTCAAACTTGGACATTTTGAAAGTTATAATTGTTCTAAGTGATATGACAAAAAATACTTGATGATAAATACGTCAGCACCTACGAATACATTTATCGAGGTGCTCAGTCTGCTTAAAATAAAGAGCAGCTCAAATAAAACCGAGACCGAGTAATTGTTTTGTGATTAAGAATCTGAAAAGGATGGCATGGTTCAGCAAATTGATGATCTACTATACTCCAGATAGGCTCAATAAAATGTTCCCCTCTGTTGATCCCAGGTGCTTTAGATGTGGGCTGGTAGTCTGGATTACATACTGCCACCTGATACATTTTCTGCAGGATATTTTCTCTGAAATTAGTAAGAAACTGGAAACTATTCTTCCTCCCAGCCCCCTTACTGACCTTTTTGGCATAGTAGAGGCGAGTGAAGACTTGACTGTAGGTCAACTTTATTTTATCTTTAATGCAACTTTAATTGCCACATGTATAGGCATTTATATAGCGCACTACTTACCCAGAGGGTCCCAACGCGCTTCGACCGCTGCGAAACCCTTCCTGGCTTCCCTGAGAGATGGTCCCTTAATGGGTATCTCCAGGGTGAGACCAGGCATCCCCGGCGGTCTGATGGGGCCGTTAGTAAAGATGAGGCAAGCTAATGCCCAGAGTTGCCAAGTGTGATCGCTGATCAGAGTGGGCACCGAGGCGAGAGAATTATCGAGTCCGCTGACCCTGGTCCAGAAACCTGCAGCGCCGGGAATCGAACCCTGGTCCCGGGCCGTCCTCTGCTCTCGGGTCTGCCGCCTCTAACCAGTGAGCCACACTACATCACTTATCTTAGCAAACTGGAAGTCTAAGGTGGTCCCGACGATCTCTCAATGGATTTTAAAAATGCAGAGAGTCTTTAATCGAGAATCTACTTATGCTAAACGGGTAGATCCCTTTACAAAACTGGAAAGAATCTGGCGGTTTTGGAATTTAATTGTTTTATTATAATTCATTAGTTTTGCTATACTTATTAGATCTTGAGCTTTTTAGTATATTTTGAGTTTTCCTTTTTGGTGCACCCGGAGTGCTAAAACCAAAATACATCTGATCTTCTTTCTTTTTATCTTTCTTATCATCATGTTTTTCCTTGTGCAATAATTAGTTATAAAATTTCTAGATGATGGTTTTTCTGTCTTAAAATGGATTATGAACTATGAATACTGTATATGCGCAACTGGAGCTATGCAGGTTGCCTCTTGGTATTTTCTATTTTTGTACTGTGTAAACTTTTATACTTGTGCTTCAAAAAAAGAGTGATTGACCATAATATGTGTGATCAACGGAGTAAAGACTTGAGCTCAGTTGGGCAGGTAAGTTATTTGTTTGGTTAAATGTTTTCGGTATGTTGAGTGTTACAGGGCAAGTGGGGAATAGGAGAGAGTATGGGAGGTGGGAGGGAAAGCGTAGTTAGTAGGATACCAGAGGACAACAAGTGATATGATACCTTACTGGGGTATTGTCATCATGTCTGGGGTGATCTAACAAAAGTTGGCATGCTTGCATCTGATTATGTGTTCTAGTACTCACCCTCTTTCCATTTCCCTAAAGAGCGCGAGGCCACTTATGTATTTGGTTTATGTACTTGTGTTACTCCTAGTCACCTGACATTTACCAGTGGGCTATTACCGCCACACGCTAGAGCCACCATCAGTCTGACTTCTATTTTCCCTCACCTCTCTCTCCTTTACAGATGCTACTCGCATCATCCAGCAATGGGGAACACCTGTTTTTCCCACCCTCCGTGAGGTGTAATTAGGAGCCTGTCAGACACGGGTCATTCATCCACGGAGATCCGACGCGGCCTACTAGGTCCTCGAGAGGGCCCTGAGCTGTGATGTAGTAAGTTGGACAGGAGGAACAGCTCTTCCGCTACTACCAAGGGTAAGACCTTCCTTTTCAGCGTTCACAATGGCTACCATGCCACTTTTTTCCTTTTTTTCTTCTGTTTGGAACTTAACAATCAGCCAGAATCCCAGCCGGAATCTCATCTCTTCTAATTGCAAGTGTGAGAATGATTTTCTAACATTGTCAACTTTTTTTACTTCTGATATATACAACTATATACACAGTAGCGCATATATCGGTATCTACCACGTTTCATCGCCACCTCGGCACTCCAATGCCTTTTTTTCCCGTATATCACATGGACACTACGGCCTAATAGTCATGTACGTGATTATGTCATCCATACTCAAAACGCAAAAATCTGTATGTCTGTTTGTCTTGTTTTGTGTTTTTTAATTTACAGGAATGTCCTGAGAGGGAATCCCCCTCTTGCAACACACTTTTGGGTCTAACTCAAAATTTTGTATAGATCTCACTCTTTACACATTATTAAGGTCCTGAGGAAAGCCAGTACATATTCAAGGCTAGGCTGAAACATGTAGACCATTTGTTGTATGTAGGAGTTCTTAATTACCACCCCACCTACATCCACCGTATTGGTTTTATTACTGCCAGAGGCAGAAGCATTAAAATAAACCCTTCGGGTAATGGGACCACTGGTCAGTTTTTAAATCTGACTTTCACACCACTTTCACTGCACATTCAGTAACATACCTGCTCCGCTGTAATACAGGCGTTGTGGCACACCCAGCACATACTCGTTGTCACCGGGTGGGCCCGATGATGAAGCATGCCACCAACTGGGTTGGTGGGTGAGGGCTTTATAAAAAAGAAATAAGTATTTCTTTTTATTACAAAATCATACAGGTTTTGATCACCATATCACGTCCACTTAGACTAGTTCTTTTTGATGAAATATATAAACCTTGGGAATAAGAACTAGCTCTCTAATCCTCTCTCTCCTATTGATAATAAGTACTTATTGGCAGCGCAGAGCTGTGAGAGTTTATTCATTGAAGGAGTACTACCCGATGAGGGTAAATGAAGGCTTTTGTCTAAACACAGGAAACATTATTCCTTTGTTAGGAAACCCCTCACTCACCACCTAGTGGTGACTTGCTTCATCATCGGGGCCCACCCAAGTGGCCTAGCGTCACTTGGGTGTGCTTCAACACCTGCAATTGCAGTGGAGCTGGTAGTGAGATGTGGGGTGCAAACAAAAAAGTGTGTAAGTGTTAAAAATTGTCCTGGTAGTCTTTTATTTAGAGTTTAATAAAAAAGTAACTGGACAAAAGTTAAAAATCAAAGTTGAGATAGTAGTAGGGAAGTTACGGCCTACTTATCTCTGTTTTATGTGATGGTCGACATGTTTCTACCATAAGGGGAAAATCTCCGGTATTCCTCAGGACCAAAACAAGGAAGTGGGTGGTATGTGCCCCCTAAAAGACACACCCAGCCCTAAATCCTTGGGCATCAGAAGAAAAATAAACTTCTGGAACGCACACCTAAAGTGTAGGGTGCTACAAAACAATGCTGGTGCTCGGGTCGAGCTGCATCAAGCAGGGGCAGGGCGCTATGCCGAAAACAACATATTAGTTGTATGGGCGGAATCAGGCGGGTCACCTACTTCTCCGTGCTCGCTGCTTGGAAGCCGCGAGCACGGAGAAGTAGGTGACCCGCCTGACTATCTATCTCAACTTTGATTTTTAACTTTTGTCCAGTTACTTTTTTATTAAACTCTAAATAAAAGACTACCAGGACAATTTTTAACACTTACACACTTTTTTGTTTGCACCCCACATCTCACTACCAGCTCCACTGCAATTGCAGGTGTTGAAGCACACCCAAGTGACGCTAGGCCACTTGGGTGGGCCCCGATGATGAAGCAAGTCACCACTAGGTGGTGAGTGAGGGGTTTCCTAACAAAGGAATAATGTTTCCTGTGTTTAGACAAAAGCCTTCATTTACCCTCATCGGGTAGTACTCCTTCATTTTGTTCTTTCATACCTTGACCCAGGGAATCAGGAGTATTCCCCGTCCGACGACTACGGACGCAATTCCTTACTCTCCTACTTGTTTTCCAAGAGTTTATTCATTTCCATAAGCCATGGCAGAAAATCTCAGCTTAACTTTTACTGAAAGTGACATCAGTGAAATCATTGCAGACCCCTCTTTTCTGGCAGATTTCAACATTTCAAACACAATAGCCCAGACCACCGATTGGGACACCCTGACAGAAATAAAGCGCAACTGCATCAGAAGAACAATAGTTACTTCCCTGTAATCTGTGGTTCTCCAGTATTGGTGTCTTTCATAGATTCACATGCCTGAATCATTCCCCGTCGTCGGAGTGGGAGTCCCACGGTACATAAAAAAGCAATAATATGCCATAAATATATAGTAAATACCAATATAAACAAACCAGGAAGTAAAATAGCCAATGCTACAGTAGAAAAAACTTCCACATCTATGACTATCCCAGTTATTTTGCATAGTCCAAACTACAGCCAATCAGGCGCTAGCACCCACCAGAATGTTCTCCCCAGAGGCTCAGGCTCTCAGATTTTCTCGCAAGGAGTGTAGGTAAACCAAAATAGCCTAAAAGCCTCTGAGGGGTAGGTGGGCGGGTTGCATGTGAATCTATGAAAGACACCAATACTGGAGAACCACAGATTACAGGTAAGTAACTATTGTTCTTCTCCAGTATTAGGGGTGTCTTTCATAGATTCACATGCCTGAATCAGAGTAAATAGCAGTACAACATTCCTTTGCTCTTAGACGCTATTTTGTATTATCATGCATATGACAATGGTACAATAATATACAAACATAACATAGGCGTCTAAGAAGGCATAGAGGAGGAGGGAAAAACAGAGGCTCACCTTATTTAAAAAGATTGCGCAACACTGCTCTTCCCACCGAAGTATCTGCATCGCTGCTGCTCTCCAGGCAGTAGTGCTTGCTGAAAGTATGTGTGCTGGATCAAGTTGCCGCTCTGCATATGTGGTGCAGAGGCACTCCAGCAAAGAGTGCCGTTGATGACGAGACCGCTCTTGTAGAATGCGCTCTAGGCAAGGATTGTAGTGGTTTTCCTGCTTGCTGATGACACAAACCAATTGCTGAAGACACCCAACGAGCTATAGTCTGTTTGGTTACTGCGTGTCCTTGTCGCATTTTGCCATATGCTACAAAAAGCTGATCTGTCTTACGCAATGTAGTCGTTCTCTGAAGGTAAAATTTGAGGCATCTCTTGATATCCAGAGAATGTAAAGATCTTTCTGCTGTCGTTTGAGGATTAGGAAAGAATGTCTTTAAACACACCGGTTCATTAAGGTGAAAGTCAGATGGGACTTTTGGCATGTATCTAGGATTTGTGCGAAGCACAACTGAATTAGAAGTAAACTGCATATAAGGGGCCTTGATGGTGAAAGCTTGAATGTCACTGACTCTTCTCGCTGACGTTAAAGCCAACAGGAGTGCCACCTTCCAAGAAAAGAATTTCAGATCCACCTTATGAATGGGCTCAAAAGGATGACGCATGAGCTGAGAAAGCACCACATTCAAGTACCATGATGGAGGTGGACGCCGAACAGGCGGGAACATACGGAACAGACCTTTAAAGAATTGCTGTATTATCCTAGAAGAGTACAGAGAATTAGACCCATCTTGCCGGAATCTGGAAATGGCCGCTAAGAACACCTTCAGTGTGGAGTGTGCCAAACCAGACTTAGCCAATTGGAGAAAGAACGGTAAAATTTGTTCTGGTCTCGCTTGAAGTGGATGCAACTGAGCCTCGCGACACCAATTACAAAACCTTTTCCATTTTAACTGGTAAGTCTTTATAGTCGCAGGTGCTCGGGCATTGGCTAAGACCTCTTTACAATCCTCTGGGATATTCAAATGAGCAAATTCGATGTGTTGAGGAGCCAAGCTGCTAACTTCAAGGAGGCTGGGTCCGGATGACAGATTTGACCCTCCTGCATTGTTAGAAGATTCGACAGAGTCCGTAATTGTATGGGTTTGCACTCTGATAGAAGTAGGAGCTCTGTGAACCAATACTGGCGAGGCCACCTGGGTGCGATGAGAATCAGACGGCAAGGTTGTTGTTTCATCTTCCGAATGACTCTGGGAGTTAGAGGGATCGGTGGAAATGCGTAGGCAAATATTTGGTACCAGCTCATCGAGAGTGCTTCTCCGCAAGACTCCTTGTGAGGAAACCTGCGTGCGAAGAGTGGGCATTTGCGGTTCTGCCTCGTCGCAAATAGGTCCAGCTCGGGTTGACCCCACTCCTGAAAAATTCCGTCTAGAGTGGCCTGATGAAGTTCCCACTCGTGATTTGTTGTTGTTGCTCTGCTGAGTGAGTCGGCGAGCACATTGGACAATCCTGGAACGTGCATTGCTGACAGAGTGATCCCTTGACGTAAAGCCCAACTCCATATTTCCTGGGCTTCCTGTGAGAGAAGGGATGATCTTGTGCCCCCCTGCTTGTTCAGGTAATACATACTCGTTGTATTGTCTGTTCTGACAAGTACCGTTGATCCGTGAATCACTGTTTGAAAAGATTTTAAAGGCAGGAAAATTGCTCTCAACTCCAAAAGGTTGATATGCCATCTCTTTTGTTCTTTGCTCCATTTGCCCTTGGCTGTCATTCCTTCCAGATGAGCTCCCCAACCTTCCAGAGACGCATCTGTGGTGATGGTGTAAGCTGGAATTTCCGTTAGAAAAGAACGTCCTTTTTTCAAATTGTCTGTCTGTGTCCACCATGCCAGAGCGTCTAGCATTCGGCCAGTTATGTGGATCTTGTCTTCGAATGACCCTGTCACTTGAATCCATTGAAGACTGAGCTCTTCTTGAAAAGGACGCATGAGCAGACGACAATTGGGTATGAGAGGGATGCAAGATGATAGCATCCCTAGGAAAGACTTGTAAGTCCTTACTGAAACGTACTCTCTTTTCTGCAAGTCGAGGGCCATCTTGCAAATCTTGTACTGTCTTTCTTTTGAGACAAAGGCTTGGGTGAGCTGAGTGTCTAATGCCGCTCCTAGAAATGATATTCTCTGTGATGGAACAAGGTGTGACTTTTTGAAATTGACTGTTAATCCCAGGTTTTGAAATAGTGAGAGACATTTCTGGACATGCATCGTAGCTGTCTCCAAAGAACTGGACTTTATAAGGCAATTGTCCAGATATGGAAATATCTGGATGCCTTTTAAACGAAGATGCGCCGCTACTGGTGCCAACATCTTTGTGAATACACGAGGCGCTGACCGAAGTCCGAACGGGAGAACTTTGAACTGAAAGTCCCTGCCAGCCACTCTGAATCTTAGAAACTTTCTGTGCCTGGGGAGAATCGGTACATGAAAATAGGCATCCTGAAGGTCCAGGGAAGCCATATGGTCGTTTTGGGACAGAAGCTGAAGGATTTCTTGGAGCGTTATCATTCGAAAGGATATCTTTTTGAGATATTTGTTGAGGGCACGCAGATCGAGGATGGGACGCCATTCCCCTGTCTTTTTCAGAATCAGGAAGAACCTTGAATAGAAGCCTCTTCCTCTCTGTAACTGTGGAACAATCTCGATTGCGCCTTGCCAAATCATAATATTGATTTGGAAAAGAAGCTCCTTGATGTGAGCTGGTGGGGGAACTTTTGGAGGTGAATTTGGAGGAACTTTGATAAATTCCAAGGCGTGACCCCTGGTTACAACATCCCGAACCCACTTGTCTGTTGTAATTTTTGACCAATTGAATGAGAAATGGGATATTCTTCCTCCAACTCTTGATGGTATATTTGTCAGAGGTGGTGACAGGTGACTGTTCTCATTGTCTTTTAGCAGAATCTTTCCCCCGGTAGGAAGATCTTCTTTTGCCTTGTGAATAGTTGCCTCGTTGTCCATAAGTATGTTGCCGATACGGCTGGTATCGCTGATTACTCTGTGAAGACTGGTAAGAGCGTTGCTGGGTAAATCCGCCTCTATTCGAATAGGATCCCCGTCCTCTGGCGCCACGAAAGGACGATTTACGAAATTGTAGCGAACCCAGGGATTTTGCCGTTTCTGTATCTTTTTTAATGGCCTGCAGGGCTTCGCCCACATGTTGCCCAAAAAGATACTCCCCATCATAGGGCATGTCCATGATCTTTGCTTGGACTTCCTGTCCAAAAGCAGTTGACTTCAGCCAGCCTTGCCTCCTTAACACAGCTGCTCCTGCCAGCTGTCTAAAGCCTGTGGACGCGACATCCACTGCTGCGTCGATCATTTCTGCCGAGACGCATTCACCCTTATGAAGCACTTTCATTGCTTCCGATCTCTCTGGCTCTGGCAACTTTTTCAAAAATGGAGATATGTCTGCCCACATCTGTCTTTCGTATCTCGCCAAAATTGCTAGCGAATTTGCTGTTCTGACCGTAGTCGCAGCCATTGTGGACACCTTTTTGCCAATAGAGTCAAGGCGCCTTCCATCCTTGTCCGGTGGAGCATTGATCTGAGAGGCTGGAATTTTTGATCTATTTTGTGCCGCCTGCACAACTACAGATTCGATCTTTGCCTGTCCAACAAGGCATGCAGGGGATGTCTTGGGCGCCATGTATTTTTTCTCCAGCCGTGGTATGACTGCTGGTAAAGAATTTGGCGTAGACATGATCTTTATGCCTTCTTTCCAAATAAAGTCAATTATTGGGATTGTTCTTACTTGTTTGTGTGGTTGATCTTTAAAATCATATAAAAATCAGTCTTGCTGTGCAACTTCCATAGCGATCTTAAATCTTTTTGTCGCTCTATCCATGACCAGGTGAAAACCTCCAATGTCAACCGGCGGTGACTCCGCTGTGTGAGGAGCAGTTGGTGATGGGGTCTGTGTCTGATAATTATCCCACTCCGGCATTTCTGATTCTTCATCAACTTCCCCTTCCTCTCTCTCATCATCATCATCATCATCAACTGTCTGATAGGTATGCTGGGATTGTGCTGGAGATGGAGGATCATTAGTGTGAGCCTCAGGTATTGGCGTCAGTGTCGACTGTCTAGGTATTGTAGAAATTGAGACATGTTCTTGCATCATTGGAGTCGCCGGACGTGATTCTGCAGACTCTGATGGAGGAAACCTGCGGTAATAATCACTCAGCATATATTGTAAATTATTAATAAGATCTACTGGCATTTGTGCCATAGGTATTGGAGTAGATGTTTGACCCCTGTGTGCTGCAACGAACTGATCATCCTCCTGAACATCCTCTTGCGTCTTGATGAACAATTCTGAAGGACTTCTGGCTACTCTGAAATTGCCATCATCATCAGAAAAGTCCTGATTTCCTTCCTCATCTGAATATAGTAACTGATCAGGTAACTTCAATGGAGAAAGAGGCTGCAATGTAGAGCTTCTTCTTTGTAGTAGTGACGCTCCCGACGACTGAGAAGCGTCATAAGTAGCATGCGACGTAGCAGACCACACCTGTATATCAGTACACGATGATAATAGTGGCGTCGACGGGCCCATCGTCGACGGTATCGTCAACGGAGGTTTGACCTGTGTCGTCGACGGAGCCATCAGTGACGCTGTTGTTTTCGTCAACGATGGTTTCGACGACGATGAAGTTCTCGACGATGATGAAGTTGTCGACGATGGTAAATCTGTCGACGACGGAGGATCCTTTGTCGACGGTGCCGTCTTCGACGACAATGAACTTTTCGTCGACAGCAAGGCTGTCTTCGTCGACGAGGGCTCCGTCGATGGAGATATCTTCTTCAACGGGCTTAGCTTCGTCGACGATGAGCTCGTCGACAGCTTTATCTTCGTCGTCGACGACGGAGGAATGTCGACGCTCGATAGTTGGATGGTCGTCGACGAGATGGGTCTTATCGACACAAACACCCTCGTCGGCGAGAAAGACGCCAACGTCATTATCATTTGAGGCTTTGGAGACGAGAAAGAAACCGTCGACGTAGATGCAATACTGTAGACAGGACCTGTCGACGGAACCGTCGTCGACGATGAGTCCGTCGTCGAGGTTTGAATCTGAGGTGATTTTTTGTCTGAGTGTCCTTTAGATGACACAGGCTTAGCAGACTTTTTCAGGGGCGATTTTAATCCAGAAGTAGAAGGTGCAGAAACCTTTTTCTTTGATGAAGAAGAAGAAGACGGCAGGTCAGAGACCTTAACTTTTTTCTGCATCTTAGCCCCAGGAGAAGAACTCTTTTCCTCAGACTTTCTCTTTCTTGATGACACAGAGGAAATAGAAGCCACACTTCCTACCTCAGAAAGAGCATCGTCCTTTCCTTTCAGTTTCTGCAATCACAGCAGTAAACGACCTTCCCTGTCTCTGATGGTCTTCTGTGGAAAAGTCCTGCAGATTTTACAGTCTTTCACCTCATGTTCAGGGTAAAGACAATATATACACTTCTCGTGGGGATCTTCTTTAAAAAGCCTAAGCTTCCCACAAGAGTCACAAGCTCGAAAGAGAGACCTTGAAGACATTCCAATTCTGAAGAAACACTGGTAAAGTTGAGAAGTACTGAGCAGAGCTCAGGGAGACTCCCTTTCACACAACGTGCGGTAGAAAATCTGATAGCCTGAGCCTCTGGGGAGAACATTCTGGTGGGTGCTAGCGCCTGATTGGCTGTAGTTTGGACTATACAAAATGACTGGGATAGTCATAGATATGGAGGTTTTTTCTACTGTAGCATTGGCTACTTTACTTCCTGGTTTGTTTATATTGGTATTTACTATATATTTATGGCATATTATTGCTTTTTTATGTACCGTGGGACTCCCACTCCGACGACGGGGAATGATTCAGGCATGTGAATCTATGAAAGACACCCCTAATACTGGAGAACTATCCTACACAGACTCATCCTAACCGAGTACCTACGAACCAACACTGCTCCACGTGGGCTCCTTGTAACCAATGCCCCCAGGATCTTCCTGGAAGCCCTTCAGGAAGGGCTGGGCCCAGATCGGCTGGCATTGAACCAGGGGCCGGCTGGTTTTAATTATAAAGACCACCAAACGATTGTCAGATGCAATGATTATTGACATTCAAGCCACAGAAACCCACTTTAAGACAACTATAACCTCATTCAAGAGGGAACTAGATGAACAAAACAAAGAAATGGCTGAATACAAAGAATATCTCACTCTAGCTAAAATAGCCAAATTGCAAAAAGATCTCAAAAAATGTTTCGCTGCCGCTACGATGCCAGCACACTGCAAGCCCTCAACCCCGGACGGACCCACACCTGCATCAAGGCCGCACCAAAACGCACACATGGTCCCTTCACCTGCCGGAACTGTAGCTACACAAGCCTCAGAGTCGCCGAACCACCGGCCAAGAAAAACCTCAACCACCTCCAATGTATCCTACTGAACACTCGCTCCACACGCAAGCACGCCGTTGAGCTCTGGGACCTGCTTGACATATCATCCCCGGACGTCGCCTTCCTGACAGAGAGCTGGATGAACGGCTCCTCCGCACCCGACATCGCTGTAGCCATCCCAGACGGCTATAAGATCACCCGCAGAGACTGCACCAACAGAGTCGCAGGAGGAATCGCTATCGTTCACAAGAACAGCATCAGGGTCTCGACCAACACCGACGACACTCTCAGCACCGCCGAACACATGCACTTTCAGATCCACACTGACTCCAACACCACCCTCAGAGGTACCCTCATCTCCAAACCCCCCGGACCCGACCCCAATTCAGCGACTCTATTGCCGGCTTCATCAGCATGCTCGCCCTGACCTCCACCGACTACATCCTCCTCGGAGACCTGAACTTTCACCTTGAGAACAACAACAACAGCAACTCTACCACCCTGATCGCCAACCTCGCCAACCTCGGACTGAGGCAGCTCGTCACAACGCCTACCCATTCCGCCGGCCACAAGCTCCACCCATCTTCTCTTCAAGCTCCCACGTCTCCTTCAGCCACACCACCGAACTCCTCTGGACCGACCACCGCTGCATCCACTTCACCTTCCAGAAACCCACCATACACCACCACACCCAACAGATCCCCCACCGCTGCTGGAGCAAAATCATGGAAGACCAACTACACGCAAACCTCGCTCTCAGCCCACCCACAGACACCTCCAACATCAACGACGCTACCTGCAACCTCAGACGCTGGATCAATGACTGCGCCAACACCCTCCCCCCGCTGAAGAAACCCACCCACAGAGACACCAGCAAGAGAGCTTGGTGGTTTCTCTCCAGAACTCCTAACCTCCAAGCGAACCTGCTGGAAACTAGAGAAGAAACGGCACAATGAAAAGACACCGGACAGCCTCGCAGCCCACAAAGACGCCATTCCCAAACACCATCACCTCATCAGGTCTGACAACAGGACCTCCTTCAAAAACCGCCTCGACAACAATGCACACAACAGCAAGGAGCTCTTCAACATCGTAAAGGATCTCTGCAACCCCAGCTCCAATACCAACAACATCCCGCAGTCGCAAGCCCTGTGCAACTCCCTCGCCACCTTCCTCCACCGCAAGATCGCTGACATCCACGACAGCTTCAACACCCAGACAGTCCCAATAGACATCGACACTCCAGACACCCCGCACACCATCAACCATTACCCCCTGCCAGCCTGGGCCAACGTGAACATAGATAACACCATCAAGACCATGAGCACAATCCTCTCCAGCTCCCTGTCAGACCCACTCCCGCACCACAACTTCAACAAAGCCAGGAGCTCCATCGCACCCAACCTGCGCAACGTCATCAATCTCTCATTCAAGACTGCGACCTTCCCAGAGAACTGGAAACACGCCGAAATCAATGCCCTACTCAAAAAACCCAAGGCAGACCCGAGAAAATTCAAGAACCTCCGGCCCATGTCCCTGCTTCCGTTTCCAGCCAAGGTCATCGAGAAGATCGTCAACAGACAGCTAACCCGATACCTCAAAGAAAACAGCATCCTTGACCCATCCAGTCAGGGTTCCGCAGCAACCACAGCACCAAGACTGCCCTCATTGCCGCCACCACCGACATCAGGACCCTGCTGGACAACGGTGAGACTGCGGCCCTTATCCTCCTAGACCTTCCTGCCGCCTTCGAGCACCGTCTGCCACCGCACACTACGCACACGCCTCCACGACGCAGGGATCCGAGACAAGGCCCTGAAATGGACCACCTCCTTCCTCTCCGGCAGAACCCAGAGCGTCCCCCTCCCCCCATTCCAATCCGAAGCCTCCAAGATCATCTGCAGGATACCCCAGGGTTCATCCCTCAGCCCGACACTGTTCAACATCTACATGGCCTGCTCACACAAGTCGCCCGACAGCTCGACCTCAAAATAATCTCCTACGCCGACGACACTCAACTGATCCTCTTCCCTCACTAAGGACCCCCTCCCCGCCAAATCCAACCTCCACGAAGGAATGAAGGCCATCGCCGACTGCATGAAGATCAGCCGACTGAAGCTGAACACGGACAAGACAGAGGTCCTCATCCTCAGCTCCAACCCTTCAGCCTGGGACGACTCCTGGTGGCCTACGGCACTGGGAGCAGCCCCGACACCCACCGACCATGCATGCAACCTGGGAGTCATCCTCGACTCAACACTCTCCATGACCATGCAAATCAACGCAGTCTCCTCCTCCTGCTTCAACACCCTCTGCATGCTCCGCAAGATCTACAGGTGGATCCCGACAGATACAAGAAGAACAGTCACCCAGGCTCTCGCCAGTAGCAGACTCAACTATGGAAACGCCCTCTATGCGGGAGCCCCGGCCAAGCTCCTCAAACGACTGCAACGCATTCAAAACACCTCTGCAGGCCTGATCATCAACATACCACGCCACAGCAACATCAGCCCATCACCTGAGAAACCTGCACGGCTCCACGTCAACAAGAGGATTTCCTTCAAGCTCCTCATCCGCGCACACAAGGCACTCCACAAAACCGACCCATCCTACCTCAACAGACGACTCTTCTTCTACATCCCTGTAACAACCAGATTTTCGGACCAGATAGAATCAGCTCACCAAGACACCACCAACCCAGCCGAAACGTAACCACCTCCCTCCTCAGGACCTACTTACCAAGGCACCTGGGTACCTACCTGAGGATGGGGAATTAGCAATATACAAGCTCATATCATCAAAAACACCACTAAATCTATAGGGATTACTAGGAATACTCACTATTTACTAAGGAATTCCATAGTCCACACCACACTCATACCTTATAGTCTCGCGGCAACTTAGGCCCAGACTATTCTACCCTCCTCCTCATAGTGAAGGGAGCAGTTCTGATCATTTACCATTACACACTGACCTCAATCAGTGCTCACGCAAGCCACAATCCTGTGGGTATACACATTGACCATAATCAATGTTCTCACTAATGCCACTCTCTCTAGCAGCAATCTCACTACACACCGTGTCCTTCGGGTGCTCTCACAAGCTACAATCCTGTGGGTATACACATTGATCGCAATCAATGCTCTCACTAATGCCACTCTCTCTAGCGGCAATCTCTGTCCTATGAATACCTTCAGCTCTCTCTCTCTCTGTTGGGAAGTTTCTCTACATATCCAATATCTACTGGGGATGTCTCATACAATTGTTATATTTTATGTGGTAGATAGACAGTTCAATCCTCTCACACAAGAATGGCCACATCACAATATGCAAAGGTTATTCTCTGATTCAAGTGCTCCCTTGCTCAGTTACCACTTACCCGGACGGGAAACGCATCCGTCCGCAGAACAGCATCTGACTAGAAGAAAGGTTAACTATGTCATATGAAATAACAATTACACAATGGTTCACTAAGAACTGGGGTCCCTTTATTACACAATAACAAATTATAACAACAATATAATACTGCAATATAACATATAGCCTGAAAAGCAAAGGAAAGAATTAGAATGTGTGTGCACGCTAATAAGAAAGGGTCGACGTCACCTTATGAATACGAAGTCTGGACTCAGTTGCCATCTGGGTTCCCTTCTCGTCTGTGCCTTGGCTCATCATAGGATCACCCCTGCAGTCACGGATACACGTCTGCACCGCTATGCTCTGTCTCCTTTGCTCCCCTCCAAGTCACTGGGACCTCCCTCTTGTTCTCTGTTTCGTCTGCTGCACTCTCGCCGTTCTGTACTACTCCTGTCTCCTCTCAACCACGGACTATCTTCACCTTCCAACTTCGATCTTATAAATCAGTTTCTGCTGCTCTAGTACTCATTCGCTCCGCTAACTTCTTCACTCTGCATGCTCTGATCTCAGGGTCAAAGCTCACCAGCTGCTCCAACTAAAGAAACTTCAATCCTTCTGAGAGGTTATCAGCCTTCGGTCTTTTTCAGACTTCAAAATGGTGACTGTCTGCTTCAAGTTGATTAACTGCAATGATGCTAACGACTAGCTGCCGTCTGCTAACAGACTGAATGACATAACTCACTCTCTGTGCTTTGGCTAATAAAGAAGTTTGTTCATGCATGGAAATTTCCAGCAGTAACCTGCCGCCCACCAAATTCTTGTACCACCCCTTGCCAAGGACACGTTCTCAGCCGGCCGGCCTGATGTTATGTCTTCGACACGAAGAAAAATACAGTCTTTTGATAAGGGCCAGCCTGAGCCGATTCTCTCCAAGCGAACAACACCTTATAACTAAAACATTACATTTGACCTAAAAGCGTCTCAAGCAGCCGAGGCAGAAAGAAAGATGGAGTCTCTCTCGTTCAAGGCCTACAAGGCCCGAAATAAGCATAACTCTGTCAGAAATATACTAATAGCTTTACAAAAGGACAGAATAATACTGATACTAAGGAATCTATCCCCTACCATAAACTTATAGGCCCTAGAATAAAGAAAAGAATAGAGAATTATATCAAACACCTTGTAAATAGGCCAGGTCTGAGGTTCTAACCCCTCTATTAGAATGATAGAAGGCTAAAGTCACCCTTACTCAAAAAAGGGGGACGAAAACCCGGTCAGAACAATCCTCAACCGTCAGCTCAGTTCCGCCGACCTTGCCCTCACCACCATCCCTCGCATCTGAAGAACAACCACCGGCGGCAGATCCTTCTCGCACCTCGCCGCCAAGACCTGGAACAACCTCCCACTGAGCCTACGACAGACCCAAGACCTTCTTACCTTGAGGAGGCTACTCAAGACCTGGCTGTTCGACCAGCAGCACTCCCCCCTTTTTTCCCCCAGCGCCTTGAGACCCTCACGGGTAAGAAGTGCGCTCTACAAATTCTTGATTGATTGATTGACACAGAGGATAACTATGTAGCTCCCAGCAAACAAGACAAATCCAGTGAAGCATCTGGAGATAGCAGTTCTGTATTCAGTGACTCAAGTACAAGCTCATCCAAATCACGAGGCAGAGGACGCCAACAACGCTGGCAACCCCTATGGAATGGACAGCCACAAGGAAACAACTTTGGACCGCCCCTGATGTACCAATTGGACCACCCACCTTTTTCCAAGGCAAGCAAAGACCGCCTTTTTAGGACAGGGTCGCAGACCCCGCGGATGGAGGAGGAACAACCAGCAGGTGCACTAGGCACAAGAAGAGGAGCCAGTGAGTGCGAATACACGGAACAAAACACGGGAACGACAACCCGGACCGACTGGGCACTTATAAGAGTGAACAACGAACAATCCACCACACTGGTATTCAACTTTTCAAGCACCCCACTGTCACCTAATGAGGAAACAGTACTCAACAAAGGCCTGACGTTTGTCTCTATCACCAGACAGGACAAGTTTCAGCTTCATGTGGAGCTAGCAGAGTTTTTCAGGAAACTCAAATTCAAAGCTTATTTTGAGAAACAACAGACCAACAATGACAATACTAACATCATCCTCAATGAAACAGGTTTGAAAAGCAAATCTACTTTCATACCCCACCCACCAGCATCCCAGTGGAAATAACATTTGAACAATCTGTCTATTATGAAATAGAAAAAATGCACAAAACAGAAACCTACAATAACCTTTCCAAAGTAGACAGAGAGGTCATCCAGAAACTACACGATAACCCCAAACACATCATAAAACCGGCAGACAAAGGCGGAGGCATCGTCTTACAAGATAGAACAAACTACAACAATGAATGCCGCAGGTTACTGAGTGACTCACTGAACTACAGATGCCTCAAAACAGACCCAACCAAGACCCTGCAAGCAACCATCAAAGCCTAGTGGAACAAGCAGAAGAGGCATTACACATTTCCAAACAGGAGGCGGATTATCTGTGTACTAAACATGCAAAGGTTCCCTTTTTTTACACAGTACCAGAAATATACAAAGAAGCAACACCCCCACCAGGATGACCTATCGTCTCGGGAATCAGTACCCTTTTGGAACACCTGTCCAGGTACTTTGACTTCTTCTTGAACCCTCTAGTACAGAAGACACCACCTTACATTAAAGATACTAAACACCTCCTGAACATCATCAAAGACCTGAGATTTGACCCCACCTCCCAACTGCTGGTGGGCTTAAATATTGAGAGCCTCGATACTGGTCTCCAACAGGATGCCACCTTACAAGTCCTCCATGACATACCTATGGATACACCCTGGCAATACCACAACCCCAGAGAATTCATTCTCAAATGTGCCACACTCGCCCTGAAGGACAATTACTTTGAATATGATGGCAAGTTCTACCTCCAGACCAATGGGACATCCATCGGGAGTGTTTTTGCCCCCAGCGTGGCAGGACTCTATGTTCACCACTTTGAACGGGCACACATATCCTCACCAAGTAACCCACATACTTCTAGAATCAAAATTTGTCACCGCTACATTGACGGCATCTTTATTATCTGGTCAGGTACCCCAGCATCTTTGACATCCTTCCTAGTGTAGTTTATCGAAAGGGGCCCTTATCTACGATGCAGGTACCTTGAAAATCACCACTTACTACAAACCGACGGCTAGGAACTCCCTCCTTCGCTTTGATAGTTTCCACCCTCGTCCCCTTAGGGAAAACCTTCCATTCGGACAATTTCTGCAAATACGCACAAACTGTAGCCAAATTGAGGACTACCATAAACAGTCAGCAACACTAGTTTCCAAACTACATGACCAGGGTTACCCACGAAAGATCATCCAAAAGACTAAAAAACGAGCTCGCAACCAAACTTGCGAAGCCTTTCTGGAAAATACCAGGCGGGAAGCTCCGTGTCCACCCATAACCTGTGTTACCACTTATAATGAGGCCTCCAATAAAGTGTCCAATATCATCCTCAAAAACTGGCACATCTTGAACTCAGGCACAAGAAAGTGGGAACAACCCCTCTTTGCCTATAAACGAGCAAGAAGCCTTAAGGATCGATTAGTGTCCACACGGCCCAGAACACCCCGCAGATCGACCACTAACACAATTCTGAACACATGGGGCCTCCCGAAAGTCACTGGACACTACCCATGCAACAACCGCAGCATGTGCCATCTGACACGCCCATATAAGACACTAGACCTGGAACCTGGAAAATCCTGGAAACAGTCACAGCATACAAACTGCAACTCAACCAATGTTGTCTTCTTAATTGAGTGTCCATGCGGCCTACGCTACGTAGGCATGACAACACGCAAGGTCAGAACCAGAATATTCGAACATCGTAGCACAATATGATTTAGGAAAAACATTAGTCGTCTCACAGACCACTATCTGCAACAAAGGCACACAACCAGCAAAATGTCATGGACAGTGATTGAGCTATTTGAACACAACAACACGAACAAGTTCCTACTTAACAAGCAGCAACTGTGGATTTATCGCTTATCCACTCAGCTCCACGGATTAAATGACTCTATTCCTTGACACAGCCTCAACTTCTGATTCACTACATGAATGGCTTCCCTTTTAGACCCTTGAACCACTTAAATGCACCTTAAATTCCCCTGCATAGCGCTTCCTTATGAGCATCCTTACGCTTTATTTCATATGGATTTGGAACCCCCAATGGTTCACACTCATTGACCTTTAAATTGCGGTTATCTTTCCATTTTTCTTTCTACCGCTATCTTTGCTCCATAGCGTTCCCATATTTCCTCATGGATATTCTTCTAATGCATTCTACAACTGACTAGGAACACTCACACACAGTACAGCTGCTAAATTTGTGACATATACCCCTTTTCACACAACAGCTTTAACTCCTGTCAGACCAACCTCTGTCCCAATCCACAACTCCCTACAATGGCTATCTGTATAATTTTCCATACCTAATACTTTGTCCCAACCTGCACCGTTTCGGGTTTCATTTACAAGACAGTCACCATGACTACCGGACAAATGCGTCCCACGTCATCTAGAAGGGCCACCCCCACACGCTAGGGTCACCAATAGTCTATCTTCTATGTTCCCTCCTCTCTCTCTCCTTTACAGACGTTACTCGCATCATTCAGCAATGGGAAACACCGGTTTTTCCCGCCCGCCGCGGGGTGTACTTAAGAGCCTGTCAGACACGGGGCTACGATGCAGCCTACTAGGTCTTCGAGAGGGTCCTGAGCTGTGATGTAGTATTTTGGACACCGGGAACCGCTCTTCTGCTACTACCAAGGGTAAGACCTTCCTTTTCAGCGTTCACAACAGCTACCATGCCACTTTTTTCCTTTTTTCTTCTGTTTAAAACTTAACAATCAGCAAGAATCCCTGCCGGAATCTCATGAGGAGTTCACTGCTAATCGCAAGTGTGAGAATGATTTTCTAACATTGTCAACTTTCTTTACTTTCGATATATACATTTATATACACAGTATTGCATATATCATTATCTACCACGTTTCATCGCCACCTCGGCACTCCAATGCCGTTTTTTCCGTATATCATACGGACACTAAAGCCTAATGGTCATGTACGTGATTATGTCATCCATACTCAAAATGAAAAAATCTGTATGTCTGTTTGTCTTGTTTTGTGTTTTTGAATTTACAGGAATGTCCTGAGAGGGAATCCCCTCTTACACATTATGCACCTTAGTGCGTGCAACACATATTTGGGTCTAACACAAAATTTGGTATAGATCTCATTCTTCACACCTTATTACGGTCCTGAGGAAAGCCAGTACATATTCAAGGCCTGGATGAAACATTTAGACCATTTGTTGGATGCAGGAGTTCTTAATTACCACTCCACCTACATACATCGCCTTGTTTTTATTACTGCCAGAGGCCCAAGCATTAAAATAAACCCTTCGGGTAATGGGACCACTGGTCAGTTTTTTAAATCTCACTTTCACACCACTTTCACTGCATATTTAGTAACGTACCTGCTCCACTGTAATACAGGCGTTGTAGCACACCCGGGACATACTCGTTGTCACCAGGTGGGCCCGATGATGAAGCATGCCACCAACTAGGTCGGTGGGTGAGGGCTTTATAAAAAGAAATAGGTATTTCTTTTTATTACAAAATCATACAGGTTTTGATCACCATACCACGTCCACTTAGACTAGTTCTTTTTGATGATACACATTAGATATTAGGCATTTAGAAGAAACATATCAAACAATAATGCGTTAGTACCAAAAATGATAATTAACTTAGTATGGGTCTTTCGAGGGTTTTGTTATTATTGCCCTAAAGAACGTCAGACAGCATAATATAATAAACAACAACGTTCATCGGCTGTGGTCCACCTCTCATGTAGCACTGATCTGGTAACAATCTTTTTTTGAGTCAGCCTTGAACCAGCAGCTCATGCACGGTTATCTGTTTCAGGATTACCACCTTAAGGCTACCCTTTAACAGTTATCTTAGTTTGTCTGTGCCTGGGGTAAGAACTTCATCATTTTTTTATTCAAGCTCTCTTTGCTTGAACTTTTCCTACTCCATCTCTCATGCTCCGTTTGTGTTTTTTATTCCAGTGTTTTTTCTATTTATAGTGAAAGACTAGTCAACTTCTGTATCCAGTGAGCATTAAACCACTTCCATGAGTGTAGGGCCCAGCAAACCGATTAATTTCTCCAAGTTCTTGCACTCAGAATATTCTCTAGACTTTTTGTTAATGGTCGTAAGTGTTTTCATCGGTTCTAAAAGTCAATTTTTAATGTACCATTGCTTAAGGCCTATATGGTGGGCTAAGAATCTATCCACCCCTGATGCTGTTCGTCTGTTGGGAGTAATCTGCAGAGCTAGAGACAGAGTGTCCATCTAATAAGAGGCCGTTTTTTTGGGTCTCGCCTAGGCAGAACCTGCACTGTCTTTTCGAGACATGCTGTTTTAAGGTAAGGACCCCAAGCTCTGCCCACTTTCCCCTCATCTTTTCAACTAGCTCCTGTTACTGTCCTTTGTAAATTGTGGCTTTTAATTCATTAATAAGTTCAGTAGTTCCTCCTTAGCACCTCCATTTCTTCTGTTGTAACCTCCTATGAGGACTGCCCCTGTTAGATGTGTTGTCACTGTTTGTGAGCACTATTTCCATAATCACTTTCTCCTGGCTGGCCCAACAGGCTCTCTGCTCTCCACTTCTGAAAACCAGAGTCCACATGTTTTCGTGACTCAGCGTGGCACCCGATCATGGACGCTGCGCTTTATCTTTTAAAGACGCTCCCTCCCTGCTCCACGCTGGCGCCTTGTTTTTGCTTCTTTCAATTATTTTTTATTAGTTGCTTTAACGTTAAGCATGCTGACACCCTGACCCCTATCAAAACACTGCTTGCCCACCCTCAGGGTTTTTATTGTTCAATTAAAATTAACAGCAATATGTGCTTTGCGGCACCTCAGTGCACCGTATAAAGTAGCCAGGGGCGCTGCCCAAGCACACTGTTTGGGAAACAACAGATAACATTGTCAAGTAAACAAGTCAATTCTGCAGTAAGACGCTACCTCCCCTCCCACGGCAGGCCACCTTGCTTCATCCTTTGTCGGATTTCTTTCTCTCATTACTTGCTTTGGCTAGTCTTAAATGAGAAAAAATTGCAGTGGGCAGGACTTAAAGTGGATTCACTGCACAAGTGTGAGTCCCAGTTGTGATGGTAATAGACATAACACAACATAGGCATTGTCTTCTGGACGCTCCACTGTGAAAAGTTAGCTCTAATTCTTGATGGAGGTATGTGCATCCCTGCTTTTCTTGAGTGTAAAACTTCTGTAATGTATTATTCAGCCTAACTTTGTGCGCGTGTTCAAGGCTAAGCAAGTGTGTTTTCTCTACATTTCCACCATGAAAAGTTAGATGTAATCCTTGATGAAGGTGTATGCATCCCAGCTGTTCTAAAGCACAAAACTTCTGTAGCATATTAATCAGCCTAATTCGTGCGCGTGGTCAAGGCTAAACATGTGTGTTTTCTCCGCATTTCCACCACGAAAAGTTAGCTGTAATCCTTGATGGAGGTGTATGCGTCACTGGGTTTTTCGAGCGCAACAATACTGTAGCTTATTAATAAGCATAATTTCATGAGCGTGGTCAAGGCTAAACATGTGTGTTTTCTCAACATTTCCACCGTGAAACGTTAGCGGTAATCTTTGATGGAGGTGTATGCATTCCTGCGTCTATAACATATTAATCAGCCTAACTTCGTGCATGTACTCAAGACTAAGCAAGTGTGTTTTCTCTGCATTTCTACTGTGGAAAAGTTAGCTGTAATCCTTGAAGTAGGTGTATGCAGCATCCCTGCTTTTCTTAAGCGCAATAATTCTGCAATTTATTAATCAGCTTAACTTCGTGCACATGGTCAAGGCTAAGCAAGTGTGTTTTCTCCGCATTTAGGGCCCGATGTAGGTGCCCTAATACCGGTCGGAAACGGCCGAATTCGGCCGTTTCCGACCGGTATGAAGGTTTTCTGATGTAGGGCATGCATTTACAGAATCTGTATTTTACCGATTCTGTATTTACCGATTCGGTAAAATTACCGAATCGGTAAATACAGACTCGGTAAAATACCGATTCTGTAAATGCAGATGTAGCTGGCACATGTCAGAGTGCCCCAGGGCTTTAAGAATCGGTATTTTACCACCCAATCCAATTGGGTGGTAAAATACCGAATACAGGTGTGCATGCACATTTGTGCATGCACACCTGTGCAATGTGACACACAGACATGCCCTTAGGGCATGTCTGTGTGCCACATGGCACACAAGTCCGGAATTAGGGTGCAAGAGGGTGTCAAAGTGACACCCCCTGCACCCTTTCAAAAATCGGTATTTACCGAATCGGTAAATACCGATTCGGTAATGACCATTGATTCCTATGGGCTGCAATTCCCATAGGAATAAATGGGCTTTACCGATTCGGTATTTACAGAATCGGTAAATACCGAATCATAACGATTCGGTATTTACCGAATCTGAAATACCTAAATTTCCCCCCTTCTAATTTACCACTTCTTAAATAGCGAATCGGTATGATTCGGTATTTTAGAAGTGGTAATTTAGAATTACCTACATCGGGCCCTTAAGGCCCGATGTAGGTGCCCTAATACCGGTCGGAAACGGCTGAATTCGTCCGTTTCCGACCGGTATGAAGGTTTTCTGATGTAGGGCATGCATTTACAGAATCGGTATTTTACCGATTCTGTATTTACCGATTCGGTAAAATTACTGAATCGGTAAATACAGACTCGGTAAAATACCGATTCTGTAAATGCAGATGTAGCTGGCACATGTCAGAGTGCCCCAGGGCTTTAAGAATCGGTATTTTACCACCCAATCCAATTGGGTGGTAAAATACCGAATACAGGTGTGCATGCACATTTGTGCATGCACACCTGTGCAATGTGACACACAGACATGCCCTTAGGGCATGTCTGTGTGCCACATGGCACACAAGTCCGGAATTGGGGTGCAAGAGGGTGTCAAAGTGACACCCCCTGCACCCTTTCAAAAATCGGTATTTACCAAATCGGTAAATACCGATTCGGTAATGACCATTGATTCCTATGGGCTGCAATTCCCATAGGAATCAATGGGCTTTACCGATTCGGTATTTACAGAATTGGTAAATACCGAATCATAACGATTCGGTATTTACCGAATCTGAAATACCTAAATTTCCCCCCTTCTAATTTACCACTTCTTAAATAGCGAATCGGTATGATTCGGTATTTTAGAAGTGGTAATTTAGAATTACCTACATCGGGCCCTATGACTGGGAAAAGTTAGCTGTAATCCTTGATGCAGGTGTATGCATCCCGCGAGCACAAAACTTCTGTAACGTATTAATCAGCCTCATTTCCTGCGCATTGTCAAGGCTAAGCAAGTGTCTTTTCTCTGCATTTCCACCATGAAAAGTTAGCTGTGTTCCTTGATGGAGGTGTATGCATCCCTCCATTTCTTGAGCGCAAAACCTCATATAGTGTATGTGATGACGAGGTTCACTCACAGGGACCATGTGATGCCTATTGACAACCTAATCCAGACGGGAGCTGTTGGAACTGGCCCTTTTTGCAGGGTCATCCCCAAACTTTTTGCTTCTTCCTCCCTTATTTTTCCTGACCCGTGGTTGTTGGCAATAGGACTCTGCGCACTTTACCACTGCTGATCAGTGCTAAAGTGCATATGCTCTCTATGTAAATTATTATTCTGATTGGATATACATGTTTGGCATATTTGTATCACCATGAAGTCCCTAGTAAAGTGCACTGGGTGTGCCAGGGCTGGTGATGACAAATGCTACTAGTGGGCCTGCAGCACTGATTGTGCCACCCACAGGAGTAGCTCTAAAAATGGTGTCTCAGGCCTGCCACTGCAGTGCCTACGGGCAGTTTAGAACTGCCATGTCCTCCTGGTCAGTGTCCCCACTGACCAGGCCTAACCCTTCCCTTTTCGTGCACATCAGTCACCCCTATGGAAGGCCCAAGGTACCCCCCTGGGCAGGGTGCAGTGTATGTGAGAGGTAGAGCATGTACTAGTGCAGGTACCATGCTCTGGTAGTGAATTACAGCCATTTTCGTTTTTCACTATTGTAAGGCTATCTTGCTCCATAGGTTAACATGGGGGATGCTGGCTACAGTGGTTAACAGCATTTCTTCCCATAGGAACAAGATAGGACATAAGTATCTAGTATCCCTGAACTCAGAATTTAATAATACATCTTTTAGGAAAGGTGGTTTTTAAATCCTGTGTTTGAGAACAGCACTTTTAGAAAGTTGCTGTTCTCTTGTCTGACCCTTCTGTGTGCCTGGGCCTGTTTGTGTATTGACTGTCTGGTTTGTGAGTGACAGGGGCTGGGGAATTCCCCCAGAGGCTGGATGAGTCAGCACTAGGCTGAATGAAGCAATTGCAACCTGAGTGGTGGGAGGAGTTAGCACCTGGGCTGAATAGGGCTGTGCCTGCCTGCCACAATGCTGGCTCCACCTCCTGCTGGGCGGCTGAGGACCCTGCCCCTCACTCTGAAAGGAGAGATGCAGCCAGCAAAACAAAGTGCTCAGGATCCACCCAGAACTGGTTCAGACCGGGCTCAGGGCCCACATGCACAGAGAGAACAAAGACTTTAGGGGTATAAGTATAGGACCCCTGACAACAGAAGATTAGATCATCCTGGAAATCAAGAAGGAACCTCTGCCAAGGAGAAAGCTGACTCTGAAGAAGGAAGACTGTCCTGCTGTTGCTCTGCTGGACTGACCTGCTGTTGCTTTGCTGCCAAGGAGAGGGGAAGGACTTTGCTGTGAGCTGTGTCCCCTGTCTTGAAGGAGTCTCCAAGGGCCTGAGAAGAGCTGGCTCCCTGTTTTTGAAGTCCCAGGAACAAAAGGACTTCACCCCCAGTCTCCCTGAACTCTGCTGAGAGAGTTCTGTCCTTCCTAGAGTGCTTGATCCAGTTGTGGGGCCTCTGGAAGTTGTACCTGAGCTGGGAAGCTTGGAACTAAGCTTGAGAGACTTTTGAATCTGGAAAGTGTCGCATCGCTCGCTTGCGGAGCGCATCCCCGACAGTGCGAGAAGTTTCCCGCCGCTACGAAGGCCGAGATCGGCGCAGCGCCTGACGCCGCTGCCGGAGCCGTCGCATCCTTCGTTTGCGGGACGCACCAGACCGGTGCGGGAGAATCGAACATCGCTGCGAGTGTCGTCGCAGAGCCTGTCGTCGCTGGGTGAGATCGCCGCACCGCTTGCTTGCGGACCGCATCACGTCGCTGCGAGCATCGTCGCAGAAACATCACATCGAGGAGCTGCGAGAGAGAGGATCACCGCTGGACTGCGCATCGTCGCCCCGGAGATCATCGCAGCCCCTACGAGATCATCGCATCGTGCCTTTGCGAGAACAGACTTCCTACGGAACCTACGCACCGGAATCCACGCAAGCTGCCTTCCTCCCCATACAGACCGGATTCGTCGCAACACGCCCGCTGCTGCAGCGGGGCTGTCGCATCGCCTCCCCAGGGTCTCAGGAGTAACGCATCGCTTGTTTCCACCGCACCAGCTTCCTGCTTGTGGAACTTTGTTGCATCTAAAAGGTACTGTGAGTAAACGTGACGCAACTGTGAACTTTTCACTCATCTGTAGATTATTTTAACGCAACTTAAAGAACTTTGATTACAACCTGAAGAACTCTTTTGAAACCATATCCTTGAACTGTGTATGTTGGATTTTTGCCGTTTTGGTCTTGTGTAGTTTAGAATAAATATCTTTATTTTCCTAAACTGTTGTGGAATCAGTTTGTGGTGTTTTCACTGTGTTACTGTGAGTGTTGGTACAAATACTTTACGCATTGCCTCTGGTTAGCCTAGATTGCTCAGGCCAAGCTACCTTGAGGGCGAGCAGGGGTTATCTGAGAGGGTTATCTCCTTGTCCTGACTAGAAGCAAGGGTCCCTATTTGGACAGTGGTACCTACCTCTGCCAACTAGAGACCCCCAGTTCTAACATTGGTGGTCAGGCGGTGGGATTTGAACTTGTATTTGTACTTGACCCACAGTGATTGGTGTACATCACTAGTGAGTGCAGACCACTACGCCACCGCATACTACAATTTTTATTTTTGGTTCTATTTTTGATCGTAACCCTGAAAGAATCCAAGCATCATGTCTCAGAATGGTAAACCAGCAAGTGATGTTGCAGAACTGGAGTTTGATATTGAAATGTTAAGTGATTACAAAGTAGGTCAACTCAGGCAGTTCTGCAGGAACTTTGGATGCCCCATGAAGCGCCGCTCCAAGAAGGAGGAGCTACAGGAGGCCTTAAGGGCCTGGTGGGAGACCAAAAAGGCTCGGGAGACAGATGATGCAGAAGTGGATGAGGATGCACAGAGGGATGGTTTCAGGCCTCGGGATCTGCCTGTGTCCAGAGCAGCCTCAAGGGCTGGCAGCAACCATTCAGCTGAAAGTTTTTCCCCAGAGGAGTTGGAGGAAAACCAAAGGGCTAGAGATCATAAATTAGAAATGTTGAGGCTTGAAATGAAGATGAAGCAAATGGAAAAAGAAAGGGCGGCGGAGGAGAGCAAACATGCCCGTGCCCTGGAGGAATTGAAATTGAACTTGGCCCATGAATTAAGAATGAGGAAGCTTGAGTTGGAGCTCAAGAGGCGTGAGGCCATGAGGGCCTCAGCTGAAGAAGAAACATGGGTAGCTCAAGAGGTGAGCTTTGCTGAGTTGGAGGTGGAGTCCAGCTCAGATGGTGGCAGCAAGATTATAGTTTCCAGTGCTGAGAGAAAGGTACAAACACCCAGAGATGTGGCGCCTGACTTGAGGGAGGGGGTCAACATACACCAGGGGGTTCAGGTTTATGATGTAGTTCCAGTGGAGTGCCGTGTCCCTGAAGTAGATTGGGGGACTGGCACAGGGGACCATATTCCTAGTGGTGGGAGGGACACTCTACTGACTCTAGATGAGAGGTACAGGGAGAGGGGTTCCCCCATGGTAGAAACCTTGGTGTGTGTGTGTGAAGACCAGCCAGAAGAGTGTGGGTTGTGTGACAGAGGCAGTCAGAGACTGTCTTGCCAGTCTCAGGAGAGTGGTGTGGGGTACTTGTGTGAGGCACTGGAGGGTGAGGCAAAGGGTAGCGTGGTTAACGACTGTGGGGGGCTGTGTGATTCATTTGATGGAGAGCATATTTTAAGTCCCTGTTTTCCAGAGCTATGCCAACACCCGGTGGAGTGTGAGTTCTCTGACCCCAGAGAGCTTGCGTTGGAGGCAGACCTCTTGGTGAATTCCAGAGAATCTGAGGAGGCATTGGGGAGTGATCCCAAAAGGAGTGGCTTAGATATCTTCCAGACCTATGAGGTGGAAGAGGTTCAGTGTAGCCCGGTTAGGTCCCAGTGTAGTGGGAGGGGTGTAGGGGCTCATGTCCGGTCTCAGTGGAGAAGGAATGAGTATGGGACGGTGTGTCTCACGATGCCCGAAACCCAGTCTCAGGGCCTGGAGGGTTCCTTAAGGGAACACCAGGATGGGGACCTAGACTGTACTTGTAGGCCATTTGAGGAGGATCTCCCAGTGTCTGTTGAACGGGGAGTGCCTGTAACCAGGCCTCCATCAGTTCTGGTGTTTGGCAGTGCCGCTCCATTTGGGAGGGTACAGAAGTCCAGACTGAGGGATGAGAGGGGGAAGGAGTCCCCAGTGGGAGAACCAGTGGGTCAGGGACCAGTCAGAAGGGCTGAGTCTCCCAGGAGTGACCATGGTGACACCACTTCTGTCCTGGGGGATCTTCCCGCACTCTCAGGTGGACAGGGGTCGGGAGATCTGCGCCAGGCAGACTGTCACAGGACACATGAGTTGTGTGTCACCCTCAAGGGGGTACTATGTGAGTCCCCAGAAGTCCTGGCGTGCCAGGCGAATGCACAACCGCAGGTTTTGGTCCCTGGGTTGGGAGATCAGGTTCAGGATCTGCCTGACCTGGAAGAGAGGACATCTGTAACCAGTGTCCTGACCAATATGGTTCCCAGGGGTACCCCTCCAGTAGGGAGGGTGCAGCGCTCTGGAAGGGGGTACAGAGGGAGGGTGCACTCGCCTCTGACCCCGGTGCAACCTGAGGGGTTAAACCCTAGGTTGGGAGACCAGTTGCTGGAGGGAGGTCCTGAACTGGTAGGAACGTTGTGTTCTTGGTTGTCTTGGTGGACGGATACAGGTCCAGGACAGGTGGGTCAGTGCCAGAGTGTCAGACCTGAACTGACAAGAGAGAGAGTGGACAAAGGGTGCCAAGCACCTGGGGCTACTGCCCCCCACCCTCTGATGCCACAGGGGTTTGAGAGCCATGAGAGGCATGAGGCCTGGGTCTCATCCCTGATCACTGATGGTGGTCACTGTGGCTTTCTGTCGGTCTGTTGGGACACACCTGTGAGGAAGTTAAGGTTAGGTGCTGCACAGGTGGTGTCCACAGGTGAGGTGAAGGGTTCCACATGGATTGGCATGGTGGACCCTGAGAGTATGGATAGAGTGATACAACTGGGTTTAGGACGGCGTAGAACAGGACTGCCCTGCTGTTTGGGCCAGATTCCGTGTTCTATCGCCTTAAGCAGGGAATCCCATCGAGGTATCGTTTGGTCTACCCTGGCTTTAGGCTGGAAGGGGGTTGTGTTGGAACTGGCCCTTTTTGCAGGGTCATCCCCAAACTTTTTGCTTCTTCCTCCCTTATTTTTCCTGACCCGTGGTTGTTGGCAATAGGACTCTGCGCACTTTACCACTGCTGATCAGTGCTAAAGTGCATATGCTCTCTATGTAAATTATTATTCTGATTGGATATACATGTTTGGCATATTTGTATCACCATGAAGTCCCTAGTAAAGTGCACTGGGTGTGCCAGGGCTGGTGATGACAAATGCTACTAGTGGGCCTGCAGCACTGATTGTGCCACCCACAGGAGTAGCTCTAAAAATGGTGTCTCAGGCCTGCCACTGCAGTGCCTACGGGCAGTTTAGAACTGCCATGTCCTCCTGGTCAGTGTCCCCACTGACCAGGCCTAACCCTTCCCTTTTCGTGCACATCAGTCACCCCTATGGAAGGCCCAAGGTACCCCCCTGGGCAGGGTGCAGTGTATGTGAGAGGTAGAGCATGTACTAGTGCAGGTACCATGCTCTGGTAGTGAATTACAGCCATTTTCGTTTTTCACTATTGTAAGGCTATCTTGCTCCATAGGTTAACATGGGGGATGCTGGCTACAGTGGTTAACAGCATTTCTTCCCATAGGAACAAGATAGGACATAAGTATCTAGTATCCCTGAACTCAGAATTTAATAATACATCTTTTAGGAAAGGTGGTTTTTAAATCCTGTGTTTGAGAACAGCACTTTTAGAAAGTTGCTGTTCTCTTGTCTGACCCTTCTGTGTGCCTGGGCCTGTTTGTGTATTGACTGTCTGGTTTGTGAGTGACAGGGGCTGGGGAATTCCCCCAGAGGCTGGATGAGTCAGCACTAGGCTGAATGAAGCAATTGCAACCTGAGTGGTGGGAGGAGTTAGCACCTGGGCTGAATAGGGCTGTGCCTGCCTGCCACAATGCTGGCTCCACCTCCTGCTGGGCGGCTGAGGACCCTGCCCCTCACTCTGAAAGGAGAGATGCAGCCAGCAAAACAAAGTGCTCAGGATCCACCCAGAACTGGTTCAGACCGGGCTCAGGGCCCACATGCACAGAGAGAACAAAGACTTTAGGGGTATAAGTATAGGACCCCTGACAACAGAAGATTAGATCATCCTGGAAATCAAGAAGGAACCTCTGCCAAGGAGAAAGCTGACTCTGAAGAAGGAAGACTGTCCTGCTGTTGCTCTGCTGGACTGACCTGCTGTTGCTTTGCTGCCAAGGAGAGGGGAAGGACTTTGCTGTGAGCTGTGTCCCCTGTCTTGAAGGAGTCTCCAAGGGCCTGAGAAGAGCTGGCTCCCTGTTTTTGAAGTCCCAGGAACAAAAGGACTTCACCCCCAGTCTCCCTGAACTCTGCTGAGAGAGTTCTGTCCTTCCTAGAGTGCTTGATCCAGTTGTGGGGCCTCTGCAAGTTGTACCTGAGCTGGGAAGCTTGGAACTAAGCTTGAGAGACTTTTGAATCTGGAAAGTGTCGCATCGCTCGCTTGCGGAGCGCATCCCCGACAGTGCGAGAAGTTTCCCGCCGCTACGAAGGCCGAGATCGGCGCAGCGCCTGACGCCGCTGCCGGAGCCGTCGCATCCTTCGTTTGCGGGACGCACCAGACCGGTGCGGGAGAATCGAACATCGCTGCGAGTGTCGTCGCAGAGCCTGTCGTCGCTGGGTGAGATCGCCGCACCGCTTGCTTGCGGACCGCATCACGTCGCTGCGAGCATCGTCGCAGAAACATCACATCGAGGAGCTGCGAGAGAGAGGATCACCGCTGGACTGCGCATCGTCGCCCCGGAGATCATCGCAGCCCCTACGAGATCATCGCATCGTGCCTTTGCGAGAACAGACTTCCTACGGAACCTACGCACCGGAATCCACGCAAGCTGCCTTCCTCCCCATACAGACCGGATTCGTCGCAACACGCCCGCTGCTGCAGCGGGGCTGTCGCATCGCCTCCCCAGGGTCTCAGGAGTAACGCATCGCTTGTTTCCACCGCACCAGCTTCCTGCTTGTGGAACTTTGTTGCATCTAAAAGGTACTGTGAGTAAACGTGACGCAACTGTGAACTTTTCACTCATCTGTAGATTATTTTAACGCAACTTAAAGAACTTTGATTACAACCTGAAGAACTCTTTTGAAACCATATCCTTGAACTGTGTATGTTGGATTTTTGCCGTTTTGGTCTTGTGTAGTTTAGAATAAATATCTTTATTTTCCTAAACTGTTGTGGAATCAGTTTGTGGTGTTTTCACTGTGTTACTGTGAGTGTTGGTACAAATACTTTACGCATTGCCTCTGGTTAGCCTAGACTGCTCAGGCCAAGCTACCTTGAGGGCGAGCAGGGGTTATCTGAGAGGGTTATCTCCTTGTCCTGACTAGAAGCAAGGGTCCCTATTTGGACAGTGGTACCTACCTCTGCCAACTAGAGACCCCCAGTTCTAACAGGAGCTTTGTGTGCACTGGGCAGCCCTTACATGAATCGGCGCAGCACTTCAATCAGCAGTAGGTTAAACTTGTTATTAAGTTTGGAAGGTCTGGTATTATTGAACTGCAGGTTCACACCTGAACAAGGTCAGCATAGGTGTACAGGAAACAATCTCAAAGAAGCACTATCAACAAAGACGTTTTGGCAAGCTTTGTGCCAATGGGCACGCTCCAAGGGGAAAAGACCTCACCAAAATGGCTTCTAGGTTCACTCCGGAAAGTGTTATTTTGTAGAGCTACATTACTTTGCAAGTGGTGCTAATCAACCCTTCAATCTGCTGCTGCACCAGAAGCCTTGCGTTGCCTTGTTTATTTTCCAAGGGCGGCGGATTTAAATTTGTTTGTGTAATATCAAGAGCTGCAGTAGTGTTGGGAGTGGCATCAAGTGAAAGCACTATAGTATCAAAAAACAGAGTAGAACTTCTACTGCCAATCCTCATCATGGCAATTTAAATAAACAGGGTTAACATATGCTTGCTAATGTATGATTAACCAACATCATTGCAGAACTTCAATTACCGGCGTGCATTGCAGGAAGGGTGGACAATTTTTCACTTGTTTCTTTACTCCAGCACTACTCGTGGGGCAAACATCACAGCAAACATGAGATAAATTCAATACCCTGAGCATCCAACGTTACAAGAGTACAATATATGTGTACAAAGAGTCGTTTTGTTCCTTAACTTTATTTTTCTTCTCCACAATGCAATTGGTGTTTCTTAGTTACACTGCATAGTCACAGGAACAGCTTCAGTAGCCGACACTTGTTTTGTCAGTAAGGTATATAATCACGTCTGACTTTATCAGAGTTGCCGTCATCAGTAATCTCTCAAATGTACGGATAAAAATAGTTGATCCTCAGTTACTTCTTCGGAATGGTAATGTTCTCTCCACTCATATTCTGAGTTCTAATCTCCAAAAGAGATGGTGCCTGTGTATTGTAATTCCATCCGAAAGAGAGTACTCATCCATGTATGCGTTACTCCACTACTCAGAATATAAGTGGAGATAACATTACCTTTCTGAAGAAGTAACCGAGGAGAGGAACAACTATTATTATTTGTACATTTGAGAGATTTGCTAAACTAAAGTGAAATAGTAGGTAATATTTCTTTGAACCACCATATCGTAAAATGCGTTGATGCATGCTAGAATGTCCCAAAAATATTCATATTAGAAAATCAGTGCAACCAGTTTCAACAAGATAATGGGAAACATGAAAATGAACAAGCACTTACAAAGCCAATAGGTCTGATATTAGTGGTCAGCCTTTTGGTTGTGTCAATGCATGTCTTGTTTAGATATGATTTTTGTAAAACTGTGTGTGAGCCGCCAGGCCCTCACCATCATAACAAACACTTACAAAACGTATAATAATTTTTGGTATTAAAAAGCACACATTTCCAAGGTAGTCCCTGGCACTAAACAAAACTATTTTGTGTGCAGATAAGCTCCTTGTGAAAGAGCGGTGCCAGTCGATGGATGGATGGATAGATAGATTTTTAATCAAAACAAAAGGTCTTGGTTAACTCCATAACTAATTAGGGGCCCTATTCCTAAAGAAAGTCACACATTTGCATCAATGCTATATGTCCTTGCATTAGTGCAGATTTATGGCTTTCATGAATTTACAAGAACTTACAGAAGTAGGCCAGGAAATCTTACTCCAAGAAAATATGTGTGAACTGCTTTTTAGCATGAGCAAATATGCGATAATCTGTTTAGCACTTACGAGTTCACTTTCCCTTCAACCACTTTTATCCTAACCCTGGAAGAAGTTTTACTTCTCACATTGTCTGGAGTAAATTTACAACCTTTATCAGAATGAAAAAAGATTAGAGAAGAGCTGGTGAAAATCCCTAAAACATGCAGTTTAGTAGGTTTACTCAGACTCAAAAGGGCATTAAAACCCTGAAACGATTACTTAACACAACCTTCAGCCCCTGTATGTAGATCTGTGGAAAGGTGGCAAAATAAGGACATTTCTAGAATTCAAATCCTACTATTGTATGAGCCCTGACATAATCAAAAAGGCTTATATCAGAGCTTTTACATAAAGTGATTGTTCCTATAATTTGTCACTACACTACGTGGCTCCAAAGAGACAAGTGGATGTTTTTACAGAACAAGTAGATTTATGACGCAACCTGTCCCATGGACACGCAGATATTTGATTAAATTCCACACCTCGGACTAGGCCATCATGGTCTGGGCAGAGGGGAGGTATTCTCTGTAGTAAAACACTGAATGTGTGCTGAATGATCAATACGAGTGTGACAAAAACAATTCAACTGCCATCTACAAATCCACCAGTCATAGGGGTGTGTTACCTTTATTCTTACTTGAGAAAAGTCCACCATCATTCATTGTCTCAAAGACAGAACCAATTAAGATTCAACAGTTCTATAGGAAACAATTATGTAAAGTAAATTACTAAGGATATATGGATACACTTTTTTAATTTATCGTTCCATTAGTGAGCAAACAGATATAATTGAGAGCCAATAATAACAGACAGGGGACTCAAATTAAAGTATACGACGTGATACATGTTTAAATTTAAAGCAATTAGAAATACACCGAACACATTTTCGCCCTATTATGTCCAATTGTCTCTGGTGTGGGCTCTATCCTTGAGCCCCTGTCCCAGTTTTAGGATTTTTTTAAGACAGCTGTTACAATAATGCATAGTTTTCAGAAAGACACTATGCATGCCCTTACTTTACTATGAGATATGACCTTTGACACAGAGAAAGAGACCTTGATCAGTTTGCATGTGAGTCCCTTTTTTGTCAGCATTCCCCAAGAAGCCACATTGAGAGTAATAAACAAGTTCTTCTCAAATATCTATAGGGACCACATAACACCACGGGACTATGTGTTGGATTGTGCACACATGCCCTGAAACATTACTATTTTGAATATAAAGAGGAGGTTTTTTTCTAGGTCTAAAGGACATCTTTGGGCAGCACTCTTGCCCCACGCCTGGCATTTTGTAAGTTCATGCCTCAACTGAGTTTATATTTCAGGCACACAAATCCTTTCAAGAAACATAGAGGTTTGAGGAAGAGATACATAGATGACATTTATCTAGTTTGGCAGGGGAGTGGAAAGGGGGCTACTCTCTGTTCTGACTGGCTTAACTCTCCTGACCCCCTTTGACATTCTCTATTACAATGGATAAGAAGAAGTTATAATTTCATGCCCTAATGATTTCCGCTGGGAAGGGATTCTTAAAGATGGAAGTGTTCTATAAGCCAACCAACAATCTTCTGCGGTTTGAGAGCTACCAACCTCATTCTCTTAGAGAGAATCTTCTGGTGGGCCAATTTTTACAACTTAGACTTATTTGCACTGTAGTGAAAAATTATAAGGTACATGCCAAAAAACTCAACAACAAATTGTTGGAGAGTAACTATCCACGACATTTGAACAAGACAGCCAAGAAGAGGGCTTGAATAATAACAGGGACCAAGTTATGATGACACATACTAAACCCCAAATGAATAGGCTCATTTGCATTACCACATTTGGTCCTAGAATCAACAGCATAAAAAAACCCTTAATAAACACTGGAGAATCCTCATATAAGATGACCACTTTTGAGAAGACAATGTTCTCCTTAGAAGAAGCAGAATTGTAAAAGAGATCCTAGTTCACATACGTCCAGAGAAACCTGAAGCCAAGGATAAACAACCTGCCTTGTGGAAACTACCTGCCCCAGTGGAACACTATCCTTGTGGGAGTTGCAATGTGTGTTTCCTGACACGAAAGGGTGACTGAAATAAATTTATGACTACAGACACCTTGGAAGTTAAAACAACCCACAAATTGAAATTCTAGGAACATGTGTATGTCATTAAGTGCACTTGCAACTTGATGCACATAGACATGACCACCAGGAACATACACACTGGAATCAGTGAGCATCGTAGCACTACATGATTCAAACATGAAGCTACGAAATTGACTAAACACTTTACTGAATGTGGTCATACCAATCAGGATTTTGACTAGTTTGTCATTGAGAAACCTAGACCTAAGCGTAAGAGCATGACTTAATCACTACTGGTGTTTGAACAACACTGGATTTAAAGGCTACGTACTGATTTGAGGGGGCTCAATAATGAGCTTCCATGGTAAATTCTTAATGTTAATGGAAATACTTAAAGGATGTAAGTCCCTTGTGTGAATGATACCCATGTGTATGTGGGAAATTGTCTTACAACCCCATCAGTCACAAACAATTTAATGTATTCATATCTAGGGCCCTAAAAATCCCATTCCGACCTATTCACTTAAGTAAATATTCCAGGGCACACATATATTTGTGAAATAGTGTTTGAGTCCTTCCCTACTATAAAGAGGATCCTGAATTCTGGGCACGGAAATTTAATCTTCTATTCCAGTCCATTAGCAACTCTGGTCGGGTGCCTGAAAGTTGGAGGGGTGCCATCATCAACCCTATCTATAAAGACGGAGATCGCAAAAATCCATCAAACTACCGCTTAATTGCCCTGATTGATGCAGAGGCAAAATACTATGCATCCCTGGTGCTAGCCGATCTGGTACAGTGGTCTGATACGAATAGCAAGGTCCTGTTAAACCAGACAGGGTTTTGTCGCGGAACTGGCACAATGGCAAATGCAATGGCGCTGTGCATGATTGGCGAAAGCAGTCTACTTAACCATCGGGAACTATATACCTGCTTTGTCGACTTTAAAGCGGCATTCGACCGTGTTAATAGGAATTTTCTATGGGCCAAACTGAAAAAGCAGGGCCTGCCGGAGTCAATCCCAACTCCGATTATTGACCTGTATAGCAACACCTGGATGCAGGTAAATATCAACAATGGGCAAAGGCTAACCAGGAAGATACACACCTTTGATGGGTTGAAGCAAGGTTGTGTGTTGGCTCCCCACCTCTTCAATTTATTTATGGCCGATTTAACACCAAGGCTCGATTTGGTCAATGCCCACCCGCCTCGGCTGGGGACACTTTGTGTAACTCACTTATCTTACGCCGATGATGTGGTCCTGTTAAGCCAGACTCGAATAGGCCTGCATCGGCTACTACTTGAGCTGACCCGCTACACAAAACAGAATATGATAGAAATAAACTGCGCGAAAACAAAAACCATGGTCATAACCCGACGCCACAAACCGCCACAAACATTTACTATAGACAATGTCAAACTTGAATCGGTGGGAAGTTACAAGTATCTAGGGATACTGCTGGATAAGTGTCTTAACTTCCAGGCACAATTCAACAGCATGGAAAAGAAGGGCATGGCCCTAATGCACGCCTTCACAAGCTTAGCTACCGAACTCAAAGGTCCTTTGGTCTCGCCATTGCTAAGCATAATGAAAGCTAAACTTATTCCAACGATAGCTTACGGGAGCATATTGCACCATGGTAAGAGTGCACAACTTTTGGATAATGTGCAAATGAGAATTTACAAACGCATCTTTGCGCTACCAAGTAAAGCATCCCCGGCCCAGGTAAGCCTGGAACTGGGCCTAAAATCTCAAGTGCTACTGAGGAAGTATGATACCATAAAATTCTGGTATAATGTCTGGATGCACCAAGAGATCATGCTCTATCGTGCTATGTGGGAAACCATCATCAAATGTCCAAATTCAAACTATGCCAAGTACCTTAAAATCTCATTGGAATCAACAAATCTGGTTGGACTCTGGGAAACCAAGCTCCAAGTACCGTTATTCAAACAGGTGGTCAGGAAGGCAGCCATCAAACACTCATTTTTGGATGACAAAATAGCTTTCAGTCTCAGGTCACATGCTTGGATGACTATCCAATCATACAAAAAACTAGTGCCGGCGCATTACCTGACCTGACCTTTTCGCCTTATATCAAACATAAATATCTTAATATAAGGCTGGGTAGTTTGCCAACCAACGCTGAGCGTCCGAAGTGGAAGCCCCAAGAAAGTGAAGGGTGCGGGCTATGTGGTGCGGCAAGGCAAGATTTTACCCACCTGATTTGCATCTGCCCGGCTCTCATACAGGAACGTCGGAATTGGTTGAAAGCCAGTTCAAGCAGTTTGGAACACGTACCTGTAGGTCTGCGATTATACAAACATTATGTACCACAGACCCTCAATTCATTTGCAGATCAATCAAATTTATCGAACATTTTGAGAAAAAGCAAAGATTATTGGCAAAATCTTGACCATGGACATTGTTTTACCCCAGAAAGACATTTGTTTTTTTACTACCAATTTTATATTCTATTACTCTCACATCAGTGTGTTTTTAGTATATTATCATATCTGTATTTTTGTAATGGTTTTAATTAACTATACAATAAAGTTTCTTCTTCTTCTTCCTTCCCTACTATCAATGTTTGTATTTGTCCTTCCCGGGTATCAATATCTCTACCACCGAATGATGATAACTTGTTCAGTGATTTCTTTTTCTATGTATTGAAATCTTAATGACAATTTTTACCACTTTTTGTCAGAGGGATCATATCTATGTGTTGCTGTACAACTAGGCATATCCCTAGCTGGATTGGACCTATTGTTTTAAAAAAATGTGATTTTAAAATAACTGTGTTCCGCCATTTGTAAAAGGTATTTACATCTCCTCAATTTTCCCAGTAATGTACAACTGTTTTCCGCTTTTCAAGGTCCAGGATTCCTGCCGACTTGAGGAGTGTTGGGCTGATGACAGCAGGCCCCACACTTCCTACATCAAAGGATGCGGTCACAAGGCATTGAAGCGGCTGGCATCACGGATGCCAAGTAGATCTTTCACCGGGTAAACCTCTTGATAAAGTAAGTCCTCGCCAACACTTGTCACCAATGATTCTGGGGAATTTTTGTGACTGTCATTCTCATTTCCATCGTTCACTTCACATACAGCATGTGACTACGGAGGATACCCCCTCCGCCCAGACCATGACCCTCTAGTTGCCAAGAATTAGGGTAGACTGACATTCTGTTTGGTTTAAGCGTGCATACACCTTATACAAGTGCGCCACCTGTGTTTGCAGTACGGGGACTGGTGATTTAGTGAACTAATGCATCCACTGTAGGGGCCTGTGTTCAACCTCTTGGTCACAGGATCAAATCCTGGTGGGTCCACTCAGCCTTTCATCCTTTGATAAAAAGGAGTACCATTGAGTTGGGTAACAATAAACATCTGCTATTCAGTGCCAAGATGCCCTTGGGTGAATGTGTGCTTTGCAAATACTCAAGTTGTGTTACACAAGCAAAGCTGCTAATTTGTGTTTTTAATCACCTTGCATGTAAGATTATCACAAGTGCCTAAATCCAAAGATTCATGAATCTTTAATGGAATGTTGTTTTCTTAATGGCTCTATTTTAGGAATCTCAACTATTTTGGTTCTTGAGGTAGTAATTACCTTTTGACAACTGTGTACTTCACACCTAATACAGCCAGGGTAAGAAAATGGTGTGGGAGCACACTGCTTCACCTCCCAGCAGACTCACCCCTAGGCATCATGGTAGATCCAGTTCAGTTCGCCAAGCGAGTACACTTGGAAAGTCTCTTGAGTGTTTCAGCAGGTGGGTGCAGCTTACTGCTGGCCATCTCTGGACACGTGTTTCTGGATTATTATCCGTCATCAGCAGAGATTAGGCAAAATTATTTGGGGTTGCTGAGCAGGCTGCCGTATTCTTGGATCGCAGTATCTCTCCAGACGCGCAGGTGCCTCTCCTCGAGCTCGTCAGCTCAAAGCGGCTCGAGGGAGCCTTCAAACAAGAAACTGGTGTGGGAGCACACTGCTTCACCTCCCAGCAGAGTCGCCCCTAGGCATCATGGTAGATGCAGTTCAGTTCGCCAAGCGAGTACACTTGGAAACTCTCTTGAGGGTTTCACCAGGTGGGTGCAGATTAGTGCTGGCCATCTCTGGACACGTGTTTCTGGATTATTATCCGTCATCAGCAGAGATTAGGCAAAATTATTTGGGGTGGCTGAGCAGGCTGCCGTATTCTTGGATCGCAGTATCTCTCCAGGCGCGCAAGTGCCTCTCCATGAGCTCATCAGTTCAAAGCAGCTCGAGGGAGCCTTGAAACAAGAAACATGTGTGGGAGCACACTGCTTCACCTCCCAGCAGAGTGGCCCCTAGGCATCATGGTAGATGCAGTTCAGTTCGCCAAGCGAGTACACTTGGAAAGTTTCTTGAGTGTTTCACCAGGTGGGTGCAGATTAGTGCTAGCCATCTCTGGACACGTGTTTCTGGATTATTATCCGTCATCAGCAGAGATTAGGCAAAATTATTTGGGGTTGCTGAGCAGGCTGCCGTATTCTTGGATCGCAGTATCTCTCCAGGCGCGCAGGTGCCTCTCCACGAGCTCGTCAGCTCAAAGCGGCTCGAGGGAGCCTTTAAACAAGAAACTGGTTTGGGAGCACACTGCTTCACCTCCCAGCAGAGTCGCCCCTAGGCATCATGGTAGATGCAGTTCTGTTCGCCAAGCGACCCTGCTGGGAGGTGAAGCAGTGTGCTCCCACACCAATTTTCTACTTGAAGGCTCCCTCGAGCCGCTGTGGGCTGAGGAGCTCGTGGAGAGGCACCTGCGCGCCTGGAGGGATACTACGTTCCAAGGATACGGCAGCCTGCTCAGCAACCTCCAAATAATGCCTAATCTCTGCTGATGACAGATAATAATCTAGAAACACGTGTCCAGAGATGGCCAGCACAAATCTGCACCCACCTGGTGAAACACTCTAATGACTTTGCAAGTGTACTCGCTTGTCGGACTGCATCTACCATGATGCTTAGGGGCAACATTGCTGGGAGGTGAAGCAGTGTGCTCCCACAACAATTTTCTACAGCTAGGGTAAGAAGTAGAGACAGGGTTCCCCTTTGTCCTTATGAATGCCCTTGACCGATATTGGCAAGTGAGAGGGCAGAAACATATTGGCCTAATACGGATGGATTGGTTATGATCCTTGATTACCATCCCCTTCTGTTTTTAGCTGTACCTATGGTACCCAGTAATAAAGAGATAATCCTGAGTTTATCATAAGGTATTTTTAGTTGTTTTGGATCCCGTTCTGTCCAGTATTCCTTTTTTAAGAACTCCCTCATGATGGACCAAAGTGAAGAACAAGATTTTGTTCAAACTTGTGAAGTTAATCTCCCATAACAAGTAATTAAATTATTAAGCTTGTGGTGAAATTACTAATCAACTTAGTTTAAGAATACATTTATCAATACACACGGGATAACTAATGTGCTTTATGTTGCAAACGCAAAGAAAAAATAATAAACTAACCTTGTCTATTGTCTTTGTCAGTATTAAATGCGACAGTTAAATTAATGGCATGTGCTTATTTTGTGTGCTTATGTTATGTTTTTCTGTGATGAAGAGCTCATGGAGTTCGTGCTGTTCGAAAAGGAAAAGTAATTAAAATGCTGCTTGAATGTGCTTATTGCTAGGTAACATAATTAACTGGATTAATTAGTAAAGGGGGCGGGTAACAGAATGGGTCTCAATTCTTTAATTAATTGATGTCTTGTGTTTTTTTAATAATAGTTTCCAAAGTAAGGCCTAAAGATGGTTCATAAAACATGGCTGACAGAGCTGCAGACGCAAAAGCTTGTCCAGAGCGAAGTCTTTGCACATGCGTAGCTGTGAAGATTTTTACTGCAATGTCATTGTTAATTGAAAAAGCAGTTCTTTGGTCGCGTTGAACGTGCTCATGGAGAGAAGGCTCAAGGACAGGAACTTAAAGTGTCTGCCAAGGTTAGGAAGTAAATGTTCGAAACTGGACGAAAAAGTACCTTTCCTGAGGAAGCTGAAAGATGTGGAAAGAAAAACAATAGGGCTTATATGAAGCCTGGACTTGGTCAAGGATCGGAGATGACCTAATATATTTTATCGTGGACTGACACGGGACAGCCAATGAAAAGCTCGGATTTGCTTAAAAGAATGTAAAATGTAGAAAGTTTAGCTAGAGAGAAAGGTATAAAGTCTGACACTATGAGCAAGGAAAAAACTCTTACTTTCCGATTCCTGAATGACGTGACATGCTGTTGGACCTTTGTTGCATGTAAGGACAGCAGACATTAAATGATTTTTCCTTTTAGGTGAAGTGAGAAATAGACAGGGAAATAGATTTAGGGAATGGAAACTGTTATTCTGCTAATATTTCATGTTTCTGAGCGTGCTTTGAAAATGTCAGTTTTAAATTAATTTCCTTATTAAAAAGCTGCTTTCTTAATTGCTTATAAAATAAAGATTCTAAAACGTAAATGCTTTTTCCTTATGAGAAATAATAATGTTAATAAAACTAGATTTGAAATGACAAGCTGGTCTTATTTATTCATGATCTAGTTACCATCAGTTGATTCAATCACCTTAGTGGTCTGATTAATAAATGATAAATGTTTAAAACCATGGTAAAGATAGATAAACTGCAGTTGTATATAATAGTGTAAATAATATGTGAATAGTTTTTATTAATCATACCACCTGATTCAGTTGCTCAAAAATTGTTTCATTGGTATTATGGGCCTTTATATGTGTTTCATGATTAATGGTGAGTATTGAGGTGTTAGGTAGCGTTTATGAGACAGTTTTTCATTCAGAGCGCTGCATCACTCGTAACAAGGTTGGATCCGCTCTGGTAGTATTATCTTTCCAGGGTGGGATGAGGTTGCCATGGATGAAGCATGTCACAATTAGTGGGCAAATCTTTCTCATTCAATCTTACAGGCACTCTGAGGTTGAGTATACGCTGTGTGTTAACCAATAGGGCTTTCACCTATAAAAGATTTGCTGGGTGCTTAATTAGGAATTGCAGTATTCACCATCGCATTTGTTTTGTGATATGTGTGCTTCTCCTCAATCTTCAGGGAGATAATCAAGTACATCTGCGGAATCGGCGGATTCCTTCTCCCTGTCAGAACAATCTATGTCATCTTGTGAGGTCTTGATGCTACAATACTCTGAGCAGATGAACGCAGCTGGTGGCAGTGACCACAGTATTATCTGTTTGGAGGATTCTGGCAATTTTGTAGATGGTAATTCCCCACACTGTACAGAAAAGGCCTGAGCTGATGGCAGGCAAGGGGGAGGTGGAAAACTCAAATCAGCCTGCTGATCTGGCACAAAATACTCATCTGGGTGAAGACATGTCTTTATCTTTAATATATCAATTGATCATGTCCCACAGGGATGAAACACAAGAGGAGAGTCAAAGGGTTCAAAATCTGTGCCCTAATCTACAAAATTCGGTGCGGCGGCTTGTTAAATCTAATGCAGACTTTACTTAGACATTTAATGAAGCAGAAACGCGAATTTCTAACTTAGAGGACAAACTGGTGCAGCAGAAGGCAATGACTGTATCATTTCGCACCATCCAGGAGGATATCCAATGGGAAATGGCTGACATTGAAAACCGGGCATGCAGGAACAATTTGAGAGTGCTGCAGATTCCGGAAGGAAAGGAAGGGCATGATCCGCACAAGTTTATAGTGGAACTGTTTAAAAATGCCTTTCCTGAGCTTACGTGATGGGATTGGGATAGGGAGATTGAATGAGCTCATAGGTTCCCCTTTAATATTCGCTTCGAGCAGGTCAGGTTGATGACAAACCTAGAGCCTTTTTAATCTCATTTAACAGTTTTTTGGCACAAGAGGAGTTCTTTCAACTGGCACACCCTGATAAGAAAAGAGCCGGGAAGGATTTAGAATTTTTTGTAAAGCCAGATTTTTGTCGATGCACAATTGAGAATCGCTGGCAGCTCCGGCAGCTTATTACACAATTTCAAATTAAAGGGGTACAAGCATATTTAATGAACCCGGCAAAGCTAAAAGTGATTTTTCAGGAGCGTTTTCACCAATAAAGGGTCTGCAAAGTAATTTTTGAATTCTATTTAGGGTCTTTTTGCAATAGGCTGGCAATATAAGGATAGGGTTGTTTTCCTTCTGGGGTATTATTGTTATTAGGAGGTTACACCCCTCCTGTTCCTTCAACCCTTTATACTTCATATAGTAATTTGTATTTGTGTTCCTGTCCAGTCGAGGGAGGGAGGTCTTTCCCTCTCCCCTGACTGGAGGGATTTGCGAGCAAAGGCAGGGGATGCACAAAAGCTTTCATCTATAGGACCATGGGTCCTAAAGCTCGTTAATGGGGGGGGAGGAGTACTTGGGGGGTTGGGGATGGTGGGGTGACACTTGGGTGGGTAAAAAGGGGAAAAAATCAACAGTAGAAAAGAGGAAGAATATTAATAGAGTAGGGATACAGCCTCAAATTTGGTGTCTGTTCTATGTTAAGGTAACATATTTAACAGGGTATTCATTATTGGTTTGCTTTTAGTTTTATAATGGTTTCCAAAGGGATTAAAATATGTTCATTAAATGTCTCAAGTCTCAATAATTTTAACAAGAGGAAGAGGGTAGCTGCTGAACTTCCAAATATTCAACTGGACTTGGTATGTCTCCAGGAGACGCATATACCTTTGAGTAAACGGCATATTTTAAAACAGCTAGGGTTCTCACTTGTTGTGGCTTCTCAGCAATTTCAATTACCCGCAGAGTCGCGATCTTAGCCAAATCAAATGTGCAGACATCCGGTCGCTGTTTAGCGGATAAGTTAGGCCGCTGGGCTACAGGTGAGTGTGGCTTTGGGTGCAGCAAATATACAGTTTGTACTATCAATGGGTCCAATTTAGATGAGGCAGCCATTTTGGAAGATCTAAATTTAGAGCTTGCATCTTGGGCAACTCCGCTGATTGTATGTGGGGACATAAATATTAATTTAACTATTCAGGAGTTGCAAGACGGAACACGAGGATGTAAAGGCCGTAAACCACGGGTCTTTAATTCCCTTTATAATTTGTTAAATGACCATCGTTTGGTTGATGTATAGGGCAACTTATATCCTACAGATCCGGGGTATACGTTTTACTCCTTCCCCCATAAAAAATGGATACGGCTGGACTATTTTTTCTACCGCTTCTTTAGTAGGGCTTCGGTTCAAATATTTCCTAGGATTTCTTCGGACCACGCCCCAATTGTTTTAGAAGTTGCAGCATTTGGTCTCAATTTTAAACCTAGAGCCTTTTCTTTTAATCGGAAACCCTGCTTAAACAATGACTTTAGAGAGCATATGTCGAGTTGGATTACGGAACTTTTCGATAACAACAGACAATCTGCTCATATAGCAATCATATGGGATACTTTTATGGCCTGTTTTAGGGGCAAAGTACTAAGCTTTGGTTTATTTCATCAAAAGAAAATTAAACTAGAGATGCAGAAATTATATTCTGCTTTAAGAGTGGCAGAGGAGAAACTGACTCAGGGGATAGTACAGCGAGGGAACATCTTGGATCTGGAGAATTCAGCTGCTAGATGTAGGGCTAAAATCAACAGGGTGTGGAATATAGAGAATGCAAGGAAATATTTATTTGGTTCATAAAAGGCAATGCCATGAGTATGGGGAAGCAGTTGGTAGATGCCTCGCACTACGGCTGTGCATGAAAGAAGCCTCCCGCCGTATAGTGGCGTTAAAGGATAACTTAGGGATATTGTGTCATGACCCGCAAGGGATTCTGGTAATTCTGCACCAGTTTTATACGGAGCTGTATACACATCAGGAAGTTGTGGATGTGGGTGATAATGTATTTACGGGGGGCTATACCTCAATTAGACCCCAGTGAGGTGGAACAATTGGACAGTCCAATTACTATATTACTATGGAGGAGCTAGAAATGGCAGTTAAGAGTTTTGTATTGGGAAAGCCGCGGGACCTGATAATCTTCCGGCTGAGATTTATAAGATATTTTTTAATTAGATGATCGGTGAAATGCTGGCCACTTTTAGGGCTGCACAGGAGTGGCAAGCTCCTAAATCATGGGATGAAGCTACTATTGTGGTTTTTAGTAAGAAGGGCAAAGCTCCGGAATTGCCTGGATCGTACCGTCCGATTTCTTTGCTGAACTCTGATGGCAAAATATAGTCGAAAATCTTGACTAATCGTCTATCAAAGATTATTAGTTCATTAGTGTCAGAAAATCAACACAGGTTTATACCTGCTCGTGGGACAGTTACTCACGTCAACAAAGTGGTGACGCTTTTTGATGTAGCTCATGTTGAGAAACGGCAACTAGGGTTAACTTTTTTGGATGCTGAAAAAGCATTTGACCAGGTGGAGTGGGATTATTTGTGGAAATTGATGAATTGAGTGGGCTTTGGGAAGGGGTTCTTGAATGCTTTACAGGTGCTGTACGCTTCACCAGTTGCTAAGATTGCCGCAACGGGTTTGGTTTCAGACTCAGTGCGAATTACAAGAGGAACTAGGCAAGGATGCCCTTGCTCCACATTGCTGTTTGCTTTACATATAAATCCGCTTGTTGACATACTGGGTAATAAGCCTTTGATTAAGCCTTTTCTGGTACAAGATATCCCACACTCTGTTTTCGCTTACGCGGATGACATAGCTGTAACTTCGGTTGACCCATCTACTGCACTCATACAGATTGAGCGAATAGCAACTGAATTTAGTCAGGTATCTGGTTATAAACTTAACGTTATTAAAACACAAATGTTATGCACTGATAATATTGTGTTGCATGATGCTAGAGTGATAAAGGAAGTGACATATCTGGGCATTAAAATCAGAACATCAATGTCAGAATTGGTTGATGCTGACTGGGCGGCCATATTACGCAGCACTAGGGACTCGTTAGTGAGATGGGGATGACTACATTTTACACTAGTAGGCAGAGATAACATTATAAAAATGAATATCCTACCAAAGGTGTTATACTTATTTAGATCCATTCCCCTGGAAGTGTCGTCGGCCCAACTTCAACATCTACAATCGTTGTGTGCTAAATCTGGGCCCCTGGCAAACCCGGGCGGGCTACTAGATTTATGACGTTACCTATCGAGAGAGGAGGCCGTGCAATACCAGATTTTGCCTTTTATTATTTTGTTTGCTTTCTGCTAAAGATGCAAGTATTATTGACTGGGAAGGATGTTGGTAACACAGCAGAGGCTCCCTCGATATTTCAGTTGTTGTTGGGGTCTGGGGCAAGACAATGTTTATTTAAAGACATTGATGGCAGCTACTTTAAAAGGACGAGGTTCAAAGTACTGGAAGCTGCATTTAAAGTTTGGAAACAAATATGCAAGCTATGTTTTTTAGAGGGGTTAACTTATTCTACGCCCACAAATGCTTTAAAGATTCTTCCCCCATATTATGGGATTGGCTTTCACTCGGGTGGAGGAATAAACGGTATTGTGCAGATAGGAGATTTCTATGAAGCTGGGGGGCTGTTTCTGATGTATGAAGATCTAGCGATTCAGTACAACTTGCCTACATCCCTATTTTTTAAAGTTTTCCAAATTCGTGACTTTCTTAGTCGAAAGAATTCGGTATCAACACCAAATTTAGTTGTTGAGGCTTTAAGGCGGCAGGAGAAAATAGGTGTGCTTTATAAATTATTACTGTCTTCTAGAACTTAAAGGATGTAAGTCCCTTGTGTGAATGATACCCATGTGTATGTGGGAAATTGTCTTACAACCCCATCAGTCACAAACAATTTAATGTATTCATATCTAGGGCCCTAAAAATCCAATTCCGACCTATTCACTTAAGTAAATATTCCAGGGCACACATATATTTGTGAAATAGTGTTTGAGTCCTTCCCTACTATCAGTGTTTGTATTTGTCCTTCCCGGGTATCAGTATCTCTACCACCGAATGACGATAACTTGTTCAGTGATTTTTTTTTTCTATGTATTGAAATTTTAATGACAATTTTTACCACTTTCTGTCTGAGGGATCATACCTATGTGTTGCTGTACAACTAGGCATATCCCTAGCTGGATTGGACCTATTGTTTTAAAAAATGTGATTTTAAAATAACTGTGTTCCGCTATTTGTAAAAGGTATTTACATCTCCTCAATTTTCCTAGTAATGTACAACTGTTTTCCGCTTTTCAAGGTCCAGGATTCCAGCCGACTTGAGGAGTGTTGGGCTGATGACAGCAGGCCCCACACTTCCTACATCAAAGGATGCGGCCACACAGCATTGAAGCAGCTGGCATCACGGATGCCAAGTAGATCTTTCACCGGGTAAACCTCTTGATAAAGTAAGTCCTCGACAAAACTTGCTATGAAATTTACAACACATGTGTGTGATTATGTTTGGGTGCCCCCACTGTCACCAATGATTCTGGGGAATTTTTGTGACTGTCATTCTCATTTCCATCGTTCACTTCACATACAGCATGTGACGACGGAGGATACCCCCTCCGCCCAGACCATGACCCTCTAGTTGCCAAGAATTAGGGTAGACTGACATTCTGTTTGGTTTAAGCGTGCATACACCTTATACAAGTGCGCCACCTGTGTTTGCAGTACGGGGACTGGTGACTTAGTGAACTAATGCATCCACTGTAGGGGCCTGTGTTCAACATCTTGGTCACAGGATCCAATCCTGGTGGGTCCACTCAGCCTTTCATCCTTTGATAAAAATGAGTACCATTGAGTTGGGTAACAATAAACATCTGCTATTCAGTGCCAAGATGCCCTTGGGTGAATGTGTGCTTTGCAAATACTCAAGTTGTGTTACACAAGCAAAGCTGCTAATTTGTGTTTTTAATCACCTTGCATGTAAGATTATCACAAGTGCCTAAATCCAAAGATTCATGAATCTTTAATAGATTGTTGTTTTCTTAATGGCTCTATTTTAGGAATCTCAACTATTTTGGTTCTTGAGGTAGTAATTACGTTTTGACAACTGTGTACTTCACACCTAATACAGCCAGGGTAAGAAGCTGATGTGGGAGCACACTACTTCACCTCCCAGCAAAGTCGCCCCTAGGCATCATGGTAGATGCAGTTCAGTTCGCCAAGCGCGTACACTTGGAAAGTCTCTTGAGTGTTTTAGCAGGTGGGTGCAGCTTAGTGCTGGCCATCTCTGGACACGTGTTTCTGGATTATTATCCGTCATCAGCAGAGATTAGGCAAAATTATTTGGGGTTGCTGAGCAGGCTGCCGTATTCTTGGATCGCAGTATCTCTCCAGCCGCTGTGGGCTGACGAGCTCGTGGAGAGGCACCTGCGTGCCTGGAGAGATACTACGTTTCAAGGATACGGCAGCCTGTTTAGCAATCCCAAATAATGCCTAATCTCTGCTGATGACAGATAATAATCTAGAAACACGTGTCCAGAGATGGCCAGCACTAATCTGCACCCACCTGGTGAAAAACTCTAAAGACTTTGCAAGTGTACTCGGTTGTCGGACTGCATCTACCATGATGCTTAGGGGCGACATTGCTGGGAGGTGAAGCAGTGTGCTCCCACAACAATTTTATACAGCTAGGGTAAGAAGTAGAGACAGGGTTCCCCTTTGTCCTTGACCGATATAGGCAAGTGAGAGGGCAGAAACATATTGGCCTAATACGGATGTATTGGTTATTATCCTTGTTTACCATCCCCTTCTGTTTTTAGCTGTACCTATGGTACCCAGTAATAAAGAGATAATCCTGAGTTTATCATAAGGTATTTTTAGTTGTTTTGGATCCCGTTCTGTCCAGTATTCCTTTTTGTAAGAACTCCCTCCTGATGGACCAAGGTGAAGATTTTGTTCAAACTTGTGAAGTTAATGTCCCATAACAAGTAAATAAATTATTAAGCTTGTGGTGAAATTAGTAATCAACTTAGTTTAAGAATACATTTATCAATACACGCGGGATAAACTAATGTGCTTTATGTTGCAAACGCAAAGAAAAAATAATAAACTAACCTTGTCTATTGTCTTTGTCAGTATTAAATGCGGCAGTTAAATTAATGGCATGTGCTTATTTTGTGTGCGTATGTTATGTTTTTCTGTGATGAAGTGCTCATGGAGTTCGTGCTGTTCGAAAAGGAAGAAAACAAGTTACTTACCTGTAACTTTGGTTCCCCACTATTGGTAACTTTCATAGATTCCCATGCTTTGTATCATTCCCTGTCGTCGGAATGGGAGTCTCGGTAATAAAAAATACCATAGTAGTAGGTACAAAAGAGAAAGGAAAGGCATAGGCCTCATCCCCTTTTGTAGCATATCAGCCTCTTTTTGTAAAAGAGACCAAACTCTAGGCATCAGCCAATCAGAAGAGCCTCACCCCTGGAACCTTCCTGAAGGAACCTCAGAGCCTCAGATTTACGTAGCCGTTGTGTGCTAGACACATACTTGCTGAAGGCTGAGCTATCCCCGGGGAGGTGGGTGGGCGCATGGGAATCTATGAAAGTTCCCAATACTGGGGAACCAAAGTTACAGGTAAGTAACTTGTTTTCTTGCCCCAGTATTGGAACTTTCATAGATTCCCATGCTTTGTATCAGAATAGCAAGCAGTAAACACCATAAACACATTTTGCAAATAAGTACCTTATAACATTATAAATGAAAGTACAAAATGTGTTACCAATGGAAGGTGGGATAGAAAGGAAAGCTCACCAATCACTTGAAGAGGTTCCTCAGGAGAGCCTGGCCCACCGCCGCCTCATCCTGCTGCAATGACTCTAAGCAGTAATGCTTAGTGAATGTGTGCACGCTGCTCCAGGTAGCAGCCCTGCAAATGTCTTTGATATGTACCCCCGCAAAGAGGGCTGTTGAAGATGCCACTGATCTCGTTGAGTGAGCACGGATCCTGCCCACCAGAGGTTTTCCTGCTATCTTGTGGCAATGCAGAATAGCACTCAAAATCCATCTTGAGATCCCCTGTTTGGGCAGAGGGAGACCTTTGCTCGGACCACCAAAGGCAATGAACAATTGCGAAGTCTTTCTAAATTCCTTGGTACGGTCTAAGTAGAATTTTAGACATCGTTGTAAATCCAGAGTGTGCAATGTCTTCTCCGCTGGGGTGACTGGGTTTGGAAAAAATGACTTTAGAATTACTGGTCCATTTAAGTGAAAGTCTGTAGGAACTTTAGGAATGAATCTTGGGTTCGTCCGCAAGATGACCGTGTTCCTTTTGAACTGTAAAAACAGCTCTTGGTTAGTAAGGTCCTGCAACTCCCCCACTCGCCTAGCCGAGTTCAGGGCTAAGAGTAGAGCCAATTTCCATGACAAGTATTTCAAGTCTGAGCGGTGAATCGGCTCAAATGGTTCCTTCATCAGTTGAGCCAGGACCAAGTTTAAATGCCAAGTTGGAGGAGGGGGTCTCACTGGTGAATAGACCCTGAACAGGCCTTTGAGGAATTGCTTGACAATCCTTGAGGACCATAATAAAGGACCAGAGTCAGATCTCCTGGACCTTGAAATTGCTGCCAAATGGACCTTGATCGTGGAATGGGTCAGATTAGACTTTGCTAGCGAGAGTAGATAAGGCAGGATTTGAGGAGGTTTCGAAGTAAAAGGATCAACCTTTTCCTTTTTGCACCAAATACAAAACCTTCTCCATTTTAAATTGTATGTCTTGTTCGTTGAAGGTGCTCTTGCCTGGGAAAGGATGGCCTTGATCTCCTTGGAAGAGAGGGACATTCATGAATTCTCGCTGGTCAGGAGCCATGCAGTCAGGTGCAATGATCTTGGGTCTGGATGCCAAACCTGTCCTCCGGACATTGTCAGAAGATCCGGAACCTCCTCCAGCAGTAATGGAGGAACTAGCGACAGCAGATGTAGTTTTGTATATCAAAATTGTCTCGGCCATGCTGGAGCTATTAGGATTAGTTTGCAGGGTTCTGTCTTCATCTTCCTGATGAGGAGTGGAATCAGGGGAATTGGTGGAAACGCATAAAGAAACCTCCCCGTCCAGGCTATCGACAGGGCACTGCCCAATGAGCCTTGATGGTGGAACCTGCTGGCGTATGACTGGCATTTTTTGTTGGTCGGCGTTGCAAAAAGGTCCACCTCCGGTGTGCCCCATGTCTGAAATAGTAGATCCAGAACCTTCTGTTTTAGTTCCCACTCGTGACTGACTGAGGATAACCTGCTCAGTCTGTCGGCGCCTTCGTTCAGCACTCCTGGTAAGTGCTCCGCCTTTAGTGAAATTCTCTGAAGAATTGACCATTCCCATATCTGTTGAGCTTCTCGCGACAGGAGGAGTGATCTCGTTCCTCCTTCTTTGTTCACATAATGCATAGCTGTTATGTTGTCCGTCCTGATGAGCACTTGTGAACCCTGGAGTCGCGGAAGAAAGGCTTGAAGAGCTAGCCTGATCGCTCTCAGCTCCAACAGATTGATATGCAGTTTTCGTTCGCGAGGAGACCAATGGCCGCTGACTTGCAGATCCTGCATCACTGCTCTCCATCCCTCCAATGACGCATCCGTCGTTAGTATCTGAGGCGATGGTACGTTTGCGAAGGATAGACCTTGGCACAAATTGTCTTGATGTGACCACCAAATCACTGCTTCTTTCATCTCTCGAGTGACAACCACCTTGTCCTCGAATGAGCCGTGCACTTGTTTCCATTGGAGTTCCAGTTGTTCCTGCAGGGGACGCATCAGCAGCCTGCAGTGTGGAATTAAGGGAATACATGATGACATCACTCCTAGCAGCGACTTGTAGCTGCGTACAGAAAGACACCTTTTTCCCCGAAGGTTTCCTGCCAACCGTTGAAGTTTCGCAATCCTCTCTTGAGTAGGAAACGCCCTCGAGAGCCTTGAATCTAATAAAGCTCCTAGGAACCTTGCTCTTCTTGAGGGCATCAGCGTGGATTTTTCTCTGTTCAAAGTAAGCCCCAGATTCTGGAACAGATTGATGCAAGCCTGAACAGCGTCCTGCGCTAATTTTCTGGACGGGGCCTTCAGTAACCAATCGTCCAGATAAGGGAAGACCTGGAAGTGGTTCTTTCGCAGAAATGCTGCCACTGGTGCCAGCACCTTCGTAAAAATCCTTGGGGCAGAGCGAAGACCGAACGGCAGAACTCTGAACTGAAAATGGCTCTTGGCTACTGTGAAGCGTAGGAACCTTCTGTGTGCTGGGTGAATCGGGACATGGAAGTACGCGTCCTCCAGATCGAGCGTGGCCATGAAATCCCCCGGGCTGACTATCTTCAATAGGTCCTGTAGAGATACCATGGATAGGGAGACGAGATAGGTATTTAGCTCCCTGAGGTCCAGGATGGGGCGCCATTTTTCCAGCGTCTTTCTCACCAGGAAGAACCTGGAATAGAAACCTTGGCCGTGTTGTTTGGAGGGGACCGGCTCTATCGCCCCTTTGCGGAGCATTTGTTGTACCTCGAGCCTTAGGAGACGCAGATGTTTCGATGGAATGGCTGCCGGGGGCCTGGGTGGAGGGACTTCCATAAATTCCAAATTATGTCCTCGTTTTATGATGTTGAGCACCCAACGGTCCGATGTAATTTGGGACCAGTTCTGAAGGAATTTTGACACCCTGCCTCCAACTGATGATCTCTTGGGGGAGGGAACAGTAGGCAGAGCCAGGAGGCCGCTATTGGCGCTTGTACATGTCCCGTCCATGGGCAGCCTGCTTGCCCTTGTTGTAAGGTCTTGAGTAACCCGAAGATTGGCCCTGTCTTTGCTGGTATGACTGGCGATTTGTTGGTATCCTGAGCTGTTTGAAGATAGCTTGCTGCTGTTGTTGGTATGAACCTCTATAACCACCTCCTCTGCCTCTCGCACCTCTGAAAGGAGTTTTGCGATACTGGAGGGTTCCTAGCGACCTGGCTGTTTCTGTGTCCTTTTTGATCTCTTGAAGAGTACCATCGATCAATTTCCCGAAGAGGGCCTCTCCATCGAAGGGCAGATCAAGGACCTTGTTCTGAATTTCCGCTCTAAACCAAGTTGCCTTCAGCCACCCTTGGCGTCTTAACACTGCCGCTCCTGCCAATGCTCGAAAGGACGTTGTGGCAATGTCCATGGCAAAGTCTATAATTTCCATAGAGACCGCCTCACCCTCTTGTAAAGTTTTCTTTGCTTCCGCCACTGACTCCGGTGGAAGTTGTTCTAGATATGGAGCTATATCACACCATAACTGGCGATCATATCGTCCTAATATCGCCAAAGCATTGGCGGCACGAACTAGCAGGCTAGCTATCGATGAAAACCGCTTGCCCGTGTTATCAAGTCGTCGTCCATCCTTGTCAGGAGGGGCCGTTAAGGGAGCAGAGGGGTTCCGTGACTTCCTCTGTGCTGCCTGTGAGATGACAGTCAGGTTTTGGATGGCCCGTTAGCGCTGCTGGTCCATCATCTGGTGCCTTATACTTTTTATCCAGACGCGGTAGCACAGGGACTGGGTTTTTCATAGCTTTCAAACCTTCCTCCCACAAATGATCCACAATTGGAATCGACCTTGTTGTTTTGCGGTGAGTTTCTTTAAAATCATATAAGAAACAGTCCGTGGTTTGAGCGGGCATTACCAGTTTAAATCTCCCAGCTGCACGTTCCATCAGCTGGTGAAAACTGCCGATGTCAGCAGGAGGTGAATCTCCCAAGTCTTGATGAGGCGAAGCTTGGTCTGGGATGACGTAGTCATTATATTCATCCCCGTCATGATCCGATTCTTGGTTACCATCGGATGAATCATCAATATCATCCCCATCCGGATCATCGGCTGGTTCTGACGTAGCCTGAGGCACCAGCCGCTGAGGTTGAGGTGGCGTCTGTATCGGAAGTACCGGAGGGACTACAGATGATTGGTTCCTCACTGGTGTCGAAGGAGCAGACCTACGTGGTGTTGGTCTTTCTGCTCTTGACTTATAGTCCTGCAGCATCTTGTGGAGGTCATGCAGGAATGTTGTAGGAACCGAAACCATGTCTTGTGGCTCATTCATAGCTCCTAGAGTGGGCCATTTGATGATATTCTCCTTCCCCTTGGTCATATGCCCCTTCTGAATCTGTGTCTTGACTCTTGATTAGGAGCTGAGATGGGCTATTGGCATATTCAAAAGCATCCTGTCCGTCTCCCTCAGAGTCTTCCTGATCCAACAACATAGTTGGCGGTAAAGAGGTCACCTTCCTCGGGGATGTCATCTCAGGAGTGATTCTCGTCAAAGAAACCGTCACTCGTCTCTCCGTAGCCAGTATCGTCGATGGTTCCGTCGACGCCAGAGAAATCCTCGTCGACGATATTGGAATTACAGATGTCGTCGTCGACGCCACCGTCGACGAGCCCGCCGACGTTGTAGATATTGTCGTCGTCGTCGATGCACTCGTCGTCGACATCACCGTCGTCGATACCATCGTCGACGCCGTCGTCGTCACTGCCGTCGACGATGATGGTTTCCTCGTCGACGATGTTAAAGAAGCCGTAGACGACGTTTTCGTCGACGATGTCGTCGGCACACCCTCCGTCGACGCTGCAGTCGACGACACCTTCTTCGACGACGACGAAGCTTTCGTCGTCGACCCTCCCGCCGACGAGCCCGTCGACGGGACCAATTGGATTTTGGGCTTCATTTTCTTCGTCGACAGAGCCACCGTCGACGATGTCTTCGTCGTAGAGGACTTGGAACTCCTCTCTGAAGAATGTGAGGAGGGTTTTTTGAAGGCTGGGTCTGTCTTCTCACCCTTGGGAGGCAAAACTAGTTCTGCCTTATCCTTCCCACTGCAGTGGGGGGAACTTCCTGAACCCCGGCCATCAGACTCTCTGGGGGTCTTTTTTGAAGCCTTTGAGGGGCGCCCAACAGAGGAAGATGGGGAATCTCTACCCCTTTTCACTGACCTTTTTGAGGAAGCAAATGAAGACGATTCCTCCTCATCACCGGAAACTCCATGTTTCCTCTCCTTTTGCCTCTGTAGCCATGTAAGCAGTCTTCCAGCACGATCTCTCAAGGTCTTGGTGGAGAGAGTGCGGCAAATCTTGCAGTCCTCTGCCTTGTGATCCGGGTAAAGGCAGTAAATGCAATCCTTGTGTTTGTCCTCCACAAACAGCCTTTTCTATCCACAGGTGGAACAGGGCTTGAAAAGGGCTTTCTTTTTCTCAACTTCAGACATCCTGAAGAAAAGGAGAGATCTCTGAAGTAAACTGAAGAAATTCCTGAAGAAAAAACTGTAGAAATCTACTAGAAAGAGTTGAAAATAGAGCAGAGCTCAATGGAGACTCCTAGCACAACGTGCGGTAGAAAATCTGAGGCTCTGAGGTTCCTTCAGGAAGGTTCCAGGGGTGAGGCTCTTCTGATTGGCTGATGCCTAGAGTTTGGTCTCTTTTACAAAAAGAGGCTGATATGCTACAAAAGGGAATGAGGCCTAGGCCTTTCCTTTCTCTTTTGTACCTACTACTATGGTATTTTTTATTACCAAGACTCCCATTCCGACGACGGGGAATGATACAAAGATTGGGAAACTATGAAAGTTCCAATACTGGGGCAAAAGTAATTATAATGCTGCTTGAATGTGCTTATTGCTAGGTAACATAATTAACAGGATTAATTAGTAAAGGGGGCGGGTAACAGAATGGGTCTCAATTCTTTAAGTAATTGATGTCTTGTGTTTGTTTAATAATAGTTTCCAAAGTAAGGTGTTATATCCTGTTCATCTCTTTCCCCTGCTGCTCAGCCTGTGTGTGTGATGTCATTGGAATGTTCCTGTGTGCATGGTTTGAATGTGTGGTCAGTTTGATTGAGTGGGCTGAGCAGCTGGATGCTGCTCCCGGTGGGGCCTTCTCCCTTACTCCTTTTTACCTTCCTTTTACCTATTTTGACTAATAAATACCAACTTAAGAATACCAACGTCTACTGGATCTACTTACATGATTAAGTACTTTTATGAATGCAACAATGGCGACGAGACAGAAAGAACTACGTGTGCAGAAATTACTTTTGAAACATGGAACTGAAGAGATGGAAAATGAAAATTTTAAAAGAAGACAAACAACACTTTTGATGCCCCACCGGTGTCATGTCACATCTGACAGCCTACAGGAAACATCAATAAAGGTATGTTTCAAGCGTTGGTCTTTGTGCAGATTATTGAATTTTAAACTGGGAGATTTATTGGCAGGAGCGTCAAAATTTCGAGTTATGACTGTTGTCAGAGAAAAACGGTGGAAAACCTAAATATATTTCGTCAAGATGTTCAGAGCCAACTTAAAATGACTGTTTATTTTTCAATATATTTCGTCAAGATGTTCAGAGCCAACTTAAAATGACTATTTATAATTCAAGGGCAAAGATGTGAACTTTAAAGCATTTTATTTGAGGCGGCTGCTTTCATTTGGTCTATAACCTGTGAAGATAATTGTGACAGATATCTGGACTATTTAAAAGTAAATTGCAGCTTTGAAACAAATGAGCGCTGCGTTCATGGAAAGATAACTGCCTTTTCAATTCATTATCTGCAAGCATGTGTACACGCTGCGATTTTTGTTTCCACTCTGAGGTTTCCGTTTTTTTTTTATAATCTGAAGTTAATTGCAGCAGTGTTCAGAGATAATTTTGTGCCAGCGCGCTCAATTTAACGGAGCATGTCATGTAAAACTCCGACCCTTTGAAGTAAAACTCTGACACTCACCGTCCTGTTTGGGGATGGCGGTTGAGTTGTCAGTTAGTTTCCAGAGATCCTTGCCTTTCCCCTGCTTCATGCTATGTGATGACGTCTTCAGAGTGTCCCGAGGAGTTGGCGAAGGGGAGCTCTCCTCGTGTTCTATTTCCGTGATGTCAGCCTATGACTCACCGCCTTTGTTTCAGCACATCTTCTCAGCCTATGAGTCATTGCCTTTCATCAAGTGCATTTTCACTGTGAGCCATCGGGGCGAAGACATGACAGTGTGAAGGTTGCTGTGTGCCATCATCATTTTCCAAGAGTTTTCCGATGTAAAAGACATTTAATGCGCTAATGTAGTCCTGGATCGAGCCTTTCATTTCCAACAGCGTTTCTGACATGAAGCTTTTCTTTTCTGGGTGTCTGCCTTCGTTTTCATCATCGTGTCACAGCGATTGGCACGCTATGTTGTTTTTAAACCCTGCAGTCCCTGAGATGTTTTCATTTATATTTCAAGAGACAAGGTACTGTTTTTCGATTCAGGTCTCGCAAATTCACAACATCTAATATGACAACGGTGACTACTTTTATTATTTTAGTTTCTTATTTTCAATCAGTCTCTATTTATATATAAATTGATGTACATGTTTTGTTCTAAGTGATTTATAGAACTGTTATGTACTGAAATTGAGGTATTGGTTTATATGTGTTCTGAGTGATTTACTTATTTGCTTATACTACTTGGAACTGCTATGTGTTGAAATAGATGAATTAATTTATTTATACTGTTTCTCTAAAGGTTGATTTTAAGGGTCAGGTTTACTATGCTGAATTCTGACAAGGTTTGAATTTATTGATGTTAATGAACCACATTTGTGCTCAATTAATTTGAGGTGTTCATTAAGTGTTGAGATTTATTATACTGATTTTTGATGAACCACTTATTTAACAGTGCTCTATTTTAGATAGAGGAGTTCACGTTTTACTGCAAAGAGTCTACATTTATTGCTGAACTTTGAGGAGTTCAATGCCAGTGTGTATTTTGTTGATCTTTGAGGAGTTCAATGCTAGTCTGTATTTTTGAATTTGTTGCGGAGCCACATTAGTGCTCATGGTTTGAGGTGCTCCATTTGTTTATCAAATCATATGAGGATGAGTCCTCAGTTCTGTTTATTCTTGTTTTATTTTTTCTGAACCACGCAAGTGCTCTATTTAGTTAGAGGTGTTCAGTTTTACAGGGAGTCGTTTGTAGCCATGTACCCCATGCATTAGGTGTTATGCGCTCTGTTTTTTATACTTTATTTAAGTGGTTTTGGACAGCGTGGTAACTCCTACGTCCTAAATTTGTTATTCTATTGGGACGCAATTTTGTTTAGTTTGATTCCCTAGTATTGCTTTTCGTGACAGTCTGGCCAACTGGCATGATTGGTAATATTTTTGGGTTTTTCTTTGAGATGGGGGATGGTTGTATGTGATTTCTCTCTCCGTTTGGTGCTAGAAGATATTATTCCTGGTTTTGTGCGAAAAGATATTTTTCCTCTCTATGTATCTTTCATGATGATATATTGCTATTTCATGATATTATTTACAGTTATTCATTTTCTATGTTGACTGTTCATTTCATGATATTATTTACAATTATTCATTTCCTATGTTAACTGTTTATTTGAAATCCTGATTTTGTCATCATCAGGACTTACTGTATTTAGTTTCATCCTCTCTCTTTTGTTTTCATTGTTTTAAAAGAGGGAGATGTGTTATATCCTGTTCATCTCTTTCCCCTGCTGCTCAGCCTGTGTGTGTGATGTCATTGGAATGTTCCTGTGTGCATGGTTTGAATGTGTGGTCAGTTTGATTGAGTGGGCTGAGCAGCTGGATGCTGCTCCCGGTGGGGCCTTCTCCCTTACTCCTTTTTACCTTCCTTTTACCTATTTTGACTAATAAATACCAACTTAAGAATACCAACGTCTACTGGATCTACTTACATGATTAAGTACTTTTATGAATGCAACATAAGGCCTAAAGATGGTTCAGAAAACATGGCCGACAGAGCTGCAGATGCAAAAGCTTGTCCAGAGCGAAGTCTTTGCACATGCGTAGCTGTGAAGATTTTTACTGCAATGTCATCGTTAGTTAGCAGTTCTTTGGTCGCGTTGAACGTGCTCATGGAGAGAAGGCTCAAGGACAGGAACTTAAAGTGTCTGCCAAGGTTAGGAAGTAAATGTTCGAAACTCGACGAAAAAGTACCTTTCTTGAGGAAGCTGAAAGATGTGGAAAGAAAGACAATAGGGCTTATATGAAGCCTGGACTTGGTCAAGGATCGGAGATGACCTAATATATTTTATCGTGGACTGACACAGGACAGCCAATGAAAAGCTCGGATTTGCTTAAAAGAATGTAAAATGTAGAAAGTTTAGCTAGAGAGAAAGGTATAAAGTCTGACACTATGAGCAAGGAAAAAACTCTCACTTTCCGATTCCTGAATGACGTGACATGCTGTTGGACCTTTGTTGCATGTAAGGACAGCAGACTTTAAATGATTTTTCCTTTTAGGTGAAGTGAGAAATAGACAGGGAAATAGATTTAGGGAATGGAAACTGTTATTCTGCTAATATTTCATGTTTCTGAGCTTGCTTTGAAAATGTCAGTTTTAAATTCATTTCCTTATTAAAAAGCTGCTTTCTTAATTGCTTATAAAATAAAGATTCTAAAACGTAAATGCTTTTTCCTTATGAGAAATAATAATGTTAATAAAATTAGATTTGAAATGACAAGCTGGTCTTGTTTATTCATGATCTAGTTACCATCAGTTGATTCAATCGCCTTAGTGGTCTGATTAATAAATGATAAATGTTTAAAACCATGGTAAAGATAGATAAACTGCAGTTGTATATAATAGTGTAAATAATATGTGAATAGTTTTTATTAATCATTCCACCTGATTCAGTTGCTCAAAAATGGTCTCATTGGTATTATGGGCCTTTATATGTGTTTCATGATTAATGGTGAGTATTGAGGTGTTAAGTAGCGTTTATGAGACAGTTTTTCATTCAGAGCGCTGCATCACTCGTAACAAGGTTGGATCAGCTCTGGTAGTATTATATTTCCAGGGTGGGATGAGGTTGCCATGGATGAAGCATGTCACAATTAGAGGGCAAATCTTTCTCATTCAATCTTACAGGCACTCTGAGGTTGAGTATACGCTGTGTGTTAACCAATAGGGCTTTCACCTATAAAAGATTTGCTGGGTGCTTAATTAGGCATTGCAGTATTCACCATTGCATTAGTATTGTGATATGTGTGCTTCTCCTCAATCTTCAGGGAGATAATCAAGTACAGCTGCGGAATCGGTGGATTCCTTCTCCCTGTCAGAACAATCTATGTCATCTTGTGAGGTCTTGATGCTACAATACTCTGAGCAGATGAACGTAGCTAGTGGCAGTGACCACAGTAGTATCTGTTTGGAGGATTCTGGCGATTTTGTAGATGGTAATTCCCTACACTGTACGGAAAAGACCTGAGCTGATGGCAGGCAAGGGGGAGGTGGAAAACTCAAATCAGCCTGCTGATCTGGCACAAAATACTCATCTGGGTGAAGACATTTCTTTATCTTTAATATATCAATTGATCATGTACCACAGGGATGAAACACAAGAGGAGAGTCAAAGGGTTCAAAATCTGTGCCCTAATCTACAAAATTCGGTGCGGAGGCTTGTTAAATCTAATGCAGACTTTACTTCGAGATTTAATGAAGCAGAAACGCGGATTTCTAACTTAGAGGCCAAACTGGTGCAGCAGAAGGCAATGACTGTATCATTTCGCACCATCCAGGAGGATATCCAATGGGAAATGGCTGACATTGAAGCCCGGGCATGCAGGAACAATTTGAGAGTGCTGCAGATTCCGGAAGGAAAGGAAGGGCATGATCTGCACAAGTTTATAGTGGAACTGTTTAAAAATACCTTTCCCGAGCTTACGTGATGGGATTGGGATAGGGAGATTGAATGAGCTCATAGGTTCCCCTTTAATATTCGCTTCGAGAAGGTCAGGTTGATGACAAACCTAGAGCCTTTTTAATCTCATTTAACAGTTTTTTGGCACTAGAGGAGTTCTTTCAGCTGGCACACCCTGATAAGAAAAGAGCCGGGAAGGATTTAGAATTTTTTGTAAAGCCAGATTTTTGTCGATACACAATTGAGAATCGCTGGCAGCTCCGGCAGCTTATTACACAATTTCAAATTAAAGGGGTACAAGCATATTTAATGAACCCATCAAAGCTAAAAGTGATTTTTCAGGAGCGTTTTTCACCAATAAAGGGTCTGCAAAGGAATTTTTGAATTCTATTTAGGGTCTTTTTGCAATAGGCTGGCAATATAAGGGTGGGGTTGTTTTCCTTCTGGGGTATTATTGTTATTAGGAGGTTACACCCCTCCTGTTCCTTCTACCCTTTATACTTCATATAGTAATTTGTATTTGTGTTCCTGTCCAGTCGAGGGAGAGAGGTCTTTCCCTCTCCCCTGACTGGAGGGATTTGCGAGCAAAGGCAGGGGATGCACAGAAGCTTTGCATCTACAGGACCATGGGTCCTAAAGCCTCGTTAATGGGGGGGAGGAGTACTTGGGGGGGTGGGGATGGTGGGGTGACACTTGGGTGGGGAAAAAGGGGAAAAAATCAACAGTAGAAAAGAGGAAGAATATTAATAGAGTAGGGATACAGCCTCAAATTTGGAGTTTGTTCTATGTTAAGGTAACATATTTAACAGGGTATTCATTATTGGTTTGCTTTTAGTTTTATAATGGTTTCCAAAGGGATTAAAATATGTTCATTAAATGTCTCAAGTCTCAATAATTTTAGGGTAGCTGCTGAACTTACAACTATTCAACCAGACTTGGTATGTCTCCAGGAGACGCATATACCTTTGAGTAAACGGCATATTTCAAAACAGCTAGGGTTCTCACTTGTTGTGGCTTCTCAGCAATCTTCAATTACCCACAGAGTCGCGATCTTAGCCAAATCAAATGTGCAGACATCCGGTCGCTGTTTAGCGGATAAGTTAGGCCGCTGGGCTACAGGTGAGTGTGGCTTTGGGTGCAGCAAATATACAGTTTGTACTATCAATGGGTCCAATTTAGATGAGGCAGCAATTTTGGAAGATCTAAATTTAGAGCTTGCATCTTGGGCAACTCCGCTGATTGTATGTGGGGACATAAATATTAATTTAACTATTCAGGAGTTGCAAGACGGACCACGAGGATGTAAAGGCCGTAAACCACGGGTCTTTAATTCCCTTTATAATTTGTTAAATGACCATGGTTTGGTTGATGTTTAGGGCAACTTATAACCTACAGATCCGGGGTATACGTTTTACTCCTTCCCCCATAAAAAATGGATACGGCTGGGCTATTTTTTCTACCGCTTCTTTAGTAGGGGCTTCGGTTCAAATATTTCCTAGGATTTCTTCGGACCACGCCCCAATTGTTTTAGAAGTTGCAGCATTTGGTCTCAATTTTAAACCTAGAGCCTTTTCTTTTAATCGGAAACCCTGCTTAAACAATGACTTTAGAGAGCATATGTCGAGTTGGATTGAGGAATTTTTCGATAACAACAGACAATCTGCTCATATAGCAATCATATGGGATACGTTTATGGCCTGTTTTAGGGGCAAAGTACTAAGCTTTGGTTTATTTCATCAAAAGAAAATTAAACTAGAGATGCAGAAATTATATTCTGCTTTAAGAGTGGCAGAGGAGAAACTGACTCAGGGGATAGTACAGCGAGGGAACATCTTGGATCTGGAGAATTCAGCTGCTAGATGTAGGGCTAAAAGCAACGGGGTGTGGAATATAGAGAATGCAAGGTGTGATACCACAGTCTTGGGCTACCTCTATCATCATACCCATTTTTAAAAAAGGCCTCAAGAATGACCCTGCCTGTTACAGGCCTATCTCCCTAATTGACTCTGCTGTTAAAATCTTGGGCAGAGTCATTTTGGGGAGATTACCATCCTGGCTGGAGGGCAGGGGAATTCTTTCGAACGCCCAATATGGCTTCAGGGCCAAAAGAAGCACATTGGATCAATGCTTAAACTTGTACCTGATATCCTCCAAATACACCTTAGTCAAAAAAGGAGTGCTATATATGGCTTTTATGGATCTCTCCTCAGCCTTTGACCTGGTTAACAGGTCAAGGCTGTGGGGGGTCCTTCTGGAGATAGGCATTGATAAATCCTTAGTGGGCTTTTTGGCTGACTTACACCAGGGGCTGGAGGCCACAGTTAGAGTGACCAGGGACGGTAGGTGCACAAAACCCTTCAGCTCCGAGAGAGGAGTGAGGCAAGGATGTATTCTTGCCCCTCTCCTCTTCACTTTGTACATAAACACCCTCGAGCCTGTTCTCTCTACCTTGGGCGCCGACGTCCCGCGTGCAGGAGAGACTAACATCCCAGTTCTCCTGTACGCGGATGACGCGGTCCTCCTAGCGAGAACCGGTGTTGCCCTGAATAAACTCCTGGCTTCCTTTGGGGAATTCATGACCTCACTAGACCTAAAAGTGAACACACAAAAATCTCACGTCATGATTATGGGAATAAAAGGAATAAAAGGGACAAAGAGGAGACCAATAACCATGGTCTGTTTAGGAAAGGAGGTTCAGAGGGTTCCCTCTTTTACCTACCTGGGCGTCCTATTTGATGATAAAGGTACGTGGGGTCCCCAACTTAAGGCCAAATCCAACGCACTAAGCAGATCGACAGGAGCCATCCTGAATTTTGCTAGAAAACTGGGCTCAAGACCGACGAGCGCGATTCTCAAAGTATATAATGCCAAGAGCATCGCAATCGCTAATTACGGGGCTTCAATCTGGGGATACATAGAGCCTGTCCCTATTCAAAGGGCAGAAAATAGGTTTTTAAGATCATTGCTTTCTGTTCCCCAGTCTACCCCTACTTTTTCCACTCACTCAGAACTGGGAGTTGGGTATGTTTCTGATGTGATAAAATCTGCCCCGGTTACTACTTGGCTCAAAACCTGGTTAAATGAAGAGATCTCTTTAAATCATAAAATTCTAGAAGATTGTTTAAATTTGGATGGAGTTCTCAAGATTCCCTGGATGTTGTATGTAAAAAATATGTTAGCAAAGGTGGGACGCATCGACCTTTTTTACTCACCTATGAGTATAACCAAAGAGGATGTTAAAACAGTTAAGGATTCACTGATGAACCTTTTTATTTTTGAGCGAGAGGAAACTGAACTTATGAAATTTACTGTGAGAAGGAATTTCACACTGAAAACCGTTCCAGGCCCAGAACCCTACCTGATACTTGTAAACAACTCTTTCCACCGCTTTCTTTTAATTAGATTTCGGTTGAATTTAATTCACTTTTTATTGGGCTCATACTATAGATGGGAGACCCCGGAAAACAACAAACCTTGTGATTGTGATAACTTCTCACCCCAGGACACCTTACACTTTATTATGTTCTGTGATCACTATGATAAAATCAGAAGGAAATATCTTGTCCCCATCCTTAGAGAGGCCCGCTTCTTACACGTGAGGCCAGCCCTCTTATTCCTGCAACTTTTGCACAATGCACAAGTCACCTTTCATGTAGCAAGTTTTTTAGTAGCAGGAGTACGCATCAATAAAAAGCGCAGAAAATGTAATAATGGATTGATTATAAACAAAATTTTTTAAAGGCAACTGTTCTTAAGAATTTAACTCTCACAAGAAAATAGATTCAGCGATGTTTTATATATTTTAAACGTACCTTTTTATCCTTTTATCCTTTTCCATTGTACATAGGAATTGCTTGCGCTCATGTCACTTTACATTCAGCTGCTATGATCTATGAATCACTATGTATATACTATGTAAATATTTTCCCTGTGATATTTAATTTTTCTGTATGTGTAACCTTTGAAATGTATCCTGTGTCTTTTTATGATTTTTTAAAAATCTAATAAAAGTGATTGACTGACTGGCAAGGAAATATTTATTTTGTTCATAAAAGGCAATGCCATGAGTATGGGGAAGCAGTTGGTAGATGCTTTGCACTACGGCTGGGCATGAAAGAAGCCTCCCACCGTATTGTGGCGTTAAAGGATAACTCAGGGATATTGTGTCATGACCCGCAAGGGATTCTGGTAATTCTGCACCAGTTTTATACGGAGCTGTATACACATCAGGAAGTGGTGGATGTGGGTGATAATGTATTTACGGGGGGCTATACCTCAATTAGACCCCAGTGAGGTAGAACAATTGGACAGTCCAATTACTATATTACTATGGAGGAGCTAGAAATGGCAGTTAAGAGTTTCGTATTGGGAAAGCCGCGGGACCTGATAATCTTCCGGCTGAGATTTATAAGATATTTTTTAATTAGATGATCGGTGAAATGCTGGCCACTTTTAGGGCTGCACAGGAGTGGCAGGCTCCTAAATCATGGGATGAAGCTAGTATTGTGGTTTTTAGCAAGAAGGGCAAAGCTCCGGAATTGCCTGGATCGTACCGTCCGATTTCTTTGCTGAACTCTAATGGCAAAATATACTCGAAAATCTTGACTAATCGTCTATCAAAGATTATTAGTTCATTAGTGTCAGAAAATCAACACTGGTTTATACCTGCTCGTGGGACAGTTACTCATGTCAACAAAGTGGTGACACTTTTTGATATAGCTCATGTTGAGAAACGGCAACTAGGGTTAACTTTATTGGATGCTGAAAAAGCATTTGACCAAGTGGAGTGGGATTATTTGTGGAAATTGATGAATTGAGTGGGCTTTGGGAAGGGGTTCTTGAATGCTTTACAGGTGCTGTACACTTCACCGGTTGCTAAGATTGCCGCAATGTGTTTAGTTTCAGACTCAGTGAGAATTACAAGAGGAACTAGGCAAGGATGCCCTTGCTCCACATTGCTGTTTGCTTTACATATAAATCCGCTTGTTGACATGCTGGGTAATAAACCTTTGATTAAGCCTTTTCTGGTACAAGATATCCCACACTCTGTTTTCGCTTACACGGATGACGTAGGTGTAACTTCCGTTGACCCATCTACTGCACTCATACAGATTGAGAGAATAGCAACTGAATTTAGTCAGGTATCTGGTTATAAACTTAACGTTATTAAAACACAAATGTTATGCACTGATAATATTGTGTTGCATGATGCTAGCGTGATAAAGGAAGTGACATATCTGGGCATTAAAATCAGAACATCAATGTCAGAATTGGTTGATGCTAACTGGGCGGCCATATTACGCAGCACTAGGGACTCGTTAGAGAGATGGGGACGATTACATTTTACACTAGTAGGCAGAGATAACATTATAAAAATGAATATCCTACCAAAGGTGTTATACTTATTTAGATCCATTCCCCTGGAAGTGTCGTCGGCCCAACTTCAACATCTACAATCGTTGTGTGCTAAATCTGGGCCCCTGGCAAACCCAGGCGGGCTACTAGATTTATGACGTTACCTATCGAGAGAGGAGGCCGGGCAATACCAGATTTTGCCTTTTATTATTTTGTTTGCTTTCTGCTAAAGATGCGAGTATTATTGACTGGGGAGGATGTTGGTAACACAGCAGAGGCTCCCTCGATATTTCAGTTGTTGTTGGGGTCTGAGGCAAGACAATGTTTATTTAAAGACATTGATGGCAGCTACTTTAAAAGGACGAGGTTTAAAGTACTGGAAGCTGCATTTAAAGTTTGGAAGCAAATATGAAAGCTATGTTTTTTGGAGAGGTTAACTTATTATACGAACACAAATGCTTTAAAAATTCTTCCCCCATATTATGGGATTGGGTTGCACTCGTGTGGAGGAATAAGGGTATTGTGCAGATAGGAGATTTCTATGAAGCTGGGGGGCTGTTTCTGATGTATGAAGATCTAGCGATACAGTACAACTTGCCTACATCCCTATTTTTTAAATTTTTCCAAATTCGTGACTTTCTTAGTCGAAAGAATTTGGTATCAACACCAAATTTAGTTGTTGAGGCTTTAAGTCGGCAGGAGAAAATAGGTGTGCTTTATAAATTATTACTGTCTTCTAGAACAGATGATTTGGAGAAACACAATGCTCAATGGTCAATGGTCTACTATTCTGGCGGAACACAATATATCCATGGAGAATGCTATTGCTAGATCTAGGGAAACCCTCCTATCTGCCAATTTGAAAGCACACATTTTTACAACTGTTTTCAATCTGTATTATTCTCCTGCACGTATGTTCAAGTGGGTGGTGGGTACGATGGGAAATGTTTTCGTTGTGGGGGGATAATGCGAACAGTCTTCATATATTTTTCAGTTGTGGTAAATTGTTTAGGTATCCGATGGAGATTGAAACATTTTTGTCTATGATTACTGGGAACCTGATTAATATCACTTCTGCCTTAATGTTACGAGGGATTGGGCAAGATGCAGAAAAGGGGAACTCTCTGTATAAACATCAGCTTTTGATTTTTATTGCTAGGACCGATGCACGATTGTGTATTGCCCCCTCGTTCGAGTGTTGGCGAACCAAAATGTATAATTTATTTAATCTAGAATTGAGTTTGTATTCAGTAAAGGGGGCAAGGAAACGGAAAATTGGCATGTACATTTGGGGGGCATGTTGTGATCACATGAATGTATGAAATAATTGTCTAATAATGGTTCTTTTTGATACTGTGGAGCAAAAAAATTAAAACAAAGGAGTTGCTGGGCTTTGATCTGAATCGTTTATTCTTATAAGGCTTCCATTATGGTGGGTCTATTTAATGTTAGTGGGAAAGCATCCTGTAGAATGCAGCTGCTTCATCAGTCCACCTTGTCTCTGCCTTTAATTGGTACAATTTGCTCACACAGAAAATGATTTCACACGTTCCCTACTTTAACATGAGCAAATGAACACGAGCTGACTGCAATGTCCATTTTTGGGAAAAGATATTGGAGCACTGTTGAAGACAGTATGAATGTGGTTGTAATAATGGGCTGTCTCTATTGATTAAGGGTGTGGCTCAGGCTAATGCATCTTAGGACAAATGAGAGAGAATAAATGTAAATTATTCGGGTCTGTCTGAAAGAGCTTAGGTCAGTTTAGAAAATGTAGTTTGCACTGAGCGAGAAATGACTGACATTTTTAATAGGTCCCTCATATTTTTAGCCATCCCCGTAGATAAGTTCAGTCGTAGGAGATTAATCGTATTTAACCCGTTAACCGCGGCGGTAATTCCGCCGCGGTGCGGGCGTTTCCGTGCGCGGGCGGGGCCGCGTCGGCCATTGGCCGACGGCAGCACTGGGAAGGTAGTGCTGCCGTCGGTCAATGGCCGACGGCAGCAAGGAAAGGGTTAACAAAAAGATTCACTCCCTTCAAGTCACCTCCAATTCACTCTTGTAATCCTATTAATGGCTTTTGCTTTAGCCTGAAGTGGATCAACATCTAAAACCATGTTGTATGTGGGCCTGGCAAACTGTGAGGAATGCACATGTTCCCTTTTGAAATTTCGTGGACACCTGTGTGGGACTGTTGATAAATCCCTTACCTCGCGAGTGCCGCTTCGAGGAGCTAGGTGAACGGGAGCCGCTGGGAGCCGTCGTAGCTCGCCGCTCTGGACGCCTGAGGTTTGCTGGGGCAGTTTGTGGACGGCGGGAAGGCCCTTTGGAGCGAAGCTGCAGGGACTCGCTCTACCACGAGTCCCTGCCCGACAGCTCACCTGGTCCGTGCTGCCTGCCTGCTCTGCCCACAGAACGGTCACTTGATAGAACGGTAATCCCGCTGCGCAGTAGCGCGCAGGAGTGCGCCGGGCTAAGCCCGGGCAAGGCCTGAAGAGACTGGACTGGGCCAGATCCCCAGGCCGAGGAGCGACTCACATCCAACAGAACTGTAAGCCCCCGTTTCTTTTACCCTGATGATGTCTTCTGCTAGTGCATGATCGGGGACAAGCACACACCTTATTGGGATCTGAAAGCGGTACATCTTTTGCCTCCATATTCCTGCCTATAAACTCAACACCTCCAGAAACTGTCATAGCTTATGGAAACCCGGGAAACTAGAAGTATGACTGCGGCAGGCGCTAGGAAAAAACTGACTGGAACTCTAGACGATTTTATCGTCCGCACCAACTCCTTAATAGACCAAGGAATTGTATTAAAGGAAAGAAGAGTTTCCCAAGAACTAGTAGCAGCCAAAAGGTCATCTCTGGGCCATATCGGCTCCGTGCGTACCCCCAATACCTCCATAAGCACTAATATACCCCTCACTGATTCACGCTGAGATTCATAAAGATACCAACAGACAGCCAGCAGTATTAGATCTTACACCCCCTGATGCGCAGTCCCTGTCCCTGTCCCCGTCCCGGTCTCAAACTCAACCTGATTCCAGCCCACAATCCAGTTTGGCAGACCCCAAACACGATAATTCATCTATTTGCAAGAGGGGGAAGCGGGAGGGGGCTATCCCGAAATGTAGGCAACCCAAGCCCAAGCCCATTATCCCCAACTCCAAGAAACCCAATGGAACAAAATCTAGAAGTACTGACCTCTCTAATAACGATAGAGACAGAACAGAAGAGGAGAGGGAACCAGCTGGAGTAGCCAACGGGGATCATTCGTGGATCGAAGAGCCAGGAAACGAGGCTCTACGCCTACCATCTAGTATACTAGATGACACCATCCTAGATAACACCCTGGCTGTCATCCTTGAAGACAGCTCCATAGCTGATGAGCCTGGAGCCGATAGACTGGGAGGCCCAGCAGGATGGGATGAGCCTGTAGTCCAGGCCCTGACCAATGCCATTAAAATCTTACTAGCTCCCCTAGAGGCTAGGCTCCTAGGAATTGAAAAATTGTTACTAGAAATACAAAAGGACCCAAGACACCAGGCTCCACTCCGTGGCATTAGGGTAGCCAATGCCCCTAACGCTGCTGTCTCAGCAAGTAACACGCAACCAGCCAATAAACGCCTAGTGGTAGCAAAGAATAACACACCTAAGACTCCATTGCCGACCACTTCTAACCCTGAATCCAAAAAAGGGGGCGTCAGGTCCAATTCATTAGCTGAGCACACTAATCAAACAAAAATAAACAATCACGCTGCCCCACCCCAAAACCATATTCTTCTCTTGCCGCCAAGAGCCAGAAATGCCGAAATATCAACCTACCTCCCGAAGCCTGTCGCTTTGTAATCGTTCTGACAGGTGTACAGGAATTGGCCCGACAGCCTTAGAGCCTTTTTGGGCACTTAAAAACAAGGTTTGCCACTGGCTAGCAAATATCCACCCATTACCACCTAACACCCACAGTAACATCTTGATGGTTGAGAGAGCCCCTTGGGTGGGCCCCAACAGAAAAGCACTTCAGGGAGATTGTGTCGCTGTGACATTCGAGGATCCTCGCACTGTTGAGCACATATGCAGGGGGAAACCCGGAACCCACGGCACTGCGATCGTAGCTAGACCGCTGCCCTATTTTTATATGCCCGGCTAGCAGTTGGACAATGGCTGGAGCTGGCTGAGGGATAATAACCACACCCGGGGAGGGAGGAGACATGATGTTTATCCCAGGCGGTGAGGTGGAAGAAGGATGGAATTTGTCACAGCGCAGAGGTGGTTGGCCGACTTACGGAGGTAGTTTACGCAGCGAGGAATGGTATGGCCCCCAGTTCAACCAACTGCCCATTCCCTGTTTTAATAGGTACAGTGCACTGGAGGCCGTCGATTGACTTATGGAACCCCCGGTAACATCTAGCCCACCTATAGCCTTAATTGAATCTACAGACAACCAAATTTGTAACTTACAGAGTTTAAGTCTAGACCGTGGTAACCCAATGCCCATCCTTTTGGTAACCGGGGATGTCAACCACAAAGCAGAGGGTAATGATTGTTCCACATGCGGGAGAAGAATTGAGGCAGATTGTAATACACCGCAGGATACAGGTAACGCTGGGATCGAGGAGCTCATAGTTCCCGCCAGTCTCAACACTCCAAATTCCACTGTTGGACATGGGACTGAACCTGTCACAATACCCACAAATGGTAAAAGTAGAGACTTGAGCGTGGGTTCTTGGAACATCGCAGGGCTCAGGAATAAAACAACCCTCCCTGATTGGAACAAACTGATAGAAAGGTACGACCTGTGTATTTTCCAAGAGACATGGTGCTTGGAACCAGTATATAAGCCCGGCTATTCTACTTTCCATGTCCCTGCAACTCCCTCCAGAAGGGGTCGCCCTTCTGGAGGTTTGCTTGTTTGGGTTAAAATCTCATTAAACTGCAAGATCTCCCTCTCTCCTGACATGATGAGGTTAACAATTCGGATTCCCCAAGCCCCAGAGACCCTGGAAGTCTTTAACATATATGCTAGAGGTATACCAGGGGGGGTAAATCTCCAACCATAGCTCTACTTGCAGACTCACTCAGTAGCTGTTCCCCAGATACATTGCCGCTAATAGCTGGCGACTTCAACTGCACATTTGAGCCGTTGGCTGTCGACGGCGCGGCAGGTCTACTGGAGGAAGACACGAGATGGGGAATTCCACAATTGACGACCGCGCCCATCAAAAAGTGGACATCTACCGCTATCCAAATAAATGCCATGGTGCTGGAACACGCTTTGGTAGCAGTGAACGGACGCACTCCGTCTGACTTCTCCGGAGCGTGCACTTACAATAGAGTAAGTTGCCCCAGCAGAATTGACTATATTCTGGTAGATAGGAGATTGTGGAAACATGTGTTGGACATGGTGGTTATCCCGTCCATTCATAGTGACCACAACCCCCTATCTCTTAGCCTGTGCAATCTGATAAATGTGGGAAACCCCCTGTCTAGCAATAGACTTAAAATGGCGACAAGAGAAATAGTACCTTCGAACTGCAAAAGGTTCATCAAATGGCACAAATTTGCCATCAATGAGCAAAAGACCAATGCCCTGGGGGAAATCGTTAAATATCAGACGGAGAAGCTTTCTACACTCTGTGCCGATGATCCCGGCTCCGCCCAGGTTAATATGGCATATGAGGAGACAATAGATAGGATGGCCGCCCTCTTCCATGACGGAGGTGGGATAAGCCGGCAGAAACTAAGGAAGCCTGCTGCCAGGTGGTATACCCACGACTGCAGGGAGGCTAAGTCTAATTTAATCTGTGCCATCAAAACCCGAGATCCAACTGAGGTTCGCCTAGCTCGTGCCATGTATAGGCGCGCACTATTAGTGGCAAAGAGCGCTTGGGATGATGCCCACTGCGAGGAGTTAAAATTGGCTAGCCAGAATAGGAATGGGGAACGATTTTGGGCTCTAGTGAGAAATAATAATGGTGATGGAACAGACCAACTACCCAACCACATCACGGATGGGGAATGGTACGATCACTTTAGGAAACTGTATGCAGAGGTAGGGGCCTCCGAGAATTCCGAAGCAACCGCCGAATACTCACCACTCCACCATGATTTACCCCCATTCATGGACGGAATAGGGCATAGGGAGGTAGAATCTGCAATCAATAAAATTGTCCTAGGCGAGGCACCGGGCCAGGATGGCATTCCTGCCGATCTGTTCCGTGCCAGCCCTAAGCAACGGTCCAAATTCTTCTCCTTCTTGACCAATGCCCTCCTCCTAGGGTCTCCAGTCCCAAACTCCTGGAAGGGAGCAGAAGTGATCCCTATATATAAGAAGGGGCCAAGGGGTGACCCTGCCAACTATCGGCCGATCAGCCTGATCGAACTGGTCAGAAGGTGGTTGGCAGAGTCCTCCTCGAAAGGATCCTATCTTGGGCAGAGGAGAATAACATTATCTCCCCCTTCCAGGCGGGGTTTAGGGCCTGTACAAGTACTGTTGACCAGGCTTTCAGACTGCTACTACTGCATTGGAAGACAGTCTCGATTAGCAAGGGTGGTCTATACCTGGCCTTCATCGATTTGAAGACCGCATTCGATCTGGTCCCCCGAGGGCGGCTGTGGGCAGTCCTTCATGAGATGGGGTTTCCTCCGCCCATTCTGCACCTGCTGGCCCGCATGCACGATGGAACCTACGCACGCATTCGGTGGGGCACGAAGGAGCAGTTAACAGAAAAAATTCCGGTGAACAGAGCTGTCCGCCAAGGATGTGTTCTGGCGCCGACCCTCTTTTCCCTATTTGTCAATGGGGTGGTTTCTTTTTTAACTGACATCGATGCTGACGCCCCTAGTCTGGCTGGTGTGAAGGTCCCCACCATGCTCTTTGCTGACAACACGTTATTAGTTTCCAAAACGCCCATGGGGCTCCAAAAACTGCTAGACCGATTTTGTGACTTCTGCAAATTAAGGGGCTTGGTCATCAATACTTCCAAAACAAAGCTCCTTTATTTCAATCCCAGCAAAAAAGCTAATCGCACGCTCACCCTCAACGAAGAGCCGCTCGAGCGGGTCAAAACGTTCGATTATCTTGGGATTAGGATATCTGACCAACTCAAGTGGAAACCCCACATTGAAAAAATGGCCCTTAACCACAAACGTGTTGTGGGTGCCATAAGCAGGGAGCATAGATCTTCAGTTTCTAGACCTATAGTCCCTGCTCTAGAGATCTATTCAGCAAAAGCAGTAGGCAGTGCACTGTACGGAGCAGAGCTCTGGTGTTTTAGTAATGTTGACCTGCTAGCAATTGTTGAAAACCAATTTTATAAAGAGCTGTTTTCCATCCCCAGGAGTTCCCCTAGCAAGCCCATTCAATACGATTTTGGACACAGATCTATCAAAGACCTTATAATTCTGCGTCCGCTTCTTTATTGTGCTCGCCTGTGGCGTACACCAGAGCTAGAGGGCTACACAGACGGCTTCAAAGAAATCATGAGCTTGCAGGGGTCACACAAAATAGCCTGGCTTTCCAAAATAAAGGAACTCCTGCTGGCCATCGGCCTTTGGGTGGCATGGGAGTCTGGTGCTTCATTGTCCAAACTAGAAGTCAAGTGGGCTTACTGGCGGTGGGTCGACGCCCAGGAATCTAGAGCGGATAACTTGGGCAGGCTCACCGATGAGTTCTGACTGCACAAAACTGTTCCCTTTCTTGTACCCTACCTGGACTTTATTAGAAAACCAAAAGACAGGGCTTTGTATGTACAGTTTAGAATAGGAACCATACCAGTCCGTGAACGCACCTCTAAATGGAAACCCCCTTACCAGACGCCTGCCACCTGCCCACACTGCAGCACCGAACCAGGAAACTATCCCACATGTTTTCTTTGTCTGGAGTGCCTACAATAAGCCCAGATCCAAATGATTAAAACCTGTTTGTCTCCTTCTCGAGACTAGATGTTATGCCCCAGTTCTAAGAATCTTGCAATCTGATTCTAACACAGTACTGGCATGTGGGGTAGCCAAATTCCTTCGTTGGAAAACACAATCTTGGGAAGGGAATAACACAACAAAAGGGGACGAAACGCAATATGTTGACGAATTAAGTAAGGACAGGAGCCATACACAAGGCAGAAACTTGGCAGGCACCATCTTGCTACTTCATAGGCTCTTTATATGGATCAGGCGTTGCTGTGCTCCATCCGATAGCAATGACCTGAAAATGTTGGTGCTTGACCTCGTCACCAAGAGTTGTCAGTCCACATTCTCCAACATTTCTCGGTCTTCACATGTCTCTTTTGAAGTGATGTAAACAGACTTGTACTTACATCTATTTCCCAGCATGTTCATAAATTAAATTTAACACCTAATAAAATACAAGAAGAGGGTGCTTTGATTAGGTGAAAGCATATATTTTCGTGTAGTCATGGGCAAGAGTAGAGTTTCGTGATACACTGCCTCAGAAGTTAAAGCTGGTCTGTCTATTCGTTGAATCTCTTCCTTCACTGGTTTCTCTCTGATCAGGATTCAGGAGGTGGCTTGAAACAAGTTATTCATAAAACAGAATCTAATATCGTATGCACCACGATGGATCTTTAGGATGTGGTAAATAGGACCTGTTGGATGTAATGATCTCAGTTGTAACAAAGACTTCAGTGATCTGTGAACTCGTCACTGTCTGTAGTTCAGGGGTGGGCTAATTTGTTTTTCTGCTTTTGCAAGTAAGATTGAAACAAATATCCGATATTTCTACAGCTGAAGTAGAGTCCTGTTTTCCTTCAACATTAAAGAGTTATTTGTGCTCCTCCAATCTGCACTGGTTTCTCAACAGATGAAAAACTGTCACTACTTTCTATTTCTCAAGGAGTCCAGCTTCGGCGGTTTAAATTCTTCCGCTTAGCTTGATAAGAAATGTATATGGATCTCTTCCAAACTTTTCAGGCATACAGAATTATTAGTTACAGGGGTATTTTGTTGTGTCAGTCTACAAATATGTTTATTTCGAATTGGCACATCCTTAAAAACACTGTCAAAATTAGGACATGTAAAAAGTGCAGAGAATAAAAGAGAAACACAGACATACATATGTGTAGCATCACACGGTTAGGATCATAAAAGGATAGTTGTTAATTGCCAATCACGTGACGAATAAAACGTAAAATCTGCAATAAAAGAAAAATCCATGAATGTCATTTCATAAACCGAGGTAATTTCAGAATGGGCAATCTAGCCTAAAATATCTGTGTTAAAACCGTTGTTGAATGCTTTGCTATAGGATGTAGAAACAATTGGTTAATTAAGGGCCAGATGTACGACCATAGTTTGCGTTCGCAAATGGGTAATCGGCCCGTTTGCGACCGCAAAATTGGTCTGCCCAATGTACAAACCCTATTTTGCGAGTCGGTAACCTATTACCGACTTGCAAAATAGGTCTTGTAACTCACTATTAGGAAGGGGCGTGCCAAGCGCGGCACTTCCTAATAGCGAGTCACACGAAAAGGTATGACTGTTTTGAGACCATAATTGTGGTGGCAAAACACTCAGTTTACCACCTACTTCAAGTAGGTGGTAAGCCACTCGCTAACGGGAAGGGGTCCCCAGGCGAAAATATATTTTTAAGAGCAGGCAGGGGTCCCAAGTACCACTGCCTACTATTAAAAAATGAAAGAGAACGCAAGCGGAGATGGCGGTCGCAGCTTGCTAGAGCTCCCGCCGGCCCGCCGATTATCCGACGAGTTATCCTGTCCCCAAACCCACAAACCCACTACCGGACCACGACTGATGTTCCTGAAGGCGCCGGGAATCATCCGGTGGGCTCGGGGGTGATCTCGTGCCCCCGGACAGAACCGAGCAGAGAGGGGCGAGGTGCGGCCTGGTGGTCGCGGAGCAGCCGGGGCCTCGATTTTAGCGAAGCGGCAGAGTGCGTTGCTTGGCCCGGGAGCGGCCGCGGTGTTGGCTGTCCCTGAGGCCGTGACACTACTGGCGATCCTTCACCTGGGGCCAGGCTGGGCCGGAGAGAGGCACAGGCGCCACGAGCGGACAGTGGCAGCGGAGGCGGCCTGGTGACCTGGCGCAGCCGGGACCTCGATTTTCGCGGCCTCGTGTCGGGCCGGGGCCGGCGGCCTGGAGGAGTGACTGGCATCCCCTGGAGACCCTGGTCGGAGGCAGACGGACGTAGGGCGACCGGTGGCCCGGCGAGCAGCAACTGTGAGTAGTGGCCCTCCCCGGCCCCCCCCACCCCCCGGGCCCGCTATTCAGTGACATTATCGGCGCAGCAGTGCAGGACGCTGGGAGTCCTCGCGCCTCCTAAGAGGCAACGTGGGTCACGGGGGGGCCCTGGTCGGCGGCGGCTGGGGGGGCTGTTCCTGGGGGAAGTGGCTGACGCCTGCCCCCTATTTCTCAACTGCCACTAGTCCTTACCGAAGAGACTTCTTTCGGGCCTCCCCGACTGTGTCCGGCGACCCTAGTGGCCCTCATCCGCCCGGACAATCATGACCAGGGGAGGTGGTGGATCCACCAAGCAGGTGACCATCGACAAATTTACTGGCCCCGGTGGGGGCCCTGGATCATCGGGGGGTGGTCCATCAGGAGGAGGGCCGGACAATGCAGCCCTTATGGTGGCTATAACCCAGTCACGAGACATGCTGGACGCAAAGATAGGGGCAGTTGGCGCAGACGTAACCCTGTTGCGCCAGGATCTTAGGAACGCAGTGGCACGAATCACGGAAGCCGAGTCCAGGGTGTCAGTGGTGGAGGAGGATGTAAGTGCCCTTAAGAAGAGAATGGCGGCGGTGGAGGACGCGCAGCGGACCACAGCGCTCCGGGTGGAGGATGCTGAAGGGCGGGCACGGCGTAACAACCTCCGTTTTCTTGGATTTCCGGAGAGCTGTGCCAAGGGCAACATGGAGCACTTTCTCACACAGTGGCTGGAGTCATGGATGCCCCCGGGGTCGCTATATTCCTGTTTTGTTATCGAAAGAGCACACCGCGCCCTGACGCAAAGGCCGCCTGAGGGCGAGCGGCCTAGGGCAGTGATCGCTAGGCTGTTAAATTACCACGACAGGGACGCTATACTGAGGGAAGCCAGAACCAAGGAAACCCTCCTGTTTGAAAATCAAAAGATCATGATTTTCCCTGACTATACTAGACTCGTGCAGCAACAGCGCCATTCTTTTGTGGCGGCTAAGGCTAAGCTGAGAGGTCTTAAGCTACAATACTCCCTGTTGTACCCGGCGCGCCTGAGGGTGATATTCCAGTCACGGACACTGTTTTTTGATACCCCGGAAGACCTTTTCAAGTGGACGGATGAAACAGTACGGGTCAGACCGAATCCTCAGCCAGGACTTCATCCAGGCACCCCTGAGGGTTCACCGCGGGCGCAGAGGGACCAAACGACAAAGAGTGGGCGGTCCAAACGCTCTAAATCACGCAGGCGTGCGGCCTCGGTGGATGGCTCACTGGACACTGGTAGAACAGAAGACTCGGAGCAGTCGGGAACAGATCACTGAAGTCTCCGGAGCCTCGACTCCAATTTATTGCTAGTAATGCTGTGACTCCGGGCTGGGTGCGCTGAGTCGCTTGAGACCTGTGAACTACTGACCACTCTGCAGCTCTGAGATAGTACTGTTTTGATCTCCTAATTGGGGGGAGAGTTTTTGGTGGGGTTTGGGACTTGGGGACTACGATATAAGGGCTACCACTCCCCTAGTTGTGAGTGGGACGTCAAGGGGAGGGGGGTGTGTTTACGGTTTTTCTGCTTGGGATGTTGGGATCCATTGGTATGGGTGGGCCCGGGCCCTCGGTTTTGGGCTCGAGACTACCCATGCCGCGACAGGTACTTCATTGTTCATTGAGGTATAGGGTGGGGGGAGGCGGGATACGGGCGGTCGGGGATGCGACTGCTGAGTTGGGGGAGGGAACTGTTGCAGATCATGGGACGAAGGGGTTGATAGTTTTTCTTGGGGTAGTTAGTGTACTGCATGTGTGTACCAAGATGATGCTTCGTGTGGTGTGTGGCGGGTGGTGCGGGCCTGGGGGGCTTTTATGGTGGACTCCGATTGACTATGGCTGAATCGACCGATCGACTCCCTGTGGACTTTCTGCGGGTGGTTACGTGGAATGTCAGGGGATTGTTAGACAAGATTAAACGGGGGGCGGTGTTGCGATGGGGGAAAAGGGAAGCGGCAGATGTATTACTGCTTCAAGAAACTCACATGATGGGCACGAAGGCACTGGGCCTACAGAGATTTGGATATCAGCAGGTTTTCCACGCGGGGTTCTCCAGGGGATCCAGGGGTGTGGCCATATTGATACACCGCAGGGTGGCGTATGTGCACGAGAAGCAGTGGGTGGATCCTCAGGGTCGCTACCTGTTTGTTAAGGGCATGGTGGGCACGGAGCCCGTGGTGTTTGGGAGTGTATACGCCCCCCCTCCCCTGCAGTGGGCCCTGGCAGAGCGGCTGTTTGCGGTGTGGGAAGATGTCTCTGGATCACTGGCAGTGATTGGGGGTGATTGGAATGACGTGATGGACGTGAGTGTGGATCGCCGGAGACGTCAAGAGGTGACCGACACCACCCCCCCCTCCCTTCCGCCCACCAGATTGCATGCCATGAGTGAGGGGCTAGGCTGGGTGGATGCTTGGCGACATCTGCACCCTGTAACCCGAGACTATACGTATGTCTCAGCAGTACATGGCTCGTTCTCGCGGTTGGATTATATGTTTCTACCTGGAGAATACTTGTGTAGGGTGAAGGGTGCAGACATCTTGCCGAGGGGCCTGTCCGACCACTCCCCAGTTTCAGTTAAAATAGATCTCCTTCAGAAACGGCAGCCGTTTAGATGGAGGATGTCCTCGTGGCATCTCCTGAAACCGGCGTACACTAAGCACTTACGAGAAACCATTGACCATTATTGGCGGGAGAACCTGGTGGAGGGTGCCGATGTAGGTGTGGTGTGGGAGGCTATGAAACCTACCATACGGGGAGTCGATATTGCATGGTGCTCGGCGGCCCGTCGGCGGCGACGAGAACATACTGCGGAGGCAGCTGCCCGAGTAGCGACCCTCGAACAAGAACACAGTACCGGTGGTGATGGGGTGGATCTGCGGCTGCTCCTGCAGGCACAGCAATCGTACGCGTCCCTATTGCTAGATGAAGCCAAACAGGCGTGGCTCGCCACCAGAAGTAGGGTGTATCAATGGGGGGACAAGTCGTGTTCCATGCTCCATAGATTGTGCCAGCACAATTTCCAGCCCCACGTACTACCGGGTCTCACGAACGACAACGGAGACGTTCTAACCGACCCAGGCGAGTTGGCGGCAAGCTTCGCCACGTACTTTACAGACCAGTATGCCCCACGCGACCAATTGCCTGAGGGCGACTTAGCCCGCTTCTTCGCGGAGTTCCCGCCGGTGCCGGTGTCGGACGAGACCAGGGAGGCCCTGGATGCACCCCTCACGGCGGAGGAACTGGGAGACGCATTGGGGCAACTCAACGCCGGTAAGGCCCCTGGACCAAACGGCTACCCGTGTGAGTTTTTTTAAAAATTCCATGTGCAGTTGGGACCGCACTACCGCCGAGCGCTGGAAGCGGCCCGTACTCGGGGTCTGCTGCCACCAGACTGGCGCCATGCAGAAATAGTGGTCTTTCAGAAGCCTGGCAGGCCCCCAGATAGCCATGATTCGTACAGGCCCATCTCCTTAATTAATACTGAGGCTAAGATACTGGCCAAGGCTCTGGCGAACCGTCTGGCTCCACACATTACTGCTTTAGTCCATTCGGACCAGGCAGGCTTTATGCCCCAAAGGGCGACGCGACACAATATCAGGCGCGCACAGGCGGCGATCGACGCTGTTGGAGCCCTGGGGGACCAGGCGGCGTTGTTGCTGGCCGATATCAACAAGGCCTTCGACTCGGTTGGCTGGTCGTACCTATTTACCTTGTTATCTTGGCTCAACTTAGGCCCGGTCTTCCTATCCTATATAAAGCTCCTCTACACTGATGTTACAGCCTCGGTGCGGGTCGCCGGGGCGGTGTCAGAGACATTCCGCATAGGCCGAGGGACCAGGCAGGGCTGCCCGCTCTCCCCCTATCTTTTTGCACTGGCCATGGAGCCCCTGGCGGCAAGAGTGCGCCAGGATGCACAGATACGGGGCTTTGTATGGAATGCTACCCTGTCAGACAAGATCGCGTTGTACGCGGATGATGTCCTCTTTTTCCTTACTGATTTGCAACGCTCGGGTCCACGTGTCTTGGAGATCATGCACCAGTTTGGAGAGGCCTCGGGCTTGTATCTCAACCTCCACAAGTCCACCCTGTGGGTGCTATCAGGAGACCCGGTGACAGACCCCTGGGCTTCAGGATTACGGATGGCCACGACTGGGCTGAAATACCTTGGGGTGTTTCTCTCAGACTCGGCTGACACTGCCTGGGACCGTAACTTGCAGCCCGTCTGGGAACGAGTTCAGACGGACGTCAAAACTTGGTCTCGAATGCCCCTGACAATTTTTGGCCGTTCTGCCATTTTCAAGATGGTTGCGCTCCCGCGCCTACTCTACCAGTTGCAAAACCATCCGTATCCTATCCCACCTCGGTGGTTTAAACAGGTTAACTCAGTGCTGGGCCGCTTTCTCTGGGCGGGAGGCTCTGCCCGGGTGGCACTGCGCACATGCTTTTTGTCCACCTACTGTGGAGGCCTGGCCACCTCGGATCTGCAGTCGTATTACCAGGCCGCTCACCTCCTTATTCTGAACGAATGGTGGTACTGTGACGGTGGGGACCCGGCCTATGCCCTAGAGCGTGCTTTGATGGGCGATAACTCGCTCCATACCATCCTATACTCACCCCGACTGCGTAACTCGCTGCCAAGGGTTACTAAACTCGTGTTTGCTATATGGCGACAGGCCTTGCGTCGCGTGGGCTGGTGGGGCCGACTAACCGCAGAAACACCTTTATGGCGGAACGGCATGCTACCTGAACTCTCTAAATTGCCAGGCTTCGATGGCTGGGATGCAATAGGTATCTCGCAGCTAGGCCAAGTGATGTCTGGTACGTCGCTCAAATCCTTTCAGACCCTCAGTGCCGAATTTGATATGCCCCAATCTCAATTTTTCCGGTACCTACAGTTCCGACATGCACTGACGCCCAGCATTGCCAACCTTGACTCACTCCCTGACTTTAGCCCGATCGAGGCGAAGGTCTTCATGGGAGATCTTGGGGACAAGAAAGTATCGCGCATTTATCAAACCATGGTCACCCACTGCTCCCCTACTCTTCTCTCACTGAAGACGACTTGGGAAGCTGATCTCGGCCCCTTGGACGAGGACGACTGGCGAGAGGCCTTGGAATCCCCGAGGGGGGCGGCTATCGCAATGCGATTCCGACTCATCCAATTCAAGATTCTCCATAGAGCATACTATACCCGAGAGCGTCTGTGGAGGGCGGGCCTGATTGGGTCCCCGGAATGTCTGCGGTGTGGGGCTGAGGTGGGTACGCTACTTCACACAATGTGGTCGTGCTCTAGGCTGGTTGGCTTCTGGAGGGGTGTTTGGGGCTGTCTGTCTGAGGTGCTGGGCTGGACCCTCCCCCGTACTCACCGTCTGGGTCTGTTGCACGTCCTGGAAGGGGTTGGTGGCAATATTTATAAGCGGCACCTGCTCCTACTGGGGCTGGTGGTGGCTAAAAGGGACCTGGCCCGAGCGTGGAAGAATGTGAGGCCCCCCCCCCTGACTGCATGGAAGGCTGGTATGGACTTCTGTATGGGCCTGGAGAGACCTATATTTGAGGCGCGAGGATGCCCCCGCAAACACTTTAAGATTTGGAAGAGGTGGGCAGACTATAGAGGTCTGACACTGGACCCTCCAGTGGAGCAAGAAGAGGGCCTTTAGCCCCGTACTGGCTGGCAAAGCCCATGTCCACACACATTACCCACGTCACAATCTTACGTCGATACGGTTAGTGCACACATGCATGGGGTTCGGGTGGGTTCCAGGGTGGGATCGGGGAGTTGGGTAGGTAGGTAGCGGAATAAGGTGAAGGTGGGGTAACTGTTTTCTGATATCCTTAATTGCATCATCTTCTTGCTTGGACACTTGGTTAACTGCTGTGATTGTATCATAATGTCTGGTGGTATAGTCCTGATTGTGGGCTGCCACTCTATTTCATATGCTCATCTTCATCAATAAACTGGTTGTGAAAAAAAAAAAATGAAACAGAAACTGGGGAGACACTGTTTTAATTACATTTTGCGAGTCACAAGGCGGCGCAATTTGCCATTCGCAATTTGTAAGGGTCGTACAGCTGGCCCTAAGTCTTATAAACCACATCCAATTCAGAAACTTAGCGACAGCACAAGCATGATCCAGGGTCAGATTGTAATATTCACATAGCTGTTGCACAGTTTCTAGTGCTTAGAGTTAGGTAGACTGGCCTAATCAAGTCTGTCTTGGGTGTAAATAAGCGGTGCAAACAAACAAAACATGTGCAATGTATTCCTTGTGCATGTTGCACCATGGGCAAACCAGTGAGGGCTTGTATTGATAAGACCATTTTGCAGTGAATGTCTTGAGTGACAAGGAGCTTTACCTGAACTGGACATATAATTTCCTATTCAGGGGGTTGGTAATACAGTCCAGGTATTTTTCATACAGAGAGTTTGACTTGAACCACACAAAATTCATAGAGAGAGTCCCCCTGATGCCACCAAGAGGTTCGTTTTAGTCCACCCAGTGCCAGTATAGCTTCTTAATTTGTTCTTTTGATGAAAATGAAACAGATGACATAGATTCTCAATAGCCCAACAGGCCTAGGATAAAAAAACTTTATGATCTTGTTACATCACTCAATTTTGTGGAAGTTGTCTAACCTAATTAGGCCCTGGAAGGCCTCTGCATGGGCCCGATTCACAGAACTAACAAGACAAAATCCAAAACTTACTACCATTTTGGTATTCACAGAAGGCACTTATTTATTATGATATTCACAGAAGGCACTTTCTCATTTTGGTATTCACAGAAGTTAGGAGTCCTAACTTTAGGACTCCTAAATGCCTTCTGTGAATACCCAAAGTCTTATAGTTAGGATTTTTCTCAGTTTGGGAGTCCCAAAGTTAGGAGTCCTAACTTTACTACTCCCAAACCGAGAAAAATCCTAACTTTAAGACTTTCGGTATTCACAGAAGGCATTTAGGAGTCCTAAAGTTAGGACTCTTAACTTTAGGACTCCTAAACGGAGAAAAATCCTAACTTTAAGACTTTCCGTATTCACAGAAGGCATTTAGGAGTCCTAAAGTTAAGACTCCTAACTTCTGTGAATACGGAAATGAGTAAGTGCCTTCTGTGAATACCAAAATGGTAGTAAGTTTAGGATTTTGTCTTAAGTTTGTTCTGTGAATGATAGGCTTGTTCTGGGGCAGTTCTAAGTCTCCGCCAGAAAAAAATAGGTCTGAGCCCAGCCTTAATGGCGATTTGCCTCCTACGTGCATCAAGATCTAATGGGAGGAAAGGTGTACTGAGGAAGGGAAACCAGGGTTTTGATGAGCTTACATTCAGATTTGCTCATGTCAGAGAAATTGCAACCCCCCCCCCCCTATTTCAGCACCATATAGTGCCACAGCTTAGGAGTCATAGATCTGAAGGGGAGGCACAATAGGTTTGATTTAAAGGGATGCAAATCTTTCAGAATACTTTTGCTCTATAACTAGCCTTGAACTACTCATGCTCTTAGCAGTATTATCAACACTCGCCGTAAGGTTGCTATCAGATCTCTTTCAGGGTTGTTCAGGGCAAGAGAGGCTACTGAGTCTCAAACATAGGGGTTGAGGTTGTTTGCCTTGGATGTGCTAAGGTCCTTCCTCCTCCTATGGCTCTGCAAACAAACCCCCTCAGCACTTTATACTAAGTAGTAGTGATGGGGAGCAGTCACAGGCTATTCAGAAAGGTACTGTGGGGATGATCGAGCTCAGCACTCATGTATACACAATTGTATAATATAGGACTATGTAGCCCAGTACTTGGCTCTCAAAAGAAAAGTATGCCTATTGCACATTAGGCCTTAACACCACAAAGATATATTTATTCAGGATTCAGAATAGTATCCTGGTGCTAGAATCCGTTGGTTCCTCTCCCCAATATGACCCCTGGTCCTCCCTGTGACTCAGCTTTATCCACATCCCCCTTGGACACTATGAAGCAAGAATACCCTCAGGAGCAGCTTTACCACAACACTCTTAATCGCGCACAGTTTTCTCAGGCTAGTTCCTCACCGGAAAACAGATGCAAGGCTACTGACTGGGCTGAGTCGTGGCACCACCTTACTTTCTGATGGCTTTTGCACTCCCGTCCTGGGACTAAGCATGATACAGCAGTCACGGTGGGGCTTTACTTATGATTGCATCTGCAGTTCTAAGCTGGTAAAACGCTTCTCTGGATGGCACTGGGTCTCTGTGCACTGGGTCTCTGTGCCTGGTGGGGCACATTGCAGCTCTTTCCAGCTTTGACTATCTGAAAAGTTGCAGCAATGGATGCACTAAGTCCTTGACTGCAGGTGAGGTGATGAGTGGACCTCACCATGTCAATGGTTCAGGTCACACTACATCAGACTCTTCTTAGCACAGTGGCTCAGGTTGCAATGCAACAGATCACTTGACACAGTGGCTCAAGAACATCACTTGGTACAGTGGCTCAGGTCAAGCTGCGCTCAATCACTTGTTACAGCGGCTCAAATCACGCTGCCTCTGGCTATGTCAAGCACAGAAGCTAGGCTGCGCCATTTCCTCATAATTCCAACCAGGAATCACAGAAGAATTTGCAGGCCGCCAATAGCATACAGAATCCTCTCTGCAACTCTCTCCTGCAGACAGTGCACCAGGGCTATGCTGCACCGTGCACCTGCCGCACAGTCATTTCTCCTTCGTGGTTGACAGGCCCCTTCCCTCTCTCAGCAGGCAGGCTGGCCTAAAGGTGCTCAAAGCAGGTGATCAACTTTTGCAGCTAAGGGTAGACTTCAGGTGATGTCCTCCAACCTCTGGGAATCTCTAACAGGCAGACACCAACTAAGGTTGCACAGCAGACCTCTGAAAACTCTGCGGAGCACTCCCTTCCTTTGTAAAGAAAACCTGGAACTGGAACATCAAGTGGGGCAGTGGGGCACTTTTCATAAAGTCAAAGCAGACTGGAGATATTGACCCCCTGCCTGCACTTTCAGAATTGGGTTATGGTGGCTCTTCTTTCAAGTGCCCTCTCCAATCTGCTCTTCTGGCAACCTTTGTGTAGAGTGAAGCCACTTACACCATGGTAGTTGCTAAACTAAAGCACCCACAACATTGGCACCAATAAAACTTAGCTTCTGTACCTGGCTGTCATCAGCCACACTGAAGCATGATCAGAGGAAAGTATAAAGGGTGGCCTCACCTAACAAAGTATCTTTCACCTTGAATAACAGAAACTTCAGTCCCGCCTTTCTACTTCACTATGTATGGCTCCAGCTGCTCCTCTCAGCAAAAGGCCTAATTGAATTTCTAAAGAAGCTTGTCTCCTCTATCCCCAATTCAGTGTCAGCCCTTCAAATTAAGGAATGTGAGCATTACACTTCCATTGTCTGGCGAAAGAACCTAACCTCCATTTTGTGCAAATAAACAGACCAGAAGTTTCCAAAATGGAGCCCACAGGCTTCCAATACTCTGACTCACAATGCATATAGCATGCAGGCCACATACAAAACTGCACAGCATACACTTGGGATTTTCATCCTAGGATATGGGTTAGCGCAGGGGTCTCCAACCAGTAGCTCCGGAGCTACTGGTAGCTCACCAGCACCCTCAAAGTAGCTCTCAGAGGTGAAGCCAAACCAAGCCAAACTCAGAGATTCTGTGTATATTAAAGAAGGCCGCACTGCTTGTTTCATTACCTGTAAGAGTTACAGACAGCCAAACAAATGGCAGGGCCTCTTGATATCACTCAAACACACACTGTGTTGGCCTATCTATTAATCAATCAGTCAGGGATTCATAGAGTGCACTACTCACCCGTGAGGGTCTCAAGGTGCTGGGGGGTGTGGGGGTGGAGGATTTGGGCAGCTCCGGTCATTCGAAAAGCCAGGTCTTGAGACTTTTCCTGAATGCTTGCAGTGTGGGGTTTCAAAAGATGCTGAGGGGGACTTTGATCCAGGTCTTGGCCGCAATGTAGGAGAAGGAACTGCCTCCTGTTCTGGCTCTGTGGATGCAGGGGATTTCGGCCAAGGCCTGGTCAGCGGTTTTCTTTTGGGTGCGTAGAAGGAAATTCTTTTGTTGAGGCATTGGGTCCGGTGTTGTGGTGGGCTGTGTGTGAGCAGCTTGAAGGTCACTAATTTTTCGACGGGAGCCAGTGGAGGACTCGTATGTGCTCGGGGATGTGGTCTTGTCCTGGGATGCTGAGGATGAGTCTGGCTGCGGCGTTCTGGACGGTCTGGAGTTTGTGGAGTAGAGATTTGTTGATTCTGTCGTGGAGGGCGTTTCCGTAGTCCAGCCGGCTGGTGATGAATGCGTGGGTGAAGTTCTTCCTGGATTTGGGGGAAGATCCATTTGAAGGTCTTGCGGAGGGTGTTGAAGCATGTGTGGAGGCTACGGCATCACATGAACCATCTTTATTATCCACTTTAAATCTACCTAAGAAGTAGATTGGCCATCTTATACGCCCGCTCTATTAGTCGCACCATGTGCGAGATCAAAGAATAGTAGCAGCAGTAATCAGGGCTGACCCACCAAAGTGTGTGACTGCAAGAACTAGAGTGAAAATGTGTTAGTTGGGAGCATAATCAACCAAAGAGCTGAGGAGAAGAGAGTATGCATCCAGGGCAGTGAAAGTTAGACGCCTCACATTCACTTTTGTGTAGGTGTGTGACATTGTGTCCTTCCCTAATAAACAGTGTTGATTCCTTAAAGCTACTCCTAGTGTCAAGGACTGCCAAATATGTATGCTGTCCCGATCATAAGAGTATTATCTGTGACGCAATTGTGCCCGTTCATGGTATAATTGTGCCATAGCCATAAAATGTTCATCCTTGACTATTTTGTGCATACAAGTCTGGTAATTACATACCTGCTGCCATCACTGACATATAAAGAGCATGACTGGCCTGCTTTTAACACTTCCTGGCAGAGTGGCAACCACTTCTCACATAATAATGGCTATAATTAATATATGTTAGGCATCCAGCTGTGGCAAAGTGCTAGCCCTGGTTTAATGATGGGCATTATTAGCATAACAGAGGCTTTCGTAGTGTCATGGTGAGCAAGCATGGCCTATGATTCCAATACCTGGGTATTGAAAGAAGAATATGGCCATGAGAGGCATTTTTACATGGCGGTACTCAATGAAAACGAAAAGCTGATGTTTAGCGACTGTTTATTTTCTAAAAAGGAAAACTGATTGATTTTTAACCCCTTGCATGCGTCGCACGGCCCCATGGCCGTCCGACGCCGCGGTGGGCATGTGCATCGGACGGCCGGGAGCCGTCCGATCTGCGCACGTTTGGAATTTCCGCACATAGCGGCGAAATTCTGGCCACGCCCAAGGGGTTAAAGGAAAAATAAATAATTCAGAAAGGTTTTTCTTATGGAAAATTGAGTTTCATTGCTCAAAGTGGAAAGTGATTTTGATAAACGATTTTCTAGCATTCTGCTGATAACTTCACCTTGAATGTTTGGGTGGTTACTACTGATAATCGTGATTAGGGTGGTCACAGTGTAACGGTAATACATATCATCAGCAGTTTACAGCGATGAAATATGCTAGTAGCTCGTCAGGACTTTCCTTGAGCAGAATTAGCTCTCAATATAGAAAAGGTTGGAGACCAAAGCAAGACTTTACACATGTGGGCCATTCTGCCTCTACTCTAGTGATACAGATAAAAAGATATGATCAGAACTACAGATTCACGAAACATAGTATCCTGCCAATAGCGATCTACAACCTAAACACATGACAGGGGCAGTGGTCCACAGTTAGTAATTTTGGTACTGCTCGACCTATACGCTGCATTTGATACCATCTCGCATTCGATTCTTCTGGATAGATTGAGTAAAATAGGCATTCAGGATAAAGCCTTGGAATGGCTGACTGACTTTCTTAAGGACCGGACCCAAGCAGTCAACTTGGGCCCATTTAAAGCCAAAACCACCTTGGTCACTAAGGGAGTCCGTCAGGGCTCCTGTCTCAGCCCTACACTTTTCAATATTTACATTGCTCCATTGGCTGCTCTGCTTAGAGAGATTGGGTTTATCCCAGTCTCCTACGCAGATGATACACAGCTGCTCCTGGCCTATGATACTAATGCTCCTAACATCCGTGAAATTTTTTCGGAAGGCATGCTTAAAATCGAGGCATGGATGAATCGAAATTTCCTCCAGCTTAATACAACTAAGACGGAAATTATGCTATTCACGGAGGCAATCACCAGCTGGTCCCCGAGCTGGTGGCCGGAAGAACTAGGTGCGGCTCCAACCCCCAAATCAGTTGTAAAAAACCTAGGGGTTCTTGTTGATAACAAGTTAAACATGGAGCAGCATATAGCATCTACGAGACGAACTTGCTTCCATGCCCTTAGCCTCTTACGGAAAGTGTTTCACTTCCTTCCCCTCACTACACGTAAGACGCTGATACATGCTCTGGTCCTTAGCCGGCTGGACTTTAGTAATGCACTTCTCATTTCAGCTACAGACTCTGCGCTGCGTTCTTTGCAGGTGATGCAGAACACTGCAGCCCAACTGGTTTCCAATGCCCCGCGCCGCACTCCCTCTTTGCCCCTCCTTCACAAATTACATTGGCTTCTGGTTCGCAAACGAATCCACTTCAAAATATGCGTTCTAGTCTTTAAGAGTCTTCATCAACTTGGCCTGTCATATTTATTAAACAAATTGACAGTCTATACGCCTTCACGCAGGCTTCGTTCGGAAGGCAAAGGCCTCCTAGTTACTCCACGTTTTAAGAAAGTAAAATGGGGAGGTAGAGCCTTCTCTCATCTTGGGCCCAAGTTATGGAACCAGCTCCCTGAGACGCTGCGACTAAATCATAATTATCTTAGCTTTAGGAAGCAGCTTAAAACATTCTTGTTCTCAGTCAACTAGCATTACCTCATTAGTCTTCTGCGCGGAGATACCCCATGTGGGGCGATTCATGCGCTTTATAAATGAGCAAAATAAATAAATAAATAAAATAATAACTGATGGCACAATTGGTGTGTCCCTCCAGGTCACAGGACAGGTCCAGGAACTCACTTATGTTATGTCAAGAGACTGGCCTAAGCCTCAGCATGCATACAAGATTAGTATGACACTGATATGTCACCTTTACCATCCATCTACACCAGGGGTCTCCAACCTTTTCTATATTGAGAGCTAATTCTGCTTAAGGAAAGTCCTGACGAGCTACTAGCATATTTCATCGCTGTAAACTGCTGATGATATGTATTACCATTACACTGTGACCACCCTAAGCACGATTATCAGTAGTAACCACCCAAACATTCAAGGTGAAGTTATCAGCAGAATGCTAGAAAATTGTTTATCAAAATCACTTTCCACTTTGAGCAATGAAACTCAATTTTCCATAAGAAAAACTTTTCTGAGTTATTTATTTTTCCTTTAACCCCTTGGGCGTGGCCAGAATTTCGCCGCTATGTGGGGAAATTCCAAACGTGCGCAGATCGGTCGGCTCCCGGCCGTCCGATGCACATGCCCACCGCGGCGTCGGACGGCCATGGGGCCGTGCGACGCATGCAAGGGGTTAAAAATCAATCAGTTTTCCTTTTTAGAAAATAAACAGTCGCTAAACATCAGCTTTTCGTTTTCATTGAGTACCGCCATGTAAAAATGCCTCTCATGGCCATATTCTTCTTTCAATACCCAGGTATTGGAATCATAGGCCATGCTTGCTCACCATGACACTACGAAAGCCTCTGTTATGCTAATAATGCCCATCATTAAACCAGGGCTACCACTTTGCCACAGCTGGATGCCCAACATATATTAATTATAGCCATTATTATGTGAGAAGTGGTTGCCACTCTGCCAGGAAGTGTTAAAAGCAGGCCAGTCATGCTCTTTAAATGTCAGTGATGGCAGCAGGTATGTAATTACTAGACTTGTATGCACAAAATAGTCAAGGATGAACATTTTATGGCTATGGCACAATTATACCATGAACGGGCACAATTGCGTCAGAGATAATACTCTTATGATCGGGACAGCATACATATTTGGCAGTCCTTGACACTAGGAGTAGCTTTAAGGAATCAACACTGTTTATTAGGGAAGGACACAATGTCACACACCTACACAAAAGTGAATGTGAGGCGTCTAACTTTCACTGCCCTGGATGCATACTCTATTCTCCTCAGCTCTTTGGTTGATTATGCTCCCAACTAACACATTTTCACTCTAGTTCTTGCAGTCACACACTTTGGTGGGTCAGCCCTGATTACTGCTGCTACTATTCTTTGATCTCGCACATGGTGCGACTAATAGAGCGGGCGTATAAGATGGCCAATCTACTTCTTAGGTAGATTTAAAGTGGATAATAAAGATGGTTCATATGATGCCGTAGCCTCCACACATGCTTCAACACCCTCCGCAAGACCTTCAAATGGATCTTCCCCCAAATCCAGGAAGAACTTCACCCACGCATTCATCACCAGCCGGCTGGACTACGGAAACGCCCTCCACGCCAGAATCAACAAATCTCTACTCCACAAACTCCAGACCGTCCAGAACGCCGCAGCCAGACTCATCCTCAGCATCCCAAGACAAGACCACATCCCCAAGCACATACGAGTCCTCCACTGGCTCCCGTCGAAAAATTAGTGACCTTCAAGCTGCTCACACACAGCCCACCACAACACCGGACCCAATGCCTCAACAAAAGAATTTCCTTCTACGCACCCAAAAGAAAACCGCTGACCAGGCCTTGGCCGAAATTCCCTGCATCCACAGAGCCAGAACAGGAGGCAGTTCCTTCTCCTACATTGCGGCCAAGACCTGGATCAAAGTCCCCCTCAGCATCTTTTGAAACCCCACACTGCAAGCATTCAGGAAAAGTCTCAAGACCTGGCTTTTCGAATGACCGGAGCTGCCCAAATCCTCCACCCCCACACCCCCCAGCACCTTGAGACCCTCACGGGTGAGTAGTGCACTCTATGAATCCCTGACTGATTGATTAATAGATAGGCCAACACAGTGTGTGTTTGAGTGATATCAAGAGGCCCTGCCATTTGTTTGGCTGTCTGTAACTCTTACAGGTAATGAAACAAGCAGTACGGCCTTCTTTAATATACACAGAATCTATGGGTTTGGCTTGGTTTGGCTTCACCTCTGAGAGCTACTTTGAGGGTGCTGGTGAGCTACCAGTAGCTTCCGAGCTACTGGTTGGAGACCCCTGATTTAGACAGTTTCCACTTTAGGAGGAACTGTTTTGGCTACAGAGCTACTCTTAGAATTCGAACATTTATGTTGGCCTGGCATGAAAGCCTGGTAATATGGCAGTTGGTATGTTTGCTATCATGTTACCGGCCAATTAGAAGTTTTCCAAGTGTAATGGGGAAAAAAGGAAATCGGCATTAATACATGTAAATGTGGTTGTACTTGAAAAGCGCACTGCAACTCCATGGAGTATCCTGGCGCCTAGACCGCTGGGAACCCGTCCTGGTTTTCCCTGGGAGATGGTCCCTTTCTGGGTATCTCCAAGGTGAAACCAGGCATCCCCGGCGTCTGTGGGGGGCCGTTGTAGAGATGAGGCAAGCTTAATGCCCAGAGTTGCCGAGTGTGTTGCCTGGTTAGAGTAGGCACCGAGGCAAGAATTATCAAGTCCGTTATGAACCTGGTCCACAACCCTGCTGCGTCAGGAATTGAACCCTGGTCCCAGGCCATTCTCTGCTTACGGGTCTACCGCCTCTAACCAGTGAGCCACACCACTCCACTTAAAGTTCATGAGTTCCGGGCCTCTTCCTGGATACCTATTGCACCTGCATTTAGCAGATGGACAGGTCTGGAAGTCAATGTCCTACGACAGTACCTGGGAGTACTAGGAGCAGTAATACTACACCAATTGTAATTGTATTTAAGCTGTACACTGGAATGGTTAGTCACAGGAAATCTGGATCTCTCACAATGGACTGTTTCCAGGTGAACCTCTGTGATTGTGCAAGTATGCCCAAAATGTTTAATGCCCTAGAAAGAGGTTTAAACCAGCAGAGGTAAAGTGCTCTGATACCCTTGTGGGTCATGTTCGCTCTATATAAAACGTTATAAATAAAAGTAAATAAATAAGAGGCAGATTTCTGACTGTCTAAGCTCTGCTTTTTGAGCCCTACAGCGGTAGGCAGTGGCTCAGATGAACAATCCACCAAAGGTGTTTTAGGTCCATTTCATCAAGACTGATGCAGGTATATTTACAGCTTATTCCATTCTCCCTCCTCACTCCTTGTTTGCTTGCATCAGTAACACTGCGTTCCTATCCTGTTGCCCTTTTGTGTTCACCTTCATCATCTTTCGGGAGGAGCTGTTCTCAAGAACAGATTTGTGACAGAGGGTTATTGAACGAATGCTCGATGGATAGATACTCCATCGAATCTGATGGCTTAGAATCTGCACCTGAAGTATGTATTTGATTCGACATAAAGAATCTGAGCTATTCAACAATGCTACTTCACATTTCAATTACATTTGTAAATGTTCTACTCAAAATCCAAATCCCATAAATACGTATAAGGCCTAAGAATGCGATAGCATTGTTTTCAAAAACTACTTTTAAAAAATCTGCCTTTTTTTAAAACATCTTAGACCAAACTCTACCTTGCATTCTACGGCACAAAAAATTTAATTTCATTAAAAATCTGTATTGCTGAATTGGAAACATACTTTTCTGTCTCATCTACTTGCATCCTAAGTCATGGATTTCCTACACATTCTTGTGTTTGTTTCTCTCCTAGCATATAACAACTTACCATCCTTTAATAGGATGAGGTACGTCCTTCCACTGCTCCACACCAGATACACACATTTTTCATTTGGTTTTGCACTACATGGGAGTACACACATTTTCTTACTTTCACTTTCATGCGCAACGTTCATCTCAAATCCCCACCACCCACACAGACATCAGCTGTTCAACTGCACACCATGTTTCCACTATCACTTTTTAAAGTTTTAAATGACTTTGTTTTTCTTTTGGAGATCCCAGCAGTTTCTTGCCAGAGTGTGATTTTCTATATGTGCTTTAGTTCCTTTTTAGGTCGAGCCTAGCTGCAACGCGCATGCACAGCTACCTCTGCTAGACTGATGTAGTAGAGTATGGGAAAGAAGCCCCACCTACTCTCTGCCTATATTTTTCATTGGATTGTGTCATTGTCTTTTGTAGATACTGCCTTCGGATTTGTTAATAGTCTTGTTAGTCCCTCCTTAGTACGGCTGTGTCTTCATTTGTAACCTCCCAAGGCTACTGGCCCTTTTACTTCGGTTGTTACATGGGACATGTTATTTAGTCTGTAAGCAATATTTACTTTATTGAGATTCTCTTACTGCAGGCCGCACATGTGCTGCCTCAGCTGAAACCGCTTGTGTTTTTAGACCATGGGCGGCTGCTTTGTACCATTTTGACCCGGCATTATCTTGTGTCTGTTTTAAATCCCACACCCTCCCTCCCAAGTAAAATGGATTTCGAAATTATTAATGAATTAAGTCATATGAATTCCAGGTAGCACACACTCCTGTGCTAATGGGCTGAAGCAGACAATAGGACATCTGTGTTACATGTCATCTGTCCTAAAGCCACCTGACAGGTTGTTTTCAAAAGCCTGTTTTATTGACAACACCACCATCACCACCAATACCAAAACCACCACCAATACCATCACTACCTTTAACACCACCAATACAACCACCACAAAAACCACCACCACCAATACCACCACCACCAATGCCAACACCTCCAATACCGCCACCACCAATACCACCACCACCACCAAGTGCATCACCACCACAATACCACCACAAGCAATACCAATACCACCACTACCAATACCAATAACCACCTCAGCGCCTCTCGCTCACTAGTAATAGCAGGGGCACCACAAGGCCAGAGCTGCAGCCGAGACCCTCCATGCCTGCCATAAAGCACAGCCCACCCTGCACCAGGAGGTGAAGCCAGAGCCCTACTACAGCTGGAGTGTTTTTTATAAGGCCAAAGATAGAAATGACATTACACAATGCCACACTGCACCCTCAAATCACGGACAGGGCAGGAAATAGACCCGGCTCATCCTCCTGAGCCACAACAGTGTAATCACAGAGTGAAAGGTGTTGGAGCGCTTAGTTAGTATTTATAGCTCGGATCATATGTAACTATTGCTTCACACTTTGTGTCTGTCTAAATTGCAACATTTACACATCTTCTTCTTGGCGCTATTTATCACTACTTTGAAGACATCGCAGGATGGTCTCTTCCTCTGATATTTGCAATCTAACAAGCCGCCAAGAAGGTCCATTATTGCAATGCGATATGTCTTACATTTGCGAGAGTCTAAGCTATTAGAATTGTTAATGACAATGCCTTTTATTTATGTTTTAAAACCCAAAACATAAATAAAAGGCATTGTCATTTACAATGCCAATAGCTCAAACTCTTGTGAATGCAAGACCTATTGCATTGCAAATGCTTGTTATACACAGCAGTTCCATAAAAAGTGTTGACCATTTAATCGAAAGTATGATCTAGAAGGTATGCTTCTACTTAAATGCATATTGTCTCTCAGAGCCTTCATTACTAATAGAGGTTATATCTCTATGATAGCTATACTTTGGGTTCTCTAGAAGAAAAGTAAGCTCAAACATATCCCATTTTCCTTCCATTTCAATTAGTCTGCTTTCCCCACCACCACCACCCTAACCCCCTTGGCTAAAAGGTATTTTGTACTGCATTACAAGGTACATTTACCAACCCAAGTTCTGAGCAGATCTCTTAGGGTTAGAGGTTGAAACACAACAAAGGTGATGGGATCTAAGAATTTGGACTTAATAACTTCAAGCACTTACATATTATGGTTGTCCTGTTGTGTTTTATCTAGGACCCCGATCCATATTGTGACCTTATGCCCCTATACGGCTATAATCAATACATATCCCTATAATGGCATAAACGATCAGAGCCATATTTCAGTAACTCGTCTCTGCAGCTCATTACAGTACATGACACAGCAGAAGCCACTTCCTTAGATTCCGAGATAACACTCCGAGTTCTTTCAACAGATAAAACCCCCAGCAACCTGGGAAAGCCCGCTTGCTTTGTTTTGATTAGTAATAGAACTCTAACGAGCACTGTAAGAACGACCAGTTCTTAGTGACATCTTTATTGACGTCTTATGTCCAAAAACTTACGTCAAACAAGGCACCTTTCAGGTATAAATAATACCAACTTTGCCTTAAGCAAGCGCAATGGTGGTGGTGAATACAGGAGCAGAACAGCTGTCCCTTGCAGAGCCCAGCAGATGCGAGAAGCCCACGGACGCTGCCCCTCCTCCTCCTTGACGCGCTGAGAAAGACGCTGTCTTTTCTCCTGCGGAGAAAATCCAGCTCCGGCGTTTCCAGCCTACCCTCGCGGGTAACTGGAATATCGAGTCCTGAGAGGAGATAACAGACCTCCAACATTCTATTCCAGAGGTACGGTGTTAACTAAACCCTTAGAGAGAATTCTTGAAGCAAACCCTTGGCAAAACCAACTTAACTTAAACTGCTACTTACTTACTCCCTCCCAAGTATTAGGCGTAGGTCAGGTACACCGGGGTAGGCGTAGTTAGAAGCACCAGTTGAGGACGTTAGCCAAATGTATATATGAATGTATATATTTTATTCATTTTAACTATCGTATGGCTAAGAAACCATATCAATGCTTTTACAGTGTTATTTCACAATACTGCTTTTACTGTACGCACTTTTTATAATAACAAGTCTTGCAATTGTGGCAATTCATTTCTCTTGCATGAGAAGAAAGACTGTTCAATAAATAATACCTTTTATTGAAAACGCCCGTCTCTCTATTCTCTGCATACTGGTGAAAGTAATCTGCACAACTGACTGAGTGAAATAGCGGTCTATTGTTTCACACGACTCTAGAGATTGACTCTTATTCTGAGGAGCAAAGTTGTCATGTTAATGCGGTTGTTGGAAAACTGAATCCCTTCTTGTGTGAGCCAGGGAAGCTGATCACTTCCTATTCAGTCAAGAAGGTTTCCAGTGACCTCTGAGCTAGCTGGTACAAACCCAATTAAGTCTAACATAGTCAGTAGAGACCTAGAAGACGGCACTCCTACGTCTATCCTGCTGTTTATGTTATTCCAATGCGCAGGGCCTATAAAGAAAATAGGAACTACACTACATGGCGCCCAACGTTTGGTAAGGCGATAAAACTAACGCAAGACGTTAGAGTAACTCAGTCGTGCTTTTTCACACAGACCCTTTTTCCCGTAAATACTCCAATAGACGTCTGGAGTGGGTGAAAGGTTAAAATCCGCCCGAACTTAGTAGGAAGAGATTCCTATGTAAAGCTCTGGTTTATTCAACGTTGAAGGATACAGTGTTCCAAAATATTGTGCACCTAATCTTTGTCTCCTTGGAGACCTGCTCTGCAAAACTTTCATTTATACAATATCAGAAGAAGAAAACAACGGAACCGTTGAAACCGCAGTAATTGCGACTCAGCAGGGTCCCGATGTTACAGGAATTAATTAACCGGGTGCGATTATCATTCCAGTCAACATAAGAAAAACTATAACGTTAAAACTTATGGAAAACGGACTGACCACACAAGGTGGCACAGTCGTCTTCGTGATAGAGGCACACGAATATCGGCAGACAGAGGTATTCTATTCTTGGATAAAATTTCCAGCGGCAAACGCTACAACACATGAGTTCCACTATTACAAAATAGAGGATCCACCGGATGAGTACGCTCCTTTCGAGGAGATTGAAATCCCATTAAAATACCAAGAGCATCTGCTCTGGCTTAAAGAAGCCTTAAAACACAATGATCATATTACCAGGCTCGGTCCACTAGGTAGACCAGGAGCAACGTGGACGGTTCTAGCCAGCTACACACCACATCCAGACATTGCAAAAATTTCAAAAGAAGAACTTTTAGCACAGCTAAATACATTAATTAAAATACATAGACAATTAGTCCAATATGTAATGCGGACTGCAACAGTCCAAACAGCTGTTAATGTTCCACAGCTGACCCCTCATCAGGGGAACACAAATAAAATTACACCACAGAACATACAATCATGTCTTGGTAAAACACCCATAAAACCGGAACAAATTCCTGTCTGGTTAGCGCAGAAAATTACTCAAATAGAGGCAGTATTTCCGAATACTACCCCTATTGAGAAACACAGAATTCTGACCATCTGCCTTCCAATGGGGGTCGCACCACATGTGGAGGACTGTGACACTTGGGGTACAGTTTTTTCTTCCATTTACACAAAAACACATGGTGTTCCGTCCATGGCGGTAATACCAGATGTGCTAAAACAGATTCAGAATGAATACAGTCCAGAACCTGCTTTAACTCTTGGTATAAAATTACTGAAAGACTTCAAGCAGGTCTCGGCTATATTACTAGCCAATATAAAAGGAGAAGCAGCATCTGTGGCGATCCGCCAGAAATTGAAGGAAACAGATTTAAAAGATCAACCGATTGAGCTTGCCAGAATTATAGAAAAATGCTGTGAAGAATTAGGTAGAGATAGTTTGGGTGGGAAACCAGTAAAACCCCAACTACTCGAAAATCCTGAAAAATTATTTATTAAAAATAATTTAAACACTGCTAAAAAGAGCTGGGATGGAAATAAACAATCCACTCCCAAAGAAAAAGTTTTCCAGTCCAGAGGAAGGTCTCTTCGACGGTGGGAAAGAACTCCGACGGTGGGAAAGAACCAGTCTCCCCAGAGGGAGCACTCTGAGAAAAGATATAACTTTAGAAATAGGGATAACTTGAAAAAGCCTGATAGATATCAAAGTATTGATACACGTCCCTCTCGATCTTTTTAGCAGAAATCGGAAAGAAGAGGACGGTCAGACCCAGGAGAGCACACCAAGTCCAAAGACAAGGAACCTGTTTAAAGTAAAAAATCACAATTTCCAAGAAAGAAGGTAGCCAGTATTAGAGTAATCGAACATGCCGTGAATACTGAGGACACAGCTGAAAAATGGGGAGTGGGCACAGACAATGCTAGACAGTGCTGCAGAAATCACCATAGCTCGCAAGATCCTGATAAGTCATCTGGAGACAGTGGACACGAATGAATACATTCAAGTAGAAACTGCTGACACCAGAGTTAGCGAACCTCATAGGATATACGAAATAACACTGCGTTTAGAGGGTGATAAGACTAGGAAAATAAGGGGTCTATTTTGGGATAACCTCTCTAAAGGCTATGATATCCTGTTAGCTGAGAAAGATTGGCCCCCGGAGTTTGTCAGGGAGTGCCCTCATGGCGAAGAAATGATTATGCCTGCCTTCTCAAATCACATTCCAATTCACACTAAATATATATATGCAAGGAAATGGGCAGTAGCTCAAGCACCTGCACTATATAAGAATCATGTAGGATGGGATGAGGACTCTCCTCCTCACAAAATCCAGTTAAAAAGTCAACCGACTGCACGAAGGCAGTATCCAATTAAGCAAGAAGCTAAAAAAACAGGTCAAGGAGATTTTAGATCAACTTGAATACCAAGGGGTAATTGAAACATGCACCTCTCAAACGAACAATCCTTTGTTTCCTGTCTCCAAACCGGACGACTCATATCGTCTAGTTTTGGACTACAGACACCTTAACTCATGTTGCAAAACATTTGCAGTACAACATTCGCATAGTGCTGCACTAATGAATAACATAGTTTGCAAAAAATATAAAACAACATTAGACATATCTAATGGTTTCTTTTGTCAAAATATTGCACCAGAAAGCAGATACTTGACCGCTTTCTCAATAATGGGGTCACAGAAAAATTTCTGTAGGCTCCCACAGGGATTCAAGAACAGCCCAGGACTATTCTCAGCCAGAGTAACAGAGTTACTACAAATATATGATGATGAGGCATTATCTTATGTCGATGACATCTATCTAACAGACGACGACTTGGATACTCACTTGAAAAGGGTGAACACCATAATACTTGGGTTCGCTGCAGAGGGTTACAAATTCAACTTTAAAAAGTCAAGAATTGCCCATCTGACAGTCTTATTTTTAGTATACGAATTTGTCAAGTGAAGGAAAACGCCTAGCGGACAACTTCTTAGAGAAGTGCGCTGTACTCCAAGTACCAAAAACGCGGAAGAACTTACAATCGATTCTAGGCTTCCTGAATTTCGGTAGAACTTACATTCTAAATTATGCAGAGAGGGTTAAACCTCTCTACGAATTAATTAAACCTGATTTTAAACCAATCAACTGGACTCAAAAACACACAGAAATTTTGAGATCACTGCAAACAGACATGTTAGCAAAAACAAAATTAGAAACACGTGACAATACACGCAACCTTGTAATCCGAGTCATCCCAGGAAGATGCGGATTCACGAACCTGACCTCTAATGAGAGAGAAACGGTACCAATAACTTACAAATCACATTTGTACACAAAAGCTGAAATAAAATTCCGTTCGACAGAAAAAATTCTAACTGCGGTTCAGACTGCTGTAGCAAAAGAAAGGGCCCTAGCTTAAGGTAAACGAATAATAATCGTTACACCTATACCTGCTTTAGAAGTGGTAACTAAAGCGAGCATTCCAAATGCTAAAGCTCTGCATCCAAGATGGATCCAATGGGTTAATTCTCTTGCTGCAACAGACGTAGTGTATGAATTTGATCCTAACCTAAAGACACAGGAATTTTTACAATATGAATATGAATGTCCTCTGCCAATTGAAATCCTGCCTCTAGAACAATACGGAAGCATCATATACACAGATGGATCAGCACAACCCGCAGTTGGGGGTAAACATGCTTACAGTGCTGCGTCCGCGATTGTTAAAGGTCGGTGGCACAAAGGAAAATTTAGACCACTGGTCACTAAGACGCAATCTCTAGGAGATTGTACTGCTCAGCGAGCTGAAATCAGATCTTTAAAGATGGCGCTTGAAAATGCAGAACATGAATTCCCGACACTAATCATGTGCGATTCGCATTTTTGCGTCCACTCTTACAATAATGAGTTGCAGAGCTGGGTTCAAAATGATTACAAAGATGACACAGGTGCCACAATCAAGCATAAAATGCTTGGGAAACAAGTAGTTCTTTTACAGAAAGGACTACAAAAGACTCACGTGATACACACTCTGAGTCATCAACGTGATGGCGTTCACGTTGCAGGGAATTCTTTGGCTAATACAGCCATATCGGAAGCAACTAAACCGGCTTCCGTAGCCACAAAAAAGCGTTCCGAAAAATACATAGACGGGGAAACCATGCTGGCAGTAAAAACGTCCTTAAAAGGCGACTGTGCAGCACTAACCGTGAACTATCCACTCAATTATGCATACGTGATTGATGCAAACTCCGGTCCGTTTGCTCGAATCCCTGGAGTGGGGGATAGGGTAATTCCAAACACGAATCGGAGAAAGTTATTAATAGCAGACGCACACATGGATGAAGGTCCAAGGCACAAACAGATGAAGGAATCTCTGACCGAATTACAATCAGTATACTGGTGGCCGGAGATGAGCCTGCACCACTATAAATATGTAAAGAACTGTCCAGACTGCGACAGAGATCGCAGCAGCGAGTCAAGCGGAGTAATGCCATGGCCTAGTATATAGGTAGCATAATGCTGTCTATATGCAATCCAGCGTCCTATTAATTGTTTAAGACTACATTCACTATAAAAATGTGGCCCCAGCGCTCGGCTGACGCCAAAACTGTTATAAAAGATCTGCGAGTCTTTATCGGCACATACGCAATTGCCATGTTTCATTCTGACCAGGGTCCTGCTTTCAGCTTTCGAGCTTAGAAGGAGGCTATGACCAGTATGGGCATTGGGTTGCGATTCTCTTGTCCATTTCACCCTGAGGGGAACAGTGTAGTGGAAAGAAAAAACCGAGACATAAAGCAATCTATAACGGCGAAGGTATTAGGTTCGGGTGATGGGTGGGTCAAACATTTAATAAGTGTCCAACGTAGTCTAAATAATTTGCCAAGAAATTCTCTAAAAGGTTTCAGCCCGTACGAACTATTGTTCAGAACTAGAATGCATGTTCAGGATCTTGATAGTCAGGCTTCAGTGGTAAAAGATAAGAATAAAGACTTTGACATCAAAGATCGTTTGGCTGTTTTACAGGACTTGAATGAAACAAGAAAATCCTTAAGCAACATAAAAATAAAGCAACAGCCAACTACCACTGAAGATACACCACCAGTCCCAGCAAGACCTGTCTGGATTCCAGAAATTGGGGATCTGGTCAGGAAGAAAATAGCGGTGAAGAAGGAATTTGGGCCTTCTTACAGAAAAGCAGTACCTGTCTTAGCAATCAACGGAACAAGATCAGTAGTACTACCGCCCCTTGCTGTTAAAAAGGAGAACAGAGTTGTATCAATCGACCTGGTAAAACCACAATCAAGTGGCCTATAATCAACAGTAGGCCAAGTGGACTACCAAGAAATAACAGAATACCCAAATTTGCAACAATCCAAGATGTTCAAACTGAAAGATTAATCACATTTGATAAACCTGCAGTGCACAGAGAGGGACTATGCAATAATGCCATGGAACTCGTGCCTCTTGAAACACAGATTGAAACAGTTCGTCATGAAACTCCAGTCTACAATGATGTGGCATCAGAATGTGCTAATGAAAGACAAATGGAGAAAACAATACCAACAATTGACAGAACTGCCTCTGGTTACTTCATCAACTTCGATAACTTTTCTGAAGATCAAAACAACCCTGAAGTGACGCCAGAAACAAAGACTTTTAAAGAAAAGGCAACAGAACTCTTTCATCAACTCAAGGAAACATTTCTGAATGCACCTTTGTTTGAGCATTGGATTGTATCAGGGGTACTTATACTCCTACTATGCCTAATTTTGGTTTTAATTTTAGGAAAGTTTATTACAGTTCAATGGACACAGCAAGTCAGAACATCAACTTAGTTCTGAAACCACACAAATCATCTCACGTCAAGAAAAGAGGACTATCATCAGTAAATGTCACAGCCATTCCAATACACGGCGGGGTAGTGTGGTACAAGACTGACTATGAAGTATACGGCCCGGTCGAGATCTTGAAATATCCTCACCAGTTCAAGGTTTCATTAAGTGACTTTGTAAAACCAAGTACATTCTCTGATGATTGGGATTTTGAAAGTATAAATAATATGATGTCTGATTTAGTGTTGTCAGCAAAATTTACAGAACATGGGGGCATATTATCAAGGGGGTTTATCTCCGCTTTTTTGGCTTTAAAAGCCAAGAAAGCGGAGATAAAATTATCTCTCTATTACCTAGCTGTTGCTAACACCAGTTAGCGACAGCTAGTAGGAGATAGCGATCATCTTGGGCCCCACTTTGCATGTCAGTGATATTTATCACTAATGACATGCAAATTGGGTGTGCCAAGATGTTAGCGACTGGAAACAGTCGCTAACATCGCTATCCCCTATTACCAACTTTTGGAGATATTCGCGCTAAGCGCAATTATCTCCAAAAGAAACACCTGCCCTGAGCAGTTCTTAGCCATGTTATCCAATGGGAGGTGGATAACATGGCTAAGAGCATTAGCTCGGTAATGCATGAATATCGCGGACTTTTCAGCGATATTCATGCATTGCGGCCGATTTTTATCGCATTTGCGATAAACCTTGGTAATACCAAGGTTTATCTGCGATAAAAATCGCCGCAGCTTAGCGGTAAATTTTTGACTCTAACCAAGCAATAGCGATAATTATTGCTATTGCTTGGTAATATGCCCTATGATTATTTACAAGGTTCGTCTAATTATGAACAGATGTACTGCTTTTCACATTACGCAGACCACTACTTACATAAATCTGCACAACCTAGAAATGTTTTTAAACATAACCAATGGGAACATTGTGCTACTCCACCTAAAAGTAGTTCAAAAACATTCTATGAGAAATTCAAGTACCTATATTTTCATGTATTTCAAATACGCCATTTCAAATGCAATATGTATTTTGGGGTGGGTAGGAATACACGCACATCTTATTGCTTTAATTTTTAGTAATTTGATGGACATAAATTCGTGGAGTGGGTGTTGTGTTTTATCTAGGACCCCGATCAATATTGTGACCTTATGCCCCTATACGGCTATAATCAATACATATCCCTATAATGGCATAAACGATCAGAGCCATATTTCAGTAACTCGTCTCTGCAGCTCATTACAGTACATGACACAGCAGAAGCCACTTCCTTAGATTCCTAGATAACACTCCGATTTCTTTCAACAGATAAAACCCCCAGCAACCTGGGAAAGCTACGCTTGCTTTGTTTTGATTAGTAATAGAACTCTAACGAGCACTGTAAGAACGACCAGTTCTTAGTGACATCTTTATTGACGACTTATGTCCAAAAACTTACGTCAAACAAAGCACCTTTCAGGTATAAATACTACCAACGTTGCCTTAAGCAAGCGCGATGGTGGTGGTGAATACAGGAGCAGAACAGCTGTCCCTTGCAGAGCCCAGCAGATGCGAGAAGCCCACGGACGCTGCCCCTCCTCCTCCTTGACGCGCTGAGAAAGACGCTGTCTTTTCTCCTGCCGAGAAAATCCAGTTCCGGCGTTTCCAGCCTACCCTCGCAGGTAACTGAAATATCGAGTCCTGAGAGGAGATACCAGACCTCCAACATTCTATTCCAGAGGTACGGTGTTGACTAAACCCTTAGAGAGAATTCTTGAAGCAAACCCTTGGCAAAACCAACTTAACTTAAACTGCTACTTACTTACTCGCTCCCAAGTATTAGTCTTAGGTCAGGTACACCGGGGTAGGCGTAGTTAGAAGCACCAGTTGAGGACGTTAGCCAAATGTATATATGAATGTATATATTTTATTCATTTTAACTATCGTATGGCTAAGAAACCATATCAATGCTTTTACAGTATTATTTCGCAATACTCCTTTTACTGTACGCACTTTTTATAATAACAAGTCTTGCAATTGTGGCAATTCATTTCTCTTGCATGAGAAGAAAGACTGTTCAATAAATAATACCTTTTATTGAAAACGCCCGTCTCTCTATTCTCTGCATACTGGTGAAAGTAATCTGCACAACTGACTGAGTGAAATAGCTGTCTATTGTTTCACACAACTCTAGAGATTGACTCTTATTCTGAGGAGCAAAGTTGTCATGTTAATGCGGTTGTTGGAAAACTGAATCCCTTCTTGTCTGAGCCAGGGAAGCTGATCACTTCCTATTCAGTCAAGAAAGTTTCCAGTGACCTCTGAGCTAGCTGGTACAAACCCAATTAAGTCTAACATAGTCAGTAGAGACCTAGAAGACCGCACTCCTACGTCTACACTGCAGTTTATGTTATTCCAATGCGCAGGGCCTATAGGGAAAATAGGAACTACACTACAGTCCACACCTTGCCCATATGTAATCTGAGTGGGAGATCAATTATAATCGTCCCACATGGCTGAAATAAATCCCACAATGATGAATTTAATGGCTCCTTTACAAGCCCTGTGCTTCGCCAGAACATCACTTTTGTGATGTTCTGGTGGCGCACAGGACTTTGCCATATCTACAAGGCACGTAAAGCCAACCTGCATCACTTTTCATGGCCATGTAGATATGGAGTGAGGCAAGGCAGCGTAAGTCTCTGCATTGCCTCACACTACGATGGGGAGGCGTGCCATGGGCATTACGTGGGTGTTCCCACGTAATACCCATGACATTTGACACACTCCCAGATTTACAACAAACTGTAAACCTGCGAATGCATCAAAAAGCCTATGTCTCTCCAGGGGTGTCATAGGGGAGGCACAACAAGAAGACATACCATTATTTCTCCTTGTTTTTTCCTCTTTCTCTATTTGAGCATTGAATATTTTTGTGCAGGAAGGTGTCTCTTTCTGCACAAAACCAATCATTCCTACAACGCAGACATCCTTACACCATGGTGTACGGGTGAATTTTTCGGCTCATGGCAGCCAACTTATTAGCATCAGAGTGAGGAAAGAGGACAATAATGTACCATATTGGATAGATGCAGCTCATTCCTGGCAGTTTTTTTACCGTAGGGCAGTGCAGCATGAAGGCTTGCGCGCTGCCCTATGGAAATATATTGTGAATGAGGGCCTCAATATTTTGGAAGGGTGACTGTTTGAAAACATTTGGAGAGTGTTTTAATCAGTTTTGTTATTTTGCTTCTCTGTATCATCACAACTTTTTGGAGAAATGTACTCACCCTTATTCATTTTGGTAGAGCACATACTGGCACTGCTTGATGTGGGAAACTTTTGGTGCATCTTTTTTTATGACACATAAGATTATAACAATGTTGGCTGTATGTGCTCAGTTCTATATTTTTTATACACAGGGAAAAAAGTTGGCAATCTGTGACTTTCTGAATAATTACTTAAGTTACCGGGAGAGGCACTTGGTTTATATTTGTATTTCACTTTACCCAGCCTCTTTCACCACTTGATATGGGCACAACCTAATTCCCTAACGATTAAAGACACAGGGAAGCAGAAGTTTTCACATTAAGACCCCATTTTACTTACCGACAATTCTTAACCAAAGCCCAAAGTTCTAATATGCAAATAAAGCTATGATAGAACATCAACTATCACCACTGGTTTAGAATACCATAAGTGTACATGTTATAGTACATACTTCAGATTGAGACTTTCTTGTTGCTCTACTTTATACAAGACTTACTACTCAAGATAGCAGACGTTGATTCCCTCTATCCGCACAACATTCCACAACCTACTTAAGAACTCCAACAGCTAATCAGTTTGATTGGCTATCACATTTATCGGTTTCTTCAAATCAAAGCATTCTGATATAGTTGATATGACAGACAGTATGTATCACTTTCAAAAACCTGATACTGATATTTGCATTAAAAAATCATGCCATTTTGATGACAATTGTGAACTTGAGGGCTCACCTGAGGGCAATGATAGAACAGGATGGAATGAGGGATCCATTTCTGGAATCCAACACTTTGCATCAAAATCACAGCTTCTCCACGGTGGAGCAGGTAATGCTGTAGTTCGCAGATGACTTGATTGGAACACTGCAACTTTCGGTGGCATTACCTGCAAGCGTATGAAAATATATTTGATAACATAAAATTTTTATTCAAATTATATTTAAAGACTTTTACCTTTACAAGGTGGCATGTTGCAGGCGCCAAAGATGATTTGTAACCCCTAAAAATAAATCCATAAATGTACAGCAAACTGTTCCTTCAGTAACAATATTTCTGGTGAAGACATATTCTTCTTACAGATTCCTCAACTTTGAATACTTCTTCCAGGCTTCCGCCTGGTCTGGAAAATATTTATTCCCAGGAATGAATATGCAGTCCAGCTATGTAGCCCATGCAGACCCACTTCTGGAAGTGATTTCACTAGCATAAATCTGGCGCTAGCAGGCATACTCAGTTCAGTTCCTCAAATTTCTTTATCTCCTCATACTGGCATGCGGAGAGGTGCTTAGAATACAACACATAATATGCCTGCATGCCTTAGGAGCTTATTAATCACACCATCTGCACATTGTGAAGGAGGGAGGGTGATAGAAATCTGCAATAAGATAATGCATTTACCAAAAAAAACTTTACTGAAGGTAAGTAATGGCTGACACAGTCTTTAACACGGAGCCGGCCCCATCCCAGAGACCTGCCACTAATGTCTGTTGCATCTGACTGGAGTCCATCCCCAGCAGCAGAAACAGTTTGCCATGGCTTGATCCCACACAGACTGCATTGGGGACAAGCACAGACTGCCAATGGGCCTGTGGGTCTACTAGTGTAAGCCGGCTCCTGCACCTTGGACCGGCAATTAATGGTGGAGGAGTTACAGACAGAGGCAAGACTACAATCTTGCGGCTGTGGATCTCCTCTCGCTGGTGGAATTCAGATGGTGGTGGGCTCTGTGACTGCCTGGTGGCCCCAGAGGCCATGGCAACATTAACAGGGAGCTCTGTAAACTGCCATCGGGCTCACAGGTGTTCCTGCATGCGCTTCAGTCTGTACCCTGACTCTGTGAACAACAATATTTGAGGGGGAGGACCCCATTGGTGGGGGGGATCATGTCTGGATTTCTCTGCTTTCCTCCTGATGGTGAGACTCATGTAGTGGAGGGTGTTGTTGTACGGCTTGTACCTTTCCGGTAAAACTGTACATTTGTTGGACAACATAAATGTCAGGATTGGGCCGTACTGATTTTGTGCACACCCTCCTTATCTCTTATCTTATAGTCCTGCTAGTCGACTGTGCACCATCTGCACCACTAACCTAACAGGGTAACAAATGTGTGTGCAAGCTAGAACATGACAATCTTGACTCACCAAGGAAAATCATGGTGACAGATCTAGAACCTTTTCAATTGGACTATACTCAAAGAAATACTCAGCAAGGCGTTTTAATATATATTGAAACACTGTGATAATCAGTAGAATGAAAAAGAGTAGTGTAATTAGCATTATGAGAATAATGAAAAAGATGAACAATTCCACCATTCTGCTAAAGCAGAGAATATATGCTGGCATATAAATGATGTGTATAGTGTACTCCAACCTAGCGGTCCCTAACCTAATCTTGCCTAGGGTAGGGAATCTGCCACGCTTCCTTCCTTTCCCCATTACCTACGGGGAAGTGTCATCAGGCTGTCAGCCTTGGAGTGGAGGTGAACATCCTTCGTGTTGGTAAACAGGAAACCGCTGAGCTGGAATCCCGACATGCAGTGAACTCACAGTGTCAGCTGAGTGCTCCTCTGCCCTAAACAAGGAAGTGGTTCTGTATATATAATAAACAGCAACCATGTGGCCATGTCAAAACCCCAGTCAGGAAACAATTGTTCATTCTACTTTGATAGCTTCGTTGCCTACCAGACAATACCAAAAATGCCATTTGCGCAGTGAACATTATCCCGAATACTGAATGTTCAAGGTGTCATGATAGTGTGCCTATGAAGTGGAATTGTAAGCAATGCAGATTCAGAGAATGTTATCCTGGGCGTGCAAATATATGTCAAAGTCACTGTGTTTAAAAAAGAAAGCAACTTAAGAAACATGAGCATGTAATGGTGGTGTTTCTTACCAGGCCTATCCTGACCATATGACACCCACCCCTTGGACGTGAGTCGATAAAAGCTATCCCCAGACAAATGTTAAATATAAAGGTCAATAGGTATAAAAACCCACTAAAATCTAAAAAAGCATCACGATTCTTTAATAGTAATGAGCATAGTGAAAGCCACAAAAATTTTAAAAATATAAGTTATATTAAAACTAAAAACAAAACATTTTGCATTTAAAAGAAAACCAAATTAAAAAAGTCCCACAACTTGAAACTGCCAGATTGTTTATGTGTTCCGAGATGTAGATGAAACATTACTGTTCCCAGCAACTGCAGATGATTATCCCAGAGGCCCCCATCAGATGAAATCCATAGAGCAAACATGTTCCCATCCACCCCCCTCAGCAGCCGCCACAGGAGGAACAGCCAGCGTGGGATACGCAGAAGCCGAGCCAAGATCCAGATTGCTAGAAGCAGAAGCATCCCAGGAGGGCTTGTAGAATGGGTTCAGAAGCAACAGCAATTGCAAGGGCCAACAGTACAATTGGGCTTTAACGGGCTCAACAGTAGTACAGCCTCCGGAAAATAAACCAGTTACATTTCTAGTCATATGTCCAGGGCACACTCAAAAGTGCACAGAAGACAGGGAAATAAAGGCTGCATGCAGGGTAGCCACTCAGTCTGAAAGTACAAAAACCAGTGTTTATTTAGTTGCTGAAGCAAGAGTGTGCCAAAGCAGAGTTTCATGCGTTCACGACACAGGAGCACATGTATAAGTGCCAGTTCCATTTGGCCTTGTGATGGGACATCCATTGCGGAGCAGAAAAAATAAAAGCACAGTCCCAAAAATCAAGAACAGAATCCGCGGAAGACCTCCAAAAACGTTTCCAAGCACAGAGGGTATGAATGATGGAATAACTTTGAAGACAGTCTGGAAGGAACTAACTAGCCCAGAGTAATTGTCTTGAAAAAGAGAGCCACTCCCACAGAATTAGACATGTTAAAAATTAAGTACACAAGTTCCCCAAAATGTAATGGGAAATTAGTGCAGAGTAGCCACTGTATCTCAGTAGAAACACCATGCAACATGAAGATAAAACGTCGCCTTTGCAGGTGCTAAGGGCACATCCTTCCATAACAATAAGGTTTTCAGTCTGCTCAAAACATCAAAGTGCACATTCGAAAGCTTTATTTAAGGCCAAGTGTTGACTCCCTAACTACCCAGGTAGGTGGAAACATTACTTGGGAAGATCTCAGGGGAGGGCAGATTTTGCACCTGACCACCATGGGACCCACCTCTCCTAGGAACACAGCCGAGCACTGGCGGGAGACCCTCAGGGTGAGAATCCCGAATCTAGAATCGTACGCGCTGCACTAGCACCACTCAACAAAGAGACACCACACCGGAGGTTAAGAGAACGTATTCTTTATCTCTTCAAGTAAAAATGGATCTTTATGATCCGCAGTTTCTCAAGTACAGGCAAGCAAGGGCTCAAAGAGTCTTGGTAGGGGTAGGGGAGCGGGACAGTCTCAAAGGTTAAAGTATCCGGCGCACAGCTCTCAATCCTCTAGCTGGGGGATACGGGGTGATCTTGGGTCCAGCCGGACCAGAATAGTCTCTGAGCCGCGATCGAATCAGCAGGGCTCGAGCAAGGAGGTCGTAGTCTTACGGTTTCCGAGAGCCACAATAGGATCAGCAGGGCTCAACAGTTCTCCAGGTAGCAGGGGAGCCACGACAGCGTCAGCAGGGCTCGGTGGTCTTCTTCAGTGGAAAAGGAGCCGCGACAGCGGCAGCAGGGCTCGGTGATCTTCTCAGTTGCAAAGGAGCCGCGACAGCGTCAGCAGGGCTCAGATAGTTCTTCAGATTGTAGGAGAGCCACGACGAAGTCAGCAGGGCTCGGTAGTCTCTTCGGTTGCAAAAAGGAGCCGCGACAAGGTCAGCAGGGCTCACGTAGTCCAGGATACAACTGCCTGATCGTTCCAGAGCCACCCTTGATATAGGACCCCCTTTCTTTGATGTCCGGAGTCCTCGCAGGCGGAGGTCTTAGCACCTGGGGGCTGGTTGTTGGGGGTTCCGCCTCGGCGGCTCCTTTCATCCTTTCAAGTTGGGTCTGGAGGGATCCCAGACACTCAGCAGACCTGGAGCCAGCCCTCAGGGAGGCCGGATGGGTGATCGAAACTCATCTCTCGAGGGGAGGTGGAAAGTGTGACCAAGCTACTCCTCCCCCTCTCGCTCACAGGGAGCGCTCTACCCCCTGGCTGGGGATGGCACCGTCGGCGGAGGTCAGGCTAGGGCCGGGGCGGCCATCTTAGGTGCAGGGACATGGGCCTCGGCTTTGGTTACCAGGAAAATGGGGGACGAGGACGGGAAGCCTAGTGTCGGGGATGTATGTCATGTCGGGAAGGGTCGGGTGGTTCAGGGTCTTGGGGAGCTGCCGGGGTCAGGGGCGACCACGCCACGAGGCCGGGTCCAACACGCATCCCCCCAGCTGAAAGTCAGGGAGAACTACCCATCCTCTGGGGATTCTCCTCGCTGAGGCTGAAGAACCTGGAGAGGCCGTCAGCGTTGACGTGGTCGGTCCCAGGGCGGTGCTCTACTGTGAAGTCCATCCCCTGGAGGGAGACTGACCATCGCAGCAGTTTGGGGTTCTCCCCTCTCATCTGCATGAGCCACCATAAGGGTCGATGATATGTCTGCACTCGGAAGTGGGTTCCGAATAGGTAGGGTCGGAGTTTCTTGAGGGCCCAGACTACTGCGAACGCTTCTCGTTCGATGGTGCTCCATCTCTGTTCTCGGAGAAGTAGCCTTCTGCTGATGAATGCTATGGGCTGATCTATGCCTTCCTAATTGAGCTGGGATACTACGGCCCAATGCCATGTTCGGAGGCGTCGGTCTGGACCACAAACTCTTTGGAGTGGTCCGGGGCTTGGAGTATGGGGGCAGTACACATTGCGGTCTTCAAGGCGTCGAACGCCTTTTGGCAGGAGGGCGTCCAGTGCACGCGCTTGGGCTGCCTTTTGGATGTTAATTCTGTGAGGGGACCCACTATGCTGCCGTAATTCTTTATGAACCTCCGGTAGTAGCCGGTGAGGCCCAGGAAGGCTCGAACCTCGGTTTGGGTGGTGGGTGGTTCCCAGGCCAAGATGGCATCGATCTTCGGTTGGAGAGGGGCAACCTGTCCGCTTCCGACCTGGTGGCCTAGGTAGGTCACTGACCCCTGCCCAATCTGGCACTTGCTGGCTTTCACCATCAAGCCTGCCTGGCACAGGGCAAGCAACACCCTCCGGAGATGCCGGATGTGGTCACCCCATTGGGAACTGAACACCGCAATATCGTCCAGATATGCGGCGCTGAACTCTTCCAGCCCGGCCAGGACTCGGTTCACCAGTCTCTGAAAGATGGCCGGGGTGTTTTTCATCCCGAACGGCACCAGTCGGAAGCGATAGTGCCCGTCTGGGGTGGAGAAGGCGGACCGCTCCTTGGCTCCCTCTGTGAGCGCAATTTGCCAGTAGCCGCAGGTCAGGTCGAAGGTACTCAGGTAGCGAGCCGACCCCAGGCGGTCAATGAGCTCGTCCGCACGGGGAATAGGGTGGGCGTCTGCTTGGGTGACTGCGTTGAGCCCCCGGTAGTCCACGCAGAACCGAAGTTTGGGGACAGCTCCAGGAGCCGCGGCTTTCGGGACCAGCACCACTGGGCTGGCCCAGGGACTGTTGGAGGGCTCGACCACTCCTAGGGTGAGTATTTTCGAGACTTCGGCCTGGATGCTGGTCCGGACTCGGTCAGGCACTCGGTAGGCTCAGTGTCGCACCGGCGAGCTGTCTCCGGTGTCCACGTCGTGTACACACCAGTCGGTGATTCTGGGGACTAACGAGAACAAATGCGAGAACTGCCCCAAGAGCTGGCGGCAGTCCTCACGCTGCTGAGGAGTGAGGGAGGAAGAGAGGTTCACTCTGTCTACGGAGCCATCTTTCTCTTTGGCACACAGGAGGTCAGGCAGAGGCTCCGTTTCCTCTTCTGCTCCGTCGTCGGTGGCCAAGAGCAAGCTCAACTCAGTCCGCACGAAGTGAGGCTTGAGGCGGTTCACGTGGAGGACCCGAAGGGGGTTCAAGTAGGTCACTTGGTTCTTCCTCTCCACAACCTTAAAGTGGCCAGTTCATTTGTCTTGGAGGGCGCAGGGTTTCACCGGGAACATCACCCAGACCTGCTGGCCCGGTTGAAACTCGACCATAGTGGCATTCTGGTCGTACCAGCGCTTCATTTCCTCCTGACTTGCTTCAAGGTTGGCTTCGGCCAACTCTCGGAATTTCCGTGTCTGATTTTGGAGGGTGAGAATGTAGAGGAACACATCGGGGGGAGGTTCCCGGGGGCCGTTTCCCACCCCTCCTTGACCAGGCTAAGGGGCTCCCGGACGGGATGCCCGTACAGCAGCTCAAATGGGCTGAACCCCAGGGACTTCTGGGGGACCTCTCGGTACGCGAACAAGAGGCAGGGAAGGAGGACGTCCCATTTGCGCCGGAGGGGTTCTTCAAGGCCCATGATCATCCCCTTTAGTGTCCGGTTAAACTGTTCCACTAGGCCATTGCCTTAGGGATGATATGGGGTGGTGAATTTGTAGGACACTCCACATTGTTGCCACAGGGACATCATATACTTTGAGATGAAGTTTGTGCCGCGGTCACTCACGACCTCGGGAGAAAATTCCCATTAGCGCCCGGTCCACCACAGGGGCCGTTACGGTGCAGAGGGGAATGGCTTTGGGGTACCGGGTGGCGTGATCCACCAGGACTAAGATGAATCAGTGACCTTGGGAGGTTCTAGGGTCTAGGGGCCCTATTATATCGATTCCGACGCGTTGAAAGGGGGTACTGACGACTGGGAAGGGTTAGAGGGGAGCCTTGCGCGCGCCGCCACTCTTTCCACTAGCCTGGCACATGGGACAGGACTTGTAGTGGGTCTCTACATTTGTTCGCATTTTGGGCCAATAAAAGTGTGTGACTAGGCGATCGTAGGTCTTATCCTGGCCCATGTGTCCCGCCAGGGGTACATCGTGGGCCAGACCCAGGAGAAAGTCTCGGAAGCGTAGGGGTACCACCAGCACCCGGGCCGAACCTAGCTCCGCAGACTTCTGCTCACTGTACAGGAGGCCATTCTCCCAGTATACGGAATGAGTTCCAGTGCGGTCGCCCGCAGCTTGGGCTGCGGCATGTCGCCGGGGTCCGACCAGGGAAGGGCAAGTGGCTTGCTCCCGGCAGAACTCCTCTCGGGAGAGGCCCCCCTCGTGACGCCACTGCGCCAACTCGGGCAGATCATCCAACTCAGGGAGCTGTGCGGCCTCGGGATGCAAGATCCTGGGGAGAGGCCGGTGGGCTCAGTTCGGTCGTCCCTATCTTCTTCTACAGGGAGGTGGTTGGGAGGCTCGGCGTCGACAGCCCCGAGGGGGTAGTCGGGCGGACATGGAGCGGGTGGTGACGCACACCCACTCGGGTAGGCCCATCATGCCCAGGTGGGTCTTGCGTTCCACCTATCTCCACGGGGAACTTTCCAGGTCGTTGCCCAGGAGACAGTCTACAGGTTGGGAGGCCCGGACAGCGACTCGTAACTCTCCTGTCACTCCCCCCCATTCGAACGGTACTAGGGCCATCTTACATAAACTCTCAGTGTTGTCAGCGGACAATACGGGGCATAGGACATTTGGAATGATCTGGTCCTCCCTGACTAGGTGACTGAGGATACCTGTGATACTTGCCCCGGTGTCGCAAAGAGCCTCCACCCCGTGGCCGTTCACCGTCACCAGTTGTCGGTATTTCTTGGTATTATCTGGTAAGGGGGCCCCGGAGATCATCTCTCGGTCTCCTAGGGAGACTAGGGCCATGGCGGCGGGTTCCCACTCTTCGGTGTCCTCCATTTCCTCCCCTAGAGCTACGTTGGCTACCTGTCTGGTTGGGGGAGCAGTTGTGGAGGATCGCGGGGCCATGGGACACAGGGGGTCACTGGTGTAATGCCCGGTTTGTTGGCATCGGTAACAGGAAATAGTGACCCGGTGCCCACGGTTGCCCGGAGGAGCGGGATTGGCTGGTGAGGGGGCTGGAACGGTCTGGGTTTGGCCTCTGGGGGGACTACGCTGGGGTCCTGACTGGGAATCCCTCTGTCTAGTTCCCCCACCCCTCTGGCGGGGAGATCCCTGATTGTTCCTGGGGTAGTCTCCTACGGGCCCCCGGGGGACCCGGGTGTTCACCCAGCGATCAGCCTCCACGGCCAGATTCCTCGGGTCTGCAAGCTTGCTGTCGAGCAGATGCTGGCGTAGCTCCACAAAACAATTCATGGACAAATGTTCCCATAGCATGAGGTCAGTTAGCTCTTTTATGGTGGTCACTTTGCTGCCCTTGACCCACCCTTCAAATGCTCTGCTACAAAAGTTTACGTACTCTACCCAGGTAGTGCCAGGAATCTTTTTGCAGTCCCGGAACCGCTGGCGGTACATTTCTGGAGTGAGGCCGTATCTCGTCAGGAGGGCCTCCTTCATGTGGCTGTAGGAAGTCTGCATGGAGGATGGTAGATCGAGCAGGGTGTCTCTCCGCTCGCTCAGGAATCGGCCCCACAACCCAGCTCCCCAATCCTTCTGCGGAACTTGGTGGGAGGTCATGGCGACGTCGTAGGCCTTAAACCATTGCTGGATATCATCGTTCTTATAGTATTCTTTCACCACATCCTTGGGGATGTGAACTTTTGGTTCTATCGGGGGAACCGCTTCTCGGCTCCCCAAGGTTCGGTTTTCTTCGCTCCGGGCCTTGAGCTTGAGCTCCTTCAGGCCGCGCTCGTGCTCCAGCTGGAGTCTGTTGTCTTCATGTTCCCATTGCAGCTTCTTTTCCTCCAACTCTCCTTCTACTCGTAGTTGCTCTACCGCTAGTCTCTTTTCTGCTAGCTTCAATTCACACTCAATTTTGAGTTTTGCCAATTCAAGTTCATGATTGCGGATTCTTTCTCTGTCCGCATGTTCTCCGGGGGAGAGGTCCCCATCTGGGTTGCTGCCCTGTCCCGTAGTGCTGCTGCCCCCTCTCGGATTGAGTTTGGGTCCGGTCGGCTGTCCTGTTCCTCCTCCTGACGGGGGAGGGTTCTCTTCGGACTCGACCCAAGTTTGTAGGGCTTTCTGCATATCTTCCTTCGTATTCAGGCCTGTGGTAGCGATTCCTCGTTCCTTGCAAAATTCTTTCAGTACTCTGTGCGTGTAATCTTCTAACCATTCCGGAAGGAACGTGGTACTTGCGTCAGTTTCAGTGGAACCCTTGGTATTTTTTTCCGCCATCTTTGTTCGGTAGTGCGTCAGCCGCTTACTGTACGATTTCTAGATTATGGACTCGGATCCTGTCGCTTGCCACCAATGTTAGAAGGGCGATCTCAGGGGAGGGCAGATTTTGCACCTGACCACCCTGGGACCCACCTCTCCTAGGAACATAGCCGAGCACTGGCAGGAGACCCTTAGGGTGAGGATCCCGAATCTAGAATCGTACGCGCTGCACTAGCACCACTCAACAAAGAGACACCACACCGGAGGTTAAGAGAACGTATTCTTTATCTCTTCAAGTAAAAATGGATCTTTATGATCCGCAGTTTCTCAAGTACAGGCAAGCAAGGGCTCAAAGAGTCTTAGTAGGGGTAGGGGAGCGGGACAGTCTCAAAGGTTAAAGTATCCGGCGCACAGCTCTCAATCCTCTAGCTGGGGGATACGGGGTGATCTTGGGTCCAGCCGGACCAGAATAGTCTCCGAGCCGCGATCGAATCAGCAGGGCTCGAGCAAGGAGGTCGTAGTCTTACAGTTTCGGAGAGCCGCGATCGGATCAGCAGGGCTCAAGAGTTCTCCAGGTAGCAGGGGAGCCGTGACAGCGTCAGCAGGGCTCGGTGGTCTTATTCGGTGGAAAAGGAGCCGCGACAGCGTCAGCAGGGCTCGGTGATCTTCTCGGTTGCAGAGGAGCCGCGACAGCGTCAGCAGGGCTCAGATAGTTCTTCAAATTGTAGGAGAGCCGCGACGAAGTCAGCAGGGCTCGGTAGTCTTTTCGGTTGCAAAAAAGGAGCCGCGACAAGGTCAGCAGGGCTCACGTAGTCCAGGATACAACTGCCTGATCGTTCCAGAGCCACCCTTGATATAGGACTCCCTTCCTTTGATGTCCGGAGTCCTCGCAGGCGGAGGTCTTAGCACCTGGGGGCTGGTTGTTGGGGGTTCCGCCTCGGCGGCTCCTTTCATCCTTTCAAGTTGGGTCTGGAGGGATCCCAGACACTCAGCAGGCCTGGAGCCAGCCCTCAGGGAGGCCGGATGGGTGATCGAAACTCATCTCTCGAGGGGAGGTGGAAGGTGTGACCAAGCTACTCCTCCCCCTCTCGCTCACAGGGAGCGCTCTACCCCCTGGCTGGGGATGGCGCCGTCGGCCGAGGTCGGGCTGGGGCCGGGGCGGCCATCTTAGGTGCAGGGACATGGGCACCGGCTTTGGTTACCAGGAAAATGGGGGACGAGGACGGGAAGCCTAGTGTCGGGGATGTATGTCATGGCGGGAAGGGTCGGGTGGTTCAGGGTCTTGGGGAGCTGCCGGGGTCAGGGGTGACCACGCCACGAGGCCGGGTCCAACAGGAACAACAAGTCAAGACCGCAGAAAGTCACCAGATAAGCGATTCCCGGTCTTAAGCCACAGCAACCTTGATCGTTCTACATCAAATAACTCCCATTCGAGAGTCATCTGAAAGTCGGATGGATCACAGCCGCTGGAGAAACCTTCAGATGCCAGGATAAATTTTCCATGGCCCAGTGAATGTGATATGATGTAAAACTTCCCTACACACTAAGGTATGCCCTAAAGTATTCTCACAGTCTGTTCTGCAAAAGAAAAACCTCAGTTTGACCATACCCTAAGCGGTATTTAAAAGGCAAGATCCATGACTCGTGCACATATCCTCCTCCCAGCGCTTTATATCTGCCTACCTGATGGTGTTGTAAACAGTATTAGAAGTGAAATGTCAAAACTGGTAGGGAAATTGTAGCAGGGTTTCCGTTCTCCCACAGAACTATGCACAGAGATCTAGAACCTGGGTGAGTTAGGGTGACCCGAAACTCACCTTTGTTTCAGAAATCCCCTTACCAAGCTAGCTACAGTGTCTCATCTGTAGTAATTACTTCCCAATGATTTAGACAATCCAGAACATGAACTTAGGGTACCTCAGGTATCGTGGAACACATGAACACTCTTTCGTTATATAATCATTTCAAACCGAAACTGGGAGGCAAAGAACACACGTGCAAGTTTGAAATGTTTATTTTTCAATGCAAAGTTCTCAAACGCAGTATCTTGTATAATATCAACATACATATTATAAAAATCAGAGTTAGCAGCATAGTCACTAATCCATAATAAGCAAACGGTGATAGCATATTATAATGCAAAATCTATAGAAATCTGTATCACCTATATTTCGCGCACCCTATTTAGAATATTATATTATATCTAAGAAGGTCTCATTTGGGTTCTAGCAGGGCGGGCCCATACCTCTAATTCTCAGTAGGAGTAGATCACATCAACAGCTACCAGCTCTCTGCATGCGAAGCATCAAGTGTGTTGATTCATTCCCTGTAACTCTATCTTAAACCCGACTAGAGCCCAATGTTGGCAGCAATATTATTTGTGTTATGTCTAATGTGGTGCGAGGATCAGGCCTTCAGCAACCTTGTGTTAGGTTATTCTTAGAGGGTGCAGTTCTCAGTGTGCAGACATTTGTACCAAGTGTACCAAGCACGACTGATATCAGAGCAATAACATATTATTCTCAAATAAATCACATCTTTCGTCTAGGTTGAAAGCTACAATAGCAATTAGGTGTCTTGCGCAAACTGAAGCCTAAGGAAAATATGGTGTTTAAACATTTAATAAACTCATGCTAACTTAACACAATATATTGAAACGCAGTAACTATATGACACCCCACCAATGATCCGAGAACGGTCAAAAAAGGAAAAAATTAAACCAATACTGCAAGAAATGCAAAACATGAAAGCAGACTTCAACAATATTGAGCCAAGCTAAATGTATGTAAATGTATATAAAAATCATTAATATAAAATATGTATGAATGCCTATAGTGGCCACACCAAAAATATAAAAAACTTGAACTTTAGGCCATTTATAAAATCATAGGCCCAGAACATATCAAAGTCCAATGTTCGGAATAAAAAAGGCACCATTCAGAATTACTAAGAAGTCACGTGCCATAATAGTGAAAGTCTCCAAAGCCACTCATGGGTGGATAGAATAGGCAAAATAGGTAGCCACAGCCTTCAACATGAAATCACTGTCATCATCCGAAAACAGTTCAGCCATCCAATTAAGTAATGGGAAAGAACATACGTGCTCCTCCAGCACCGAATCCTCTAGCAACATCAGAGGACAACTCAGTGGGTTCTCGAGAACGCTATGTGCCAGAAAGTCATGCGCCGCTGCGGATATGTCCCACTGACCCATTAGTCCATGCATCGCTGCCACTGCCATAACCCTTTCGCCAGAACAAACCAAATCGTGAGCAACTACAGGGCTCATTAGCTGATCAAAATCGACGTCAGGAGAAGTCGGTAAGCAGAGACACAAATCAATGGCCCAGTCGAAATCACAGCTCAGGCAATGAAACACAGGCTGGACACATGTGAAAAAGGAAAATCGAAACGATAATCCAAAAGCCGTGCTTAAAGTCGCAAGCGGCAAGGAGCCATAGTAATCAAGCATCCGGTTGCGAAACAGCATCAGTAGGGGCTGAGCGTTTCCTTGCGCAGGATGGGCATCCATGTTTAATAAAGCAAAATATCACCAGAACGTCTGCAGCCAAAGCCAGCAAAACAGGAAATCCGCCAAACAAGCTTGCGAATATAGAATGAAAGAATGCAGGGATAATACCAAATACTTTTTCAAACGTAGTCACGAGACCACTGCTAACCAATTTAAAAAAATGTGCTTGGCCATTCGTGGAGGAGGCATTGAAGATTTGATGAACCAGCTCGCAGAAATGAAACGGCAAGTCAGTATTTAAAAGTGCCTGCACCTCTGTGCGTGTGTTAGCTATGTGAAGGACATAAGTTTCGCGGGCCGAGCTCAGTGCCACCTGTTTTTGAGACAATAGTGCTCTTATTCGGCTCAAACCATTGAAGTCCGCTCTCAAGTTTGGAATTCTTGGCCAAATGGAAACATCTGAATTCCCATGCGTGGGTGGATATAACACGTTCTTGCAACACACCACACGTTCTGATACAGTGACCACATATGCGATACCGACCATTAACCTACAACACAGTTCGTTGTTCAAAAGCAAATAACTACCGTTAGACAACAAAGTGAATGTGGGAACTATTGCAGGAACCGGTGTGCCTTTTAAAACACAGGCTAAATTTGGTCTGTCTTGATTACAAGAACCATGTAATTGGATGTGCCTGCATATCAGTGAACGGTCAGGCGACTGTGTGCATTCTTCACCATTCAGATTCACCTCCTTTCCCTCTTTAGACATCTGTATGAATATGGTAAAGACCATGTCTCATGAAGGAAAGTACTTCCAAGTGGTTCATATCGCCCTATAGCAATATATCTCATACAATTTGTAAATTTATATAGAGCAAATGGCAAAGTAATAATACCATGGATAAGCCATGTAGCAGCAGGCACCTCAGCCACAGAGAAAGGCAAAGATTCTAACTTCTCAATGTGTAACATAGAAAATGATGCATCTCGCATGGAAAGCATGCGCTGCTTGTCAGTCAAATTAAACGGGGCAAATAATGATGAGACGTTCATATAACTCCAAGGCACTCGACCAGACTTCAGAGTCTGTAGTGTCCAGGCAAACTGCATAACAGAACGCAATTGATTTTGACCATGATATAATACGGACACTTTATCATGCACAATGTCAACAACAGAAGAAACAATATTGTTTAACGTATAAATTCGGGAAGAAAGCGTATTAATACTGTTATCGACCACTGCAAGTACTTTTTCCAAATTTGCTTGGTCGATTGCCCTTAGGCGCTTAGCCGCCTCAACCTGAGACACTTTCCAAATTTCATTGTAAACAGCATAAATCCACCGTTTAGTCCTACCCTTAACTGGGCCTTTTATAAAATCATTTAAATCCACATTTTCAGTCAACTCAGACAGATGTAGTTTAACTGCAGCTAACGTGGAATGTTGTAACCAATTCTGACACAGTTTCCCCACAGACTAAGTTGTGACAGTATAATCAGTTTCAAAATGGGGATCTGGTCGCACTTGTGTGAACCCTTCAGCCAACCCTAGAAATCGACATTGGCAAGAATCAGAACTCTTTTGCCACAACAGCCAACCTTTAGGATCCAAGCTGGATACATTAAAGGACAAATTGCATAGTAGAGATTGTATCTCATGAATAGACAATTCGGAAAAATTACCCCAACCTGAATATTCTTCTAATTCGGGGATAGTTGGTGTATTTAATCTTTTAGAAGTAGCCAATCCAAAGCATGTTGTTTGGGAAATAGTAGAATTTAGAAACAACATGTGATTCGGGATGAGACATGCGCGGTGCAAAGCCTCAGTGCCTTGTACCTGCCAATCTTTGGTACCCCAAACCGATTTAAGGTCAATTATTTCCTTCCAGAACTCGTAGCCGTCTACAGCCAACTTGTCTAAAAGGACTTCGAGTACAGTAACTTTGTATCGGTAAGCCTAACTTTGGACATGGATTTTTCTGTCATTCTGAAGTAAAAGGACTCAGGATTTGATTGATTGAAATCTGTAAAATAACTGTATTTTTTCAGAAATGTACTGGAGCTTCCTATGAAAGGAGCCGGGCAGTGCTCCCACTGCATGTAATTCACAGCAACCCTCCTGGAGTTCGTCTTATGGAGAAAATGATTACCATAATGTTGGAAGCAAAACAAATCACCATAATTAATAGAATCTAAATATAAGTCTTCAGCATCAAAAGCCGCATAATATTTTAAATCAGAAAATAATGCTTCTACGGCCTGAATATCCCAATAATCAGAACGTATATTTTGTTTAATCACATCTCCCATGTTTACTCTAAGCACATTTGGAACATTAATCACTTCAGTAGGCCCATGTATCTGAAATCTAACCGCATCCCACACAATCCCATCAAGGACAGGCCAAGCTGTAATGTTGACTGTATTTAGGTTTCGTTTCAGTCTGTGAGCTGAATGTGAAGAGGAAAGAGGGGTTAATGTTCCATTAAGGTACCGAATTCCTGTTCTTTCTTTAACGTAGTGACCATCGATCAGGCGGAAAAAATAAAACACAAAACCAATTGACATAAAAAGGTAAAATGAAAATAAGATCAACCAAATGTATGTCCAAGGGGGAATTAAAAAACTGTTTTTTAAACAACGTGGCATATTTTGCAATAGTTGAGGGTTTCTTTGAAAGTTCAGAAACAGAGTCAAAAGAGAATCTGGACTGGTCGGCCAAACGAGTCTGTAAATCAGGCATTGATAAATCAGCAGGATAGGTGTAGTTTAGCTCATCAATGTTAGTAACAGGAATAGTATGTAATAAAGGACTGGATATGGCAGGCATCTCGAGGGACACCTCCTGTTCTGCACCAGATGTAATAGCCAGCACAGAGTGCCTCACCATGGAAGGACAGGATACAGCCGGTGTCATGCTATGAAGAATCGGCCACCCTGTGTGTCTTGACATTGTCAATAGAAATAAATCTGTTTTCCTTACGACCTGGAAGTGGTGCTAAAATGACTGTTCTTGTGCCCTTCACTCCAAGAACTCGAACCGGTGCACGATATGAGGGACCAAACTCTTTCTTGTTATCGATCTTCTCTCGAACCAGTTCTCCAACTTGGGGTAGCCAGCCAACTACCGGGATCTGCAGCGCATCATCCGATGTGGAGGGCAAATGTTCCTTTGCAAGACTGTCTCTGGTCTTTTGTAGATTCTGTAAAACATTGCAATGTTCATCTACGTCAAAGGCCGTGGCCTGGGCCTTGCAGTCTAGCTCATCGAGGTCAGGGACATACATCTTGATACCAAAGAGCATTTCGTACGGGGTCCGCCCACCCAGAGACCTTCTACGGGGATTATTAAGCGCACGCTGCATGCCCATGAGGTGGGCTAACCAGTTTCTGCCAGTGCCTATAACTCGAGCTGTCAAAGATTGCTTTAAGTCGCGGTTCATTAGTTCAACTACACTATTGCCCTCGGGCCTGTAGGGACTCGAAAACTTGACTTGGACCCCCATCGAAACCATAGCATCCTTATACGTCTTAGAGGCGAAAGCCGGACCCTGATCCGAATGGAAGGTACCACAGGCAAAAATTCCCACAAAGACTCGCAAATCCTTAATGACAGTACGTGAATCAGCGCTCCGATGTGGCCATACCCACACAAAGCGTGTGCATGAATCAACTGCTACTAAGATGTACTTGTATGCAGTATCAGAAGAAAACGGACCGCAGTGATCCAAATAAACGCATCCAAGCGGTTTATTCGAGATGTACAACTGTGTCTGAGGCGGACGGGCAGCAGTTGAAGGATTAATCTGCTGGCAAATGTCACATTGAAGGACATAATCGCGCGTCTGTTTGTACAGTCCCCGCCACCAGAACCTTTGTTGTAGCTGAGTTACAGTGGCTGAGATGCCCGCATGCGCAGACGCCACACCTTCATGAGCCGCTGTAATCAAAGTAGCCCTGCGATCCGAGTTGGGAACTAGACGTTCACCAACATCAGGAATTTTCACATAAGGAACCTTATCGGGACTTAAGTGGTATGTGTATTTAGAAGGGAACCCCGCAGGATATTTACTTCCCTTCTCTGTTGCAGCAACAGCTGCCAAGATGTCATCATCTATTTTGCTTTTGGACCTCGTGACTGCTGCAACTAAGTATTTTGATACCGCTGACTTCGCTGCTTCATCAGCAAGCGAGTTACCAACAGCGTGGACCCCCACGCGCTGATGGCCGAGAGTATGAATCACAAACACGAGTGGCAAGTTCTCTTTAAGTTCCGCCACTCGGACCCAGATCATTTTATGTTTTATTGTGCTACCTTTGGAATCACGAAATTCATTCTGAATCCAAAAGAATAAGTTTTCATTGTAAGACTGGACACAGTAGTAAGAGTCGCTTACGATTAAAGTCGTCACACTAGGATCAGCGTACTCCAATGCAAGCATCAGAGCACGAAGCTCAGCTAATTGTGCAGTGCAGTCCCCAAGCGTCTGCGTGTGCACGACACTGGACTTGAACTCATCGTTCACCATGGCACCGACCACAATGGCGCAAGCGGAAACGTAGGTATGTTTAGAGCCATGCGCAACCTGCGCCGAACCGTCAGTGTAAATGATGCAATGGAAATCCTCCAACGGCCGCATTGCTAAAGGAGCAGGATGAACAAATTCATACTGTAAATACTCCTGCGACCGTAACGCGGCGTCAAAAATGAACGTGACATCCTGGGACGTCAAGGATGCAGGCCATTGAATCCACCGAGGGTGCAAAGCTTTGGAATTGTGTACACTGGCTTTCGTAACTGCCGCCAAGGCAGGACACGGGGTAACAACCAACATGCGTTTTCCTTGTGACAGGGCACGTTCCTTAAGAATTGCCATCTGCACAGCCGTTAAAACTTTCTCCACAGTGGAAAAACGCAGTTCAGCCGAAGTGTACAAGTGTGACTTGTAAGCAATAGGTACTGTATCTCCTTCATTAAAAGTCAGGTACGTGAAACCCACCGCCCCAGGGATAATTCTTATCACCAGGTTGGTCTGGTTATCACGAGTCTGTAAGTATTCAGAAGTGAGCAAATCAGCCTGCAAAGACTGCAGAATGGCTGAATGCTCAGGCAGCCAGCACGATTTGGAAAAAGATGGTTGTATCAAAGCATACAAAGGCCTGATACGCTGGGCATATTCCGGAATGTAAGTCCTCCCGAAATTCAAAAAGCCCAGTAGAGATTGTAATTTCTTCAGTGTTGTCGGAGAGCGCAACTGTGCGCACTTCTCCAGGAAGTGGGGTGCTAAACCCTTCCCTTCGTTGTTAAGCTCGTAACCTAGAAACAACACTGTGTACTCTGCAATGTGTGACTTTGCAAAGTTAAACTTGCAACCTATGTCAGCAAAGTTACAAATTATGCTATTTACTCGACACAGATGCTCCCAAAGATCGTCGTCTGTGAGATAAATGTCATCCACATACGAACAAGCAACTGGGTCGATGCCCTCCAGAAGAGAGACAATGCGGGCGGAGAATACTCCAGGACTGTTCTTATAGCCCATTGGGAGTCGCCGAAACATTTTTTGCACACCGCCGCATGTAAAACTGGTCCATTGGGAACTTAGACCGTCTAATCTATGGGCATAAAAACCATTGGAAATGTCAAGCGTGATTTTGAACCGTTTACGCTCAAGACTATTCACTAACGCAGAGCCATGAGTATTCTGTACTGCGCAGTTACGGCAATGCGAGTTCAAATGCCTATAATCCAAAACCAAACGATATGAGCCATCCGGCTTGTTTACATTTAAAAGGGGGTTATTCATCGGTGAAACACACGTTTCAATTACACCTTGATATTCCAATTGTTCAAGGATAGCCGCGACTGAAGCTTTGGCTTCACGCCGTATGGGATATTGAGGTTGAGGCTGCGGCTGAGACCGTAAAGGAATCTCGTGGCTTGGAGACAATTTATCCCAGCCACACTGATTGCGGTACACAGCCGGCGCAAGCGCCAGAGCCCACTCTTCTGCAAAATGCAGCGCTTCCACTCTCGGTACAGTGTGCGCGAAACTGGGTAGGATTACCTCCTCCCCTCGCGGAGCTGCGAGAACAAAAGGTGGGGGCCAATCAGCCTCCGAAAGCAAAATGTCATACGTAGACGAGAGATTTTCCCAAAATACCCCTTTTACAGTTCGCTGCATGTCACCTTCTATTAACAGGACAATTTCAAAAAGACGTTCAGGGGGAGCAACATGCGTATCAGCAGTTTCAATTACAACAAAAGTATCAGTCGCTGTCACCTTCAACAGTGGACGGAGGGCCTCTCTCACTATGGTAATCTCTGCCGCGCTGTCCAGCAAGGTCAGAGCCCGCGTCAGATTCCGAAGCCGCGTTCTCACTATCTTGGGCATAACGATGCGCTGTCAGGGCGGCGACTTTCTTCGCGGCAAACTGAGGTCTCTTGGGCGTAGCGCCTTCCTGCTGCTCTCCACCGGTACGCGGGCGGGGCTGACCACGTCCTTGCTGGCCACCCCGGCCCCTGCTGCCCCCTCCACCACCGGTTGACGGAGCCGATGAGTCCTGAAAGGAACGAGGAGAGCGTTGGTCAGAAGCCTGAAACCTCTCAGGCGATTTAATCATCGCGCGGTCGCGCAAATCATAAACACGATCCGACTGCGCAGGCAACGGAGACGCAGGAGCAGAAACCTGTGTTTGTTGTTGTTGTTGCTTACCCTGATTCTGCTTTTTAGGCCAATTCTGTTTTTTGGACTTAGGTTGACCACTAGTTTCCGAAGACTGACCCTGGGGCTGCTTTTTCTCTTTATCAGGAAAAGCCTTAAGCCCCTTCGCATTGCGGCCAACGGTTTTATAAGCAGCCACAATTATCCTTGCCAACTGACGGGGTCTCTCGGCCTCGGGAATCAACGCCAAAGCGTTAGCAACCTGAAAGTTCACTGCATCTCCCTTTACATTTGCAAGGATCAGATCGCAAACTACATCAAAGGAGCCACACAGGCGCATACCCAATTCGACCGCCGACTCCGGTCCGTGTTCGTCCTGAACACGTTTAAGGACCGCACCCAGATTGGTCACAGACGGGGTGCCGTAGCACCTCGAATAGACCGCTGCAAAAGTCTTACCCCAGGTCTCACAGTCAACAAGCTCAGGTGCCAAATCTTTCGGTAACCTTAGTGTAAGAATCCGGGGCCTTATTTATGAAGGCCTTGCGCCACCGGTGCGTCACTTTTTCCCATGTTAAAAGTGACGCACCGGTGGCGCAAGGCCTTCATAAATAAGGCCCCCGGTGCTTATCACCAGGATTCGTATTAGGAAACACAGCTTCAAGCTGGCCGAATTTCTCAGCAAGCCAGAACGGAAAATCATCCTTGTCCTGCGGCTTTTTGCCCATCACGGAATTCACCATGACAGGATTGATTTTCAAACCAGCCTGTTCTGCACGAAGCTGTGCGCCCCTAGGGCCTACATCTTGAACTTTACGGCTAGTGTAATGCACAAGCGCCCTAATCACTGTCACTGCGACTTCATGAAGTTGCCGCAGCTCAGCTATGCCACAAGTGGCTCGATTAGGGTGAGGGGTGAATCCAGCCAAAGCGGGCCAAGGAGTGCCCGGAATGGACAAAGGACCCAACCTCGGAGCGGTTAAAGCGTGTGGTAGGGCGCCACCAAACCAAACTCCATGCTGCCAAGCGTCAATAGGAACCTCCAGTGCTCTGTACGGAGCATACGCAGCCGGTACAGCCGTAGCAGTGTAGGAATGGAAAACGCCAGAATTAGCGTTCACCGGCGGAAATGTCACCCACGAATAAAATAGTTTGTACGGGTAAGCATGTTCCGCACTCACCACTAGAACAACAGCCAAGCCCTCAACAGGGACTTCATAAGCCCGCAAATGGTCACGCACCGCAATGCGACTATGCTGCGGGATGTCCACGGCTTGTGCCATGTCAGCACAGGAAAGTGAAAAAACAAATATTACTTTGTAGCACGACTGGGTAGTAATTCAAAGAAACCGTTTACAGATAGATTCAAGCTTGAAAAGGACCTATTTCAAAAATAGGTAGGTTTTTCCGACCCTGCCGTTTTCCGGAAACGGGAATGAAGGTGTTAAGGTTTGAATGATATACTACTCGAGTGTCATGATATAAGGCCAACAACGTATGGGAGCCATGTAGCAGGGTTTCCGTTCTCCCACAGAACTTTGCACAGAGATCTAGAACCTGGGTGAGTTAGGGTGACCCAAAACTCACCTTTGTTTCAGAAATCCCCTTACCAAGCTAGCTACAGTGTCTCATCTGTAGTAATTACTTCCCAATGATTTAGACAATCCAGAACATGAACTTAGGGTACCTCAGGTATCGTGGAACACATGAACACTCTTTCGTTATATAATCATTTCAAACCGAAACTGGGAGGCAAAGAACACACGTGCAAGTTTGAAATGTTTATTTTTCAATGCAAAGTTCTCAAACGCAGTCTCTTGTATAATATCAACATACATATTACAAAAATCAGAGTTAGCAGCATAGTCACTAATCCATAATTATCGAACGGTGATAGCATATTATAATGCAAAATCTATAGAAATCTGTATCACCTATATTTCGTGCACCCTATTTAGAATATTATATTATATCTAAGAAGGTCTCATTTGGGTTCTAGCAGGGCGGGCCCATACCTCTAATTCTCAGTAGGAGTAGATCACATCAACAGCTACCAGCTCTCTGCATGCGAAGCATCAAGTGTGTTGATTCATTCCCTGTAACTCTATCTTAAACCTGAGTAGAGCCCAATGTTGGCAGCAATATTATTTGTGTTATGTCTAATGTGGTGCGAGGATCAGGCCTTCAGCAACCTTGTGTTAGGTTATTCTTAGAGGGTGCAGTTCTCAGTGTGCAGACATTTGTACCAAGTGTACCAAGCACGACTGATATCAGAGCAATAACATATCATTCTCAAATAAATCACATCTTTCGTCTAGGTTGAAAGCTACAATAACAATTAGGTGTCGTGCGCAAACTGAAGCCTAAGGAAAATATGGTGTTTAAACATTTAATAAACTCATGCTAACTTAACACAATATATAGAAACGCAGTAACCATATGACAAAATAAACCGATGGATTATCTAATCCACGGAAGGTATTTCAGCAACAGTAAAGGGCAGTGTCTCCAACTTCTCTATGTGCAACTTAGTGTATGTTGTGTCCTTATTTGCCAAGATGTTTTGCTGTTTTGTTAAGTTATAAGGTAAAAACAGGCAAGTGGCATTAAGGTGTGGCCACAATACGTAACCAGCACAAAGTGTCTGAAGAGTCCAGCTCAGTAACATGACTGCGACTGCTCATGTTGTAAAGAGGACGTGTCATTCTGTATGATCTCTATTGCAGAGGACATTATGTTACCCAGAGAGTATATCCTAGTGGACAATGTAGCCATACCATTATCAACTACAGCAAGAGCCCTTTCTACATTCGCCCTGTCAATTTCATGCAGTCTCTCAACAGTCTCCTGCTGGGAAACTTTGCAAACTTCAATGTATACTGCATAGAAGAAGCGCTTTGGACGTGATTTTGAGGACCGAATAAAGAGTCCTGTAGTCCCATGTCATCAGAAAGAAGGGACAAGAGTAATTTCACCTGGGACAATATTGAGGTTTTTAGCCAATCAAGGCAGAACTTTCCAACACCTTAACTTATAACCACTCTGAGTGCTGTGTCTGTGCATAAAGTAGGTCAGGCCTTCTGATCTTAAACCTTTGGTGTCACCCAGGAAACATGCATAACATCCGTTAGTATCTAACGAAAACACTAACCATCCTCCCTGATTGGTCCCTGAAGAATTGTATGAACCACTACGAAGCATGGGGTCTAATATTTCCTTTATGTCATTTGTGAACCGTTGCCAATTCGCAAAACGTGCAAATGTGGTAATATTTGTAGTATTTAAATCTTTGATCTTAGCCAAGCCAAGACCTGATGCTTGTTGCAAAGTTTTGTTCGGAAAAATCAATTGACGTGATATCTGGCATGCTCTAAATAATGCCTCATTCCCTTGAACCTGCTGATATTTAGTTCCCAAACTAGACTTTAAATCAACACTATTGTTTCAAAAGTTAAATCCTTATGGAAAAGAAAAGAATCTAAATATATCAGTTTTGTATCAGTGAGCAGATTTTCATTGCTGATTATGGAGTGAGCTTGTAATAATAAGGACCTAGGTCAGCTGGATTGTGACTACAGAAATATGCAAATTTCGGTGAAACTGTTTGTGAGCTACCCCATGGAGGTGTAGGGCAGGTTTCCCATTGTGTGTAAATAAATGCTGCATGTGGAGTACATGCTATATGCAAGAAGTGGTGACCATAATGTTGAAAACAGAACATTTCATCATAATTAGTCGTACCATCATACATATCGGTTAAAAATTTGGGAATACAATCTTCTAAAATTTCATGAACTGTATCAATGTCCCAATCACTGAAAATAGTACTAGGGGTGATAATGTCATTTAGAGAAAAGCAAAATAAATATGGTATTTGCAAAGGTTCAGTACGACAAAATATTTCATATGATAACCTACCCTATACCTAACAATTCGATCAGGAACCGGAACAGCAGAAATGTTCACCAGGGAAAGGTCTCTTCGAAATTTCTGTGCTGAAGAATGGGGTGTTAAAACCAAGGTCACCAATTGTACGGCAGAGTGTTCAGGGAGAAAGTGTCCATTCAGAAGCAGGAAAAAGACTGTCACAAAACCAATCCAAAGGACGAGGAAAAGTAATGGAATTGTAATCCAAAGGCATAACCAAGAACAAACAAAGCATGTCTTCTACAAAGTATGTCTTCTCCAGCCAAAAATAGAATGTACGCAATCTACATTGGAGAGGAGGACGTGGCTCAGATTAATGTGAAAATAAGTCATCAAAGTCAATTAAGTAGCCAAAGGCTGTCCGATCTATTTTTGGCAGCTCTGGAGGCTGTGCAGACCTTCGAGTTGACTCGAACTGTGGTACACTCAAGTACACACCATCCATGTCGGGTTTCCGAATAGAAATCTATGTTTCTGCACAAGTTGTTTGTATAGTAGTTGTTGATGTAGCAGGTAGAATAGATACTTTGTTGCTAGGTATCCCCAGAGAGGAGTGGAAACTTCATTGCTGATCAAAGTTTCCTACGTGACCTCTTGTATAGTAGTGAGAGGAGAAAGTAACTACTTAGGATTCCACATGGCCTACTGTGTAGAACCATTCACATTATGTGGCTTGATGAGATCTATTCACACAATTCTCTTATTTCTGCAAAAGTACAGTTCTGGTAACTTCAACAGCCAGGACAGGTACATACACTCTGTAAAATCAACATTATTGGTTTTATAAGAACAGAGAAAATTCATTGGTTCCAGTTCAATAGGCATCAAAGGGAACATGACCGGGGTGAAGGATGATACAAGTGGGGTCGGTCCATCAAAGTCTACCACAGCAGTTTGTATGGTGGTTACAGTGTGACATAGAGCAAAAAGAAGACAGATTATAATGGTGGCAGCTTATTAAACCATTTAACCCACACTGTTAAATAAGTCCGGGCATCCTTGGGCCTCAAATAGGGCCTCCTCCTGGATCCCACACCAGTTCACTCCCTTCCTCCATCTCCGCACAGTGGGTGCCTTAGCCTGTGACCAATGCGCTGCTATGTCCCTCTTGGCCACCGCCACAGAGGCGCTTGTCCATCCTAGAACCATTCAGGCCGACAAAGACCCCCAACAACATACGCAGTGGATCGTATGAAACCTCCCATCCCAAGGTCTGCGTAAGCTCCAGCTCCACCCCCCTCCAGAACGGCATCAGCACCAGACAATGCTATACCATGTGATAGAAATCGGCAGGGGCTGAGGCACATCTCGGGCACGCCGAAGAGGACCTCAACTGGGCCCGGAATAGTCGTGCCGGGGCGAGGTATGCCGCATGGAGGTAGTATAATTGAACCAGGTGCAGCTTGGAGGACGTGCTCAGGGTTCTGGGCGCCATAAGGGCATCCCTTCAGTCTGCCTCTTCTAGGGGGCCTAACCAACCCTCCCAACGGGCCCTGAGCCGGTCTAGGGAAGCTGGACCATTATTCACCAGGGATCGATAAATGCGGGACACTCCCCCTCTGCCCAGATTCCCCATCATCACCTGAGCCTCCAATGGGCTGAACCCTGGAAGGGAAACAGGAGGCGAGACATGCGTGTAGAGGGCGTGTCGTAGTTGTAAGTACCGATAGAGTTGGGAGTGAGGAAGAGAATGACGTTGCTGTAGGTCTGCGAAGGAGCAGATGTGGTCCCCCACCCAGACATCACCGAGCGCTGAAACTCCAATGAGGTCCCACCTCCGGAATCCCTGCAGGGACGAGACCTCCCGCATCCAAGACCCCTGCCAGAATGGCGTCTGTCGAGTTAGTTTCCGGTCGTACCCCACGTGCCTTAGGGCCGTGCGCCAGGCCAGAAACACTTTCCTAGTGACCGGAGCCATCGCCTGTGGCACTGAATTACCATACAGAAGCGCCTGGACCTGTGTAAAATCCAACGCATTGAGTTCCACCCGATAGGCAGGGTCGGACCAGCCGTCTGCATACCAATCGTGGATGACGATACGTTTCGTGGCCAGGTAGTAGAGGTGAAGATTAGTCACCCCCGTCAAAGGGGGGAATGCGGCAGCGTGCCACGGATACGCTTGGTCTCCCGCCTCCCCAGAGAAACCGGGTGAGAATCCCGTCAAGCTCGCGGAAAGAACTGCCCGGAAGGTGGCCCGTGATATTCTGCAATATATAAAGGAAGCGGGGGAGGACCATCATTTTGAAGAGCGCACTCCTGCCCAGGGGGTTCAGGTGAAGGATCTGCCACTTCTTAAGGTCTGACTTCTTAAGGTCTGCCTTCATCCTGACGACCAGGGGTGTGACGTTCAGGGCCCACTCAAGCTCCGGTAGAAGAGCTACCCAGACGTCAAGGTATTTGACCGAGTGCCTCCTGTGGGGGATAGTCGACTGCCAGTCATAGCACTCCCTGGAGGGATGCAGTGGGACCAGAGTGGACTTGGCTGCGTTGAGACGAAGTCCGGAGACCTCCTCAAAAGCCGAGAGGACCTTCAAGCACCTGGGGCCAGAACTTTCAGGATCCGCCAGATATATATGCACGTCGTCCGCATATAGGGCTATCTTGTCCACTTGACTCGAGTCCCAGGCCAGCCCCGAATAAGGGGGTCCTGTCGGATGAGCACCGCCAGGGACTCCATCGCCAATGCGAACAAAAGTGGCGAGAGGGGGCACCCCTGACGCGAGCCCCTGTGGATCGGGAAGGCCTCAGAGAGCTCGCCGTTAATGAGTACACAGGCTCGGGGTTGGTATAGAGGACTTTGATGAGACGGCGGAACGAGGGACCGAAACCCATCCTGCCCAGCACATCCTGCAGGTAATCCCAATTCACCGTGTCGAAGGCCTTTTCGAAGTCTAAGAAAAGGAGGGCTAGGTATGGGGTTAGAAGATCACGGTGGGCCAGGTGAGGGCGACGAATGCAGTGGCGGGTGCCTCTAACCGGCATGAACCCGCATTGGTCGGGGTGGACCAGATCCTTCAGGAGGGGTCGGAGTCTCTGAGCCAAGAGAGTGGTGAAGAGCTTAATCTCTGTGTTGATCAGCGAGATCGGACGGGAGTCCGCACAACTCAGAGGCGGCAGCTGCGTCTTCGGGATAACCACTATCGTGGCCAAGTCCGACTCAGAGGGGAAGGTGCCAGTCTCCAGGGTGAAGGGGTGGTCCAGAGTGTCCGCAGTGTCCTGGGAAATAGAAGGCAGTCGGGTCCCAGATTCGTCCATCAGAGCAGCCAGAGGCGCACCCGAGGGCCGATCAGCGTAGAGGTGTGCATAGAAGACAGCAAAAGTCTGTGCTATGGCCGCGGAAGCCACTGGAGGGTTCCATCATTTGAGCGGACCACAGGAATAATACGGTTGATTTTAGGATAAGACACAAGGTTGTGTAGGAGTTTGCCGTTCTTATCCACCCACCCGTAAACCCGAGCTACAGATGAGAGTCAGAGCATTTTGGCCGACTCCAGCGAGATTCGGCAGATCTCTTTGCGAACCGCTGCTAGTTGCCGGGAAGAATCCTCCTGCCTGCCAGAGAAGTGTGCAGCTTCCAGCTGTGTTGCTCGGGATTCCAGCAGTATGAGTTGGGCCACCTGTTCCGATCGTTTCGCGTGGACCACTCCCCTGGCCACTCCTCGGACAGCGGCCTTGCCTGCCTCTCAGAGCGTCCCCGGTGAGGGGACCGAGCCCTCATTGGTGGAGAAATAGTGACTGAGTTCCTGGCCGAGTGATTCTACCAGCTCCGAGTCTTGTAGGAGCCCAGCGTTCAGCCGCCAGACCGCACGTGGACCCGTCGAGGAAAACCCGAGTATGGTGGGACGCCAACGTATGGGTGTACTGATTCATGCGGGGGTTTGAGACCTGCCACACGTCACAGAGACCCAGGGCCGAGGTCCAGTTGGACAGGGATTTAGCAGAGGTGACACGGACCTCGGACGGGGTCCTCGTCGTCTCACGCAAGGGCTGCAGGACGGCATTAAAGTCTCCCCCGACCACTGTAAGACCCTGCGGGAGGGAGGAAAGCACCTGTGTAAGATGGCAGAGTGTTGGAGGCAGGAGGGCAGGGGAATGTAAAGGCTCAGGAGGTTTAGGGGGCACCCATCCATAATACCCGAGACAACCACATAACAGCCCTGTACATCTGTCTCAGCGGCAGCCAGGGTAAAGGGAAGGCCTTTCCTAAGTAAGATAGCCACCCCCGGGAGCCCCGTGTGAAGCCGGAGTGCCAGACCCTGTCAAAGCCATAACGAGCTAGGAAGTTGCATTGTGTACCTAAGAGGTGTGTCTCTTGGAGAAAGAGGATGTCCGGTGTGTGGCAGTGGGCAGCGCGGAGGACAGCCATATGTTTGATGCGATCCAAGAGGCCATTGACATTCCAGGAAAGGATTTGGAGGGGTCTAGTGAGAGTGTATGTCCTTGGAAGGGATGGGACGTGGAGGGACGGAGAACCCCAGGGGACCACACCCAGCCGAAGGAGGGCATCCATCCAAATGTAGGTTCAGAGAGGGGGTCTTGGAACTGGTGATTTGATCCTCAATGGTGGAGACCCAAGGAGAGGAGGGGGGAACGACCGCCTGCAGCCATTCCCAAACAAGCTGGTGGAGGCAACGAGCTGCGGGTCAGTTGTGGACCCACCCGTGAGAGAAGGCTAGTAAGGAGAACTGCAACCAGTGGCCCGTAGGTGGCGCCAACAGCGGCCCATGGGCGGCTAAAAATAACAACAACGAACAGCGGCCCGTAGGCGGCTAAAAATAACAAACTGTTGAGAGACAACGGTCTCCTCTCCCACCCTCACCCCCCAACTCCCCCACCCTACACTTCTGAAGTAGGAGCATCTGTCGCCCCAAAGGCCCCAACTTCTAACTATCCCACAAGAGGTGATTCGCTAATCTAAAACGGTCAGCAGAAAAACAACAACAACAACCAAGAGCGTGGCTAAAGAGGTCCCCGCTCCATGTTAGAGGATGAATACTAACAACTGTAAAAGGAATGATGTGATAAGAATAAGGTTAACAGGATGAATCGGTCCCGGCATTGCAATGTAGACAGATGAGTGTCAGCAACTGAGAAAGACCAGGAGTGATAAGCGTAACAGTAACAAGAGGAATCAATCCAGGCACTGCATTGGGAAGGCGAACCCCTGATAGGGCCACCCAGAGCCAGGCAGGACCTCGCTCAGAGGGTCAGGAGCAGACCCATTGTGAAGAGACTCGACGAGTAAAGGCCAGTCACACAGTCTGTAGTGCAGGTTACACCCCCTCTTCTTCAGAGCCACGGATCACGGGGCTACCAGACAGGTCCGAGTCCGACATGGCCTTCCGCAGGTTCACGTCCGTCCCGGGGATACTCCCCATATCGATCAAGGAAGAGGCCAAGGTGGGGGAAGAGGTTCCCTGGTTCGTGGGCTGAGTCAGGGGACGTCGAGACTGCGCTCCTGGTGAATGGGAACCTCCTCCCCGGTGACCGCCCCGTCTTCGAGATCTAGTCCGGCGCCTCTGGGCCTTGGGCACCTTGTGGCTCGGCTGTGCCGACGGTCTCTGGACAGGGGAGTGAGCCGCACCAGGCAGGAGGGGACGCTCTTCCGTGAGCCAGGTCCATGCCGCCTGGGGGGTGTTGAAGAAGAATGTCTTATCCTGCAAGAACACCTTAAGACGTGCTGGGAAGAGGAGACAGTAGCGGAGCCCCAGAGCCCTGAGCTTTTGCTTGACCTCATCGTAGGACCGGCGCCGAGTCTGTACCTCTCTGGAGTAATCCGGGAATACCATGATTTTGGAGTGCTGGAAGAGCAGCTGACCCAGTTCTCTGGCCGCCCCCAGAATTGAGTCCCTGTCCCGGAAGTTGAAGATGCGAAGGATGATGGAATGGGCAGGGGCTCTGGGGGGGTTTAGGAGCGAGAGAACGGTGAGCCCGCTCCACCGCGAACCAGGGGAGAGTTTCTCCTTCGGATCCAGAGCCGACCCAGGCCTCAATGAAGGTGTCGGTGCAGCCCTTCTCCACCCCTTCCGGCAGATCCAGGAGGCTCAGGTTGGTTCTCCATGCCCTATTTTCGGCATCCTCAGCCCTGCAGTGTAAATCCGAGGTCAGCGTCTGAAGGCAGGCCACCTGGGATTTGAGGGCGCCCATGCCGTCCTCCACCGTGGAGATACAGGACTCCGTTTCGGCGATCCGCACCGTGGCATTCCGAAGGTCCTGCCGAATTAGGGCCACGTCCACCCTCACTTCCACGATATTGCTTTCCACCGAGGCCTGGGATGCACTTATCGCCTGCAGGATGGTGGAGAGATCTCCCTCGGTGGCCCCAGAGGCAGGCGGGGGTCCGGCTCCGGGGTCTCGGTCTGGTGAATTGGTCCATCTTTGTCTGGGTTGGGGGATAGGGGTCTGGGTGTTGCAGTTTCTACCCATGTCCTCGATGAGTCCGTCAGTGGTGTCCGGAGGGGGGGTGGGCCACACCACGGCGTCCCGAATGAGGGAGGCCTCTCCTCAGGGAACCCAACTGGTCTCTGCGGAGGCAATCCCCCAGGCAGCCCTGGTGACCCCAGGATCCTGAGGCCCCCTCAGTAGGGCCCAGCGGCAAGGCCCCAGGCGTCCAGAGGATGTGAAAGGGGGAGGGGGGCCACCCAACACGGTGGCCGATGCACCCCCACACCAAGCCACAGCTCAGCTCACCACTCACCCCCAGACGGTGGAGAAAGGTGGGGCTCTCCCAGCAGCAGGCCCAGGGTGGGGCGAAGAACCAGCGTATTCCACAGCTCTCGTGGAAGCACCGACGGTGCAGGGCTGCGCTGCGCAAGGGACCAAGCAGCCCTCTTCCAAGGACCACCGGACGTTCAATGAGTCCGGCAGCACCTCCCCAATGCCGCGTCTCCAAAATGGCGGGGGGCACGAGAAGTCAGCGCACAGTATCCAGGCCAGTTCGTGCAGGGTCCCAGGCCTTAAGGAGCAGTGTAACGTGCAGGCCCCAGCGCGGGCCTCGCCCCCTCAGCCCACCCAGGGGTGCTCCCGCGAGGCCCTGGCAACTCACCAGCAAGGCCCATGGGAAGGCGACACACAGCCGGGCCCTCAGGCTCCACACAGCAGCCAGGAATCAGCCATAGTCATGCCCAGGCAGAAGTCCTCACCTCGTCTGCCCTGCCGGGTCTGCATCGAGCTCTCCTGTACGTCTGCGGGTCCTATACGCGCACAGGCCCCGCCTCCAACCTTCGCGGCTCCACCGCAGGTCCTGCCGGCACCTCGTCGTGTCTGGCCTCGCCGGTTCGCCAGTTCTCCGGCCGAGGCAAAGCTCTCCGGTGCTGCCCGCACCGCTCCTCATAGAAAAACTGCCTGCACCTCTGACAGGCCCGGTCAGGTCCAGGGGGTCAAGGGCACCTCCGGGCGCCTCCTCCGTCACCCGGGACCGCTCCTCCTCGACTCCCGGGCACAGCCAGCCGCAGAGCGGAACCCACACCTCCACTCCAGGTCCCACGGCAGGACAGGGGCCGGTACCACAGTTCGGTCAGCCAGGTAGGTTGCAGCCAGCCAGGGCAAAGGTAGCCGGGCCAAGGGTTCAGGCCCTAGTGTGAGACGGCAAGGAGGGTGCCATTTTTAGCAACCCGGCGGCCGAGGAGGACAGGACCAGCAAGGGCAGCATGGGCCCCGGGGAGTCCCATTAACGGATCCGGACAGATCAGGCAGGCTGCAGGAGTCCCCCCCAGCAGCGCAGGACTCCAATGGCAGCTGAAGGAGACGGATGCGGGGCGGATGATAGATGGGGGGTCCGGAGCACTCTTAAAGTGCGACCGCCATCTTGACGCCTCAAGCCATGCCCCCACAATTTTACTAGGACATTGCTCTGTGTGTCCCAGAAGCTGTTCGGTTCCTGTAAAACAACCAAACGTTCACTGATGTCAAAGGGTGTTTCTGCCGCCACTGTGCTGAGACTGGCGAGGTCAGGTACCCACATCTTAACCTCAAACAGAAACTCAAAGAGAGTCCGACCACCCAGGGATTTTCTAGGCAAAATCTGGACCCCCATATAGGTGATGGACCCAAATGGGACTTGATCCTAATATCCTTGATGTTTAAGACTGCTTTAGGTCTCGGTTCTTCCTTTCCCTTGCCGCCTTTCGCTTGGGGTGGTAAGGGAAGGAGTACTGCATGGTCACTTCAAATCTTCCCACAGTGACTCTGAGCCTCAGAGGTGAACACCGGACCCTGCTCCGAATGGAATGTGCCAACTGCTTATGTTCTGATGAAAACTGTAGATCCTTTATGAACAGTTTGGGCGCCAGCCGATCACGGTGGCCAGACCCATAGGAATCAAGAGCAGGAATCCACGCAGCCAAGATGTATTTGTAAACCCCATCTTATTGTAAGGGAACACAGTGGTGCAAATAAACACAAGCAAGTGGCTTGCTGAAAATTAATAGAGGTGTCTGTGGCGGGCGTGCTACAGTGGAACCCTTCATGTGATGGCAAATGTCACATTTAAGGGCAAAGTCTTTGGTCTGTTTGTATAGACCTGGCCACCAATAGCGTTGCTGCAATAGTGAAATTGTAGCTGCCACCACGGTGCGTGCAGATGCTAGGCCCTCATGTGCTACTTGGATGAAACCTAACATGCGATTTGAATTTGGTATTACTCTATTACCCACTCTGGGAGTATGAACAAATGGTATGTTCTGTGAACTTAAATGGTAGGAGTACGTCGCTGGAAAACCTTTCACAAAGTAGGTGTCGTCAAGTGCAGTATTGACAGCTGTCATAATGTCTCTATCTATCCTCGTACTGGAACAAGTGATTGCAGCAACAGCAGCAGCTTGCACTGTTGCATTTGCGGCTTCGTAATGCCATGAAATTCCCTGCAATATGTATGCCTACATGTTGATGACTCAAGGTGTGACTCAGGAGTACATGGCAAGTATTCTTTCAGCTTAGCCACACGCCCTCAAAGTTCTTTGTGCTTTATAGTGTACCATTTTTAATCTCTGAATCCAATCTGGCTTGAGTAGTGTAGATACTCATTGTAAGACTGAACACAATAATACGACCCACACACTATGATTGTAGGGATTACAGGATCCGTATTCTCTAGTGCCAGAATCTGAGCTCTGAGTTCTGCCAGTTGCGCTGTGCGTTCACCTAGTGACTGTGTGTATGTCTTTTCAAGGTAGAATTCTCCATCCTGCATTCTACCCTTAACAGCGGTGCACACTACTGGGTATGGCTGTGCAGAACCGTTAGTTTAGATGATGTAATCATACTGATCAAGAGGCATGACTTTGTTAAGCAGAGGACATTTATTTTCGTATTGCAAGTATGCTTGTGTTTGTAGTGTAGAGTCCAATCCATCTAATGTGGTGAGAGAATTGGCCCACTGTATCTATCTTGGATGTAATGCTTTTGCATTTGGAACGATAGCTTTTGTGACCAGCACTGGAGTCACAACAATTATTCGTTTCCCTTGAGCCAATGCTCACAATCTCACCACACCAGTCTGTACTGCTGTAAGAATCTTTTCTTTAGGTGCAAAACACATTTCAGCATTGGTGTATGAATGCAGTTCATATCCAGCCCGCACAGTGTCTCCTTTGTTGAGTGTATCATAGGTATATCCTGATGCACCCACAATGATACGGATTGCCAGGTTTCTTGTGTTTACTCGAGTGTGTGTTGTTGAAGTTAGCTTATCAGCATGTACTGAATGTAAAGTCTTGGTGTATTCAGTTGTCCAGTGTGTGCTTGTGAAGTCTGGACTTATCAAGTCAAAGAACGGTTTTACTCGCTCTGCGCAATCTAGAATGTAAATTCTACCAAACTTTAGAAATTCCAATATGGATTGAAGTTTCTTCAATGTGTTTGGTGGTTGTAAAAGCGTACACTTCTCTGCTTTTGCCTTCACTTGACAGCTCATAGCCCAAGAATAGGACATTGAGGTGGACTATTTTTGATTTTTTAAAATTAAATTTGCATCCCATGTGAGCAAATCCAATGTGATCTACTCTTGTCAAGTGTTAAGAAAGGTCATCATCAATCAAATATAAGTCATCGTCATAGGACAATGCCTGCTCGTAAATATTTTGTAAGAGTTCTGGAACTCGGGCTGGAAACAACCCTGAGCTATTCTTATACCCCTGGGGCAAACAACAGAACTGTTTTTGAGAACTGAGCAGGCTAAATGCTTTCAAATACCTGCGTTCAGGTCCTATATTTTATCAGAAAAATCTGTCTGAGATATCCAGTGTTGTTTTATATTTCTTTCACACTATGTTATACATCAGTGCCGTACTATGCAAATTTTGTACTGCAAGTGTAAGTGTTGCTGCATTCAGGTATCTGTAATTCAATACTATGTATACAAATAGAGGGGGGAGTCAGAAGATAAGGGCTGGGGCCACCATCCAAGGACAGTTATACACAGATAAAAGAGGACCCAACCTTACTTTAGGGAAGTACTTGTTCCTTCAAAAGGGAAAATATAAAGTTTTCAGTGAAACCCTCACCCACCAGGGCTACCCCTTGGTGGCATGCTTCATCATATGGCCCTTCCTGTTCTGCTGCAGAACGGAGAGTGCTGCGACCGGACTAACTACGTGGAACCACTAAGTTTTTGTGAGGCGGTTGATTCTGCAGGGAATGAGTGAAGGGAAAGGATGGTGATTTAAAAATACCTGGCTAGTGGGTAATGACTACTTTATTCCGACTCCTAGTCGGTATTGTTAAAAAAAGGGGAAAAGATTAGGTTTCGTGCGTGGAAGACTAGAGCGTTGACCTCTCAAAATGGCCGAAGCAATATGGACAAATGGGAATTATCCGGAAAAGGAGAAAAACAGAGTACTAGTTCCGTGTCTATCATAGTGGAAGGGGCACTCTAGTCTTCCACGCACGATGCGAGTACGTGGACCTCCTCATGAATGATTTTATTCAGGAGGCACAGCGGGAACAAACAAGATGAGGTTCCTGAGCGGAGGAAGAATAGGTAAAATGGCGAAGTACGACCTTGACAAGGTGAGTCTTCCAAATCCTAATCTTAGACCAAAACACCATAGTTACTGCGAGAAGCAGGCTTTTTTTTTCAAACCCACTAAACTTCTTATAGAAACTTTTATACAATTTCTTAAAACAGAGTGTGACTACAGACCGTACTTCCAGTCAGTGAAACCATGAAGCGGTGGCTTCATACCAAATATGTAAGTAGTGTGTGTGAATTATATATGTTGTGTGTCTTTTTTTTTAGAATAGCACAACACGTTTGTGACTATTATTACTCACTAGACGTACCACTGGTAATCACTATTGTGTGTCTAGACAAAGTCACATTTGGTTTGTCTCTTCACCCAGGAGGTGCACCCAGGATTTATTGGAGATGGGTCGGCCCATTGGCAGCAGCAATCCCGACATGGGAGAGTTTAATTTTTGTTCTTTCACTTTAACTCTTTCAGAATTATTGAAATACAAGTTCAGGTGGTATTAAATATATATGCAACTTTATAAATACTTAAGAATGAAGTAGTTCTGAATGTTGTGATTAGTAGGCACCTATAGCAGTGGAACTAGGTATCAGACGTTTAATACACTAGGTCCTTGAGAATAGCCGAGAGGGGTAGACTAGAAACATGTTGACTATTAGGTATTCAGAACATTGAATTCATGAAGCCAAATTTTTTCCCCTGTTTTTAATCATACCGACTAGGGGTCGGAATAAAGTAGCCATTACCCACCAGCCCGGTCTTTTTAAATCACCATCCTTTACCTTCAATCTTTCCCAGGAATCTGATATTACACTCGCCAGCCATTCCATAGTGATGGTTTGCCACAAGCGTTAGTGCCACTGAGTCATGGATGGTGCATCTTTCTCTTTATAAGCTGCTGTCAATGCTATTTTTGCTGGCACCAGGTACAACCATAGGATAGATCTGTCATTAACTGTTTTAAGTTTGAAGATGTCTGACCGTAAGCCCAACAGTGTCGAGCCTGGGTCTGTAGGTATGGGTATGGGGTAGCCCAGGATATCTATGATTTGTGCCAATATGTCTGACCAGAAGGGCCTTATCCCCCAGCAGCCAGCATCCCCTCCAGCAGAAGTCTGAGGTCATAGGGAAGATTAGTTTTAATTTAGTTGGGTATAAATACCAATCATATAACACCTTATAGTGGGCCTCTTGCATTCCATTGATTGGTTACATTTGTGTATGTCCATATATAGGGCCCAATTCACATAACTAACTAAAGACAACATTCTAAACTTACTGTCATTTTGGTATTCACAGAAGGCACTTACTCATTTTGGTATTCACAGAAGGCACTTAGGGCCATATGTATGAAGTTAATTTTTTGTCACAAACGCTGCAAATCGCAAAAAACAGCAGTTGAGATAAAAAATTCGCTATTTTCTATGTATGAGGCACAATCGCTTCGCAAAAGTAGAAATCGCAAAAATAGCGATTCCTTACGTTGCGAGAACCTGAATTCTGCGAATTTCCTAGCGATTTCTTATTTTGCGATTTCCTCAGTTTGCGAAATTTGCAAACGGAATATCGCAAATTAAGAAATCGCTATGCAATGTATGAAAAAATCGTAGCAAATTCACGAAAATTGCAAATGAGAGAATCGCAATTACCACCAAGTATGAGCAGGTGGTAACCAGGTGCAAACTATTTAAGGAGTCCCACAATGCAACACATTTTTCCAAAATGGCTGGGCTGCATGTGATAGCCAGGAGGCTGCGACTCATAGCTGCTGCACAGAGGAGGAGACGCCAGGAGAAGATATTCCGTGCTCGCATCACCATGTTCCAGCGCACTGAGGAAGACATCCATACACACTACAGGCTGGATGAAGAGAGCATCCTAGACTTAATTGAGGAACTCAAACCTATTCTTGAACACCACACACGCAGGAAACACACCATCCCCACCCACATCCAGGTTCTGTGCTCACTGCACCTCTTGGCATCAGGTAGCTTTCATGGGGTGATAGCCTCAGTAGGAGGGGTGTCACAGAGTGCATTGTCGCGTTTTTTCCACGCGTTCCTCAATGCCATGGTACAGAGGCTGCCCACCACATCCAATTCCCCTGCACCCCACAGGCACTAGACCAGACCAAGCAGGAGTTCTATCAAATAGCAAAAATCCCCCACATCATAGAATACATAGATGGGACACATGCCGCCATATCCCCTCTCCCACAATGAGTATGTGTTCAGGAATCGCAAGTCATACCATTCCCTGAATATACAAGTGCCAAGCACATTATCACTGACATTGTAGCTAAATACCCAGGCAGCACCCAAGACTCGTTCATCTTTCGCCACAGTGGGATCCATCGTCGACTCAGTAATGGGGAGTTTGGAGATGGCTACCTCTAGGTAATTGCATAGGAAACAGTGACACAACAGTAAAGCATAGCAGTGGCAGGACAGAGTGTAACCTATTTCCCCTTGCCTCACAGGTGACAGTGCGTATGCAGTCCAGGACTACATATTGACCCCATGCCTGAATCCTGTGGAGGTACAACATTTCCCACATTGCCACACGCAGTACCATTGAGCGGACCTTTGGTATCTTCAAGAGCCATTTCAGATGCCTGCACAAGAGTGGAGGAGCACTCCAATACAGCCCTGAGACCTGCTGCAAGATGGTGGTTGTGTGTGCCATGCTGCATACCATTGCCACGCGGAAAGGAAGCCCAGTGGGGCTCAGTGATTCAGACACATCAGATGAGGAGGGGCCAGCTACAGGACGCAGGCCAGCCGGTGTGATTGGAGCAGCAACCGGGCGACAGAGGCGAGGTGACATTACACAGAACTATTTCTAGGTGAGAAATGATGACACAATGCTATGTATTCAGGATAAACTGTATTTAATATCCTTTAAATCAGGATTCATGATATCACATAGCCTGTGTGGCACACAATGTGTGTAGTATTATCACGCACATGTTGTAATCACAGTGCATTGAAAATAAATTGTCACTGGGTTGATCCACCCATTGCCATTCGGCACCTCAACGGCGGCGCTGACGTCCCATTGCCCTGCGCCCCGAGTGCACATTCCCCTCATCAGTGGCATCTTCAGCCCTGCCATGATACTCACTACGGCGCCTGTCCTGATGGGGGGGTGGAGTGAGGCTGCTGCAGCTTGACTGGGCATCCTCCTTTAGGGAACTGAGGACTCTGGTCCCACTTGTGGCAATAGTCGGCAGCTGATCCACAGCATATGTGACCTGTAGTAAGCCCCTGGCCATGTCCTGACTTCTATGTGCAACCTCCCGCTGCATGCTAATGCTGCGCCAGGACTAGATAGAGGTGGCTGAGGCAGTCGGTTAACAGCCCTTGTGAAGAGTTCAAGGCGTGTGTGGAGGCGCTGAGTTTCACGGCGCCTAGCAGCACGGTCTGCCCGTATCTCTGCAGAGAGTGCCTCCAGGCCACCCATAATGCCCCTGAAGCCCACCCTAAGCTGCCTTTGTAATTGACGTATTCCTCTCCCCTGCAGGAGCTGTGCCTGAAGCATATTTCCCTCGAGGCCGCGGAACACTGACTCCTCTCCTGCCACAGATGTACTTGGGGATGGACGGGCCCTACGCCTGGATGGAATGGCAAGTGTGGGACTTTGAACAGCTCGTTGTCTGGATTGTGGCACAGACTGCCCCTGGACCGCATTGGTCTCTTCATCGGTGTCAGCGAGTTTGTCCTCAAGCGGTGGCAATGGAGCCACTGCAATGTGCCTGGGGCGTTTGGGTGAGATGACTGGGCTGCCCTCATCCCCCTCCTCCACTTACCCTCGTCCTGCAACGCTGTGGGACTCTTCCTCCCTTCCAGGCCTCTGTCCCTGTGTTTCTTGTGGTGCTGTGGACGTAAATGCACACATTAATTTGCTGTCCAGCCTTGCATTGGTAATGCAATACATTACACTATTTGGTTTATTATGTGGAACCTGACTTTCTGTACAATGCCTTCACTCATACACAAATACTGCTTGAGACCAGCTGGGTTTCACTGTTCCACTGTTTGCTTCATGTGACTACATCTCCCATAATGCATTGCTGTGGGAGTGTGTGTTCCTGCACTAGATTGGCATTTGGGATGTATGCCTGGGTCTCTCATGGGGGTGGGGGTGGGGTATGTCGGTATCAGGGGTGTGATGGCATACTTCTTACCTTGTCTTGGTCCTGATAGTTCGGAGCTGTCTAGCTCAGCCACGCCGCTAACACTCTCCGGTTGTAAATTCCCCTCCACCAATTCCTCCATTGGCATGGAAGTGGGGGCAGTGGATGTCCCTCCACCAGTCAGTTTTGCCTCCTGCAGCCTGGCAGCAACCTTTTCTTTTGAACGCTGGCGCATATCGTACCAGCGTTTCCTCAATTCCTCGACGCTGCGGTGGGTGACGCCGATGGAATTGAATTTTTCTTGAATCTCCGCCCATATCCTCCTTTTCCTGGTCTCTGGCACTCTGAGGGATTTTTTCCCGAATAACAGCTCATGGCTGTGCACCATTTTCCTGAATGCGCACCTCCTGCTCCCTTTCAGAAAACTTTAGTTTCCTCTTTCTCTGGCTTTCACCCTGCTGCTGCTCCTGTGTAGCCATTTCTCCACTCACTGTTGCACTGCACTGCTGCCTCAGCCCTCCTTCCAGCCTCTCACTCTGATTCTGGAACTCAGGTGCAGCATGGGTAGTCACACTTCCTGGTTGTGATGTCATCAAGCTGCACCTGAGTTTCAGATTCCCCGTTTTGTGATTCCTTCATTGCGAGTTCGCTAATTCTGCAAAATCACAGTTAAGGAAACGCAAACCGGTTAATCGCAGTAAAATCTTCGAATTTTAAGAAATCGCTATATATTTGCGATTTTTTGTATATTTGGGAATCGCAAAATCGGGTTTTGATACATATGGCCCTTACTCATTTTGGTATTCACAGAAGGCACTTAGGGCCAAAGTTTTGAAAGTTTCATTTTGCAATTCTCAAATAGCGATTTTTAGAGAATCGCTATTTGAGAATTGCAAAATGCTATGTATGTAGGATTTGCAAATAATTTTGTGAATCCTACATATTCCTTAATTGCCAATTGCAAATTGCAATTTGCAATTAAGGAATACCTCCCATTCATTCCTATAGGCCTAGATGCCCATAGGAATGAATGGGAAGACATTCTCAATTTGCGATTCTCAATTAGAGAATCGCAAATTGAGAATGCAATTTCAAGGGTGCCAGGGTGTCAAAAGGACACCCTGTTACGCCCCTGAAATGTGCATGAGTGCCCATGTGGCACAGATACATGCCCCAAGGGCACTTTGAAAATGCAAAAAAGTGAATTTTTCAAAGAAATCGCAAATTACCACCAACTTGAAGTTGGTGGCAATTTGCGAATCCTTATGGCCAAATTGTACTTTTTCTGGGCCTAATACATTGCATTTAAGGAATCGCAATTTGCGATTCCTTAAATGCAATTGCAAAATAGGGAATCAAAAATTAGCGATTTCTTATTTTGCGAGGCTGTTTTGCTTACATACATACTACTTAGTTACTTTGCGATTGCAAATGCCGAAATTAGGCGAATTTCGGCGTTTGCGATCGCAAAACTGCCTTCATACATATGACCCTTACTCATTGCGATATTCACAGAAGTTAGAAGTCCTAACTCTAGGACTCCTAAATGCCTTCTGTGAATACTGAAAGTCTTAAAATTAGGATTTTCCTCAGTTTAGTAGTAGTAAAGTTAGGACTCCTAATTTTAGGACTCCTAAATGCCTTATGTGAATACCGAAAGTCTTAAAATTAGGATTGTTCTCAGTTTATTAGTAGTAAAGTTAGGACTCCTAACTTTAGGACTCTTACATGCCTTCTGTGAATACCGAAAGTCTTAAAATTAGGATTTTTCTCAGTTTAGGAGTAGTAAAGTAATTAAGAAAGAAATAGTCCTTGATAGATTTTCACTGCTCATAGCATAGGAGACCATCTTGTGTAAGCGCCTCTGGGAAGAACCGTTGTCTGTATTTTGGTGGTGCGGCATCCCAGGCTAGAGTCAATGTGACCAGTGCGTGATCAGACATAGTGATCGGTGTAAGGATGTAGCCTGTAATGCTGGAGCTAAATTCTTACTCACAAAGATGTGATTGATCCAAAAGTATGACCGATGTGTGGGAGAGAAAAGGTATAATCCCTAGTCGTGGGGCAGAGAGTGTGCCAGGCATCTAGCAGGCCCATTGAGGTGAACTCAAATAGTCTTTAGAGGGCAGCTGTGTGAAATGTTCAGAACTGCCGTGACAAAATGCGGGAAAAGCAAAGGTGTTGATTGGCTGATTGCAACTAGGCCTCAGCCTACCGAGCCCGCGTTGCAATCAGCCAATCAGATGGTTGCTAATCTCTGCACAGTAAAGTTTACAGACTTCTCGTTGGCTGATTACAGCGGCAGCAGGATAAGCGTGAAAACTGCTTTTGCCAACCCCTGTTCCCAATACACTTGACCGGAGGCAGGCCATGAACGACACTAGTGCCCTAGCGAAGCAGAAGTTCTCCTCCTGCACCTTGGATGTTTTATCATGAGCCTGGGAGCCCTGCGAGTGGAGCTTGGCCTGTGATGTAAGCCTGCGCCTGCCGAGGACGGCTCGATCTCTCTGCTGGGAACCCTAAGGTATGAGCGCTTGGATGGGAACACCGCCGCGGGTCAGGGGTTCTTGCTCCGAATGTTGGGGAGGGTGGCTTTGAAGGGGATTGATGCCCAGCGGGGGCTATTGTTACGCTTTTTATTGTTTCAGAATTCAAGTCTTGTGGAAAAGCACAAACTTACCGGCATCGCAAATAAACCGAGGTGACTAGAAATTAGCATTAGACATAATTCTAATTAACGTGTGCATTAACATTAGCACTGGTAACTGCCTGTGATCAGAAGGTTGATAGTGCTCAGAGAAGCACAGCTAGATGAGGCACATGAGAAAGGTTTGAGATTTTGAAACTGCGAAGAATTCATGATATCTAATTAAAGGCGGCACAGGCAGCCAGAGGGTACTTTCTGCACGTGCCTCATCCAATGGTAGCACACAAGATGCCAACAAGCTGCCTGCGGTGCCCATTAAGGTGCCAGATGTCAGCGCAGGAAAGTTTGTGTTTTCTCACAGCTTAGAAGTTGGTTTACCCAGCTCTAAAAGGCAGGTGCAGTCAGGGGTGCACCAGCGGGATGCAGAGGGTAAACAGCGCCCCTCGATTCCCTCTGTTCTTTTAATTACAAAAATATTTAGCTGCATAATATGATCTATGGTAAGGAAGGAGTGAATGGGTGGGTTGGGAAAGATAAAAGTGGTATAAATATAAGAAGGCTGGAGAAAAGTGGACAAGAACCAAAATATATGTCCACTCTAAATTGTACAAACAATCACGTTAAACGCATCTCATTTTATTTCCCTGGGTGATTTGTAATTAACTGTATATGAAGCATGGCTGTTCACAAGGAGGACCTGGCTGGCGCCGACTTCATTAAGTTGAAAGGCCAGGCCGTGAAGCACACCAGGAAGTAAAACATATGTAATGGGCAGATTGTACAATCTATGGTGTGTAATCGCACTGAAAGGCTTCACCGTCGCTTGACTGACAGGTCCCCATGTCAGCGACCTGGAAAGGAGAGTGATGGAAAATGTCGATATCATGTCATGAGCAAGCACGGCAGTATTGTTTATGTGGCCTGGGATGTGCTTACACAGCATGCCTGGTCCGATAGCTGGGACATAAAATACAATGCAAGACTCCGTAAAAATGTTCCAGTCATACAGTTACTTCTGTCCCAAGCCATGGCGCGATCTGCCCTTTCCTAGGCTGTGCTCTAGTACTTTTAAGGTACAGTAGTGTATCGACTACTGGGAAGAGTGTTTATCCGGGGCTGTACTACTCTAATATGTTTAAGGTACATCGGTGAACCCAAGTATTGCTAAGTTTTTATTTTTTGCAGATTCATATAGCGCTTACTCGACCTGAAGGTATTAGAGTGCTTTACATGAGCACCAGTTACGTTACAGGACACACTCATTTTTGTTATGCACGGGGAGATTCAGTGATTTGCCCAGAATCACAGGATGCTGAGCCTTTGGAGCCAAACTCTAGTATGTTTCAGGTTCAGCGGTGAACCTGAGTTGTGCAAAGAGTATTCCTTATGTACCACCCTCCCCCATTATTCAATAGAGTTGACATTAGAAACTCTCTTTACCCCCACCCCTTGGGCAGCAGCGCAGGTCCAATCCCCTCCCCTGAATGGAAAGTTAGAACTGCCCGTTGCCAGCCCATTCCCCAACAAGCCCATAACCTGTACAACATCAGTATCCAGTGCACCATACTCCTCATTTTGTTGTGTTTGTTTTGTAGCTTAGGTTGGTGCATAGTATCCCATACTCCCTTGTTTAATGCCATGCAAGTGGTCGAGCAGACAGAAGAATACGAGGCTAAGGCCTCCAGCTCTCTTCCTGTGTCTCTGCCTCTTAGGAGGGAAGAGCGAGGCCTCCCGCAGACAGCGAATTGTTTAACACCGTAGTTCCCACTCTACCCCATCAGTAGCTTGTATACTGCGGGCCACGCTCTAGTGTGTGTTATGTACAGTAGTGTACCCGAGTACTGCTAAGAGTGTTTATCTGAGGCCGTGCTCTAGTATGTTTAAGGTTCAGTGGTGTACCAGAGTACTGCTGAGAGTGTTTATCCAAGGCCATGCTCGTAACTTCCAAAACATTGCAGAGAGAATAGTAATGAGGCAACAAAAAAAAAATCAATCATGTCTTACTGGTCATAGACCAACTGCGCTGCAAATGTTTTGAAGAAAATGTGAATACAACCAATTTGTGGGTCAAGTGCATCGATGTTAGGTCGAGTAGAAAATTCTGGTCACTAGACCTGCAGGTCAAGTGCGATTTTTAAGATTTGTCGAGCCCTGTATAATCAAGAACGAGCAAACTGGTTGAAACAATATTTGAGACAAGGTTGTTGGTGGCAATATCACCCAGCATATTTGTTTTCACAACAACTGAATGATGAGTACTGCACTCTGCTTATGACTGGTTTCTTAAAGAGCATATTAAGAAAAAGGAATGCAATAACTTGCTGTATATAGTGCTAAATGGTACACTCTGTTTTTAAATAATAATGAAATTGATCATGTGTGTACACTCTGTGTAGGAGACTGATGAATTGTAAAGGAAACTATGTATATGTAAGATTACATCTTTAAAACTGTGGCTTTTATGATTTTATATTTGTACAAAATCGAATAAAGCATATATATTTCTTTTTTACTATCTTGCTCTCTTTGTCTGTTTTGCTGCCCTCTGGCTGAAATTTGAAGGATCTGTGGAAAAACAGAGTTACGCCATTATGTTTAGTCGGAGCTGATGATCTATATACAATGGGATATGCCCTATGTCTTAGCTGGTGTTCTTCTGACCTTCTCATATATGTTTCTTGTATGGCTACCACGTCATGTCTCTGGTCTAAGAGGTATTTCCATAGTTGTTGCCGTTTGGTGGGAGAGTAAAGCCCCTTAGTATTCCACAGGAGTATGGTGGGAGCCATCACTACTTAAGATGAGATGTTATAGACTATTGTGTCTGCTGTGCGTATTTCTCTTGGACGAGCCTTCTTTCCTCCCCCTACATGTCCCAAATAATGTTGTCTCACTGATCCTCCCCTCCAGCCTATGTGGGCCTCGTATGTAGGTGGTAGCACGTGCGCACCCCCAACTAAAACAACAAATAACCCCTCCTTGAATCAAAATATTAATGGTCAACGGCACCCAACAACCCATTTCTTGCATAACTAACATATTTTTGTAGTACACTTGTTATGGATGTATTGCTCCAAGTCTGCTTATGGCGAGCAAATTTTATGCTGAATAAGTCAATGGCTGACATCTATTACTGGGAGTCATTAAAAGACAGTCTCTTCCCCTTTCCAGTGGGAATCTCAAGCCTTGCATTGCGCTAACTAGTCGTAGCCTGGGTATCGATCATCTCACTGTCCCCATACCTGACCATACCTCCTACAAGTTAGTACAGGACCAGCCAGGGCTGTCAGGAGCATTCCTTTAGTAATTGTTCAACTGTTTCCCTGGCTATGCTGCCAGCATGACATTCCTCCACAGCTCCGGTTAATTTCTTCTTTTACTGCTTTTGATTCTGTACTTTGGATTCAATATCCAGTGTCCGTGTTCCGACTGAGTTGACGTCCTGCTGCAGGGAAGTTAGCTTGCCTTGGATGTCAGAGTGAAGAGCATCCAAGGAGCCCTCCAGGTCTGGCGTGAGCTCTTACCGTAACTCTATCTTAAAGTCTCTCAGTGATGCTAGGAGATAATCTTTGGTGAGCACCATAATTTCTGTTGAGCTTCCTCCGTCAGAGGATCCTCTCCTCTCTGTAGGTGAGAAGTAGCTGGAGATTCTATTCGCCTGAGTCTTTTTGGGGGAAATAGAGTCAGCAGTGTTTGGCGAGTGCCCCCATCAGTGCTGGGTGGGGCCACTACATACGTTGATGTCTACGTGTGAGAACGCGCAGCTCACGAGTGGACCTCTTAGCCCAAAAGGATTTGGTGACCAGGTGAAGTACCTTTATCCAGTTTTGGCGTTAATTTAATTGAGGCGACATCCATGCACAGAGGTGGTTTGCAGATTTATTTTTCTGTTGCCTGTCCTTCTGTGCATCTCAATATGATGCTCCTCAGTGAGTGGAATCGCTGAAATACTTTGTCTGGGGATGACTGTGGCGGCCTCTGTAATTCATCTCCTAATTAAATACTGCATATGTCCTTGGACTGGTTCTTTTTCTCACATGCTTTACTCTCTCACTTTCAGTGAGAGCCTGTGGCGTTTCATTATGGTACTTCCGGCTTACCGCAAAGGTCCTCTCTTACCACAACGTCCTCGTCACGACTGGGCCTTGTTAGCGCGGAATGAATCTGACACCATCGGCTCTTAGTAAACCTTGCTGCGTTCTTTCCGATATCCCTTCTATGGCCAGCTCAGGTCTGCGCTCTTAGGGTGAGATATCCCCCATTTGTGCTCTAATTCGTGACTTTTCTTGCAGCCTCTTCAAGGAGCCTCACTGGATTTTGTACGGTGCGCCATCTTGGTTGGCAACGCCCCCAGGACTTTTTTTATTGCAGTTCTGAAAATGCCACTTTTATAAAGTTCATGCCAGCACTGCGCATTGAATTCAAGCTGAAAGTGATTGAGTTAAAATTCCTCAATTACAAAGACCACTCTTTCAGTCTAATTTATCAAACATTATTAATTTATTTTATTTTACCTTATCTTTCTGGAGGAGATTCAAAGACATGACTTTGAAGTGCACAGATGTCCTCCCTTCCTGCCGTGGTTCCATACTCACTACAGGGGTATGCAGCCAGTTATTTGTTGACAGTACAAAACCTATTCAGGTGTAAGTGAGGCTACGTCCACCCTCTCCCTTCAATCCTGCCAGGATGGCCCATCAAATTGCACCTAAACTTCGTGTACCCGTCTAGGGGGAATTTTCAAAGCCCACTATTAACCCACCCCAGACATGATCAGGCAGCAGTCATCAAATAGCTAAAGTAAGAAAAATGCCAACTTTATAAAAGTGGGAAACGACTAGGGTTTTGGCTAAAGCGCAGTAAGGCTACGCCAAATCTATATTCAACAAACAAAATGCCAGTACTGCGCATTGAATTCAAGCTGAAAGTGATTGAGTTAAAATTCCTCAATTACAAAGACCACTCTTTCAGTCTAATTTATCAAACATTATTCATTTATTTCATTTTACCTTATCTTTCTTTTTTTCTTTTTTCTTTTTTACTTTATCAAAATTGTTTTTTTGGATCAATCAAAAAACCAAGCAACATACATATGACTCCAACTGGGTCAAATATCTTTCACAACTAATATACAGTGTAACCAAATTATTGATATTGGGGGTGACGTCTCAAAAAATTGGTGAGAGGAAAAATTATTCTGGAGGAACACACAACATTCAATGGACAACAGGAAGTGCACTTTTAAACATACACAAGACAAGACTACACAATTCAAAGGGTAGTGCGGGAAGGGAGAAAAAGGGCGATGTAAAAGATGTGTATATGCCCTGCGCTAGTCCTATTTTTGGGAGCAGGTGCTAACATCTCCACTAAATGGAAAAGCACAGTTATGTTTTAATCAAAACACTAGACCATCAAAAGCTTGAACATTTATATTATAATAACATAAGATTGGTCTATATATTCTGAAAAGGAGGTCGATGCATTTCGAATCCCTTTTGGTGGTGGGATTCTCATCAGGACCATGTGGACAAAGTCTGAAAAAAATAAATTAAAAACATACTGTCAGTCATACAAAAGAGCAACTCTCCACTTAACATTCAGTCCTTCACACTCAGCTCATACCTGAACTTCTGTGAGTAGTAGTCGATCTCTGGGGGTTAGAGTAAGATGTGCTGGAATGTAGAGGGGGGTTCATGAGTACTTGTCATAGAATAGAATGTTTTAAAATGAGAGCGTTAACATGATGGTAATACTCACTTGAATATATTGTAGTGAAAATATCCTTATATAGTCCTCAGTCGGTTTTATTTTATTCCAAGAGGGGCAGAATAGATCCTTATGCAATGTTTTTTTGTTTTTCTGCAAAAGATCAATAAAGTTGCATAGAATTTTAATGTCTCATATGGTCGATGTGAAGTTGTAATGTCTTAGAATCATTGTGGGTTTAAAACAAGTACCAATCTACCGAGTGAATCTATGGGTGTTTCTTGGATTAAAATCAGCTACTGCAGGCTCGTATACTGATAGGCGTCTATTAAGTACTTGCATGTTGACGTGCTATTATCGGATGGTTTAGGGCGTAGGTCCAGACCTCAAAGTCGTACTAAGAATAGGTTTTGTAGTGTCAACAAATAACTGGCTGCATACCCCTGTAGTGAGTATGGAACCACGGCAGGAAGGGAGGACATATGTGCACTTCAAAGTCATGTCTTTGAATCTCCTCCACTTTGAAGGCACAGCTAGGTATAAGTACTGGACCTCAGACACCATCACTTCAGTACACTTCTGGACTGGTGAAGACTGCCAGGAAGAAGGACTGCTGCACTGCTGAAGGACTGCCACTCTAGTGGACTGCTGCCTTGCTGGACTCCTGCATTGCTGTGCGGTTCTGCTGCCTGCTGTTCCCCTGCCTGCGTGAGAAGGACTGGACCTCCATCACTTGAACCCAGAGTGACTGCAAAGGCTAGCCGGCTGGCCTCCTCTTCTGAAGTCTAAGGGACATAAAAGAGTTCCAATCATTCTGCTTCTGCATGTGGACTCTGCCATCTGCGAGTCTGCCCTGCCAAGTGGTGCCACTCCAGTCACGGACCCTTGGAAGTGAGTCTAAGGAATTTGTTCCAGTGGAACCAACGCATTCGAATTGAACCGAAGCATCACAGCTCAGAAACCGACACATTGGAACCACCACTGCGGGATGCTCTTTCTGGTGCCATGGCCTTGCATCTCTATTGATGGCAGCCTTGATGTCAACGCCAAACCTCTACATAACCATGCATCCGGGACATCGGTGCACTCAGAATTAAGGTACTTTTGTTCAGTGGGCCTCACTGGGTCTTTTCTCTGGTCTGCGCTCCATCATAGTCAGCCTGAACTTTTACTTTTCCCTGGTCCGCTGCAACCAGATATTCCAAATATGCTTTCTGCTTCTAGGTGCTATTTTTACCTAAAAACTTTGAAATGCAATAGCTTAAGTTCCACATATTGAAATTCTGCTGTTTTGGTCTTGTATTATTTATTAAATTAAGGTTTTTTTTCTAGCACGGTAAGGATTTTTTTTTGTGGTGGCACTGCTTCACTGTTTGAACTTTACACATTGCCTTAAGTTATGCCTGACTGCTTTGTTCCAAGCTACCAGATGATGAGCACAGGTTAATTTAAGGTTGCCTGCTTCTTACCCTGACTAGGATTATGGTTGCCTCTTGACTAAGGCTCGTTCCTCAGGCAACCTACAACCCTATTCCTGACACTTGTGATCAGTGGTGAGGATAGGACTTGTGTTTATGCTGTGTCCTGCAGTGCTTTGGTGTACACTACTATTCCACATCCAAGACCAATTAAACATTTTAATTCTCCCTAATTGTCATTTAATCATGTGCCTGGCTGCTGGATCTACAACCACAAACATGGAATTTGAGCTAGCCAACCTTGAAGAATACACGAGTGACCAGCTCAAAGACTTCTGCAAGGAGTTTGGAGTTGCTGCAAAGAGAACCACCAGTAATTTGGAGTTGCAAAAGGCACTGAGGGCCTAGGCAGATGCTTGCTCCACACTGGATGAAGTCCCAGCTTAGGATGATGGGCTAGAGGTCAGCCTTTTTGAGGAACCACTTGCAGTGGAGGAGGGTGTTATATCAAATTTGGAGCTTCCTGCCAGGGCAAGGACCAGTGTCTCTTCCAGTGGCATATCCCCAGAGGAACTGGAGGAAAGGAAAAAGAGAGAATCAAAGCTGAGAATGGCTAAATTGCAAATGGAGGCAGAGGAGAAGAAAAGAACCGTTGAGGAAAGGAAAATCTTACCGGCTCATGAACTGAGTCTAAAGGAGTTGGATATCAAAGCCAGGTAGACAGAGTCCAGCACTGATGGTGGCATCCTACCCGCAGTATCTAAAGGAGAGAAAAGGGTTTGCCTACTCAAGGTTTTGGTGACCAGTTATGCAGTGGGAGATGACATTGACAAATGCCTATGAGATTACGCTAAGGGTTCGCAAGGTACCTGAAGAGCACTGGAGACAGTGGGCTATGGAAACACATGCCTACTGTGGGGAGGGACACACTTCTGACATTAGAGGTTGGGGACCAAACCAAATAGACTCCCATGAAGGCCAAAGTAGATTTTACGGACTACTCCAACAAGGCACTGAATGTTTGGGTGCGGGGCAGCAAGGTTAATGATTATGTTGGGTTGTCCAATTTAATAATGAGAGACCACATACTCAGTATCATTTTTGCAGAGTTGCACCAGCACCTCGTTGACAGTAAGCTTACTGATCCCGGGAAGCTTGCTGAAGAGGCAGTACCAAAGGGTCCAAAAACGTTTTTGGGAGGGACTCCAACAAGGGTGTCCAGGGCTCCAACCAGATAAAAGAGGGGGAGAAAAACAAAAAATGACTGAGTTCTCTAAAGGCCCCCAAAATAACTCTCAAGGGAGTAGTGGTAACCAGTCCCAGTCTGATACTAAGAAAAAGTGGCTCTTTAACAAGCAGATAGGGAGGTTTGCACCCCAATGTACTGAGTGCCACAAATATTGGCATTCCATGGGGGACTCCAAATGTCCCAAGCAGCAACAGCCCCCCACTGGTGGGCCAACACCTGGGTTGACAAGTAAAGTGCTCAGGGAGGAGGTAGTCCCAGTTAGCTTTGGGGGATAGACAGAGCTGACCTTAGCTTCCATGGGGGATAAAGAGATGGCGCCAAAGCCCATATGCCTGCTAATAGTTTCCAGGATAGGCTGTGGGTCACCATTAATGGGCAAAGGGTAGAGGCTCTGCGAGACACAGGAGCCAAAATGACTACTGTAAGGAGTCAGGAGATGTCACTGTCAAGAGTCAGCGGATGTATCCACAGCAGGTCCTGCCAAACACATTCCATCAAGTCATAGTCGCCAAAAATCAGGAGATCCATCTACTGGTGGCTCTGATTTCCTTTGAGTGGTGGGGTTTCTCAGGTTCTCTGAAAGTAGCTGTGAGCCCTGCCATGCCTGTAGATTGTCTGTTAGGCAACGACCTGGAGCACACTGCCTGGAGGGAGGTAGAGCTCAGGTTACACATGGAAATTTTGGGATTGCCTGAGGGGGTCTGTATGACCACATGGTCCATGGCTGCCCTCGGAGGGAATCAAGGGGATGGAGCTTGGAATAATAGCCCAAACAACTGCCAAGGAAAAGGGCAAGGGGTGCGGAAAACCAGCCCCTGAAGTGTTGATGGTGAAGGTTGACAGGGTTTCTGAGGAAGAGGCTCTGAGGGAGGACATTGTCGCCCTAGATGTCCTACCTTATCTTACTGGCTGGCAAGTTGAGGGTGGGCCCACCATGTCGGAATACTGTGAAACGCAGAAGGAGTGTCCCACTCTTAAGGGCTTGAGGTGGCAGGCTTCAGCCCATGCAGCAGGTAAAGCCTCTGGAGATCACCTAATCTACTGGAAGAATGATCTCCTCTATAGCGAGCCTAAGACTCCTGGAATTGGGGCAGCCCATAGGCTCAATCAATCAGTATTTGTTAAGCAAGACTACTCACCCGCTAGGGTTTCAAGGAGCTGGGGGTGGTGGGCAGCTGTGCTGCAGTTCCTACTGTGCACTGGGGTTTAGTCGTAGAGCCGGGTCTTGAGATCCTTCCTGAACTGGCTTAATGATGGGGATTGCCTGAGATGGAGAGGCACGGTGTTCCAGGTCTTGGTGGCGAAGTAGGCGAAGGATCTTGCTCTGGTCCCTGTCTTGCGGATCTGAGGGACTGTGGCGAGGGCCAGTTAGGTGGAGCAGAGGTGCCTGGTGGGTACATGAAATGAGAGGTTGTGGTTCAGGTATGCTGGTCCAGCGTTTGTTGGTGGCTTTGTAGGCATGTGTGAGGATCTTGAACGTGACTCTTTTATTGACTTTGGACCCATGTCCTTTGAAGGTTTTGAAGAAATGTAGGCACACGCTTCTTCCGCCCCTTCTTGAGGTGATGAATGGTGCCATGGCTCAGGGTACCTTCCCTTCGGTTTGGAAAAGGGCGATAGTGAAGCCCCTTCTGAAGAAACCCACCTTGGATCCCGAACAGCTTTAGAATTTCAGACCCATCTCCTTGCTACCTGCCCCTGCAAAAATGCTCGAATCACACCTGAATTTACATCCATCTACCTTTCTGGATTCCTCTGGGTTCTTAGATAGCTCCCAGTAGGGATTCAGAAAAGCCCATAGTACTGAATCGGCACTTACTATGGTTGTGAATAACATCCGCCTGAAGGTGGATTTGGGCCAAACCACTGTGTTGGTCTTACTTGACCTCACAGCAGCGTTTGATACCCTGTCTCCCTCTACTTTACAATCGCGTTTGAGGGAGGCAGGGATTGCGGGTCCGGCCCTGAGCCTTCTGCACTCTTGCTTACATCTAAGAGAGCAGAAAGTCATGCTTGGAGAGTTCCTCTTTCCTGCTAAATCCTTGCAGTATGGGGTGCCACAGGGGTCGGCCTTGAGTCCGACCCTATTCAACATCTATGTGGCTCCCCTCGCCAGGTTAGTAAAATCGCAGGGGATGGAGGTTGTGTCATACGCCGATGACACCCAAATCATGGTGTCCCTGGCTCACTCTGTTACCACTTCCGCCGTCAACTTTAGGACCTGTATGCAGACAGTCTCGGAGTGGATGATCCAAAACTCCCTAAAGTTGAACGGCGACAAAACAGAGATCCTGGTCTTTGGCAAAGATCAGGACATCTGGTCTAGCGAGTGGTGGCCTCCATCTTTGGGAACTTGTCCATATCCCTCCCAATCGGCCAGAAATCTCAGCGTTATATTTGACACATCACTGTCCATGACTCTACAGGTCAATAGAACATTGGCCACTTGCTGGGGGGTTATTAAGATTCTTAAAAGAATCTTGACTATCTCTCTCCCCAAGCACGTAAGCAGACTGTGGTTGCATTAGTGGGTTCCAGGTTGGATTACTGTAATGCACTTTATGCAGACTCCAACAAGGGCCTCATCCAGCGCCTTCAGGTCGTCCAGAACGCGGCTGCGAGATTTGTCCTGGCTCTACTCAATGCATCCTCTGCTACAATGGCCAGAAAGAGCCTGCATTGGCTTCCTATACAACAGAGGATCTCATTTAAGATCTTGTGCCTGGCCTATAGAGCTCTCGCAGCTGGTCCTTTGGACCCCCTGGGTTCCCTTCTAATTCGCCATGTGCCCAGTAGGACCCTTAGATCGTCGGAGAGGAATCTTCTTGTAGTTCCCCGCACTAGGAAGGTCCGTTGGGGCAGCAGAGCATTTTCCATCGTTGCCCCTCGGTTGTGGAATTCACTCCCACTGGAGATTAAGGCCCAACCGTCCCTGTCCCTCTTCAAAAAAGCGCTCAAAACTTGGTACTTTATCAAGGCCTACCAGTAAGAGAGTATATTTGCTCCAGCTAGCTTCTTTTTGGTTAGGCGCCTTGACGCCCACTGGGCTTAGTAGCGCTATATAAATCTGTTTTCATTTCATTTCATTTCATTGACTGGGAGCTAGTGAGTTCTGGAAGGTGTTCAGACATGTGGCAGTGGATGCTGAGGGCCAGTCTGGATGGGGCGTTTTGAATGTTCTGTAGTTTCCTGATGAGTTTCTGGGTGATACCTGCGTAAAGTGTTATGCCATAGTTGAGTCTGCTGCTGATGAGTGCGTGGGGGACCGTCTTTCTAGCCTCAGTGGGTATCCATCTAAAGGTCTTTCAGAGCAAGTGCAGAGTGTGGATCCATGATGAGGAAACAGCGTTGATCTGGCGATTCATCGTGAGCGCGAAGTCCAGTATGATGCTGATTTTCCGTGTGTGGTTCGTGGGTGTGCTGCTGGTCCCTCAGAGTTGCAGAAGCTTCCTACTGGTTGTGGCTCACAATATCCCCTTGGCAGTACATTTAGGGCAAGACAAGACCTCTGCAAGGCTTGGTTCCTACTTGTATTGGCCTAGAATGAAGAGAGCCTTAAATGCATTCTGTAGGTCCTGTCCCATCTGCCATACCAAAGGGATAGCAGGGAAAAAGCAAAAAGATCATCTGATCCTATTATCAGTCGTTAACACCCACTTTGAAAATGTGTACATTAACTTCATTGGACCCTTGAACCCCAGGATGGCCTTAGGCAACAAGTTTGTCTTGGTCATGATGGCCCATGCCACTCACTACCCAGAGGCCATCTCTCTGAGTTCAGTGAATGCACTTTTGTTGGCTAGAGCTCTGATGGGGATCTGTACCTGTATTGGGTTCCCCAAAGAGGTAGTGTCTCACAGAGGCACTAAGTTCATGTCCGTGTACATGAAGTCTATATGGGATGAGTGTGGGGTAACTTACAAGTTCACCATAACCTACCATCGCAAAACCAATGGTCTTATGAATAGATTGAACAAGTGCTTGAAGAGCATGATTATGGGCCTGCCTGAGTCCATGCGGCATAAAAGGGCATTGTCTCGTCATGCTCTTTCTTTGCCTACAGGTCCCAGAGGTTGAACCTGTAGTATTCCTGATATTTACCTTCACATTTCCCACACTTGTTATAGGTGGAGAGAATATACTTCATACTACTACTTTCTGGTAAACAGCAAGTTCAAAGTACAAGACCAGGTATATTTCGTACCCTTTTATCTTGTTGTCCTCATTAGACATTTGTCCTCCTGTTTCACTTTTTAATTTATAAATAATGTCCGCATTTCATTTCATGCAGAACCCCATGAGGATCTAACAATCATGCATATCGTTTTCCTTATTATGCATTGATACTATCAAGACTATTAACACATCATGGAATAATATCATATATCGTCCCATTAGCCACAGCAGGTAATGCCCTTACAGTTCTTCGCTGTAGCAGCCTTTCGCGCATAAACCTATTACCTTACTAGTTTAACCATTTCTCTTTAGACCCCATTTGTAGCAGCAAGAGATCATCCGTAACTCTTCTACTGCACACATAAACACATATGTGAATTGCAATAGGTAATCACCATACATGTTAATTCCTTTTACTTTTCACTTGGGTGAATGCACTGTGATTCTTTAGATCTCTTAGCACTGCTCATTTCCTACAATCATGCTATTTTCTATGATCACACTGGGTGCTCTTATGTCTCACCGCCTTGGCCGCTCAATAGACCATCTTCTCTCTATACCTTCCATGTCTTCAATTGGATTTTTTGAGCTTCCCTATACTACAGCAGTCCCTTTTTTAAATTAAAATAATTGGATCTGCCAGACCATTGCACTTATAGGATGCTTGTTTGATAAATGCCAAATGTATACATTTTGTAAATGACTAAGTAAAACCAACAGTATGTATAAATGTTTATAGATGTTTCTTCTTTTTCGTTTTCAGAAAAGAAAATACTTATTGCCCCTTCTTCTTTTTAAACCTTGTTCACTGATCGTCTGTAAAAGTTTTGTTTGTTTCACCATCTTGGCCCTGAGGAAGGTGATTGTTTCACCGAAACGTACGTAGGCCGTACATCCTAACAAGATCTGGACAATGTATCAAAGATTGGTCAATACCACACAGATCATCGTTTAAACCAGTGGAATCCCCAATTTATATACCAACTGTGGAAAGTGTACCACCATTTGCACCTTTGGGTTATTATTTCATCCTATTTAGTTTGTTTGTATGTTCCTTCTTTTTAAACAATTATGAATGTGGTTGTATGACTGGTATGTGTGAAAGATTGCATGTTAGTAAGATGTGTTAGCAATGGGGGCAAAACTCTTCTCTAATTGCACTTTATCTAATTGCACTGCTAGTAAACCTATCTAATGTATTAGGATTATTCATGAACTTTTGTATGTAATGTTGTAAGATATAATGCATATTTGTATAAATCTTTAAAAAAGTAAAATGATAAAAAAAGACAAAAGAAAAGGTAAATAAAATAATGGTTTTTGTAATATCTAAAAGTCTTGGCTCCTATCTATAGCATTCCTGTATATGAAAATATTTGTTGGATTTATTCCCTTGTCAAAAGCAATATAGGTCTTCTAAGAGGTTTTGTTTACGCTTTGAACCTGTAGTACCAACACAAGTAAACAATTTGAGTAAATGAGGTGAGAGGTGAAGAGGAAATTCTTTATAAAATTCAGCAGGAATGACATCTGACCAGGAGTTTTGAGCAACTTGAGGGATTTAATAGCTGAATGCACTCCTAATGTAATTGGCAAATCTAGCTTATCTCTGACTGGGTAATCTTAGGCAAACCAACAAGTATCAATATACAACATATCACAAACCTGAGGCTTATTATATAAAGATGAATAATAATGAATACATTCGTGAAATATTTCTTTATGAGATAAAACAATTTGACCATTAGAATTGTCAATTGCAATAACTTGAATTTTATCTTTCTTAATATGCAAATAATTTCCCAAATGTTTTACAGCTCGATGAACATTGAAACATAATGTACCTTTGCTATTCAAAATGTGTACGCCAGCTCTACTGCTTAATGTTGAGTTTAAATGCAAAAAGTTTGGGCTGGACTGGTCCCACGAGAAACAGGGTCAAGACTGATTTTCATATGGCTGGAGCTGAACTGGTGAGGCGAAGTGAGCTAAAGAACCAAGATGGATTTAACCCAGATCTGTGACTGGGGGCGAGTATCTGAAAAGTTTCAGCAATCCATCCATCATCTCCTTGTGTTTGTTGTGTTCCCCCTTTGTTGGCAGAGTATGCCCAGACGTGGGTCCCTTGCTCACTTTGCCACTCGATTCAAGCTAACCTGGCTGATGAGAGGAGTTACTCTGAAACCGTTCCCAGGACACTTGTTTTCGGTCCAGGTAAGACCTGGCTTGGTAGTTCGGGCTGGACTATTCCCATGCGGAACAGATTCAAGACTGATTTGCATATGGCTGGGTCTGAACTGAGATGGCGAAGTGAGCTAAAGAAAAAATTATGGAATTATGGAATCTGTGACTGGAGGTGAGTGTCTTAAAATTTTCAGCACTCCATCCTTATCTCCTTGTGCTTTCATAGATGCCTGCTGAGCCTGAGACTAAAAATGCAGGTGCCCCCCTTGCAAAACCAGGTTGTTTGTGATAGATAATATTGATGTCACCACAATACGTTTTCGGCACTTCCCTGCCGCTGGTACTTGACCCACCCACACAAATGAGGTACCATTTTTATCGGGAGACCTGGGTGTACACTGGGTAGTAGGAAATGTGTGTCAGACTGCTGATACCACTGCTTTCACACACAGAAATGTGAGTTAAATATGATTTTTTTCAGCTAAATTTAAGGTTTGCATGAGATTCTGTGTAAGAAAACATTGGGGAATCCTTGCTAGCCACACCTCCTTGGACTCCTCTAGGTGTCTAGTTTTCAGAAATGTCTGGGATTGGTAGGTTTCCCTAAATAACCGCCGTACCCGGTACCTAAAATGCCGGTGCCCCCTTGCAAAACCAGGTAGCTTTGTGATAGATAAGGGGCATCTGCGTTTTGGTCCCGGGCTCGGCGGCCGACTAGGGAAACTTACCAAACCAACACATTTCTGAAAACTAGACACCCAGAAGAGTCCAGGGAGGTGTAACTTGTGTGGATCCACCATTTTTTTCCTACCAAAAACCCCTGCAAACCTCAAATTTAGCTGAAGAAATCTAATTTTTCTCACATTTCTGTGTCTGAAAGTTGTGGGATCACCGGGCTAACACTAATTTCCTACCACCAGCATTCCCCTAGGTCTCTTGATTAAAATGGTACCTTGCTTGTGTGGGTGGGCCAAGTACCCACGGTAGATATGTGCCCAAAACGTATTGTGAAGACATCAATCACAAAACAACCTGGATTTGCAAGGGGGGGAGGGGGTACCTGCATTTTGGTTCCCGGGCTTGGAAGTCATCTATGGAAACCTACCAAACCCACGCAATTCTGAAAACTAGATGCCAGGGAGAGTCCAGGGAGGTGTGACACGTGGATCCCCCAAAATGTTCCTACCCAGAATCACCTGTAAACCTCAAATTTAGCTGAGAAAATAAAAAAAAATCCACATTTCTGTATGGGAAAGTTTTGGGATCACCGGTCTGAAACAAATTGTGCACCAGCCTACGTTTACCCAGGTCTCCCAATAAAAATGGTACCTCACTTGTGTGGGTGGGCCAAGCACCTGTGACAGGCAAGGGCCTAAAACGTATTGTGGAGACAGCAAAATGATCCATCACAAAACCACCTGGTTTTGCAATAGGGGCACATACGTTTTAAGTACCGGGTTCTGCAGTCATTTTAGGAAACCCACCAACCCCATACATATCTAAAAACTATACACCCTGGTCAGTCCAGGGATGTGTGGATCACCCAACGTTTTCCTACCCAGAATCCCCTGCAAATCTCAAATTTAGCAAAATAGAATCACATTTTCCCTACATTTCTGTGTGGGATCACTGCACCGGCAAAAAGGTCCTACCACCCAGCGTTCCCCTTGTTTTACTGATACACTTGGTACCCTAAAATGTGATGTGTCTGTTTTACAGATACAATTGATATCCTAAAATGTGATGTGGTACTATTTTATCGGCAGACTTTGGTGAATGCTGGGTGGGTACAAGTTTGTGCCTCCATGCAGATTCCACAACTTTCCATCACAGAAATGAGTGGAACATTTGTTTTTTTTGGGACAAAGTTTGAGGTTTGCAAGGGATTCTGGCAAATAGAACCTGGTGAGGGCCACACAAGTCACCTCATACTGGATTCCCCTGGATGTCTCATTTTCAAAAATGTATAGGTTTGCTAGGTTTCCTTACGTGCCGGCAGAGCTAGGGTCCAAAATCTACAGCTAGGCACATTGTGAAAAAAAGGGTCAGTTTTTTACTGGAAAATGTGATATGTCTATGTTGCGTTTTGGGCCGTTTCCTTTCGCGGGTAATAGGCCTACCAATACAAGTGAGGTTCCATTTTTATCGGGATACTCTGGTGAATGCTAGCTGGGTGAAAGTTCGTGCCTCCTCACAGATTCTAGAACATTCCAACACAGAAATGTGAGGAAAATATATATTTTTTTGGGACAAAGTTTGAGGTTTGCAAAGGATTCTGGGTAACAGAACCTGGTGAGAGCCACAAAAGCCACCCCATCCTGGATTCCCCCGGGTATCTAGTATGTAAAGATTTTCTAGTTTTCCCTAGATGCCGGCTGAGCGAAGGTCCAAAATCCACAGCTAGGCACACTGTAAAAAAGGGGTCAGTTTTTACTGGATAAATGTGATGTGTCCATGTTGCATGTTGGGCCGTTTCCTGTTGCAGACACTAAGCCTACCCACACAAGTGAAGTAGCATTTGTATCGAGAGACTATGGGGAACACAGAATAGTAGAACAAGTGTTATTACCAATTGACTTTCTTTGCATTTCTACCTTCTAAATGTAAGACAATTTGTAAAGAAAAGTAGTCGTAAAGAAAAGTAGTCATTTTGAAAAATGACCTTTAATTCACATGCTTGTATGGGTACCCACAATTTTGGAGATGTGCAAATAACCACTGCTGCTAAACTCTATATTTTCTTCCCATTTTGGAAATATATAGGCTTCCTTGGTACATTTTATCAAATTAATTGCTATATTCCCGGTACACAATGAAAAACCATTGCAAGACGCAGCTCAGGTATTGGCTCTGGGTTACTCAGATCCTTGGTGAACCTACAAGTTCTATATATTTCTGCAGACAGAAGAGCCCAACAGATGTAACGGTATATTGCTTTAAAAAATCTGTCATACTTAGAAGTTACATGTGAAAAAGGTGGCACAAAGGTGGCACAAATTGCTGCTTTTTTCAAATCAATTTCAATATTTTTATGTTTAACTGTTAGTTTCTACCAAAAAAACATTGAAGGATATACACAAATGACCTCTTGCTGAATTCAGAATTCTGGCTAGTTTATTTAAATGTATACCTTTCCGGGATCCATTACTGCTTTTTAACCATTTTCTACCACTAACTGGAATGAGGTTGAAAGCACAAAAAAAAGCAAAAATAGGCTATGTCCCAGTAAAAGGCCAAAACGGTGTAAAGTATTTTGGTTTTCTGACAGAAGTCTGCCTGTCCCCTGAAAGCTGAAAAGATGGTGATTTCAGCACCACAAACCCTTTGTTGATATCATTTTCAGGGGAAAAAACACAAACAGACGCGTTCTACCGCAGCCCTTTTCTCCCATTAAAAATAAATAATTAAAATTGCATTGCAGCCTGAATGGAGAACAAGCCCAGGCCCCCATTTCCTGGTTCGGGGGAGCCTGGGTGTTCACCAATCACTACAGTAAGTTTATTTATTTTAGTTTTAAAAAAACATTATTTATTCATGTGTGAGCCCCCACCACCACTGCCGCAAACCCCCTCGCCACCCGCAAGCCATGACGGCCAACTCTGGTTAGCACCAAGCTTTTTCAACAACTTAAATGATGGAACCATGTCCAAGAGGAAGGTAAATTAAAAAGTAGAATGCATAGGAAGGAAACCTCATGTAATTCACTACTCCACGCAGGCAGTGCCCATCCTAAAACTCAGATAAATGCTATCCCCTAAGGCGAGTTCTATAGGTCTCACAGAAACTGTTCAAATGAGGAACATTTTAAAAAAGAAGTTATGGATATGGAAAGAAGATTTCTATCAAGGGGATATGATAAAAAGGTCTTAATGAAAGCAAAGAATCGAGTGATGGCACTGAACAGATCAAAACTTTGAAACTATGTGAACAGAAAGTAGCGAAAGCAACACCAGTTAGGCTGGTAACTAGTTTTCACCATTGGTCTTATAGGATATTTGGTATCGTAAAACGTCATTGGCACATATTAACAGCGGATGCTCAATTACAGAAATGTATCTCAAAATACCCAAGCATAACGTACAGGTAGGGCAAAACATTAGGTAATATGATTAGCCCCAGTTATCCTAAAGATAAAGTTACACCTACCTGGTTACATAAACATAATTTGGGCTCCTTCAAATGTACTAACTGCAGCATGTGCAGATTTGCAATTAAAGAAAAGAAGGATTTTGAATATAATGGATCTAAAAAATACCTAATAAGACAACACATAGACTGCTCTACGAAATATGTAGTCTATATTATAGTAATGTAATGTAAATGTTCAAAAATCTATGTGGGAAGTACAAGTAGAAGTATGAAAGAACGAATATCTGAGCATTTTAGAGCCTTTAAAAACATGGACTTCAGATATCCCATAGGAGTACATGCTGCAACCTGTCCTCATAAAATGACAAAATCCACCTTCACCTTCCATGGACTTGAGAGTATTCCATGGAAGGTGAATGTGAGGGGTGGAAATCGTGAGCTCATGCTGAGACAGGCAGAAGTACGCTGGATAATTAGATTGTACGCAGTAGAGACGGGTATAAACATTGATAACGAGATGCAATATTTTCTGGGATAAAAATGTAGTACTGAAGTAATGTTAAACATTAAAAGTGTGATTAGATTTTTTCATCTACAGTTTACACACTTGTTTTGGTTTATTTTTTGTTTTCATGAATTGATTGTTTAAATGAGGACATATGCATTAGAATGATAATTATATGTAATAATTAACTGATTACAATGTATGTAATATAAGAACTGAATGTATTATGTACATAGGAAATGTTATTTCTTTGCACTATCTACACACTATTCTCTCCTTTCACCTTGGGACTTTTATCTTGTTCCTCTGTAATTGCGTGTAGTTAGTAAATATATGACTTACTAACCATTTATAAATTCATAGCAATCGTGAAAATGGGTCATTCTAACTTGGGACCTCGGCATCATGATTTACTTAAGGTTTAACATCAGTCAAAGATGGCGCCCATATAATAACGACAGTCCCCTTTCCCTTACCTCTAACGATAAATTGAGGAGTTGGTTTCATAATAATATTAAAAATAGACTACTGATAAATTCTATCTAGAATATAAGATCATGTTGAAGATATTATAATTTTCGGAGCCATGAGAAAGCTAATATAGATAATAAAATATTAAGGACTTTAATACGTGATTTGGCCATATGTAAAATTTAATATAATAAGAGCGAAACTATTGATAATTAACGATTTGGAACTAAAGGATCGTAAAATATATATGGGATTAACCTGTTGTCAACAACAGTAACGTAATAGTCCTCTTTCGTTCTCTGATTTGGAATGGTATAAATACCCGATTCAAGATGGCGCTGTTGCAAAGCGCCGAGATACGATGTGAGCGATTCGAAAAAAGTGTATTACCATAGCAGGTACGTTTATAGAGGTTATGGAAGAGGAGATTATTTATTTAAGGAATTAGGCCATTATTTTAAAGATCGTAACTTTAAATTTAACTGTGATTCCTTGCAGACCTAAACTTTTCGGGAATTACGATACATTTGGATTTTAATAACGAGACCCCCAGAGGAGGATATACCTTGAGTGGAGGTAAATTTCTTGGATAATATGGATATTAGAACTTAATGCGGGTTCTATGTTCCGTTTAGCATATTGATGTCCTTTTTCTCACTTTTTTTTTAAATACATCTTTTACCTAGGTCTCTTCAAAATTAAATAGGAACCACTAATGGACGAGGGTCAGGAGTGAGAGGCCCTAGTATTACATCTGATATAGGTAATATTGGATATTGGATGCATCTGGTTAATGATTGACATCGATGTATTTAGCTTGGAATATGTGATATAATATAGGAGCAGTTCGATAATAATAAACATGTTCGGGCGGTATAGTCAGGGAATAGGAGTTGCATAGACGATAGTTTATTATCTTTAGCTTAACCAGATGGCTGCCCATAAAGATATCATTTGTTCTAATAAGACTCCTTCAATATGCGCAGAGTGATAGAAGAACCATGATAAGATATAGACTACGGAACATAACTATTGGGTGTTGTTTTTAAATATGAAGAATCTGTAGTTCATAAGACTGTATATACATATATTTATATCTTTTTGAATTCCTTCCAATAGGAATTTGCTATTGAGATTCCCAACCTTTAAGATATTCAATCTAAAACATAGTAAGATTAGTAAGTTCGCTTATTGATCTGCTTGAATGGTGTTAGTGCACTAATAGGATGAATTTCGGTGTATATATTATCTTAATATCAAAAATCTTTAGTTAAATACTCACTTTTGAGATTGCTTTTGCTCTGGTGGAGGTATTTGCTTATCTTTAAATTCTTTTAGTTGAATATGTCTAATTGACTTCTAATTATCACTTGGTTTGAACTGTTTTTCACCCTTGTATTTTCAGTGTTTGGGGGTATTAGGGATCTATTTACTCACAGAATTCTATTCACTACTAAACTTCAGCCCTCTATACAACCTATTCTGGCTATACTTTGTTTCTGATTGGTCGACAACTTTTTAGACCGTTTTGCTATTAGAGATTAAATGTATCATGAGAACCATGGTGCTTTATCTATGAACAGTAATTGAGTGCATATTCTATCTATTTTTAGCCCTGACAAAGTCTTTTGGTTGTAAAACCAGACGAAACATGTGTTGGCAAGGATCAGTTGGCTATTTTTATTTGAAGACAATTGGATGAATTGTACCCAGTGACTGGATTTATCTTGAAAAATAAAGAAGACTCAGGAAACAACATAACTCTGGAAACTCTTATTTGATTGGACTGTTTTATATTCTCTAGAGTTGCTGAGGTTGAGAATTTTTTGGAAAATGTGTTGGCATACTCTATACCTTTTGTTACAACCAATGGCAGGAGTAGTATCTCCACCTTAGAGCATAAGCTAGATTAATTTATAAGATTACTGATTTTTGATGTACACTACTTTTGCGCAGCGTTTCCTACTGCCTTAAAATTGTATCTGTTGTGGAACCATGTTGAATGTAGCTGGCAGATCAAGAAGAATTAGAGCCTCCTAATTGCCCTCATCTAAGATCATGTGGATATCATTTGAAACCGTTGTAAGCACGACCTCAGTGCGGAGTGTTGGTCTAAAGTAGCCTAGAAACGAATGAATACACTATTTTCCGCGAACAAATAGACCGCTGGAGATTTACACAGCTTTCTAAGAGCCCTGTGAAAAAAAAGGTAATAGGGTGATAGGACGGTAACTAGCAGGGGTGTCAGGGTCGAGAGCACTATGCTATTTGTGTGATTTTCAATCCATAGCACCACACTTGCCAATAGAAAAGGATCATTTGGTAGTGTGGGTACTAAAAGCTAGTATAGCAACCCCCATATTTAAGCCCCCACAGCCTATTCACACCGTTCACTGCACCAACTAGTCAAAGTGTACCATGCTGAAATTGTGTGGGGGTCTACCAGATATATTCCCCAGAAATGTCACTGATTGACCACCTTGAGCTTCAGTCCATGCCTGATAGAGGTCTGAAACTAGACTGGAAAAGGCTGGTCTCCTGAAGGTCGGACAACTGTATGTGGGCAATGAGTTTAGGTTGCTGGAACATTTTTGGGGAGACAGAGCAATGGCACCGATAGATATGTTTGACTACTCTAGACTGCAGCATGCAGTCGTTTACCGATGGCCATGGTTGCCTGATAAACCCCTGGAATTCACCCTGATAACGATAATGCTTAAAGATGCAAGTGACAGGGGCTGTATATCTGGACTTTATAGCTTATATACGGATTGCCTATAGGTAAGCATGAACAACGTTTCGCTTAGTCTGACTTTCTATTTAAGGCTGACCAACAACTGGCGTTCACATCTGCACAATTGTAAGCAAATGCCGTGCTGATAGTGGTTACCCTACAATTATGCTTCACAAATGTGCAAAATGAATGTTTACGCCACACATCTCTGCAAGTTGGCTGAGTTTCTTTTAGTACTTGGGCCTAGTTATAATGTAAAGAATTCTAAAATATGACATTTCAAATATACAAAGTGTCTGCAGGAATATTTGAAAGCAAAAAGCAGTAGATGTCAAAGTATCAGGTCTCAGGGTACCTACTGGACCATAGCAAACAAATCATTTCAAGCTTTTCTATTTCGAAAGACGTTAGGCAACGTTGAGTTAAAGCCAATAGGTCTGGCTTTAATGTACTAATCCTTAGAAACACAGGCATGAACAAATGTGTAAAACTATTAGTTCCGGTTTGGCTTGCTCTGGTCCAAAAAGGCAGCCATTATGCAATTTGACTGGGGTGAAACCCAGACCAGAGGCTTCTGGCACTGCAGAGTTCACAGCTCCAGTCCTGACACTCTTGGGGCTAGTGCACATGGGTGCTACTGAGGTTATAAATGGTGTTATCAAATGTCTACACTGGATCCACAAAGCAGTACCATAGAGAGCAGATAGTGAAGCATGCTGCATACACCAAATGAAAATAAATAAAATGTAACTACATTTCCCCATAATAATTTAAAGATAAAGGTTCAGCGGAATATGTACCAATCCACAAAATGTAGTGAGCTGATCCAAAGATTGATAGTTAGCACATGAAGCCAATGTCTGAAGGTGGTTCCCCCAAATACATCAACAGCTGTAGAGGGCTAAATCAAAGCATCTATGAATAAGTTACCTACCTTTGGTAATGCTTTGGACACTACCTAACTGCAGATTCCTCACCATTTCAGTATCCCCAGACATCGGATTGGGGGCCCGATTCACAAAGGTAAACTTAGATGTTTGGTCTAAACTTAAGACAAAGGGCCAGATGTAGGTAAATCCTGATTACCGACTCATACCGAATCAGTATTTAAAATTCGGAAAACGGGATGTAGGTAAAAATTCGGTAAAAATTACTGATTCGGTATCACTCGGAAAATGAAATCAGTATTTACCGAATCTGTATTTTCCCAATCGGTAAATACCGATTCGGTAATACCCATTCGGTCCTATGGTCCCCCTTGCTCATAGGAATGAATGGGAATTACCGAATCGGTATTTATCGAATTGGTAAAATACCAAATTGGTAAAATACTGAATCGGTAATATGAAAAAGAACCCATGCGAGCCTGTAAACCAATCAGGAACACCTACCACACCCCACAACAAAGCTACAGAGGATCCAACCAAAACCCATGCGAGCCTGTAAACCAATCAGGAACACCTACCACACCCCACAACAAAGCTACAGAGGATCCAACCAATCAGATGCAACCACCCCTCCCCAGTACCTGGGAGTGGCCACACCGATGCAGGTGCAGAGCACTGAACTGTTTGCAGAACAGGAGGAAACAGAGAGGAGCAGGCATCCCTGAGCAGACCTGATCACCAGAATGAAGTCCCAGGATGGCCAGAAGGATGCAGCAGAGCGCAGGAGGAAAATAAAATTCAGCCCAGCAGAACTGCAGGTGCTTGTTGAAGAGGTGGTCGGTAAACAGTCTCTGCATGTTGCAGAGTCTTTGAAACGTAATACATGGCTTGACATCCAGATAAAGGTCAATGCTAAGATGGCAAACGAACAAGAGATTGATGACCTCAAGAAAAGATGGTACGATCTGCGCATCATCACAAAGAAAAAGCTTGCTGCACAAAGAAAGGAAGCTGGAGCCACAGGTGGAGGAAAAAACAGAGCACCAAGACTAACAGACCTTGAGGAGCTGGTGGAATTCACCCTGGAGCCAGAAAGCATCCATGGAATTGGGGACGCTGATAGCTCTGCCAGAGCTGCAAAGAAGCAAGGTAAGATGCATGGACAGTAATCCCTACCCATTTCCCTGTCCCCCTTCCCCACTGTGTGTGTAAGCATAACACTCCAGAACAGGTTTTACTGATGTCCAGCAATGCATTATTGGAGACATAGTCATAGGTACATACATTCTATGCAGTCACCATAGAATTCAGCAAGGCATGCCACACAGTACTTCGAGAAGATGATGTAGACTAGGTAATTGTGTGATAGAAATGTAATTTAATCATGACACACAGGTGAACGACACCACTGACCCAATGTCCATATCTGTCCACAGGAGAGTCCTCACGCAGTACAGCTCCAGAAAGGGAGGAGAGGGCACCAACAACTGAGAGGAGGGAAAGGAAGAAAGAAAGAGCAGGTCACACGCTGTAGAGAAAGACAACACCACAGCGCAGGAAGCCACAACACCTGAGCGACCCACTACACCACAGCCTCAGTCACCTCTGTTGTTTGGGACACAAGAGTTGGAACCAGCAGCACTTTCCCCAACACCAACAACACAGTCATCTGTGCAGGAAAGGGCAAGGAGGCTTCATGTGCCCCCTCTGAGGATCCTGCAAACCTCAGATGAGGAGGATGAGGAGGGTGAAATGCAAAGTAATCCACCTGTGGCTGACAAGGTCAGGCAGCAGAGTACTGCAGGTGCTGTGCGGGCCAGTGTCATTGGCCGAAGGGCACGGGAGAGAGGTGAAGGGCAGGAAGGAGAGGGGGTCTTTTGTGGACTAGAGGCCACCATGGTAAAGGTGCAGCGCCTGCAGGCAAAGGCAATGTTGTCAGTGCACAGGCAGGTGCGCAGTATCGATTGCAAACTATTCAACTTTGACCATGGAATTGGCAAAATGGCTGAGAGCATGCAGTCAATTGCAAAGGGGATGACAGACATCACACAGTACATGAGTGTTCTCTGTGACAAATTGGATAGAGACCACTCAGAGCGGAGCAGGGAGCGCCAGTATATGCGGCAGCAGTCAAAAGCCCTGAACCGCTTTGCCACATCAACCTCACTGCTGTGCCGGCGTTCTGTCTCCATACAGGATGCAATTGTGCACTGCTGCACAGATTTGGAAAGGGGGATGGGGAGAGTCACCTCTGCCATGGAGCAGATGCTCACAAACCAGGCAGGCACTGCTGGAGACACAGGTGTCGATGAAACTGAAGAGTCCACCAGCAGGAGTGGTTGCAGCACTCCTGTTCCAGAGATACGTAGGAGCGGCAGGCACCAAATTTCAGACCCAAGCACCACCGGAAGTGTTGAGACCCAGCCTCATGCATCCTGCACTGTAGTGCGTGGGCGCAAACATAAAAAATGGCCTCAACCCACAGGACAGGTCACAGTGAGGAGAACTGCGACCACCCAGTCATGGACACAGACAGTGTAGGACCATGGTGTTGAATCTTTAACATGCTGTAGTGACAATTAAACTACATACTTCACATAATATGCCTGTCTGTGTCTCCTTACTTACTTAGAAATATCGATGTGTGATCTCTGCCCATCTCAATCTCCCATCTGTTGCTGCTGCTCCTGTTGCATGGGGCTCTGCCTGTTCTTGGTCATCATCAATATCCTCGTGATGTGTGAGCTCCACCTCTGTACCTTCCTAGGTGGCAAGATTGTGCAACATGGCACAGGTCGCTATCATCTTGCAGCACAGGATGGGAGTATACTGGCGTGCACCTCCACTCTTGTGAAGGCAGCGGAACCTGCTCTTGAGGAGTCCAAATATGCGCTCCACTACGTTGCGAGTAGACCTGTGAGCCACATTATAACGCCTCTAACTCCTGGTAGTTGGATTGAGGTAGGATGTGAGCACAAAGGACCGCAGGGCATATGCACTATCGCCTAGGTTGAAATGAAAGGTCCATTAGTTACATACTCATGACACATTCATCTGCTATGACTATCAGGGTGTGTCACAGGTATTTACCTAGCAGGTATCCGTCCCCAAACTCTCCAGCAACAAGGCGTGTGTATGTCCCACTGTTCTGGAATATGTACGAGTCGTGGGTACTCCCAGGGAATTTAGCCACAATGTCTGTAATGATGTTGCCAGCATTGCATATCACCTGCACATTGATGGAGTGCGTTGACTTACGGTTCCTGTATATGTGTTCAGTGGCTGCTGGTGGACAGAGTGGAATGTGGGTGCCATCTATGCAGCCTTTCACGTGAGGGAAGTGTGCCAGTTGATACAAATCAGTTTTGGTCCTGGCAAGTTCCGCAGGTGTGTCAGGGAACCAGATGTAAGGCTGCATTCTCTGCATCATGGCCTCACAGAAGTTCCGGAAAAAACGGGACAGGCAGCTCTGGGACACACCTCCAACTGCAGCTATCACACTCTGGTAGCTCCTAGAGGCAAGCAGGTGTAGGCTACACAGCACCTGCACATGGGGTGGGATGGCGTGCGCCCTTGGTGTTGGGTGATTCAGGTGTGGGTGGAGGTCCCTAATCAAGTCCAGGATGGTTCTGGGGTGAAGCAGTATCTTTGGCTCAGTCAGTTGGAAGAGCTTTATCCTCTGCCTGTAGACCTGCTCCTCCCTTCTCCATACCTTCTCTCCTGCTGCCTGTAGCCGTAGCTGCCTTGCTATGATGAAGAATGCCGCCATTCTGGTTGCAATGTTGCATTTTGGGACCTTCTTTTATATCCTGCACCTGGTTACCACCTGCTTTCAACCCATGGTAAATACCGACTCTTAAATACCGAATTTCATGGAATTCGGTATTTTTGGGGTTTCCTACATCTCGATGGACATTTTTTACCATTTCTTATTTACCGATTCCGTAAATAAGCACTCGGTAAATACCGATTCGGTAGATTACCGACTCTTATTTACCGATTCGGAAATTTTTTGCCTCCTACATCTCAAATTCCAAATACCGGTCGTTACCGACCGGTATTTGGCTACCTTTTTTTGGGTTTCCTACATCTCGATGGATATTTTTTACCATTTCTTATTTACCGATTCCGTAAATAAGAACTCGGTAAATACCGATTCAGTAAATACCGATTCGGTAGATTACCGACTCTTATTTACCGATTCGGGAATGTTTTGCCTCCTACATCTCAAATTCCAAATACCGGTCGTTACCGACCGGTATTTGGCTACCTACATCTGGCCCTAAACCTCTTAGTTTACGACACTGGAAATTCACAAAGGGCATTTATTAGTACTATCTTTATGTCCGCACTCAGGCCGGATCTCTACCCGAATGCAGATATAAAGACGTGCCCGTAGGGGGCATCATGCAGCTGTGCATCAACTCTGTTCTGCCCCGGAAGTTAAGGCTGGAGCCGCCATCCAAGCACGCTGACATAATTTTCTTTCTTGACACTGTCCTCGCCCTCGGACGTGGAAACCAAAAAACAATAAACTGAGCCAGTATGTAGATCCCTAATTTGGGACATTTTTAGATGGAAAAGAGGTAATTCCATAGAACAGTGAAGTGGGAGGGCAGTGATAAATAAGCAGTTACATTACGCACCAGAAAGAGAGTTACTAAAGTTAAGTTATTTGTTATTCTGAAGGATACTTTTAGGGCACACACTTCTACCCTTAAGAATAGATACCAAAGCAGTACCTCCACAGGTGGAGGGCCTGTGGAATGACTCAGACCAAAATGTTTTGCAGGACTGAACAACCCAAGTGCCCTTCCTGTCGGGCCTGGCTATCAAGGTAGTAATGCTTGGTGAATGTCTGCATTGATGACTATGTTATATGCCCAAACAAATATACAGGACAGGCACTCTGTATGCTAGTGCAGTGATAGGAGCCTTGGCCTGGTGGAATGGGCCCTCAGTCCATCTGGTGGCTGTTTCTTGGCCAGTGCATAGTAGATATTAATAAAGAGGACTCTCCCCTTGGACAAAGTTTTTTTTCCACACTTCCTTGCCTTTCTTTGCCCCAGAGAACCCCAAAATAAGCTCATTGTTCAAGTTCTAATTTTTTGTATAATCAATGTAAAAGGTCAGCACGCGTTTGTAGTCCAAACAATGGAGTTTCTCCTCCTCCTTAGAGGGGTGATGTGAAACAAAGAACATCAGAAGTGCGATGGACTCTCCAACATAAAAAGGAGTCACTTCCTTTGATAGAAAGGCCCCTGTAGTCCTAAACACCAGTTTGTCCTGAAAGAAGGTGTTGAGGGCAGCTAGTATGAAAGAGCCCAAAGCTCACTTATGTGACAAGCTGAAGTTATCACAATGAGAAAGATCATCTTCAGAGTCAAGAGATATAGAGGACAGCTGTGCCTCGGCATATAAGGCAAAAGAAAGGACCAAATTAAGATCACACATAGGCATTACAAATGATTTAGGAGCAAACACATGAACTAAGCCATTGAGAAATCAAATCGCAAATGGTGGTTTGAACAAGGATGTTGATTAAGGTAAACACAAAAAGGTGGAAAAGGAAAACAAATAACCTTTAACAATGCCCACTGCAAGTCCTTGCTGGGTCAATGACAAAACAAACTGTAATATATATTATAGTTTTGCCTGCAACAGGTCCAAATTACAGATGGCACACCAAGCCATAAACTTGTCCTAGCATAAACAGATTTAGTCTGCGATCCACTATTTCATGAGTCAACTGCCAACACTGCGGTCAACTGACAACACTCAATCTCCATCCTTAAAGGTGTAGACTGGGGTGGGCCGGTGCATGACCCTGCCCTGCAACAGACTATCTTCCCAAGGCAGTGGCCTGATCGGAGGAAAGATGCTCAAGCCATGAATTTCCAGGTACTACCCTCTCCTGCCCAATGCGAAAACACACGGACGAGTTGGGCCCGGTTGTTTTTAATCATCTTCAGAAGTAGAGAGAGGGGAGGCAGTAGGGGAAACCAAAATAGGAGAATGTTGCTCCACTCTAAACAGAATGAATCTTAAAGACAGAGCCTTCTTGGGAACTTCAGTGCTCGAAAGTGCGGACATTGGGCATTCTTGTGGTGGCAAAGAGTGCCACTCAGGGCTTTCTCCATTGCTGGAAGATGTCCTGTGCCACCTTCAGGTGCAACTGCCACTTGTGATTAGCAATGTATCGTTGGATGGGTTCGTCTGACCTAGCATTTAAAGATCCCAGCGGGTGGTGTACTATCAGTAATATGTCCTGACAATTCAGATAGTTCCTGAGGGGCTGGGCCTCCTGGCACAGGGCCCAGGACCCTACTTCATCCTGTTTGTTGCAATACCAGATGTCAGTGGTGTTGTGTGTGAAGACTAAAGCAGCCTCTTCTTGATTGATGGCAGGAAGGCTTATAATAGCAATTAAATGGCTTGCAATTCAAAACAGGTTGATGTGAAGATGAGCTTCCGCCAGAGACCTCAGTTCTCTGTTGTCCACCTCTCCCAGATAACCTACCCAGCCCAGCAATGATGCTACTGTAACCACAACTCTGAGTAAAGTAGGGAGAGTGGTCTGTGGCTGGTCCAATGGCAGTTAAGCAGTCACCACTACCGATCTTTGACAGTATCCTCAAACCTGGATGGATGTTGACAGGTTCACGTGGTGCTAGAGACTTCAGATCCCACAATGCATCGGGTTGGAAAGAAATGGCAGAGTCTGCATATGCCATCTGTATGTTCAAAGAGCAGAAAGCATAAGACCAAGAAGCTCTAGAGCCACTCATATTGAGACCCAGGACTGAGGCTGAAAAATCAGAATCATAGCCCAATGTCCTGGATTCACTGACTAGAGAGAGGCTCCATAGCACACTGTATACAGGATAGCTCCTATGAAAGGGAGTTTCCACAAAGAACTCAGGTGTGACTTTGGCATGAAGATAGTCAACCCCAACTATATCAGGGGGTTAGTTGATGTCTGGAGGGCATCCACCACTGATTGTGGCGAGTCCCCCTTCATTCGTCAAGGTAAAGAAAGACTGTATGCCCATCCTCCAAAGGTATGCTGCAACCACCAGAACCCTAGGGGCACTGGTGAGGTTGAAGGAGAGCACAGCTAACTTGAAGCCAAGTAGCACCTGTGGGCCTACAGGATGGGTACATGGAAATAGGCACTCTGCAGGTCCAACGCTACTATCCAGTCTCCAGCATCCAGGTCAGATAGAACATTGGGCCAGTGTGACCATCCTAAAATTATCCTTCTGTAGAAAGAAACAGAGAGGCTGGAGATGTAAAATAGGACAACATCCTCTGCCCTTCTTTGGCACCAGGTAAAAAGTAACATCTAATTCCGATTTTTTGAGGCTGGGATTCTCTCTGTGGTTCTTTTTGTCAAAAGTGCCTGAATGTCAAGCAATAAGATGCACTAGTCGTCCTCTGATATCTAATCTGTTGTGGGTAGACAATGCAATGGGTTGAAACGGAATGGCAGGGCGAAGCCCTGTTGAACTATTTGCATGGGTGACAGGATGTTATGGCCTGCCATCCCTGGAGAAAACAGGTGATTTTTGCCTCAAACAGAGTAGTATGTGCTGCTATGGGCAAACTAAAGCAGCTTGGTGGCTGCTGCTGGAGGGGCGGAGGATTGGGTAGTTCATTGTCCAGGGGCCTCGATTTGTCTGCTAGATCCACAACTGCGTTAAGACTGTAGTTTCTGTTGCATGAGTGATGGGCCTTGGCACTGCCTGTAATCAAAGCCCTGGGTAATGCCACAAATGGCGTAAAACTGTTGGGGATACTCCCTTGAGGGTCTGGAGAGACCGAGAGAGCGTGCTGTGGGTCTAATCTTTTTGAAGCACACTAGTGCAGAGTTGGCCTTCACGCCTAAAAGACGTGAAGCATCAAAGGGTCTATCATTGAGTGACCCTAACCATCACCTGATAAGCCTGTGGATATCGTCCATGCCTGGTTTTGGAGCACCACACTAGTCCTGACTTCTCTGCCTAAGCATTCCGTGGTATTTATTCCTGATCAGATAGTATATAAGGCCGCGCCTTGGCCATCCCCAATAGTTTGCACCAAGTTAGCACGTAATTCCTCTGGGACTTCCGTCAAGATCTCTGAGACCATGTCCTATAGTGCATGGAAGCAACTTCCTATAAAGGAGCTGGCGATGACTGGCAAGGCTACCTGATGTGAACATCAGCTTTCTAAATACCTCCATTCATTTTGACTGTCTGGAGTGGAGGGGTTGTAGACAAATAACTAGGAAAAACCCTGCTAGTACATATTTTATCTACCAGGCTTCCAGAAGTAGAGTGATTCATCAAGAAGGCAGGGTCATCCAGAGCCAGTCTGTAGCAGTGTGGTACCTGTCTGCTCACAGGTGGTCCGCAACCCGACCACGGCCAGTGTCAGGAACCCTGGATCTTTGGGACCCCGCCGTTACAATGCCGCTGCACACCATGCACTCAACCCCGGACGACACACAAACTGCGGGAGATCCTTGTCCAACACCACCTATGGACAGTTCTCTTGCAGACTCTGCTGCAGATCCTTCACCATCGACCATACCACCACAACCGCCGACGGCCCGCAAGATGCACGCACCACCGTAACCATGATATGCATTCTCCTCAACGTGCGCTCCCTGCACCGACACGCCGTAGAAATATGGAACCTGGTCGCACCCTCTCGCCCGACGTTTCCTTCTTTACGGAAACCTGAACAAACGCCACCTTCGGCCCGACATTGCCATGGCCATCCCCGACAGCTACAAGATCCAGAGGAAGGACCGCCCAGGAGGAGGACTGGCCATCGCAGAAAAGACCCCCCCTGACTCTCCACATCCAGCACGAGCAATCCCCCACTCCAACACAGAACACCTCCACTTCCAGATCCAGAATAGCCCCAGGACCACACTACGCAGCACCTTCATCTAAAGACCGCCGGGATCACGCACCCACTCCGCAACTACCATCACCAACCTCGCCACACCCCACGCTATCACCTCCACTGACTACATATTACTCGGGGACCTGAACTTCCACCTCGACAACAGCGATGACCCTGACTCCACCACTGTCCTCGCCAACCTCGCCAACATCGGTCTGTAGCAGCTGGTCAACACGCCCACTCACAAAGCCGGACACACCTTTGACCCAATCTTTGCTGAAGGTACAAACTTCCGCCTCAGCCACACACTCAGTACCCCTGTACGGACCACCACTGCATCCATTTCACCTTCAGAACCACCTCCGCACCCAAGCCCGCCCGCGCCAGTCACAAAGAAACTGGAGCAAGGTCACAGAGGAACACATCAACACCACCCTCCTCCAAGACCTCCCCAGCACCACTACTGACACCAACTCCGCAGCCATAGACTTTCACCGCAGGATCTCCTGCTGCACCGACAAGCTTGTACCCCTCCGCCACCCCACCAAACAACGCACTCTGAAGGCGGTCTGGTTCACCTCAAAACTACACAAAGCTAGACGCTCCTGCAGATGCCTGAAGAAAACCTGGTGAAACCATAAAACCACAGAAGCACGGAACAACCACAGGAGTGCCCTGAAGGAATTCTACCAGCGCATAAGAGACACCAAACGGACCTTCATAAGACAAGATCCAGACCAACACAACCAAAGTCAAGGAACTGTTCAACGTCATTCAGCAGTTCAGCGAAGCCATGGACATCACACCTTCCCAGGAACTCTGCGACAAGCTCAGCATCTACTTCCACCTGAAGATCAAGGTCCTCTACGACAACTTCAGCGTACAAACACTGGACACAACCCTCCCCCCCTACGCCCCAGATAAGCCATCCATCATGACCTGGAACCCAACCACCATCGAACACATCACCGCGACACCCACTCAGGAGCCCCTACGGACCCCTGCGCACCGCGCTTTTCCACCGGGCCACCTCCATCTCCCCCGAACTAGGACGGACCATCAGCGCCTCCTTCTTGTCAGGCATCTTCACAGACGACTGGAAGCGAGCGGAGGTTAAACCCCTCCTCAAGAAACCGACGGCAGACCCAACAGACCTGAAAAACTACTGTCCCACCTCTCTCCTCCTCAAACTCCTAGACCTCTCCACAGCCTTTGACATAGTTTCACACCGCACGCTCGCAGCCAGACTTCATGATGCAGGGATACAAGGAGCCGCCCCCTAATGGATCCAATCCTTTCTCTCCGGCCGAACCCAGATGATCAGCCTCCCTCTCCTTCTCTCCAAACCCACCGATATCAATTGCGATGTACCCCAAGGATCATCGCTCAGCCCCACGCTCTTCACATCTACATGGCCCCCTTCGCCGCCATCGTCAGACAGCATTGTATTCTACGCCGACGACACCCAGCTCATACTCTCGCTCACTAAGAATGCCGAAGACTCCAGAATCGGTTTCCAGGAAGGAATGAAGAACGTGGCAGCCTGGATAAAGGACAGCTGTTTGAAATTCAACTCAGAAAAGACCGAAGTCCTCATCCTCTGACCCTGATCTTCAGCCTGGGACACACATGGTGGCCCGCCGTGCTCAGAAATCCACCCACCCCTATAGACCATGCACAAAACCTCGGCATCATACTTGACTCCTCCCTCTACATGAACCGTCAGATGAACGCCGTTGCCTCCTCCACTTTCACTTGGCTGCGCATCCTCCGCAAGACGTTCAAGAGGATCCCCCGACTGCAGAAGGACCGTCACTCACATGCTTATAACCAGCAGACTGGACTTCGGCGGTATTAACAGAACCCTTCTACACAAACTCCAAACCATTCAGAACGCAGCAGCCAGACATCCTCGGGACACTGTGTCACGAACAGATGACCCATCACCTACGAGACCTCCACTGGTTCCCCATCCAGAAGAGGGTCACCTTCAAACTCCTCACCCATGCCTACAAATCCCTCTACATTATCAGACCCAAATACCTCAACAAGAGAATATCCTACCCAAGAGGAACCTTTGCTCCGCTGACCTTACCCTGGCAGAGGTCCCCCTGCATCCGCAGAAACAGAACAGGCGGGAGAGCCTTCTCCTACATCACAGCCAAGACCTGGAACAAGCTCCCTGTGAATATCAGATGTTCCTCGACGCAGCACACGTTCAGGAAGGACCTCAAGCCCTGGCTCTTCCACTGATCCGAAGCTGCCCTGCCACCCCCCAACGCCTTGAGACCCTCACAGGTGAGTAGCGCACTTTACAAAACCCTGATTGATTGATTGATTGGCTTTGTCTTACCAGAATATGATGGCCTGGTAAATTAGTGGTCAAGAAAGCAGGAACAGGTCCATGACAACAACTTTGAGCAGGAGTGGGTCTTAAGTGACTTCTTGCTGTGTTTGGCAACATACAGCTTGATTTTGCGATCCCAGATAGCCTTCAGGTACATAAGGGCACACTTCTTATGCAACTTGAGTCGTGACCCAGACCCAAACACCAAAGTCACACCTTGTTGGGATCTGTCACAGACATCTGCTTGAGACAGTTCTAACAGTGTTTAAACCCCGTAGTTTTAGGAAGCGACATGATCCCTTGCTTACTGGAGAAATAATTCTATAAAAAAATTATAAACCGACAACAAAAGTTAGGAGCTAGCTAGAGGTCCACATACAAAGGCATGCAAAGAAAGGAACAGACATCAGCATGATTGGGTGGCTTAGGAGCGATGCTGAAAAATCTCCTAAATCCAGTCTGCTATCTTGGGGATATGTGCGGAATCTGACGTTAGTAGTAGTTATCAGTACTGTATCTTATGTGTGTTTTGTGTGTTGCATTCTGATATAATATCTTGCAATAGCATAAGCTGTCAGTAGCCAGATAAAAACATTTGTCAAACCTTACCACTTCTAAACTTATTGAAAACAGAATAATATTGACACATGTAAATACAAGATCAGGCAAATCTAAGGAGCCATGTGGAGTTAATGTTAAATTAATGTTTTGAGCACTAGGACGGACATGCTTTGGAAAAATCAGAAAACTAGACAATGAAGAAATTCAGATGCTCTTTTTGTCATTTAAGACAAACATGTTACGTCACCTGTGTATTAGAAAGACATGAAGAGTAAAGCTTGTATAGTTTTCTCCTATGAAGACAATGCAGTGGCCTGCTCCGTGCCGATGTGCATGCAGCGATGTTTACAGATGGAGACCTCACTCGTGCATGATCTTTTTTCCTTTTCTTCATATGCTGTTGGCCTGATAACTTCTTCTTGGAGGAATAGTCCTCTTCTCTGCTGTTTAAAACACTGAAATACGATAAACCAGTTAACAGTTATCCCAAGGAAAGAAGCCATCTAACAGCACAAATCAGCGAAAAGAAAAGAAGAAGAATAGGAAAGGAAAAGTAAAATGCCCTTACGACGATGCATCCTGGATTTAAATTGCCCTTTCTAATTCAGATTATGTTCCAGAAATATTTAAATGGATGGCTGGAAGGCAGACTGTAAACCATCTATAGATTTGGGTTCTCTCTGGGGGTCGGGACACAGCTTCATGAAACTGCAAACAGACGACCCAGTAATCCCATTTCGGACATGGCTTTACCGGATGCAAATTTGTACCTGATCAAACTGTGGATGTTTGCAGACAAGGTCAGAAGACATAGCTTCTGCTCGGTCCACCCACTCCCTCCAGCATAACAGTGTTGGGGCAACGCCATCCTCTAGCACTGCAGCAACTCTTCTGCTCGAACTGGAGCACTCCCTCCAACTACTATTTACTACCTCCTAAAATAAGGTGGTAAATGTCAGTGGTTAAGAGATCGTTATTAGGCTTGGCATCAGGAAAGACAAGCAAAAAAGGACCTGGTACTCCCAGTTTGGATGGTATTGCCCATTCCAGGGTCCGTAACTTGTAATGCTAATATTTGCTGCAAGTACACCAGAATTGATTATGATCTTCTGTTATTCATGCACCAAATATGGAGAAACTTGGAATAAGATCTTTATATTTTACAGCAATTTGAAGTAAGGGTACTGCATTTACCAAAATGCAATTGGGTGAACTGTGCTGGAATGAGAGGCAGTGTTCTCCCTCCCCCATTGTGTTTAAAAACACTCCCTTGAGCCAACAAGTTCACCTGAGAGGCACCTGTGTGCCTGTGGAGTAGTTCTGTGACTTGTGAAGACATGGGCAAAATGTGAACAACCCCAGATGACTTTTCTCTGCTCTCTACTTTTTCTGTTCTCTACTGATGAAGGGCTAAACTCAGAAACATGTTTCTAGAGATAAAAGCACTACCTGCACTAACTTTGGTGAAAAACTACAGCAACTTTGAAGTAAGCAAATTTACCAGATTGCAATGCGGTCAACTGTGCTGGAATGAGAGGCAGTGTGCCCCCAGCCCCCTTGTGTACAATCAGACTGGTGTTTCTCGACCCATCAATCTGAGTTCCGGCTTGGTTTTACCAGATGCAAATTTGCACCTGATCAAACTCTGGATGTTTGCAGATAAAGGCAGCACACATAGGTTCAGCTCAAACCACACAATCCCTCTGGCATCACAGTGTTGTGAGCAATGCTATCCTCCAGCACTGCCTTGCTGCTACTGTTTACCATCTACTCAAAGAAGGTGGTAAATGTCTGCGGTAAAGAAACCATTATTAGGCTCGGGATCAGGAACAACATGCAATAAAGGACCTGGTATTCCCATTTTGTATGGTATTCCCTATTCCATATATTGGCCGTGATGTGGGAGAAAGATCTTCCGCCAGCTCCGGCTGTGTGGATGTTCAGGGTTTCGGCCAGTGCGAGGTTGGAAGATTGGAGGTTCCTTTTAGGTACAACGAAGTTGATTCTGTCGTTGTGGTTTTCGGGTCCGGTTTTGTGCAGGCATTTGTAGGCGTGGGTGTGGATTTTGAAGATGAGCATATGTAGGTGAAGGCTGATGTGTTTGTGCTGTGGGATGTCGAGGACGAGTCTGTCGGTGGTGTTCTGTATCATCTGGAGTTTATGGAGTAGGGTCTTGTTGTATCCCGGAGTAGAGTGCGTTTCCATAGTCCAGTCTGCTGGTGATGAGTGAGTGAGTGACTGCCTTTCTTGACTCAGGGGGGATCCATGTGAAAGTCTTGCGGAGGATTCAGAGGATGTTGAAGCAGCTGGAGGTGACGGCGTTTACCTGTCAGCTCAAGGTGAGGGATGAGTCGAGTATAATGCTGAGGTTTTTGGTGTGGTCTGAGGGGGTTGGTGGACTTCTGAGGGCAAATGGCCACCAGGTGTTGTCCCATGCAGAGGGGGTGGTTCCAAGGACGAGGACTTCAGTCTTCTCGGCGCTGAATTTAAGGCAGATGTTGGTCATCCAGATTGCTACTTCTTGCATCCCTCTTTAGATCCCGCAGACCTAGCGCTGGAGCGCGCATGCGCTCCTTGCTCTGCAAGGCCTTTTTATAATCGATTTACTTTCACAACCGGAGTTTAGGCTCCGCACCTTATTCCCATTGGTATGCGTCATATCTCAGGCTAAATGCTGGGGTTTTATTGCAAAGGAGGCTTCTTAGTCCCTCCTTGTTACCGCCTTGTCCACTTTTGGCCCTGCCCACCCGGACTGGAAACATGCTGCACAAGGTTTCGTGACTGTGCTTCTTCCCTTGTCAAGGAAGTACCATGTTTAACTCACACGGTATGAAGTGAGAGGTGCACTCGGATTTTTGATCTCCAGAGGCTCTGAGGGGTGCTCACGCTGTTCCATAGGGGCTTTGGGTTTTCCTTGAATTCGCTGGTTTTAAGTGTCATTGTTGTATGATCATAATCTTGGTGCCTTAAGTCTTTACTGCTACGGTTGCCAGGGGTTACGGTTGCTAGAATAGCGGCGTCTCTGGTTTTCAAGATGGCAGAAGGAATCTGGTTGCACGGTCCGAAAAAACAGAGTTGAACAGTCCTGCCTCTCCTTAGCATAAAGAGACACCGGAGCTGCTGCTGATTCCGGGGGAGGGCATGACCACGCTGTGCAGCGACAGTCCATGAGCTAAGTGTCCAGGGTTCACCCTCCATGTCCTACTTGTGCCGCTGCGTGAATGCCAGGCACTGCGCGGCTAGAGTCCCCGCCTGCAGAGCACCTTGCACACACAGCTCAGAGCTAGTTCCTACTCATATCCTTTAGTAGTACTTCATCTAAACCCCCCTCACACCGCCCGCCATCCTCAACTCACTCTCAACATTCCTCACCAATACAAAGACAAGCATTTGGAATGCAATAGGTCTTGCATTAGTGAGAGTTTAAGCTATTTGCATTGCAAATTACAATGCCTTTTGTTTATGTTTGAAAAACTAAAACATTGTCATTTACAATGCAAATAGCTTAAAACTCACGTAAATGGAAAAGCGATTGCATTGCAGATGCTTGTTTCTCTTTCCACTATTGTTCTTCTCCTACTTCAGCCTCCCTCAGCAGCAGCCTGCCCCCCATCTCTATCAGGTATGCCAGGCCCTGCTGATAAGACTCCTCCAGCCAGTTGCAGAGCTTCATGACAGCCACAGTCCACTGAATCACAGATGCTGCCTTGGGGCTGCTTGTTCTCACAGTCTGAGTACTAAGAATGCCAGACTCACTGAAAATAATAAAATATTTCCGTCGCCTGTGCCCATTACCTTCCACGGAGCTCTCTTGCACCCAAACCCCAGAAGGGCTAGGTACACCTAAGCATCATTCTAAAGGGACACAGTGCGCGAAACACTCACCAGGTCTCCGTGCACGAAATATCTCTAGAAATACTGACCGTCTCACTGACCTCTGCACACCAAAGCTTCTCTAGGGGTCCGTGCACCCAAGTACCCACAGGGCTCTGCATGTCTAAAACACACAAACATATTTCTAGGGCTTCTTAATCCACGGAGACTATGCACAAAACACACACATTCATATGGGTGTCCGCACCAACATTTCTATTGGGCTCTGTGCACCAAAATAACTACTATGCACTCGTCCCCCTGAACAAAAAAACTACTATAGAGATCTGTATGCCTCGGATCTATAGGGATCCACAGACTCATCAACAATCATCCATAAATCTCTGTAAATACATATAAATAGAAATCTATCAGCTCACGCCACTATCGTCGAATTCTCTTGTGCACGCCACTCAGATGCTCATAAATGGTTTACTAAGGACCTTAAAAAACAAAAGCTTGGGCTGCGCCAAAATCGAGAGGAAATGGAGATCAAAATACTTAACTGAAGATAGGGAACAATTCTCGACGGCCCGTCGTGAGTACAAGAAAACTATCTTGACCATCAAAATGGCCTACTTCTCCACAAAATTACTCAACGCCCACAATAAATCCAAAGAAATCTTCCAAATAGTGAATGACTTATGCAATGACGCAAGATCCTCGCCTACCCAGACTCCTACACAGGATCTCTGTGACACCTTGAATGACTATTTCCTGGATAAGGCCTCTTCCATCAAAGCCAGTCTCCCCAACAACACCAACTGGGAACCCCTGGACGATACTCTCAGTAATCAGTGTTTGCTAGATACCTTTCAACCCATAGGTCCTACAACATTATTAGAACTCACGACCCGTGTCAAATCAGGTTCGACACAGGTTCGACACAGGACTGCTGCCCTCCGCATGTCCTGAAGGAAATTCTTACTTCTCTGCCCTATAGTGTGCTGCCGCTTCTTAATGAATCTCTCGTCCAGGGCAAGGTCCCCAGTGCCTTTAAGCATGCTACGGTTATCCCCCTAATAAAAAAAAACAGGGGCCGATTCCAGCAATCCAGCCAACTACCGCCCCATTTCTCTCCTCCCCTTCTTGTCAAAATGATTAGAAGCCCATGTAGTGTGTGTCCAGCTTTATCGAACGCTCAAATTATTTAGAGCCTAATCAAGTTAGCTTCCGCCAGGCACACTCTACGGAAGCTGTGATCCTTGCAGTCCTGGACAAGCTTAGAGCAAATGCAGATAGGGGTGACATTCAAGCACTTGTGCTTCTGGATTTTTCGGCCGCGTTCGACACCGTCGACCATACCATCCTGATGAACCGTGTTGAGCAATCGGGCCTACGGGGTCAGGCACTTGGCTGGATCGAATCCTTCCTTGCCGACCGCACTCGAGCAGTAAGGCTGGGGAACTTCACCGCCCCAAAGCTTACCTCCACTTGCTGGGTCCCACAAGGTTCTTCCCTGTTGTCACTGCTGTTCAACTTATATTTAAGACCATTGATCTATTCATTAAAAAACTGAAACGTCACCCTCTTCAACTACACTGATGATCTTCAACTCATTTTCCCACTCTGCTCCCCTAACGCCGTAGCAAAGTTCCAGTCAACCATGCTCCACATCCAGCGCTGGATGGATATGAACCACCTCAAACTCAACCTGGGCAAAACAGAGTTGGTTTTACCTGGGTAAAGTGAAAACAGCTGGAGCACAAACTTTTGGCCGGCGGAACTGGGGCCTCCCCCTATCCCTACTTCCTCGGTGAAAAGCCTGGGGGTCAATAGTAATGCCGACCTCTCGATCCGCGGTCAGGTGGGAGCTGTGATCTTCTCCAGTGTCCACCAACTCTGGAAAGGCAGGAAAATTGCTCACCTGCTGACCTACTCTGCTCCTAATCAGGTGGTGCTAGCCCTCATACTCTCACGGCTTGACTTTTTTAACTCCATCTATCTTGGACTGCCAATTGGTCTACAAAAAAGACTTCAAATGGTGCAGAACCAGGCAGCAAGACTGACTGGAAAACAACCCAAATGGGCGTCTGCCAGACCAGGTCTGAGAAAACTCCACTAGCTTCCAATAGCCCAACAAGTAGCTTTTAAGACGGGATGCTTAGCCTTCACAGCTCTGCACGGCAACAGCTCCAGATTTATTAGCAGCATGATCACCAAGCATATCCCCCTGCGCAACCTCCGTTCAGCCCACCTCTGTCTGCTAACCACTTCTTCCTTGAAACGGAAGCAACTGGGATTTTGCTGCTTCTCTCACTTGGCCCCCATACGACCTCCTAAGCTTCAGTAAGGCCTCAAAAACATGGTTGTTCAAGCAAGCCTATGCCTAGCAACTTCATTACTGCAGTATCTGGTCTTTAGCGCCATGAAACCTATCGGTGTACGTGCGCTCTACGAGTACCTATTAACATAACATAACATAACATAACATAACATAACATAACATCAATAATGTACACCAACATATATATAGGGCACTATACAATAAATACCTATAGGGGTCTTGTCTTATACACCTGGCCAGTCCGAGGGCTCGGAACCAAAATATCTCTAACAGAGAGTAATGTAGACTCGCTTAACCCAGTGCTTACAATCCAGCACATTTTACCAGCACCAAAAACAAACCACTTATTCACAGAAGCGCCTAGTGGCCATTCAATTGGCACTGTATGGTACACAAGTCAACTCACTCAGAACCATCTAATTAGTCACTCACTCAGAACCAACCCATTTACCCACCACATATTCGCTCCCCCACCCACTATCAACTCACACATCATCTGTCTCACTCACCAACCAATCATTCCATGATACATTCACTCACTGATCCATCGACCCACCTCCTCTCATTTATCTACCATCTCACCCACCATCTTAGTAGCTCATAGCTCTCTCACACACCAACTCGCTCATTTATTTTCTCGTATACACTTTTTCTGGATGGGTTTTCCTTAAAGAAGTGGAAGGGGCTTGTTCTAAATTAATCCAAAGAGAAAGTGTGACATATATATCCAAAGACACTGACGGGCAGGAATGTATGTTCAGCTCATTGTATGCCCACTCCACTACACTGTACATTGCACCACTATAGACCCTATGTTTCAAAGCAGGGTCGGATTGGGACAGAAAATGCCCAAGTACCAAAATAAAAGTGGCCGCCAATACTGTAGTAGAAAGCTAAAAAATTGGGTCATGGTTGCAAATTGGGGCAATTCCGAACTTGAAAAGGCACACTGTATATGTGTTTTGCAAGGTATGGAAGACTGCGTGGATTTGCAGGCAGTGTTTGTTTTAATATCCGGAAAATTAACAGTAAAAACCGGCCCAGAAGATCATATAACAGGCCCACAAACAGCCAGAACAAGCATTTGCAATGCAACAGGTCTAGCATTTGTGGGAGTTTAAGCTATTGCCGTTGTAAATGACAATGCCTTTTATTTATGTTTTAAAAATAATCACATAAATAAAAGGCATTGTCATTTACAATTCCAATAGCTTAAACTCTCGCAAATGCGAGACCTATTGCATTGCAAATGCTTGTTGGAAGTTGAGGCTGGCGGTGGTGGGGTCTTTGGCGAGGGAGAAGATGAGCTGGGTGCCGTCGGTGTAGGATACGATGTTGAGGCCGTTTGTCGGACGATGGCGGCGAGGGGGCCATGTAGACGTTGAGAAGGGTTAGGCTCAGTGACGACCCCTGTGGGATTCCGCATGTGATGATCATGAGGTTGGAGAGGAAGGGTGGAAGTCTGATTCTTTGGCTTCTTCCAGTGAGGAATGATCAGATCCAGTCTAGGGCCATTCCTTTTATGCCGGCGTCATGTAGTCTGGCGATGAGTGTACAGTGGGAGACTCTGTCGAAGGCTGCTTGCTGATAGGTCTAGTAGGATGATGGCGGCGAAGTGTCCTTGGTCCAGGAGGGTGCGGATGTCGCTATGGATCATAACAGTAGCAGCCATGACAATGACTATGTTTGAGTGAATCTGTTTTTTTTGGGGGGGAGGGGGTAGTTGGTGGTTCCAACGGTTAGTAGATCAGGGATATTCACCCAAAGGAGTTCTCTTGGCCCAAGGGCTCACAAAAGAGTCCTGTTTTTTCACCGAAAGATTGTAACTAAAAGCAGTAACGGCGACTACATATTTTTTTTTTTTTGCTGTCTATGCAAAACAATATATATTTTTTTCAAGTGTGTGCGATAATAGCGATTTCACACCAATTCCATTCTGAGCCCACAATCAATCAATCAATCAATCAATCAGAGAATTTGTAAAGCGCACTACATACCCGTGAGGGTCTCAAGGCACTGGGGGGGGGGAGGCTGCAGCTAGTTGTCGAAGAGCCAGGTCTTGAGTAGTCTCCTGAAGGTCAGCGGGTCTTCAGTTGGTCGTAGGAGGAGGGGGAGGGAGTTACAGATTTTGGCGGCACGGTGGGAAAAGGACTTGCCCCCGGAAATGGTTCTGTGGATGCGTGGGACGGCGGCCAGAGACAGGTCGGCGGAGCAGAGTTTCCTGTTGGGTACGTAGAATGAGAGTCGGTCGTTGAGGTAGGCAGGGCCGGTGTTGTGAAGTACCTTGTGTGCTTGAGTGAGGAGTTTGAAGCTAATTCTCTTGTCTACAGGGAGCCAGTGCAGGATTCTCAGGTGGGGGAGATGTGGTCTCGGCGCGGTACGTCGAGGATCAGGCGTGCAGAGGCGTTCTGGATTCTTTGAAGTCTGTTGATGAGATTGGACGGGGCTCCGGCGTAGAGGGCTTTGCCGTAGTCGAGTCGGCTGCTGATAAGGGCGTGGGTGACGGTTTTACGTGTGTCTGTTGGGATCCATCTGTAGATTTTGCGGAGCATGCGGAGGATGTGGAAGCAGGTGGAGGACACTGCGTTGACTTGGTTGGTCATACTGAGCTTCGGGTCGAGAATGACTCCAAGGTTGCGTGCGTGGTTGGTAGGTGTGGGGGGTTCCCAGAGATGCAGGCCACCAGGAGACATCCCATGCTGAGCGGTTGGGCCCGAGGATGAGGATCTCTGTCTTGTCCGTGTTCAGTTTGAACCGGCTTTTTGCATCCAGTCAGCGACGGCCTTCATACCACCGTGGAGGTTGGCTTTGGCGGTGAGGGGATCCTTGGTGAGGGAGAGGATCAGCTGCGTGTCATCGGCATAGGAGATTATGTTGAGGTCGTGTAGTCTGGCGATGCGTGCGAGTGGTGCCATGTAGTCGTTGAAAAGCGTCGGGCTGAGGGAAGATCCTTGTGGGACACCGCAGATGGTCTTGGTGATTCCGGAGTGGTACGGGGGGAGGCAGATCCTTTGGGTTCTGTCGGATAGGAAGGAGGTGATCCAGTCCAGGGCCTTGTCGCGGATCCCTGCATTGTGGAGGCGTGTGCGTAGTGTGTGATGGCAGACGATGTCGAAGGCAGCGGAGAGGTTAAGGAGGATGAGGGCTGCTGTCTCGCCGTTGTCGAGTAGGAGTCTGATGTCATCTGTGGCGGCGATGAGGGTGGTCTCGGTGCTGTGGTTCCTGCGGAAGCCTGACTGGGAGGGGTCGAGGATGCTGTTGTCTTCCAGGTATCGGGTAAGTTGGGTGTTGACGATCTTCTCGATGACCTTGGCTGGGAACGGAAGCAGGGAGATGGGCCGGAAGTTCTTGAGGTCGCTCGGGTCTGTCTTGGGTTTTTTCAGCAGGGCGTTGATCTAGGCGTGCTTCCAGCTCTCAGGGAAGATTGCCGTCTCAAAGGAGAGGTTGATGATGTTACGCAGGTAGGGTGCGATGGAGCTTGTGGCTTTGTTGACGACGTGGTGGGGAGAGGGTCGGATGGGGCGCATGAGTGGATGGTGCTCATGGTCTTGATAGTGTCCTCGGTGTTCACGTTGGTCCACGTAGTGAGGTGGTCGTGTTCGGTGGGGTTCGGTGGGTCCGGTGTGGTGAGGTTAGCAGGGATGGTCAGAGGAATGAGGCTGTTGTGAATGTCGATGATCTTGTTGTGGAAGAAGGCAGCGAGGGCGTCGCACATGGCTTGAGATGGTGGGATGTCGTTGGTGCAGGAGCTGGGGTTAGAGAGCTCATTCACGATGTTGAAGAGCTGCTTGCTGTTGAAGAGCTCCTTGCTCTTCTGCTCCTTGCCACAGCAGACTTACCTTAAGGCTGATGTGTTCATGCTGACTCATGATAATTCTGATCAACATATTATGTTATCATTATCCTGTCATGTCATATTGTACCAGCAAAGTATCTCAATAAGAAGAATTTGGAGAAAAAAATAGGGACTTCGTCACAAACCTTTAAAATATACCTCTGCACTTTTACTGATCATAAAAGTCACCACTTTACTTAATTTTCCTTTTTGCCCCATCTAAAATGTTGAGTATGCTCAACAATTTTACCAACAGTTGGGGCAATAGTAGTAAAATAAGTTTATTATGACAATAGTCTATAAAACCTGTCACGAGTTGAGGATCCTCAGTAACAGTATCTCCCAAGAACCACCTTCCGGCAGCCCTGTCTCTGATTGAAAGTAACAGAGTAACAGAAAGACCAGACGAGGGGGAAGGGTAATTAGGGTAGGTAAAGCTGGGAAGGAGATCTAAAAAACAAGAAGATAAGTACAGATAGAAAATAGAATCAATAGCAACAGTGGGTAACAAGGCTTGTTAAAGAAATGTTTCAGATGAAACAGAAAAAATATACAAAAATGTATCAGTATCTCAATGTATCACATGGAATTTCGAAGATGGCTATTCCCAGCATACATAAAATATTAATAAGAAGTATTCTTCTAGCTTGCCAAAGACAAGGATCACAAATATTAACACAGTTAATATATTGAGTCTGAGTAATACGTGCCACCATGTTTCGTTTACTTACGTCAAGGTTCACAATCATAGGCGTTGACTTTTGGCGCAAGCAAGTTTCAGCTGCATGCAGTTCGGTGAAAAGGAACGAAGAACACACAGAGGATAGTGTATGCTGCCAATATCTGCAGAAAGATTTATCCATTTCTAGAGATCGGTAGCATGAAAGACACATTCTTTTCTATGGCGTGTTATTCTTCTTCCAGCTGGCAGTGCACATGTGTACTCAGCTTCATGGAACTTGATAGTGGAGTTCTGGACTAATTAAGGACCAGAGGTGTCAGGGATAACACCCGAAGACCCCTGAGTTCTACCTGTCTCGGTGCACAAATAAACAGAAACACGGGCTTCTCGATGGTGGCGTCAAAGACCAAAGGTTTATTACTGCAGGGATACAGAAGTCACAGAAGCTACACACGGGCAGATTCTAGGAGCCTGTTCGATTTGTACTAAGTGGGTTGCTCCTTAAATACACAGTTTTTAGCTGTAGGCACCATTCTTCACATTACTCGCACATTTCTTAAACTTTTGTATCCTAAACAATAAATATTTAGCATCAAACAGGAATAGTCAACAAAGTTCTGATGTCAAACATTACGAATGAAGGGTTTCCACTGCTCAATCATAATCCCGTGTCATCTTCTTATTCAAGAGCCGGACCGCCTCATCGTAAATTTCGTTACCTCCCCATAATAAAGGCCCAGAAGGAAAGGAGCAGAGACAGGTGTAGAAGATAGAAAAGCAGGATAAGAGATGTTTGTGGGTCGTAAATGGGCAAGGCTACTGTCTTCGGCTGCCTAATCATGATCAGGCCAACGAGCACGAGAACCAGTATAGCAGGACTGGCTTCAGGCAGAGGAGGCAGCTTCTGCCGAGTCATGCGGCCACAGCGTTTCTGAACTAAGGTGTACGTGTTATTAACAAGGTGAATCGCAGGGCTAAAGCCTACGTGTCCTTTAGCGAAATGAATTGATCAGAGGTCACCGTTTGTTCATTGACTATGTGAGGGCAAGAATACAAGATGGATGCCGTATTCTAAAATGGATTGGGGTACCGGAAATGTGCTCATAACAAGAGTGCTCTTGCTCATAGCATGGCGAAAACACCAGGATATACTATATGGATCATTTACGGTTCACTGGAACCGGAATTATGGATTTACGACAATGTCGAAAACACGGGTTCGAATCGTCACAGAACCTCAGACCCTCCTTTTGCCCTTACATAGGCAATTACTCACTCTATGTCAGGGTCTATCTCGATGTTCATCAGGTCAGTGATATGTTGCTGTAGCATTATTCTTTCTCGTACCTTGTCTCCCAACTCAGGCGGTTTCCTTAAACAGGTTGCAGCACAGAGGCTACAAAAGGCAGGACCACACTGGATAACAAGACAGCACGAGAATAGGAACACTAAGACAATACCAACGACCATCAGAACCTTCCATCCCCACGCTGATAACAGAGTCCAAAGCCATTCCATTAATGACCAATTTCCCTTGTCTACATGAATAGAGTCGGAGATCTTGTGTAGCCTAGAGATCGCTTCGTACACTGTTGGAGCATTATTAGGGATATAAACACAGCAGCTCGATTGGATCATTCTGCATACCCCACCTCGATCTGCAAGTATTACATCAAGAACCATACGATTCTGTAATGTCATGAGACGATCCGCCTGGAGCTCAGCTGTTAAGTTACTAAGGGCACCAGCAGTTTCCGTAATAGTAGACTCAACTACCCGTGTTAGCTGACGTAGATTTCTACTATTGACCATAGGCCCCCAAAACGGAAGGAAACCTTTGAAGAAGTCTCCGGCTTCCTGACCAGCAGTATCTTCCTTGCTAAAGACACCTCTTACCACTCTGGTTTTGTGATAATTTGGGGCAGCTGTGTATGTCGGAGGCAACAGTCGAGCAATATAACATGAACCTGAAAAGTCAGCAGGCAACCATGTATATGCTCTGTCTCGACAGATGAAGTAGGTACCCTTAGCAGTCAGGAAGGCAGGGGAAGAGTTTGATGGATACACATAAGTTTCAACACAGTCACTCTTCCCCAGCCGAGCTCTTGGATTCCTCCCATTACCTTGCAAACAGACTTGACCTCGGTGAGGTACGACCCAAACTGGAGTGGAGCTCTTACGCTTGTTTTCACCCAAACTGATGCTATACTCCGTAGTATTCCAACTCAAATAAACTCGTAGCTCATCTTTAGCAATAAATGGGGTGTTATTGACGTCTTTAATCATGTCAGTTATTCCCTTTAACAAAGCTTTATTAGCGGAGTTATACTTGGTGGAGCGTGGAGGACGCGGGGGATAGGTCTCGAGGGCATAGACAAATACAGTCTGAAAGGCCCGACATGATCCATTATAGCTAAAAGGCAAGACCAGGTAGGGAATGCCCTTATCCATGGTATGTGGTATCAAACCACACACCCAGCAGTCCGTTGTGTTAACTACCAGTTGGTGTTGGTGCAAGAGCTGTACAAAAGTGTTGTTTATAAATTCTGAGCGTCGAGCTTGCTCATGTTCAGGAAACGGATGAAAGGAATGAAGAGAAGCAACAGTAGGAGAAACAGGAACATGGGGAGGTACTGTAGTCGTGATTGGTGCAAAGATTGAACGAATACCAAAGGCAATTCCACCCACCAACGTTATTAAAATAATCAAAAATGTAATTGCACACTGCATCAGAAAGCATTTGTTATGTAATATTTTGTATAATCTATTCCTGCGAACATAAATTACAATTTCTCGGCGCAGTCCAGGAAGTTCCATCTTCTACAACCGCTCGTGACCACTGATGATTTGTACGTAGTTGAAAATGCCTCTATCAGCCCTGGGAGTTCCCAAAACCAACAGAAAGACCGACCTTGTGTCAGGCCCCCGCAGATTCAACTAGGCACAAAGCCACGACCCTACGGCGACCCAGACGGCAAGGTAATAGAAACAACAGAAATAAACAGGGAAATACAAAAAATGTTCAGTAAACTTCCTGGCTGGAGGTAATGTAATAGATCGAATATGAAAAATGCAGTTTCCTGCTTTATTTGTCCTTAGAATGAGAACGAAGGTTGTATCTCAGGTTTCCTGGCTTCGTTTGACCCGGGAATAGTCTATTTTCAGCAGGAGCAACAATGTTCGAATTCGCAGATGACAAATGTTCGTTCGATGCAGTGTTCTGGTCAGTTATCAAAGAAGCAACTTCAGGGGGGAAGTCGGAGTTCGGTGATTCGGTTGTCAGTTCTGCATCACTAAAGGGAACATATCTAGAACAGGTTCTGTGTCAGAGGCACCAATTCCTTGTCTAACCCAATTGTCATAAGGGAGTGGAAGGGGTACACGCTTAGTGTGAATGGCGTGGACCCAATTTTTCCGGCCAACCACACGTACAGCAGTCCTTGTCGCCAAGAGCACCTGAAAGGGGCCCACAAACTTCGGTTGGAGATTCCTGGTCCGTCCGAAGTTTTGGATAAGGATAAAGTCTCCGGGTTTCAGCTGGTGACCTGGACTTTCCGGAGGCTTTGGCAATGCATCGAAAACCTGTTGGTGAATGAGACTCAATTTAGCAGTCAAGTCAAAAAGGTAATCAATTAACATTGGGTACTCTAGCTGCTTAAATTCTCGTGGTCTCAGTACCCCCCAGACATTTGCAGGGCGACCGAACACAATCTCATATGGGCTAAGCCCTACTCGAGAGTGCACAGTCGCTCTAGTGGATAACAAAGCCAACGGTAGTGCATCCGGCCAGGACAAACCCGTGGAAGCTTGGATCTTAGCAAGTTTCAGTTTAAGTGTACCATTGTACCCTCCAACTAAACCTGATGACTGGGGGTGGTTCGCACTATGAAATTTTTGCTTAATCCCTAAGCCTGCACACACACTCTGCATAACTTTCCCTACGAACTCACTCCCATTGTCTGACCATCCAATCCGTGGCATTCCATACCTGGGGAAGTATTCTTTTAGGAGGATTTTAGCAGTGGACAAGGCAGTGTTATCTTTTAACGGGTATGCTTCAATCCACATCGAAAAAGCACAGACTACCACTAGGACATATTTAAGGTTATTACATCGGTCCATGTGGATGAAATCCAACTGAATCACTTCGAAGGGACAAGAAGGAGGAGCAAAATGTCCAGCGGGTGTGGGGGTTCCCTTACCAGGATTATGCATCAGGCATACCATGCAGTTCCTAACCACTCTTTCTGCACACTTACTGATTCCATCATTCTTCCAGACTGGGGCCAACATTTTACAAATCCCTTTTGAACTGATGTGCGCTGCTCCGTGCGCCATCGTTACCACCGCAAGCACATACGCATCAGGCAACATCCAAGGCTGATGCTCCGACAAGTCAACCCAGCATCCACTCGAGTCCAATTTACCCGTTTTCTCTCTCCATGCAATCTTTTCTTCTTCAGTCGCTTCTTCCTGAATTGCTTTCACACTTTCCACTGTGTCCTCACACATTCCCGATTCAGCAATCCATCTCGCAGACGTCGCAACATACATCCCACTCATCGTATTCCTAGCTGTCTGTTTACCTATCTCATCAGCAAAAGCATTTCCACGACCGACATCATCCGTAACTGCTCGATGAGCACTGCACTTCACAATCGCAACTTCAGTCGGTAAGGTTAGAGATTCCAACAAGTCATTGACTAACTGACCATGCTGGATCTTAGTCCCATGGGACGTAATAAAACCTCTTTCCTTCCACAGTCGACCAAAACTATGCGCTACGCCGAACGCATACTGACTATCTGTGAACACATTCACTCTCTTTCCCTTTGCTAAAACACACGCTCTAGTCAATGCAATTAATTCTGCAGCTTGGGCAGATTTCTGACTCACTCTTGCAGTCTCCACGATCGTACTCAAAGTCGTTACTGCGTAGGCAGCTGTCACATCACCATTCTCCAATTTAAAACAAGAACCGTCAACATATAACGTGCCATCTGGATCTGGTAACGGAGTGTCCTTAAGATCAATCCGTCCTTTTGTCTCCTCCTCGGTTCTAAAACAACAGTCATGGGGTTCAGAATCACTCGACTCCTGGCTAGTCGGCAACAGTGTTGCTGGATTCAGTACATTGCATCTTTTAATCTGAATGTGACTCGCGAGAAGTGTCAGCTCATAGCCTGATAATCTAGCACTGGTGAGGTGCTGAGTTTTCGTTCGGTTCATGAGTGTATCCACGGCATGTGGAACCATGACTACTAGCATATTGTTCATGACCAGACCAGCAGATTGTCGAATGGACACTGCAGCTGCTGCTGTAGCTCTTAAGCAACTTGGCAACGCTCTGGCTACCGGGTCTAATGTTGATGAAAAATACGCACAAGGACGTTGTTTATCACCAAATCGTTGTGTCAAAACACTCAACGCACAACCTTCTCTCTCATGAACATAGAGTGTAAATGGCTTACTGTAGTCAGGTGTACCCAACACAGGAGCTGAACACAGTGCATTTCGTAACTCAGAGAAGCTCTGCTGACATTCGTCAGACCATGGTTCCGGACTCGGAAAACCTTTTCCAGTCAGGGCCACCAATGGTTTTGCCAAGAGAGAAAAATTTGGGATCCATTGCCTGCAGTATGAAGTAATACCTAAAAACGCACGCACTTCTCTCTGTGTGCTAGGAACATTCATCTGCGTAATTGCTTTTATTCTCTCCGGGGTCAACCTTCTTCCCTCCTTTGACAAGAGATGACCTAAGTAGGTCACTTCTTGACAACAATATTGTAGTTTGGAAGGTGACACCTTGTGATGTAAATCCGACAAATGATGCAGTAGGGAAATTGTAGCTGTTTTGCAAGTTTCCTCGTCATCAGCAGCCACTAGAAGGTCATCTACATATTGCACCAAGGCAGAACCAGGAGGAAGCACAAAAGAATCTAACTGACTTTTTAATGCCTGACTGTAAATGGATGGGCTTTCACAATAGCCTTGTGGAGCGCGCTTAAACCTGAAACTACGACCTCCTAGAGAGAAGCCGAAAATATCCCTGCTTTCCTCGGCTATCGGAATGCTGAAGAAGGCATTCTTCAAGTCGATCACTGAAAACCATGTGGCTGTAGCAGGAATCAACGTCAACAATGCAGTAATGTCTGGAACCACAGGAAACTGTGGAATCACAATTTTGTTAACCTCTCTAAGGTCAATTACAAATCTGTAGACTGGAGGTTTTGAAGGATCAGTGCGCTTCAGAATCGGCAGGACAGGACTGTTACAGACATTCCCCCTAGTTTCTTCTATTACGTCTTTCTGGATCAAATCTTGCACTATCAATAAAAGCGCACGTTCGCCTTCGCTAGAAATCCTATATTGTGGAATTCGTGGGAATTTAACATTTGCTTTCAAACTTACTACATAAGGAGGAATTTCCAAAAGACCTACATCATTTGGACCAGTCGCCCAAAGAGTATCAGGGAGAGAACGCAGCTCCAGTGGGAGCGCATCCTTCGACAAGTACATTGGGGAGATGACTCTCTTACCCAACGTAAGCTGTACTCCCGAAGGAGAACAGTACAGTGTCGCATACAGGCGTTTTAACAGGTCTAAACCAAGCAGATTTTCATTGCAACCGGTCGTCAAAATCAGGGGTGCTTTTAATTGACGAGGCCTAACAGAAATAGACAAAGGACCAGAAACAGGATTGTGAACAGGGGCGCCTGAAAAACCTACTGAAACGTTCGTTAAGCCAGACAAAGGTGCGCCAGGGAGTTTCGCATGTATGATAGAACTTTTTGCTGCACCAGTATCCAACAGAAACGGTTCGACCACACCTGAAGTAGCTACTGCGACATAGGGCCCACTCTGATCGGAAACTGACTAGATCTCCCGAGGCTCTGCCGGGAGCTACAACGCTGCTGAGGCGCGGCGCAACTTCGTTTTTAAACCTACAAGACTGCTTTTAAGATTACCTTGCCTTCATTCTGCAGGGGCTGCGCTCTGGACATCGCGCACCCCTTCACGCCTCTTGACTCCCCTGCCTGCCGCCGCCAGAGCGCCCCACGCTGATCGTTCCCTCACCCTCTGACGGGCAGGTCACGAGGGCGGGGACGGGCGTGGCCACCATCTCGGGCTGCTCTGTGGTTGGCGGGGCAGCTCCTCTGTCCCTCCCCCCTAGCAATCTTCTTCAGCTGGGCGAGTCCCACCCCAGAAACTGACTAGATCTCCCGAGGCTCTGCCGGGAGCTACAACGCTGCTGAGGCGCGGCGCAACTTCGTTTTTAAACCTACAAGACTGCTTTTAAGATTACCTTGCCTTCATTCTGCAGGGGCTGCGCTCTGGACATCGCGCACCCCTTCACGCCTCTTGACTCCCCTGCCTGCCGCCGCCAGAGCGCCCCACGCTGATCGTTCCCTCACCCTCTGACGGGCAGGTCACGAGGGCGGGGACGGGCGTGGCCACCATCTCGGGCTGCTCTGTGGTTGGCGGGGCAGCTCCTCTGTCCCTCCCCCCTGGCAATCTTCTTCAGCTGGGCGAGTCCCACCCCAGAAACTGACTAGATCTCCCGAGGCTCTGCCGGGAGCTACAACGCTGCTGAGGCGCGGCGCAACTTCGTTTTTAAACCTACAAGACTGCTTTTAAGATTACCTTGCCTTCATTCTGCAGGGGCTGCGCTCTGGACATCGCGCACCCCTTCACGCCTCTTGACTCCCCTGCCTGCCGCCGCCAGAGCGCCCCACGCTGATCGTTCCCTCACCCTCTGACGGGCAGGTCACGAGGGCGGGGACGGGCGTGGCCACCATCTCGGGCTGCTCTGTGGTTGGCGGGGCAGCTCCTCGGTCCCTCCACCCCTGCCACGCCCCCTTTCATACTCCTCCCCCATGTGTCCCTATATTACAACTTCCCCTTACAGACGGCGCAGCGGGCGGGCGCAGCGGGCGCGACGAAGGCGCGCCGAAGTTGCGCCTAAGTTAAGCCCGTCTGCGCCCGTCCGCGGCCGACCGGGGCTAGGGGCACAATACTCTGCCCAAATCATTTCTTACACCTCTTCCCAGCTTCACAGTTTACAGGGTCCGTGGGTTCTATCTGCCTCTACACACTCACGGATATCCCAGCTAGATTTATCCCCTCCCTCTCACTGTTCCTGTTCATTCACTTCTCCTATTCCGGTTCCCCCTCCCACAGAAGCCGTTAATACTGCCCCAGTTAAGACCCTTAAGGCGTATTATCTGAATACCAGATCGGCGGTGGCTCATTCACATGAATTATCAGTGTTGTTAGATCATCATGCACCAGATCTTCTCCTTTTAACCGAGACATGGTTCTGTGATGACTCCCTACCCACCTTGCTAGCTACATTGCCCGCCCCCTACTATGCACTTCGGGCCGATCGTTCATCTGGCAGAACGGGGGGTGGCGTCGCGGTCATTGCCCGTTCTGATCTTCCATTTCAACTGCTTTCTCTCCCCGATATTGCCACCACAGAGTATCTTGCCATTCGAACCACGTCCACATCCCCCCCTCTCACCTGTCTTCTCATTTATCGACCTCCCCAGTCGCCTCTACGATTTCTCCCTGATTTCCAGGAGGTGTTAGCCACCCTCTCGGTCAATAACTCTTCGGTGTTATTACTGGGTGACTTTAATTTTTGGCCCTCCGACCCAGCAGAGTGTTCATCTTCTAGAGAGTTTTCAGACACACTTTTATCTCTTAATTTTGTTTCTCACGTATCTTCCCCAACTCACGTCAAGGGGCATATCTTGGACCAGATTTGGTCCTTGAACTGCCCTGTCGACTCCCTTCTTATTTCTCCTTGCACTTGGTCTGATCATTACCTGATTTCTTTTGTTCTTCCTATCAGTTCTCCAGTTAGGGCCCCCCTTCCCAAAAATGTCTGGGTCCGCACGTGGAGTAGAGTTGACCCGGCGAACTTATCGGCTCTTTTAAGTGCTTCTTATCCCGTCTTACACGGGCTTTCCACCTCGGCTCAGGTTAACAGCATTGAACAATGGCTCTCCTCAGCCAGTGAGTCCATTGCCCCCTTGAAACGTCTGACCTCCAAGCGGGAGAAAGATGCCAACCTGTGGTTTACCGATGACCTGAAAACCATCAAATCATCGGTACGCCGTGCTGAGAGGGCCTGGAGGAGAAACTATTGTCCCATCTTAAGAGCTGATTTTACCACTCTATTAGCTCAATATAAGAATGCCATCTTGGCCGCTAAAACGGCCTATTTCTCCTCCAAGATCCTCACAGCCGAGAACCAATCAAGGGAAATTTTCTCAATTGTTCAGAACCTAGCCTTTTCAGATCGCACCTCTCTTAAGCCCTCTCCTTCCCTTGCCCTCTGTCACTCTCTGAATAGCTTTTTCATTGATAAAATTGCTGCCATTAAAGCTAATATCCCTGCACCTTCCCCGTCTTTTGTTGATCCTCAGTGCCCTCCTTCCCAAGGACAATTAAACTCTCTCCCCCTTCTGACTAAGGAATCCTTTACATCCTTAATCCCCCTTGTAAAATCTGGCTCTCCCCTTGACACCTGTCCCGCTCAAATACTTCGTCACATTTACATCTCTTGCCCTGATCCTCCCCTTCACCTACTAAACAGTTCACTCTCTCAGGGGGTTGTCCCCAACCCCTTGAAATCAGCTATCATTTTACCCATTCTAAAAAAACCTGGCGCAGACCCCTCGATCCCAGCCAACTTTCGCCCCATTTCTCTCCTACCATTTCTGGCTAAGGTGCTCGAGCGCCATGTCACCAGGTCGCTGAGCACCTTCGTGGAAGAAAATGGGGTACTGGCTTCCCGCCAGGCTGGTTTCCGCCCCGCACACTCTACGGAGTCCGTAGTTCTCTCGGTCCTTGACAACCTCAGGGAGGGGAGGGACACCAATCAATTCCAAGCACTGGTCCTCCTCGATCTCTCTGCCGCCTTCGACACGGTGGACCATACCATCTTACTTTCCCGTGTCGCGGCGGCGGGGATCGGGGGTACGGCCCTGGTTTGGTTGTCCTCCTTCCTGAGGGACCGCACCCAGGCAGTTCGCCTGGGTGACTTCACTGCGGACTTTCGGAAGGTCCTGTGCGGGGTCCCCCAAGGCTCCTCCCTTTCACCTCTTCTGTTTAATCTTTACATTTCTCCCCTCATTTTTTCTTTACAACAAATGGAGGTCACCGTATACAACTATGCGGATGACCTCCAACTTGTCTTCAATCTGTCCTCTTCTTCTGCCTCTATCTCTAATTTCCAGTCTACTATGATTTTCATCAGGGACTGGATGGATTTCAACCACCTGAAACTCAACCCTGATAAGACCGAGTTGGTGTTGACGGGTGGTTGCTCCAGTCCCTGGTCTTCACTTTTTTGGCCCCCTTCCCTTGGTCCCTCTCCGGTCCCCTCTACTTCGGTCAAAACCCTTGGTATTAAACTCAACTCTCACCTTACCCTTCACTCCCAGGTTAGTTCTGTGGTTTCTTCCTCTTTTCTGTCTCTTCGTACCATCCGCAAGGTCTCTCGATTTTTCACCTTTGAGGCCTTGAAGTTGATCGTCCTTGCGATGGTCATCTCCCGCCTGGACTATGGCAACGCCCTATATGCAGGCATACCTGCATATAGTCTCAGGCGGTTGCAGATGATCCAAAACCAGGCGGCTCGGCTGGTCTTTAACCTTCCTAAATCCTCACATGTCACCCCCCTTCTGAAACTTTTACATTGGCTACCGGTTCGGGAACGTATCCAATTCAAGCTTGCATCTATCACTTACCAGGCTCGATTGGGTACGGCCCCTGCATTTATTTCTTCGGAGATTATCCCCTACTTGCCAACTAGGGAGCTCCGATCTTCCTCTCAATCCCTCCTGATAGTTCCCCGGTTTCGCCGGAAAAAGTGGGGGGGCTCAAAATTTGCGACCCTTGCCCCAACCCTTTGGAACTCATTACCCCTTGATCTCAGATCTTTAACCCCATATTCCCAGTTTCGAAAGAAACTTAAAGCCTACTTCTTCAGCAAAATTTTCATTTAATCCTCTGTTACCCGACCTCCCTTCCTTGTCTATTGTGGAGATCTGCCAGTTACAGCGCCATGAAACCGCTGGTGTAAGAGCGCTATATAAGAATTTTTAAACTCAAACTCAAACTCTGATCTACTGGAACTGATACTACTCCCTCCCTTTGTCCGAGGCTGTCCTAGTACTCATTTTGTTGAATTTCCTCGCTAACTTCACAATAATCTTCGACATGGTACTGTTGAGATCTACCAGGCTGTACATATTGTCCGTTTCGCTGATCGAAATAATTGGAAGGACGATCATTAGTCTGCGGAGGCATAGCACCTCGTCCTCGGCCTCTAGGTGTTTGCGTAAAACCACCACGACCTCTCTGAGCTGGAGCACCATTATTTTGTGCATTTAGGACTGGACACTCATTCTTATAATGACCTTCCTTTTTGCAGTAAGCACACTGATTCCATTGTACCTGCTGTCTTTGGTAACCGTAATCGGTCCTCTGATATGGCCCTTGCTGTGAGTTTGTCTGATTCATGCGAGGCGGATATGCCTGCTGCAAAAGGACTTTAGTTTTTAAATCTTTTGTTTTCTTTTCTGACTTTTCTTTCTCTTCTTTATCCCTATTTTCATAGTACTGAGCGGTTGCAAGGATTTGCGCAGTCGTAGAGACAGCCCACGCACTTTCTGAATCTTTTAATTTATTACTAAGTTCTGGTAACAAATTATGCACAAATTTATCGACAAACAATCTCTGGCCTCCCTCCGTGCTCATATCCTGACCACTGTGATCTACGAAAGTTTCTTCAAATCTAGTAAAGAAGTCTGAGACGCTTTCGTCTTTCTTCTGCTTGCATGCGGACAATTTGTCCCAATTAACGCGCAATGCTGGCATCAAAGTTTTCATTAAATCAATTATCCTACCAGGCAAATTAGCAATTAGAGGTTCGGGCTTAGACCCACCAATTTGTTGACCATCTGCCGCTACTATAGCTGCCCAATCACCACCTAGGGCAACTTGATGATTTTCGTTACGAATTTTAGCCCAAATAGGCTGCGGCACTACATTGCCAAATAGCATGTCAATGTCTGCTAAGTTCATAACACAAGCTTGAATCGTCTGAGTCAGCTCTTTATAATATCCAGCTGGATTCTTACACGGATCTGGCAAAGCCTGTTTTACTGCTAACACTTCAGCTCGTTTCCACGGAATGTGTATCCACACTCTCTGGAACTGTGCTGGAGCGGCTGCAATACCATTGACTGCATCAGCTTGAATGGCTTCGCGCCATATTGGCGGAACTTCCCTCATCGGGTACTGACGACCTTGTTTTGTGCTACGTCTCTCTAGGTCCCTTGGTGAGCGGAGAGAAGGATCAACCCTATAGCCTAAAATCAGTTCCATCGCTTCTTTTACGTCCTGACCTACTATCATACCCGCAGCAAATCTTTGATGAACATGAATTAAATCATCCGGAACTGATTCAGAGTCGTCCTCCTCCCAATCCTCACGCAAAAGGGAACACATTACATCGAACACATAGCGCTGTGTCGGTTCATTCCATTGCATAAATGTTTCCAATACATCTCGTACATTATACCTTCCAACTTTCGAAATCCACCTAAGAGCCGTAGAATCTAATATTCCTCGTTCTTCAACCTTAGGAAGCTGACTACGTCTCTAAGTAGAGTCAGAGGCAGGAGTCTTAATTAGAGTTTTGTAAAAAGGAGATAGAATATTAGTGACAGATTCGGTGATTTTCCGAAGAACAGAAAGCGGAGACAGATAGCTTGCAGAAGTTTTGAGTAGAGTAGTAGTTGGGACAGATGACACAGTAAGAGTAGGGGTAGCAGGCAAAGCAACTTGCGAAACAACAGGTATAAGTGGAGCAGGCATAGGCAGAGGAGCGGGCAACCCTAGAAGAGGGGGTGCCGGAGGAATATTGTTAACCACAGGGGGTGCAGGAGCTGGATTCAAGGGAACAGGAGCAGGTATCCCAGGCTGTCCAGCAGCCGGTAACAAAACATGTGGCAAAGGTGGAGCCGTAGCACCCTGTGCATACGGTGGAGGTGACCTCAACAAATAAGACAACAGGGGATCTTTTTCAGGGTCCTCTACTGGCTTAGCAGCACATGATGGTAAGGCAGGGTAGCACTTGTCAATCGCCAAATTACGCTCCCTATCAGATATCTCTATCGCTTTCTCAGTTTCATTAAGTTGCAGCTGCTTAGCAGACTGCACTAAGGTCAACTCTTGCTCTTTTTGCTCTTTCTTCAGTTTCTTAAGCTCTCTTTGTTTGGATTATTTTCGCCAACAACGGAAAGAATCAAACATTGCCGGCCGGGCTTATTTCTTAAACAGTTTTATTTCCAAATTATCAAGGATTTCAGGTTCAAAACTACCATGTAGTGGCCAACTAAGGACACCATCCATTTTCGTGTAACGGACCCACATCTCATTATAAGATATAGGACCCACACCATGCTTGCAATAGAGCTCGTAAGTAGGAGTTCCAATCGGAGGAACCGGACATGAGTCCTCCAACCGGGAATCCCTGTTGCAACCAAAACATGAAAACATACAGTTTTTCCGACTTACCATTTTGACAAACCGGAACACAGAACAAACACAAACAAAGATGCGCAATCGAACTTAGAACTTAGGCCTACCAAATGAACAAATGCATCGATGCCCAAACCAAACCGAGATTATCGTAACGAAAACAACCAGTGATAATCTACAAAACCAAGTCAAGTCAGAGAACTGAATGGATTATCCGAACAGAAGTAACCAATTGATAAATCCTTTACAAAGTAACCAAAAACAACTAGCAACCACTTAATACTTAACTGAGGCACTGAAGACGTCACCAAGGAGAAACCCGTCTACGTCTCGCCGTACTAAGGTCTGCACCTCGGGTCCAAGACAGGGCGACAGTCAAGGCAGCGGACCTCTACGGCCGTCTGAACGGGAACCCTCGTGGAAGAGAACGTCGGGCCACTTTTGCGATATACCTGGATCGATGAAGTGGGGCGCCTCCCTCTGGAATCTTCACACGAAGCTTCTCAAAATCTTCAGGCTTTTGGACCGGTACCGAATGACGTCGCCTGACGTTGGGCGCCAATTGGAGTTCTGGACTAATTAAGGTCCAGAGGTGTCAGGGATAACACCCGAAGCCCCCTGAGTTCTACCTGTCTCGGTGCACAAATAAACAGAAACACGGGCTTCTCGATGGTGGCGTCAAAGACCAAAGGTATATTACTGCAGGGATACAGAAGTCACAGAAGCTACACACGGGCAGATTCTAGGAGCCTGTTCGATTTGTACTAAGTGGGCTGCTCCTTAAATACACAGTTTTTAGCTGTAGGCACCATTCTTCACATTACTCGAACATTTCTTAAACTTTTGTATCCTAAACAATAAATATTTAGCGTCAAACAGGAATAGTCAACAAAGTTCTGATGTCAAACATTACGAATGAAGGGTTTCCACTGCTCAATCATAATCCCGTGTCATCTTCTTATTCAAGAGCCGGACCGCCTCATCGTAAATTTCGTTACCTCCCCATAATAAAGGCCCAGAAGGAAAGGAGCAGAGCCAGGTGTAGAAGATAGAAAAGCAGGATAAGAGATGTTTGTGGGTCGTAAATGGGCAAGGCTACTGTCTTCGGCCGCCTAATCATGATCAGGCCAACGAGCATGAGAACCAGTATAGCAGGACTGGCTTCAGGCAGAGGAGGCAACTTCTGCCGAGTCATGCGGCCACAGCGTTTCTGAACTAAGGTGTACGTGTTATTAACAAGGTGAATCGCCGGGCTAAAGCCTACGTGTCCTTCAGCGAAATGAATTGATCAGAGGTCACCGTTTGTTCATTGACTATGTGAGGACAAGAATACAAGATGGATGCCGTATTCTAAAATGGATGCCATTGGGGTACCGGAAATGTGCTCATAACAAGAGTGCTCTTGCTCATAGCATGGCGAAAACACCAGGATATACTATATGGATCATTTACGGTTCACTGGTACCAGAATTATGGATTTACGACAATGTCGAAAACACGGGTTCGAATCGTCACGGAACCTCAATAGTGACCATCCCCTCGCTCAATGTACTATTACAGTCAGTGCCCATTTGAAATTATTTTCACTTTCCATTGTGAGAAATAACTACATGCTTGCTGGGGTCACTATGCCCTTAAGCTATTTCGCCATACCTAGGGTCCATATTTCTGGAGTACAGTTTAATAGGAACACTTTGGTGAGGGCGTCTTTTAAAGGTACTTAACCCTTTCACCACAGAATGACTCTTTTTTGGGACTAGGGTGTATTCCTAGCCTTTCACCCTCAACCCTCCTCTCTGGGTACTCACCCCCAGGGTCTCATTGTCCACTTTACATGTGTACTATGTTTACACTTTATTTTCCCTCACACGGATGGCAAATGTTTCTTCCCTTCTGCTTACGTTAGCTTGCCTACATGGGTTACATCTTACGCTTATGTACCTAGGGTACATATCTGGGTTTTTATATGCTTACATTTAACGCTGTATTCTTCCCTACACAGGGATGGGAATGGGTTTAGCCCCATTTCCACACACACATTTGCCTATGAGGGCTACATACGGCTTTCACCCTTTCTCAGGGAACCATTGCATGGGTCACAGTCCCATTTAAATTTACACAGGTACCCTTACACAGGGCAAGTCACATGGGTCACAGTCCCATTCACATTTATATAGTCACCCCCACAGAGGGCGTCTTAAGGGTTATAGGGCCAGATGTAGGTAAGTATATTTTACTGATTCATAAATACCGAATTTTACCGATTCGGTATTTATGAATCGGTAAAATAGAAGGGGGGAGATGTAGATAGAATCGGTAATTGAATTACCGATTCTGTAAGAATCGGTATTTACCGAATTGGTAAATGCCGATTCGGTAATGCCCATTGATTCCTATGGGCATTGAAGCCCATAGGAATCAATGGGCATTACCGAATCGGTATTTACCGATTCGGTAAATACCGAATGTTGCAAGGGTGCAGGGGGTGTCACTTTGACACCCTCTAGCACCCCGAATTTAGGCATGTGGGACATATGGCACACAAAGTAAAATTATGAAACTGCTACGAGGGTAGAACAATCGCACACCTAATTAAATAGAAAGTTGAGATATTCAATACTGTTCAGTTGGTGCTATTCGGTAATCCTTTGAGGGCTGAAGGACCAAATTACTGCGTAGTATTGCGCTATCCCAAACGTGGGTAGCGTCACCAAATGCACTTGATGAAAGAAAATTTCAAAAAACGTTGTTATGCGTTTGAAGTTGGTTTATTACGAATAACGTTTTTTTATACCTTGATGTTGAATTCACACCATAAAGTTCATGAAAAACATCTGTGTTTGTTTCTTATTATTCATTCATGGTTTCCCCATGGTTTCCCAATGCATTTCGGGCTGAATGCCCTTCATCAGGGGATTAACAGTACTGTTGACAAAGGATAATACACAAAAATTAATACACATCGAATTGATGTAAGAGGTCATTCTTTGGTAGAAAAATATCTACATTAACTATTTTATACATGCCTGTTTGAAAAATATGTCAAGAAAGTAAAAGTAAGCTCAAAAAAGTGGACCCACAGAATAGAACATAGTTAACCTCTTGGCTGCTAATGACAAGGGTAACTCGTCATGCACTTTTCATTGATTTCAATGGAAATTAGATGAGAAGAAAAATATTGCCTTAGCAGTAAAGGGGTTAAACACATTTCACACATGTAACGATAATCATTTGCAAAATATAGGGACCACTGTGCTTCCCTAAAACTGAAAATGGGGAAAATACTTGGGTAAGTGGGATGGGAAAAGGTATAAGTGCTGACGAGTCATGTCTACTCAAATACGAACACGTGCTCTGTCCTTTCATAAAAATAATGAGATGAATCTTATTTTAGAAGGATCTGAGATAACGAATGTTCAAATAATGGGTACTGTCGAACGTAAATGGGAGAATACTTTCGGGTGTGAAGCATTTCATGACGGGGTGACAAGCCCCTTCTGTTTAAACCATCGTAAACAAAATCGTACCTTTTTAACGTGGTTCTTTCTTAATTCCCCGATGGAAAAAGTTTCTGTAAAGGAACAAATAGTACGAAAGAATCATAGGCGTTTCGAGCGCATAGGGGGCTCGCTTGTCTAAACACCCATTGATACGTGCTATCAAGTTACTCACCGATCTCATAGCGGATGCTAGAAACAAAGTAACCTTCCATGTGCGTTGGTGGGATGGAATGCGGAAGTCCCGACCGTATATTTAAAGTGAACGTCAGATGACGAGAAAGGTCATGTGACTGAAAGCGAGAAGAAAGATTAGTGCGCGGATGGCGTAGGGTGAAAAACAGACTGGAATCAGTCTGAACATAGTGAACAACACTATAGCGCTGTGAATGGGAGAAAAAATAATGAAGGTGTGAAAGTGCGAACGGGGGTGGATCGACACTGTATTGTGTAAAAAGGTTGGGATACTAAGCACTACTTAACGTGCCCAAGGGATGTGTGTGTATTGGTACAAAGTCATAATATTTACAGGTAAAAGTTCTTGGAGGCAAGGACGGTCTAAACAATCAAAGAACAAGAAAGTCATTAAGAGTTCTCAAAACATGATTATCCAAATATTATGTAAGTCATGGTATATCAGTAAATAGAATAAACTGGTACTCTATCTTAGAAAACAATGAAAATCTATACGATCATTTAGTCATTTCGGATGATTCGTGGTAAGACGATTAATCCAGAATATTTCTCGTCCCAGTAAGTGTTGGCTGTTATCTCTTCCTGGTAGAATGCCTGGTTGTTCCAAAACAAGAAATCTGAGTTGGCTGGGGGTGTGATTATGTGAATTGAAGTGTGTTGCCAGAGGAGATTTTAAACTCTTGGTTCGGATGTTGCTTTTGTGTTCTGTAAGTCTTGTTTTTATTTTGCGTTCAGTTTTGCCAACAGAGGCCAAGCCATAAGGGCATTTGAGCATGTAAATTACGTTACGGCTATCGCAAGTTGCAGACACTTTCAATTTGATGACTGTTCCTTGGCTTGGATGTCGTACTTTGTTTCCTTTAATGATGGCATTGCAGTTTCCACAATTGTGACACGGCATCGTGCCCTTGTAAGCTGCTATTTTTCCTTCACTTTTTGTGTTAAGTATTTCTTTCATGTTTCTTGTTCGCTGGTATGCGAACCTTGGTGGAGAGCAAAAAATGCCATTGAAATCTTCTTCAAGTGCCAATAATGGCCAATGTTTTAGTATTGTTTTTTTGATGCTGTGACTTTCTGTTGAGTATTTGGATATGAATGCTGTTCTCTCTTGTTGTTTGGTACTTTCTTTGACTTTCAATAGAGATGATCTGGGTATATTGGATGCTTTGACCTTTGCTTCATTGAGGATAGCCGTTGGGTAACCTCGCTCCCGGAATTTGTTAAGGAGGTTGGGTATATTTTCATTGTAGATTTGGTCGGTTGATGATATTCTCTTGACTCGTAATAACTGAGAGTACGGGAGATGTTGTTTGAGTGATGGTTGATGGAAGCTTTGGAAGTGTAATAGGTTGTTTCTGTCTGTAGGTTTGGTAAAGACCGTAGTTTCTAGTCTGCCTTGTTTGTTTTCAATCATAACATCTAAAAAATATATTTGTTGAGTGCCCTTGTCATTCTGGACACAGAATACTATAATCAACAAATCAATGACCATGTTACAGATACTAACATATACCACAAGATTTCATATGACCCAACCAAGGAATTCATCACGGTATTAACAACCATTATTGACAAAGCCATCAGCCTTGACACCATTGGACCAAAAGAGAAGAGCTACCTTTTCAAAGAAAATCAGTCAGTTCCTTACATATATATGATCCCCAAGGTTCATAAGCATCCCACCCACCCACCATGCAGGCCCATTGTTTCCACCGTAAATTCTTTCCATGAACCAGTAGGAAGATACCTTGACAAACATTTGCAACCCATAGTGCAAGAAATGTCCACATATATCAAGGATACCACCAATTTTCTTAATATTTTGGAAGAATGCACATCTACACACAGGAAGGAGATGCTACTCTGCACCATCGACGAACAATCTTTGTACACTTCAATCCCCCACAACTTAGGAACAGAAGCAGTGGCATAATTTCTTATGTCGACTGAAATGGATGAGAATTTCATGATATCTCTTATGGAATTGTTAAATTTTACATTGTACCATAGCTACTTTCAATGGAATAAAGAGTACTTTATTCAATCTTCAGGTACCGCCATGGGAAATTGCGCCGCGCCGGCGTACGCTAACCTCTTCATGCACAGGTACGAACTGGATCATATATTGAATAACATTACATGGATAGACAATTTGATCCAATACAAAAGGTACATAGACGATATTTTCATCCTTTGGAAAGGATCCAAACAAACCCTCATCGACGCAATCAAGGACTTAAACAAGGTGAACAACAGAATTCAATTCACCTATACAGACTCAACAAATATCTTTTTTAGATGTTATGATTGAAAACAAACAAGGCAGACTAGAAACTACGGTCTTTACCAAACCTACAGACAGAAACAACCTATTACACTTCCAAAGCTTTCATCAACCATCACTCAAACAACATCTCCCGTACTCTCAGTTATTACGAGTCAAGAGAATATCATCAACCGACCAAATCTACAATGAAAATATACCCAACCTCATTAACAAATTCCGGCAGCGAGGTTACCCAACGGCTATCCACAATCCAGCAAAGGTTAAAGCATCCAATATACCCAGATCATCTCTATTGAAAGTCAAAGAAAGTGCCAACCAACAAGAGAGAACAGCATTCATATCCAAATACTCAACAGAAAGTCACCGCATCAAAAAAACAATACTAAAACATTGGCCATTATAGGCACTTAAAGAAGATTTCAATGGCATTTTTTGCTCTCCACCAAGGTTCGCATACCAGCGAACAAGAAACATGAAAGAAATACTTAACACAAAAAGTGAAGGAAAAATAGCAGCTTACAAGGGCACGATGCCGTGTCACAATTGTGGAAACTGCAATGCGATCATTAAAGGAAACGAAGTACGACATCCAAGCCAAGGAACAGTCATCAAATCGAAAGTGTCTGCAACTTGCGACAGCCGTAACGTAATTTACATGCTCAAATACCCTTGTGGCTTGGCCTATGTTGGCAAAACTGAACGCAAAATAAAAACAAGACTTACAGAACACAAAAGCAACATCTGAACCAAGAGTTTAAAATCTCCACTGGCTGCACACTTCAATTCACATAATCACACCCCCAGCCAACTCAGATTTCTTGTTTTGGAACAACCATGCATTCTACCAGGAAGAGATAACAGCCAACACTTGCTGAGACGAGAAATATTCTGGATTAATCGTATGGACTTTCATTGTTTTCTATAGATAGATTACCAGTTTATTCTATTTACTGATATACCATGACGTACATAATATTTGGATAATCATGTTTTGATAACTCTTAATGACTTTCTTGTTCTTTGATTGTTTAGACCGTCCTTGCCTCCAACAACTTTTACCTGTAAATAATATGACTTTGTACCAATACACACACATCCCTTGCGCATGTTAAGTTGTGCTTAGTATCCCGACCTTTTTACCCAAAACAGTGTCGATCCAACCCAGTTCGCATTTTCACACCTTCATAATTTTTTCTCCCATTCACAGCGCTATATTGTTGTTCACTATGTTCAGACTGATTCCAGTCTGTTTTTCACCCTACGCCATCCGCGCACTAATCTTTTTTCTCGCTTTCAGTCACATGACCTTTCTCGTCATCTGACATTCACTTTAAATATACGGTCGGGACTTCCGCATTCCATCCCGCCAACGCACACGGAAGGTTACTTTGTTTCTAGCATCCGCTATGAGATCGGTGAGTAACTTGGTAGCACGTTTCAACTAGTGTTTAGACAAGCGAGCCCCCTATGCGCTCGAAACGCTTATGATTCTTTCGTACTTTTTGTTCCTTTAAAGAAACTTTTTCCATCGTGGAATTAAGAAAGAACCACGTTAAAAAGGTACGATTTTGTTTACGATGGTTTAAACAGAAGGGGCTTGTCACCCCGTCATGAGATGCTTCACACCCGAAAGTATTCTCCCATTTACGTTCGACAGTACCCATTATTTGAAAATTCGTTATCTCAGATCCTTCTAAAATAAGACGCATCTCGTTATTTTTCTGAAAGGACAGAGCACGTGTTCGTATTTGAGGAGGCATGACTCGTCAGCACTTATACCTTTTCCCATCCCACTTACCCGAGTATTTTCCCCATTTTAAGCTTTAGGGAAGCACAGTGGTCCCTATATTTTGCAAATGATTATCGTTACATGTGTGAAATGTGTTTAACTATGCTCTATTCTGTGGGTCGACTTTTTTGAGCTTACTTTTACTTTCTTGACATATTTTTCAAACAGGCATGTATAAAATAGTTAATGTAGATATTTTTCTACCAAAGAATGACCTCCTACAGCCATTCGATGTGTATTAATTTTTGTGTATTATCCTTTGTCAACAGCACTGTTAATCCCCTGATGAAGGGCATTCGGCCCGAAATGCATTGGGAAACCATGGGTAAACTATGAATGAATAATAAGAAACAAACACAGATGTTTTTCATGAACTTTATGGTGTGAATTCAACATCAAGATATAAAAAAAAAATCTTTATTCGTAATAAACCAACTTCAAACGCATAACAACGTTTTTTGAAATTTTCTTTCATCGAGTGCATTTGGTGACGCTACCCAAGTTTGGGATAGCGCAATACTATACATGTGGCACACAGACATGCCCTTAGGGCATGTCTGTCAGTCACATGCCATAGGTGTGCATGCACACATGTGCATGCACACCTGGAATCGGTATTTTACCACCGAATTGGATTGGGTGGTAAAATACCGATTCGGTAAGGGCTGTGGGACTCAGAAGAGTCCCACCTACATCTCAAAATTAGCGAATCGGTAATAATACCGATTCGGTATTTTACCGATTCGGTAAATTTACCGATTCGGTAAATATACCGAATCGGTAAAATAGGCCACCTACATCTAGAATAGCCATTTAACGGTCGGTAACAGCCGAATCGGACGTTACTGGTCAGTAAATGTCGACCTACATCTGGCCCATAGTCCCATCTTTTCAGGGCAGTACTGATTTCCTCTTCATGGAGGTTTACTTTACATGGGATTTTGTCCCATCCACAGTGCTTCTCACCCTCCTGCTTAGGACAGCCATGGGTTTTAGTCCCATTGGCTGTTATTTCCTTTGCATTCTCTATGATGTTACATTGCTGTTTTATTTATGTAATGTTACACTCAATCATTATTTGTATTATCCATTTGGAAATGGGGAGGAGTTTAGTGATACTGTTTGTGTCTCTTCGCTTCCTCACTGTTTTCTTCAGTTCAGCTTTCCTAGTGATGTTCTCTTCCTTCTCATCTTTGGAATCCGGATCCTACACATCTTTGCTGGTATTCCTGCGTCTTCTGCTTTTGTCTGTCTTAGGTGTTCTCGATCTCTATTGTTCTGGTGGAGTTCTTTCCTTTTCTTCTCCTTCTGCTTGGGTTGTTTTCTGTTCTGTTCGTGTTGCGCCTTGTCCTTCTTTCCTTGCTTGCCTACCTGGCCAGTGGGTGTGCGTAGGGGTTGTCGTTGGTGCGTCCCTGTCTCTCTCTTCTGGCTTCTTCTTCTGTGTTTCACTGCAACCCTCGTCTTTTTCATTGTTGTATAGGATGGTTTATTTCTATTTATGCACTTACCCATGCCACCTCCTTGTCTTCTCTCATCTATCTCAACGCTCTGCCTTGCTTGCTCTATTCTTTGGCGTTTAGTTTGTCACAACGATGTTCTTCCTTTCATGCTGTTCTTGGGTTACTCTCGTTATATTTTATTTATATATTGCATTTGTTTTTCTGTTGGAAGGAAAGTTGATATATAGTATCCTGCATTTGTAATTAAATGTATTTACACCTCCTGCTCAGCCAGTGCCTGTGCTCTGTGCCCGATAGAATTTGGGAGTCATGATGTGCCTCTGAATGTTGGGACACAGAGAGGTGAAGTGACAGTTGGACACAGGCTGAGCTGCAAACAGGATGCTCCTGGTGGGGCTCCCCTTCACAACTTAACTACTTGTTGTTCTGAACTATTCTACTTGTTATCTACCTGAATAAAACATCTTTAGTTACCTTCCTGCGTGGACCTCCTCACTACAACTACGTACAGAAATTTGACTGTACAAGAATTCACCAATTGAAAAACACAGTCTATCTAATGACAAAAAGAGTTATTTGTTATGCGGCAACACAATTCCTCTGAGCTCACTTGAAAGAGATTCTATATGGTAATATCAATATGGCACCCGTTCAGGCGCAATGCATCACAGGTTCATAGACAGTTCACTAAAATAATGTGGGAACAAAGTAAACAACATAGTCCTCATGATATCGGAACTCCGATGAACAGAACAGAATAGCCGCATTAACGGTTGGTAATGCAGACCTGCACATAAAGGACCATTTTCAGCCGTGGAAACAAAAACTCTCAGATATTGACTAAAGCATTCGCTGCAGCTATTACATGCCACAAATCCTGCTGAAAATGACAGGAACAACGCTTACAGCTAAACCGATAAGGTGGAGTCACAAACCTTGAGAAGACAGCAGAGAAGCAAAAAATACAATGCTCCGTAAGCTGGAACGGTAAATCAATAGCATTAAGTCTCATATAAACCCCATATTTTAAAGACAGGTTTTAAAATTTTAAGATACAACTTTAAAAATTAAGGCAGTCAATGAAAACATGAGTAATAGTACATTTCAGCCTCATGTACAAAAACCTCCTCTTTCTTTAACTATTGCAGCCCCATGTCGGACCCTCCGTACGAGGTTACATTCCAACCTGTACAAAATTTAATGTCACAGTGCAGGATCTGGCAAGTACAAAACAAAGGGAAAAATATCAGACTTGTGTAAGGTATACTATGTAAGCACCTGTCTGCAGTGACAGTGCTAAAACTCTGTCTTTTAATTACTTTTTAGGTGGACATTGGTCCCAACCTTCAAATGCCCCTGAGGGCACGAGATACTCCTTGATGTCTTTTATATACCTGAAACGAGCTCTTGCCAATTTGAGATCATTACATTGAGCTTTCAGCAAACAAACCTGGGATCATTTATGTGTTCTATCATCTGAGGAAAGTGTATTTAAAACGTTAAAAAATGTATACCAGCCACATGATACCAAGATAATAAATTAATTTTGCAACATATGCTTTGAAGCCTTGACCCTCTTGGGAGGTTTAACACACTCTTTAAACAGCTACTCTCAACTGGATTTAAAATAAACTGCCAAAGGAGGGATGTTTTGCACAAACGCTTTTAAAAGAGGTGCAAATCATAGCCCTCCATTAAATGAAGGGAACTTTCCTGAAACTGTCGTCCAGTTTTACTAGTTTTTGTATATTCATGCCAGTTTAAAGTTGTATAAAAAAGCAATCCTAGGTAGCTATAGATTTTAACTTTATATATTTTTATCTCATCGAAAAACCAACTAAAATGGGTCACATTTGTCCCAAAGACTTATGGCCTGATTTAGATCTTGGAGGTCTTACTGTCTTCCCGTTGCAGCGGCGGTCCCAAGTGCTCCATCGAGTTGATGGTGGCCCACCTGCCATATTGAGATGTTGCAGCAATAGATAGAAGACCACCACGGCGGCAGCCTTCTCTGCTAGCTAGCAGTACTCTGACGTCAAAGGGATTGTGCCGAGCCAATTTAAGTGGTACGATTGAGCTTGCGGTCTCCTAGCAATGGTGTCCTAAAGTAGTGAGGCAATGGTGTTGTCTAGACAGGTAAGTACTAATTATTTACATCTCAATACGCATGTATGTTGCGTATATGAAAATATGTACAAGTTGGTAATGTGTATAGGCCATTGTTTTTACATATAAATTGCACACCAACAACATGCACACACTATTGACTGTACCCACACATGCACCACAAAAGCCTCCCGAAGAATCCAGCAACAATGGGGTGGCTACGCTTCGTGTTCAAGTAGCAGCAGCACCCCGGGGACCAAATGGAATCAGTGGTGAGACACTGGAAAAAGGCGCATTTCACCCCTTTTTCTAAGTTTCCACCAACCTGAGCTTGGAGGTTTCTCCGTCACAGTTGCATTGATGGAAAAGCATTTTTAAATCTGGATGGCAGGAATCTCGGAGGGACTCCCCCTAACAGCCACTTTAGCCTCTGATGGTGTCAACGCGGGAGACAGATCCTGGCAGAGTCGGCAGGACCACAGCGATCTTCCCACCAGTGCCAGGCCAACATCTAAATCGGGCAGGCAGACAGGCAAGACAGCGGCAGGAAGACCGCCAAAAAACAAGGTCGGGACCAGTCCAGCCAAGATCTAAATCATGCCCTAAAACTTTTGTTTTATTCCATATATTTCTTTAGAAGGATTACACTACAATATGCTGCTAGAATATCCAGTTTCTTTTGAAGAAACTGGAGTGTAGTTGAACAAGACGAGTCATAGGCATACATAAAAGAGGGTTTATGGATGTGTTCCTTTTTAGGAGAGAAGTCGCTTATAACTTTTAGTGCATTAGGTACAACAGCCACATAGAAGTTGAAAAGATTTGGAGCTTGAATACACTTTTTAGTGAGGGACCCAGAGAACTCCATTTCAACTTGAGTTCAATTTAATGTATTTAATGCTTGAATTAGCATCAATAAGTCCAGATGGACATTCCAAGATCACAATTTTCCCATAGCCTCCCTCTAGCGACCATACTGAATGCAATACGAAGCCCCCAAAACAGCAGCATACCTAATTGGTTTATCTCATAGGACTTCAGCACAATTGACTGTGAAGCAAAGCAATTATCAAATGTGAAATAGCCTGCAAGAAAGCCTCATTGTTCTATGGGTATATGTTTGAAGTTGGGTTGTTGGTTGACTGGAGAGTGAGCACTGGTCACTTTACAGGATGAACGAAAAAAGTCACTAAATTAACATGTGCTTAACTCTGGGTAGCTTGGCACAAAAAGTAGTCAGGCTTAACTGAGAGGCAACGTGTAAAATATTTATGCAGAAACCATTTAGAAAAATAGAGTGCATTTTACTAAATTATTTGACACCAAAATGACAAAACTCCAACCAGTAGAACTGGAGTAATTAATTTTTAAAGATTTTAGTGAAAATAGTGCAGAAAAGCACCAAATGCCAATTCAGGCACAGGTGGAACAACTAGACTGGGTAAAAGTTACACCTTCAGGCAGACGGGATGGAGGGCAGATCGGATAGAGTCACCAGGATAGGCCTGCTGAAATTTTACCTTCTCAAAGCTCATGCCAAGAGGCCAGTTTGCATTGGAGGTGGCCGCAGGAGCTGGGGCAGCGTCACTGGAGGCTGCCGGTGTAGGGCTTAGAGCAGGCCAGGTATGGTAGACGGGTGTTGCTGGAGCTTCCCAGTGGCCGTCCCTGTGAGCAGTTGATGATGCCGAACGAAGAGTCAGGATGATGGAGCTTTACACTGATTCACATTGCAAGCACTGAGGTCTCAGTGCAAACAGGCCCATTCACAGTCGGGTAGAGCTCGAAAGTTTGATTTCAGCTCTCTGAGCCACAGCAAGGGTCTAGGACCTGAGAGGCACCAATTGGGAGCCAGGAACTCACTTCAGCTGGGCCCAGGTGCTTGTGCAGGATGGAGGGAGCCTTTTAGTACTTGAATTCAGGTCAAGAGGCCAGCAGATAAGACCTTGGAGACAATCTGGTAACCCTGGTGCCAAGATGAAGTTGCAGGACTAGTTTGCCTACCTTCACCAGGCAAGAGGGTAGCAGGGTAGAAAGGCAACAACACAGCAATGCAGGAGGTCAGCAGTCCAGCAGAGTGGAAGTCCTTTCAGCAGCACAGCAGTCCTTCTTCCTGGCAGATTATCCACAGGTCCAAAAGTGTCCTGGAGAGTTGGTCTCTGAGGTCCCCTTTTGTCTCAAAGAGACATGTGGTGTTTAATTTGTAGGCTTCAGCCCACTCACCGGCTTCCCATTTGCTCCCTCTATCGTCTGTCTCCTATTTATTTTACCATTTGTCCATGGCACGCATGGTCAAGCCTCTTCTGGTGTTTAACCCTCCCCCTAGAGCATTGACTAAGTAGTTGTAAACATTCACTGCTCCCGTTTTTAGAACCTACTTTTTGCTTTGTTTTTCAGCACTCTACACAGTGCTCGTGCTTCTACCACCTCACTATCATTGGAGCCTGGCTAGCAGGCTTCAGAGCACTGTCAAGAATCAAAAACCAGCATCTAGCAGTTAAAATGGAATCAAAAAGTGGGGTGATATCTGCAAAGAGAATTCTAGCTTCCTACAGGAACAAGATACAAATGGTAAGATATAAGTTATAGAAGGAAGTGATCATAATCTTGGATAGCACCATCAGGAACAGCAGACTATATCCCTATGCTGACCCTCCAGTTTATGTAATTAAGAATGGGGAGTGTGAACATTTCTCTATCAAAATAAAACCAAACCCAAAGCAACTCTAAGGATGTCTACTTAGAAAAACCTAAGAGTTGATTTTCCACAATTTTCAGGGAAGGGTTAGAAGAGTACAATGGGTTCATTCATCAAATCATACTGAAGCAGGACACCATTACAGTACACCACCATGCTAGGAATGTTTTCTTATCATATGTAGAAAAACTTCAAAATAAAGAGATATCACTATAAAAATATTGAACCTGTGGAGCTTTCAGTGTGGGTAGCCCCTGTAGTTATTTTCCTCAAAAGTATGGGAAGTGAAGACTATGCATAGGCCTTTGCAGTCCCTACACCATCACATGGGTAGATCATCATCCATTTCCCCTGACTGTAACAAAATATTTGCCAGCCTAATATTTGCAATAGTTTTCTCAACCCTAGATTTGGCAAATGCGTTTCACCAAGCGGTGCTAAACAAAGAATCTAGATACATGACTGTATTTGTGTACCTAGAAGGGATATATCAGCATAACAGGATGATGTATTAGTCTATGGCAAAAATCAGTAAGAATGGAACGCAAGTCTACAGAATGTTTTGTGTTTGCCAAAGGGAAAACGTCTAACCATAAAAACAAAAAATATGCTAATTTGTTTGTAGTGAATTTGAGTACTTGTGATACAGTATATCAATTAATGGCATCACACCAAAAATTATTCATGTCAAAGCCAATTTGAATGCTCTAGAACAGTGGTTCCCACTGAATCACTGCTGAAAGCCGGGGACCCCAAAGAAATTTGTACAATTTAAATTTCTTTTTAAAAACGGCTTTTGAAGCAGGAGGAATTTCAAGAGGGAGACAGCCTGAATTGGGTCTATTGGCATGGACATGAATTAATACAGAATTGTATTATTTAGTGGTACCCAAGGGCTTGTGGAAAGTGAGCAATCAGACAGCAGCACGAAAATCCTACTGCTGATCCTGGCTGCATCTATTTTTACCTGCCTGCCAAGTAACGGTAACCTATACACATGTGCCTTTCAACGTTTTATTCCTTTTATTGTATTGCCTGTATTTTCATTGTTGTGTCTGTGACTGCTGTTGTCTGTCTTCCCCCGCTGCCTTTACCTGGTCCGTGCCCCTTTTTCTTTCCTCTGTTCCCCTCGCTGTCCCCGTGCTCTCTCTGCCCGGTCTTTACTTCTGTATCCCTCGCTGCCCTGTGTCTCTGCCCGGTTTTCCCTTCTGTTCCCCTCGCTGCCCCCGTGCCTCTCTGCCCATCCTGCCTTCTGTTCTTAGGTGCCCCTATATTTCTGTATTCTGTATTTTGCCTCTGTGCCATTCGTTTTTTGTGCCCGTCTGCCCTCTGTGCCACTTGTTTTTCCCTCATTTTTGTGCCCCTTTTGCCTTCTGTTCCACTTGTTTTTCCCTCGTTTTTGTGCCCCTTTTGCCTTCTGTTCCACTCGTTTTTCCCTAGTTTTTTGTGCCTTTCTGCCCTCTGTCCCACTCGTTTTTTGTGCCTTTCTGCCCTCTGTTCCACTTGTTTTTCCCTATTTTTTGTGCCTTTCTGCCCTCTGTGCCACTCGTTTTTTGTGCCTTTCTGCCCTCTGTTCCACTCGTTTTTTGTGCCTTTCTGCCCTCGGTGCCACTCGTTTTTCCCTCGTTGTTTGTGCCCTTCTGCCCTCTGTTCCACTCGGTTTTTGTGCCTTTCTGCCCTCTGTTCCACTCATTTTCCCCTCGTATTTTGTTGCCTTCTGCCCTCTGTTCCACTCGTTTTTGTGCCTTTCTGCCCTCTGTTCCACTAGCTTTCCCCTCGTTTTTTGCGCCTTCTGCCCTCTGTTCCAATAGTTGTTTTGTGCCCTTCTGTCCTCTGTTCCACTCATTTTATGTGCCTTCCTGCCCTCTGTTCCACTCATTTTTTGTGCCTTTCTGCCCTCTGTGCCACTCGTTTTTTGTGCCTTTCTGCCCTCTGTTCCACTCGTACTTCCCTTGTTTTTTGTGCTTTCTTGCCCTCTGTTCCACTAATTTTTTGTGCCTTTCTGCCCTCTGTTCCACTCGTTTTTCCCTAGTTTTTTGTGCCTTTCTGCCCTCTGTGCCACTCGTTTTACCCTCGTTTTTTGGTCCTTTCTGCCCTCTGTGCCACTTGTTTTTTGTGCCTTTCTGCCCTCTGTTCCATTCGTTCTTCCCTCGTTTTTTGTGCCTTCCTGCCCTCTGTTCCACTCGTTTTTTGTGCCTTTCTGCCCTCTGTTCCACTCGTTTTTCCCTCATTTTTTTGCCTTTCTGTCCTCTTTGCCACTTGTTTTTCCCTCGTTTTTTGTGCCTTTCTGCCCTCTGATCCACTCGTTTTTCACTCGTTTTTTGTGCACTTCTGCCTTCTATTCCACTAGTTTTTTGTCCCTTTCTGCCTTCTGTTCCACTCGTTTCCCCCTCATTTTTGTGCCTTTCTGCCCTCCGTTCCATTTGTTTTTTTGTGCCCCTTCTGCCTTCTGTGCCATTCATTTTTTCCTTGTTTTTGTGCCACGTTTGCCTTCTGTTCTGCTTGTTCCCCAGCCGCTGTGCCCCCTGCGGCCCGCCCCGTGACTGCCCACTGCCCATTCGCTGCCCCGCCTCCCGTTTGTATTGTTGTGGTCGCACCGCCCCTGCGCCAACATTCACAGCTCTTGTGTGCTGTAAGGACGCATGGGCGTTTCATTTTTCACTTTTCGACGACAGGCACTCGAGTCCTGCGGACCCCCTGGGAATGTCTCACGGACCCCTGGGGGTCCACGGACCACAGTTTGGGAAACGCTGCTCTTCAACATTTTTCTAAAGAACAACTAGTCACATTCCTGTCTATTACAGGTGAAACATCAGCCCTCATCCTCCAGATCCTGTCAGCCGCCTTCGACACGGTCTGCCATCGCACTCTAAAGACACGCCTCTTAGAAGCCGGAATCCAAGCGAAGGCCCTCGACTGGACCAAGTCCTTCCTCTCCGGCAGAACCGAGAGCGTCCACCTCCCGCCCTTCCGATCCGAGGCCACCAACATCATCTGCGGCATCCCCCAGGGCTCATCCCTCAGCTGTTCAACGTATACATGGTCCCCCTCGCACAAGTGGCCCGCCAGCATGACCTCAACATCATCTCCTACGCCAACGACACCCAGCTCATCCTCTCCCTCACCAAGGACCGGCACACCGCCAAAACCAACCTCCATGAGAGAATGAAGGCAGTCGCCGACTGGATGAGGAACAGCCGTCTGAAGCTGAACTCGGACAAGACTGAGGTACTCATCCTCGGACCCACTCCCTCAGCCTGGGACGACTTCTGGTGGCCGACCACTCTGGGAACAGCACCGACACCCACCGACCATGCACGCAACCTGGGATTCATCCTTAACTCCTCCCTCTCCATGTCTAAACAGGTCGGCGCTGTCTCCTCCCCCTGCTACAACACCCTCTGCATGCTCCGCAGGATCTACAAGTGGATCCTGACTGAACCAAGAAGAACGGTGACACAGGCCCTCGTCAGCAGCAGACTGGACTACGGCAACGCACTCTACGCAGGAATCCCAGCCAAACACCTACGACAACTACAATGCATCCAAAACGCCTCCGCCCGACTGATCGTCAACGTCCCTCTGCCACAGCCACATCACCCCCCACCTGAGAGACCTACACTGGCTCCCCTTCAACAAGAGGATCACCTTCAAGCTCCACACCCACACACACAAAGCACTCCACAACGCCGGACCAGCCTACCTTAACAGCAGACTCAGCTTCTACACCCCCATCGGCCAGCCTCGCCCTCGCCGCTGTCCCCTGCATCAAACGAACAACCTCCGGTGGCAGATCCTTCTCCACCTCGCCGCCAAGATCTGGAACACCCTCCCTACCCACCTACGGCAGACCCAGGACCTGTTCGCCTTCAGAAGACTCCTCAAGACCTGGCTCTTTGAGCAGTAGCGGCACCCCCTTCCCTCAGCGCCTTGAGACCCTCACGGGTAAGTAGCGCTCTTTACAAGTACTTTGCTTGAGATCACAGAATTTTACAATACATTTGTAAATGGTTATAATCCCCTGAGATTATTAATAAAGAAAAATGCGAAAATTGCATGGGGAAATGCAAAACAATGCTTTTGAATTTCTCAAACAAAATGCACACCAACTATAATCCTTAATTGTAGGGGAAGACTTGTCTGGAAGCAGGAAACTCTGTTTTGGGATGTGTTTTGTTGCAGTGTGATGTTAACAAAGAATTTGTAGAGTCCTATGGTTCAAGAACATTGCGAGTTGTTGAAAGCAGTACTCAGTTATTGACTCATCTACTTTAGCGGTGAAACAATACAGAATGCTTTATTTTCTCACTAATGCATGATCCCTTATTTATTTAACCTCGGTCCATGAGGCGTTTAAATTCTCATACAGAACCCGTAGTACGAATACTGCATTCTAAATCTGAATATTTAAGTGCTTGTTTCCCTTTCCATAACTGCTCTATTTCCCCTCCGCATGAGTCTCAACAGCCCTACGCTGACAGAGGAATTTCACAGCTGAGCTGACACAGCCCATAGACTGCCCGTCAGTGCATCAACAAGAGATGGAGTGAAGGTAGATGTTTTCTGAATTAAGGAGGGAGGACGGTAAATATGGAAGTGTTGGGGGGTAGTGGCAGTAGGCCTAGTATTATATTTTTATTTCTTATTTGTGAGGGTAAGAGAGGGCAATGCATAAGGTGTGTTGAAAGGTTGACAGCATGCCAGGTGCCTTTTTTTAAATGTGGGCTGAATACTGCCCCCTGTCACTGCTGAATCTAGATAACAAGATCCTTGCTAAGGGGATGGCAAACAGACTGGCGCTGCTAGTGGAACAGATTGTCTCGCCAGCTCAGTCGAGCTTTGTCCCTCATCGCTCGACCTCCCTTAACCTTAGGGCAGTGTTCGCAGTGCTCAACAAGATTGACCCGGAAACACCAACTGCAGTGGCCCTCCTCGATGCAGAGAAGGCTTTAGACTCTCTTAAGTGGCCTTTCTTAAGAGCCGTATTGTTGAAACTAGGAATACCTCCCGCATTTTTAGCATTGATCATGCTTTTATACACCAAACCCACAGCACGCCTCCGGATCAACGGGACCCTCACAGTCCCAATCGCTATACTCCGCGTTACCAGACAGGGATGTCCTCTCTCCCATCTACTTTTTATACTCGCCATGGACCCGCTAGTTAGGACACTGCAAGACATTCAGGGACATAGGGGATTACAACTCACGCATAGCCCGTTATTACTATCAATCTATGCTGATGACATACTATTGTTTGTACGCCATCCGGAAGATAACCTTCCCCCACTTATGCAGGACATACCCAAATTCGGCCAACTCTCTGGGCTACACATTAATTGGAAAGATTCTGAACTTTTCCCACTCACTGACATTACCAAACCCCCGTTGATAGAGATCCCCCTAAGGTGGGCAGCAGATGGCACCAAATACCTAGGCATATATTTGCATAGAGATAGGGAGCAGGTACTCCAACGTAATTATGCACCAGTGGTGAACTCCTTGAATACGCAGGTGGAAAGATGGGTGAAGCTGCCTCTCTCACTGATGGGGCACATGGCCATTATTGAAATGGTGGTGCTTCCACGATTTCTTTACCTGTTCATCAGCATCCCCATCCCACTCCCAAAAAGATTCTTTAGCAACCTGCATAATACTGCTGCTAATATGGGCTGGGGCCCGCCCCCAGATACGGTGGGAAACCTTGATATTGCCTTATGAGAGAGGAGGCCTCAGAGTCCCAGACCTCCATCTGTACTATCTTGTGGCCAATGCCATTACACATATCACTGGTACCACCTAGATGCTCGCTTCCCATACCTAAGCCCAGGTGGATGGACTTCTTTATTCCCAGATATTGCCCCATGGAATACCACTGGATATAGAAGACAAACAGACCGTATCTACGACCTGCTGGGCGATGCCATCCCTATATCAGACAACCCATGGATCCACTCTGCTAGGGAAACTCTGTCCTCAAAAGACAGCAGAGCTCCCTCAGGTCCCTTCTGCCCACATACCCGCGTTCACCAGAGGACTTTCCACCTCTATCTTTGGTGATCAAGACATCAGATGTCGGACGCATGAAACCTAGATTATACCACACTTGCATATTCATGAAACCTGATACCACCACTAGGGTGCGGGAGGTCTGCGAGAGTGGACTGGGAGTCCTGATTACAAGCCATATATGGAGCTACTGCTGCACACAAATAAAGCGTATCTCCATCAGCCACAGACACAAGCTGATACACTTCAAATATTTACATAGATACTACCTTACCCCTAAGGACATCGCTAAATTCGGCCCTACCAGGCCATCTAATTGCATTAAAAGCCAAGCCCCTGAGGCAGACTTTGCTCATCTGACCTTGACCTGCCTGGTAATTGCGAGCTACTGGGACAACAAAAATAAACAAATCTCTGACATGATTGGCAGTGAACTGACTCCCAACCCAATGACAGCCCAGCTATGGTACACCTATGTAGTTCCTAAGAGTGCCCGCTGTTTGGTTTCCATGGCGCTATTGCTTGGCAACAGGGAGATATCTTTGAGATGGGGAGGCATCAGACCACCCTCTGTTAAATACTGGCTTGAGCGCTTGAGTAGATGTGAGAGCATGGGAGAGGATTTTTCCAGACTGAGAGCCATTATAATACCAGTATTGTTCCTCATAAGGCACCCTTTGGGAATCTGGGCTCGTGGACTGTGTGGTATCATGAGTGCCATGTATTGTGGCTCCTTGTTAAAAAATGTGCATGACAATTGACGATTTTGCATGATTACCGGGGGGTGTGGCTATAAGAACTGTACTACCAACTTTGTGCATGCCTGTATTTTTTTATATTCAAAATGTAATAAAGACATTTAAAAAAAATATGTGGGTTTCAAGGGGCAATGGGTGGTATAAGAACCAAACAAACATTTGGACGCCATTCACGGCGAGGAACTGAGGCCACGCCCACTCTCAGGCCACGCCCACCCGCCCCCTCTCCACCCATAAAGATGTGCAATCACCGGACGCGCAGCGGACGGGCGCAGCGGGCGCGCCGTCAGCGCGCCGAAGGCGCGCCAAAGGCAAGCCCGTCTGGGCCCGTCCGGGCCCAGCCGGCCTTAGGCCCAGTCACTCTGGCCGGGGCAGCTCCCAACAACTTGACCTACACCCGGGATGACTTGCTAGCCTTGAACACTAACAAACATCCCTCCTGCTCGCGCATCCTAACCGGAGACACACAATTCTCCGGCTGTGACCGCTGTAACCCCGTCAATCAGACCGTGGCATCAAAGGGTTTATACTTAGGCCTACTTAACTGCAGGTCGCTTGTGAAACATGCACAAGAAGTAAACCTCCTAATTACCAATAATACCCTAGACATTCTGTTCTTAACAGAAACCTGGCTTACTTCCAGTAGTGGCCCAGACATTGTTTTAGCACTCCCCCCCGGGTACGTTATGTACTCACAGAACAGACCAGAGGGTAGGGGCGGTGGACTTGCAATAATCCTTAAAGACACCTTTACCTGTAGAACGTCTGATGGCAACATCAAGGGTTATGAAAGCTGCCACTACACCATTACAATCTCCCCTGTCACCTCGATATCAGGAACGCTGGTATATTGCCCACCAGGCAATTTAGGGGACTTTCCGACCAAAATTGCTGACCAGACCTCCGTCAAATGCACGTCTACCACTAACTACCTATTATTAGGAGACCTCAATGTTCATTTCTTGAACCCAGACGACAAACTGGCCAATGAACTACTCCAGGATCTCACCTCAATGGGCCTAGATCTTAAAAACCCACAGGCCACCCACGAAAAAGGGCAACTGCTTGACCCCATTCTTTCCAATATCCCCAACCTTAGATCCCTTGACCATATCCCCCTTCCCTGGACGGACCACTTTTTGGTTCCCTTAGTATGGGACATTATTACTGTGCCCCCGCCACCCCCAAAAATCAGAACGTACTCCAGACGATGGCAAAAATTGGAACCAGATGTCTGGGCAGCCAAACTCCGAGAAAACGTTCCTCACCCCCCCAATAACACCTTAGTAGGGGACAGAAAATTCAGTACCTGGATCACCCAATCGCTTGACGCCTTCCTGCCCAAAACCCACTCTTTTAGACACATCAAGAGAGTTAATCCCGCACCCTGGTATACCCCGGAACTCAATCTTCTGCGTAAGACTTGCAAAAGATATGAACGTATCTGGAGGAAGGAAAAAACCGAGGCACGGAAAGAAGCATTCCATGCTGCGGTAAAATCCTATAAAAAAGAGCTTCGTAGCATCAAAATTAGTTTCTACGAGGATAGAATTAAAAACGCGGCCTGTTCGGCTCATGAAACCTACTCTGTTCTAAAAGAACTACTCCACGCCCCCGACCCCCCACTCAAACCCCTCGATCCCAAAGCAGCTGAAACCAAATGTCAAAAATTAGCCACTTTCTTCGATGAGAAGATTCAAAACATTCTCCTAACCATACCCCCACCCGAACAGGACCCCACACAGCCGGATCCTACCATCACTATCGCCAATCCTCCACTGCCGCCAACCCCCCAACCCTCCCTGGACACCTTCGGGCCCGTAACAACGGAAGAAGTAGGAGCTACGCTGGCCGCACTTAAAAGTGGCTCTCCCCTTGATCCTGCCCCCCTCCGTTTCCTAAAAAAAGTGTCAAATACCATCATCCCCCCCCTCACGGCCCTGATCAATTCCTCTTTCTCAGAGGGCATTGTCCCCCCCAGCTGGAAAGCGGCAGCAGTCAAAGGTCTGCTAAAAAAACCCTCTTTAGACCCGCAGGACCTCGCCAACTACAGGCCCATATCCCTTCTCCCTGGAAACAGCAAGATCGCAGAGAAGCTGGTAAATAAACAACTATCGCTTTACTTAGAAAGCAACAACCTCCTAGCGGCCTCCCAGACAGGGTTTAGTCCAGGTCAGGGCACTGACATCGCCCTCCTGACAGCAGTGGAGAAGGCCAGAAGCATTCTGGACACAGGAGGATCAGTGGCAGTGATCCTCCTAGACCTCAGTGCGGCCTTCGACACTGTAGACCATCCCACCCTAATCCATCGACTGGGAGAGATCGGACTAAAGGGTCTGGCCTTGAAATGGCTAGAATCCTTTCTGACTGGACGCTCCTTCCAGGTGCGGGAAAACGACAGCTGCTCATCCATCATCCCCCTCCGGTGTGGAGTGCCACAGGGCTCATCTTTGAGCCCTACACTTTTCAACGTGTACATGGCCCCACAGGAGAAGAGGGTCAGCTCGTACGGCGTGTCAGTCATCAATTACGCCGACGACACTCAGCTGGTCGTTACCCTTTCCCACCCTCACCACGCCCCATCCGACCTCCACAGCTGCCTTTCCGAAGTCCACCGTTGGATGAATCTCTCCTCATTAAAATTGAACGGGTCCAAGACTGAGATCCTACTGATGGGCCACAATGGGCCCTCTCTACCATCTCACCTTTGGCCCAGGTGCCTCGGGGCCCTTCCCGCACCCAAGGAAGAGGTCAAGAGCCTCGGTGTGTGGATTGAGAAAGACATGAGTTTTAGAACCCAGGCAAAGAGAACCGCAGGGACATGCTTTGGACTACTCAGAACCTGCAGGAAGATCTTTCCCCTGCTCCCAGAGACCGCAAGGAGGCTCCTCATCCAGGGTCTAATCCTGGCAAGATTAGACTACTGTAACGCTATATACTTGGGAGCCCCTGAAGCCACCTTGAACTCACTGCAGAAAGCCCAAAATGCCGCAGCCCGCCTACTCACGGGCACACCTGGAAGATCCTCCGCCAGGCCAGCCCTCAACTCCCTCCACTGGCTCCCAGTCAGAGAAAGGGTCCTGTTCAAAGCCCTCTGTCTGGCCCACAAAACACTCAACAACAACGGCCCCCCTCTTCTGAAAGGAATTTTAATTCCTTACAAAGCAGAGAGGGATCTCCGGTCCAATGCAGAAAATCTCATTGCAGTCCCTAGAGTGAGAAAAGCCAAGACCGGTGGCCGTCGCTTCTCGGTTCACACGGCGAAACGATGGAACCAGTTACCCCGAAAACTTAGGACAGAACCGAACTATCTCCAGTTCAGAAGGACCTTAAAGACCTTCCTTTTCCCGCAAATATAATTCCACTAGTTGGCTAAACCCCTGGAGAAGCAGATCAGCGCTGGGATGCTCTTCGGAGTTACTACGCGCTTTACAAAACCATTAAATAAATAAATAAATAAAATGGTGGCAGAGTTTAGCAGGAGATTAGGTATGGCAGGATGTTAGTTTTCTTTTCTTATATGTAGGTAGGTGGATGAGGATTGAAAAGAGAGGATGTACCCTAATGGTTAGGGCGGTGGACTTAAAATCTGGGGAACCGGGTTTGACTCTTGGTAACAACGCTCAACATCCTGTGATTCTGGGCAAATCACTTCATCTTCCCGTGCCTAACAAAAAAAATTATGTGTCCTCATGTAACGCAATTAGTGCTCATGTAAAGCGCTCTGATACCTGGTTTCTGGACAAGTTCGCGCTATATGAAACTTCAAGAAATGAAGAAGTTGATGTAGATCAATTTGTTTGGGAGGGGGGAAGGGTACATTTAGAAGTTGGTGGGTGTGGGTAGCAGGATACCAGGAATTTGTTTTTGTGTTTTGCCAGAGTGAGGCATTGGAGAGAAGGTGGTGTGGACAGGTTGGCAGGACACCAGGGGGCGATTAGGATGGAGGTCGGAAAACCACCCCGACCACCATGGAAGCGGCAAACAACAGCCTGCCGGTACCGTGGAAAAACCGGTGGCCAAATTAGGATCAGCCACCAAAAAACACTAAGCGCGGCGGAACAGGGCCAATAAAAACGACCCATAGGGGCGGAGATGGCCAAAATCCATCTGAGGCGGTCGGATACGCTGTGAAAAAACACCAACCCGCAGCAAGCATAGCGGAGACACCGTATGGGAAATTATGGTATCCCCGATGGTCCCGCGGTACGTTCCACTGTTCCGGACCACCGCAGTCGCACACTGGAATGAATGGAAGAGCAAGCGGTAGAGCTGCAGCCTAGCCACCACTACGGACGAAGCAGAAAACCCACAACAAGGCTAAAAAGTGCATACAGCAAACTAGCCATGCCCTCCAAATACACAAAACACACCCCAATGACACAAATACATAGCAAAAAGAAAAATACAATTCCCAGGAAAACACACACAACACACCTGACAGCAATACCCCATTTGGACACACCCACATAGCTGAGTATAAAACCAGCCCCATCCCTGACCACAATCCTTTGCAACTTCCCAAGACAGAAGGCCACCAACCCTCAAAACAAAGGATAGGAAAAGCAACACACCATCACTACTCATACCACACACAGCACCACCACCATCACTTCCATACCTGCACCACCAACCACTCTGCACATCACACATCATACACGTCATTGCCACACCCACCAATCACACCCTGCACCCACTAACACTTTGCACACAACAAACAATGACAACACATACAATGCCCAAATTCACAGAGTGAATTGACAGTCCAAACGTAGCCACCAACATTATCATGGGGGCATGTGTAGAGGGAGCTAGCACCACAACTCCCACCATGTCCCCTTGTCCCACAGCATCAGCAATATGGAGCCCCCCCACCCCACCCAGAAGCATGTGTCAGCCCATTATATTACCCACAGCAAACTTACAGGTAGGTAGCTATCTTCCATGGGAGGGTGCCGGTGTGTGGGAGGCCTGTACTACTACTCCAACTTTGCCCCCTGGCCCACAGCTCAGCAGGATGGAGCACTTCCCCCACCCCACCCATAAGCACTTGGGAGCCCTTGCAGTACACCCAACAAACTTACAGGTAAATAGCCATCTTTCCTGGGAGGATGCTTGTGGGTGAGAGGCCTGCACTACTACTCCCACCATGCCCCCTGGCCCACAGCCCAGCAGGATGGAGAACTCCTCCCACCGCACCCAGAAGCATGAATCAGCCTACTACATTACCGACAGCAACCTTACAGGTAGGTAGCCATCTTCCCTGGGAGGTTTGTTTATGGGTGGGAGGCCTGCACTACTACTCCCACAATGCCCCCTGCCCCACAGCCCAGCAGGATGGAGCACTCCCCCACCCCACCCAGAAGCATGTGTCAGCCTACTACATTACCCACAGCAAACTTACAGGTAGGTAGCCATCTTCCATGGGAGGGCTGTTTGTGGGTGGGAGGCCTGCACTACAACTCCCACCAGGCCCCCTGTCCCACACCTGAGCAGGATCGAGCACCCCCCCACCCAGGAGCAGTTGGAAGCCATTGTATCACCACACACAAACTCACAGCTAGGTAGCCATCTTCCTAGGATGGCTGTTGGGGGGGTGGGAGGCCTGCACTACTAATCCCACCATGTACCCTTGTCCCACAGCCCAGCATGATGGAGCTCTCCATATCACCCAGATGCATGTGTCATATCATGGCCCACCTCAAACAAACTAACAGGTAGGTAAACATAATATTCTGACCTATGTCACCACTGAGCAGGATGTAAGCCTCCACCACGCACACACAGATGTGTCACATTACAAAGCCAAATATAAGCATGTAACAGGTAAGTAGCCGGTATGTGCACCCACACATTTGTCACAAAAGAAATGGTGCCATATGACAACCCCAGCCCTCTCACTGCACAACTATGCACACCGAGCCCATTGCCACGCACAGTGTGCACACAGCTAAGCAAAGTAAACAGTCACAGCTACTAAAGTGTCACACACCAAAGCAGCTGTAGAATAAAGTCTGGACACAAGCATGCACAGCACCTATTGACATGTGCATCGCCATGGGGCCACAGCAACAAGGACCATTCAAAAAATAAGAAAGCATTTGTAGCGGTACAAATCAAGATATGCACATGACATGACACAGGTATGCAGGAGATGACAATAGCGAGTCCATGCCCAGATTAAACGTCTGCCAGGTCAGACAAATCAACAAAGAGTCTTCAATTAAAAACATGTTGTGCCAGTCCCTAGATGGCAACAGGTCCCTGTAATCAGTTCAGTTCAAAATACTTTATTCGGTTAAAAACAGAAAATAACCATAAAAGTAGAATGAAAAAAAGTACAATTTACAATGGGTCAGGTGATCATTATTTAAGATCTCAACAGAGAAACATATAAGAAAACAAAGACATAGATACAGCATAAAAATTACATCATGTAAAGGGATTTACGACATTTAAAAACTAATTTAAAAAATTCAGCGAGTGATGCTACCATAAAAACAGTTTCCATTTTTTGAAACTCTAAAAACGCTAAGCGGCATCTATATACATTTAAGTCTTTAAGAATGGGGATAATAAGTTTTCTACGATAAAAAGTGTAAAATTTACAAAAGAATAAAATATGAATATCGGATTGTGGGGACACATCATCACATGGGCAGGGACATAAATCTTTCGACCAACAATTCATCACAGGAAAAGATAATAACCTGAAAACGATGTTAAATCTAAACCGGGTTAAAAGGAAGGGTTCATGGTTTGACATGTATAGAGATAGGTATGGCTGTAGTTTCTCTCCACTTATAATTGCCTGATGGGCAGAAACTGTTTTTTTTTTCACCTCCTCCATTTGTCTTTTTTTCCTGAGGTGAGCAATACACAGATTTTTCAGTCCTCTTCTTGAGATATTTACCATCGACAATGGATCCTCGAAATATTGGGCACAGCTTAGTTCTTCGAGAAAATTTCTGACATAACATATCCATTTAAAATTGTTAATATTGTCCAGTACTAGAACGTCCTTTAAAATAGCCCGGTTAACCACACAGTCATCATTTGTCCAAACCCTGTGCCAAAGAAGAATCGGCTGGATCTTGATTGTGTCAGTGACAAACACCAAACCCAATTCAGCATGGCATATAAAGGTCGCAGTACTTTCAGGGACGGACAAGATGTGGTGTAAGAACTTATTTTCCATAGTTTGAATTGTACTGACATTTGAGTAACCCCACAATCCTGAGCCATAAATAGCTACTGCTATGCATGTGGCATTATAGATGGTTAAAATTTCCTTTATGGGTCTTTTCCCTAGCTTTTTTTATAAAACACTGTAAAGCCATGATGGTTTTGGAAAATAACAAGGTTCTAGCATTAATTGCAGTAGTCCATGAGCCACTTTCATGAAACAAAATGCCCAGGTATGGGAAAGTAGAAGTCTTCTCTAAGGGATTGGAATTTATAAAAATAGGCTTCAAATGCCTGCTTGTTCTTGTCCCACAGTACATAGACAGTGTTTTGGAGCAATTAATTTTCAAGTCCAAGCTAAGCATGAAACTATTAAAAGATGGAACCAGAGTTTGAAGTGCCATTGGGGTGCGTGCCATCAGGACTGCATCGTCCGCGTACAGTAGGGCAGGGACAGGCCTCCCACCCACCATAGGCATGTCCCTGCCCTCCTGCACGAGGCGATGCTCCAAACCATTTATGTACAACAAAAATAAAAAAGGCGCTAAGACGCACCCTTGGCGTACGCCACGACCAATCCCAAAGTGTCTGCTGCATTCTCCCTCTTTCCCATACCGGACAGTTGCAGTGGCCCCAGAATATAAGTCTCTCAGGAAGCATATAATAGCATTATCTACCCCAATTCGGCCATAATTGCCCACAATATATGTGACACGCAATCAAAAGCCGACGATAAGTCAACAAAAGTGAGGTATAGACATTGTTTTTTGACCCTTATATACTTCTGTTGCAAAATAAACAAATTTAGTCCTTGCTCTATAGTCCCTAAACCCCTTTGGAACCCATATTGGAAATCACTTAGTACCCCATTTTCTTCTGCCCAGCTTTGCAACTTGACTAAAACCACTCTCCCAAGAATTTTTATGGAGGAGTCCAATAACGAAATTGGCCTATAGCATGTGCAGTTCTGCCTATCCCCTTTCTTGAAAATCGGGACTATAATTGATGTAAACCACGTAGGGATTAGGCCTTTTGCCAAAGCAACATTAAAAAAGCTGGACTATCATTGGCCCCCATAAATCAGTATTGGCCTTATAAAGGTCGGCTGGTATGCCGTCCGGTCCAGCCGCCTTACCCCCCTTAGTTGCCTTCAGGCTCGCAAGGACTTCAGGAAGAGTCACCACCAGTGCTTTTGGTAGATCTAAATTTACCATCGTGGAATCATGACCTGTATTGGGCACTGATTCAACAGCCCTATAAAGGGAGGAAAAGTGAGCCACCCACTCATCTTCTGTAACGGCGATTTCCATGCATGCTTTTTTATCATACTGGAGCGGAGTATTTATAACCCTCCAGAAAGCAGCCGGATCCTTTGATTGTGACGCCGAACATAAGTCGTCCCATGTCTCCCTTTTTATCAGGTCCTTCCTATCCTTCAGCACTGTATTGTAATTCCTCCTTAATTCTCTAATTAGAGTTACATCCCCACGGTCTTTTGTGAATCGCATGTCTAAGACTAGTTAAGGCTTTAGTGCACTTCTTGTCAAACCATTTCCTATTAGACTTTAGGGAATTTTTTTGTGTAACACACAAGACCTCCCTAATTGTGGTAGCAATAATATTAAAATGAGCTAAAATTTCATTACTCTCAGCATGTTCATCCAGACAAATCGAAAAGCTGGTCATACACTTATTCATTACTTTGGACAAAAAGTCATCCGGGACCACTTTACTCCATTTAAGAGTATAACCATTTTGAGAACCTAACTTCACATCCTGCGCCATATACTTAGAGCTTGCTACATTTTCGGGTGGAACAAATAGGTTCTCCATTTTTACTACCTGTGGAAAGTGGTCACTTAGAGCTAAGTCCATTATGCTAGAGCTAATCAATCTTCCAGCAGAACTATTTGTACATAGACTAAAATCAATGATAGTCGAGGCCCCCCGACCCACAAAGGTCGGAACAAATGACATTGTGTGGTTGGCTATCTCATTCGTAAACCCAAAATCAAAATTAAAAATCATCTCGTTTAATGAATCTCCAAGTAGGGTATGTTCAAAGTGTGTTAAATTAATATCCTGTTCCAACATCAGGCCGCATATACCCTTCTGACCTTTTTTACACAGAGTACAATTAAAATCACCCCCCCATATTATCATTACTTCACCCCTTCTTTTTTTATCAATTTCAGACTGCATATCTACAGTTATTGAGGCGAGTACTTCCTTAATCATGCTACTTGGAAAATTATTATAGAAATTTAAAAAGACAATCCTTGGACCCTTCCTTGTATCTATCACTATTTTCTGATAGTAACTGGATCCAGGAGAAAAAGAAATCTTATCATATACTAGCAGGTTAGATATATACATAGTCAATCCACCCTTGGGTCTACCATATAAACCCCCCACCGCAGGAGTAAAATAGGTTTTGTAGCCATTTAGGTGTATCGGTGCGATGGCCCAAGTTTCTTGTAAGGCTAGTATGCCTACACCAGTAATTACATCATCCCAAGATGGATTGAGAATTTTTTGTTTTAGACCTGCCACGTTCCAAAAGACCACCTTACAGAATTCTTCTATGGGTAACGCTTCTACAGCAACCCCAGCTTGGCCACCCAGCATCCCTTGTGTTATCCCGGGCACCACTCGAGTTTCAGGTGTCGCATCATGCCCTGATAGATTAATCAACCCCAAGTTTACAGGAGTAGATGCCTTAAGGACCTCTTTTGCCTCAGGGAGTCAATCCACCATTTCCAGGCAGTCAAACCGATTGTAACAAGGAGTAATGGGAGGAAGTTGCTGATTACCAAACCATCCCAGATCGTACCTTTGCGGGACAAAGTGAGGAGTCCTCCCCCTATATTTCACCACATTCCATCCATCTTCATTCCCCCCTCCCCATTGTAAATTATACTGATTCCTATCAAAATCCACACCATTTCCGCCTCTTTGGTGTCGGGTGTCCCTAGTCCAGCTCCATCTATTGTCCGGATGTTCCCCATCAGGGTAGAAATAAGATAATGCCCTGGCCACAATGGACAGGCCGTGGTTACTTGGGGCCCGCATTGTGATATATTCCGCAGTGCGTGGATTCTCAAAGGTTATCACCACACAGTCGCCCTGTACCCTTTTTTTATTATACCCAATCCATGGTACCCTTTCAACCATTAAAATATTACTTTTAATAGCTGGCGGGAGAGGGTAATTATTATTAAGCCAATGTATGGTCTTATTTACAAGTGCCCCGTTGTTTTCAAATGATTGTGCATCTAGTTCTGGCACTCCAGTCAGAACCACAACATATGGTGAGGCTTTTGGAGGTAAGTTTATATTTCTACGCACTTCCTTTTTAGCTGATTGGCCTTTATCCTGTAATAGATTAGGAGTTTGTAGAACTGGAGCCTCCTTGTCAGGTAGGGCCGAATTTTTGGGTATTGATACAGTTTTTGGCGGTTGATTATTAGGGAGTTTTCCTTTTTCAGGATTAGTTGTACTTAAAGAAGTACTATTTGGGACACTCTTTGTCAGTGTAGGGCCGGGTTTATTGGATGTTGTTACGGTAGCCTTAGCCTTGGGCACACTAGCGGTAACTATTTGTTTAGCCAAGTTCTTATACTGCATTTGTGTGTCTTTTTTCAAGTCCTGAATTTGTTTCTCCAACTCCTTAAGAAGTTCTATCAGTGGGGTTAATAAGGTTTTCATTGAAGTCTCCAACAAGTAAAGCATTGTGCTCTTTCTTACCCTGCTAGCATTAAGGCTATCCTCGGCAGAGCTATTCCTAGAGCTATTGGAGATTAAATCGGCCATCGAATCATCCAGAATGGTATCATCCGGGATGGCTAGGCACACTGTGTTAGGGGGCAGAGGATCTTCTCCTTGTGTATCATTAGCATTAACAATAAGTGTGTTACTTGTGTCTATTAGTGGATCTTTACCACATGCATTAGTAAGCATATTTTGATTTGTCCTCTTTTTAGGAATTGCCCCTTCCTTTATCCCCTGTATCACAACATTTTTATCTTTAGGGGTCACTGCTGTATGCATCAAAACACTAGTGGATGCCTGGGTAGATGTTAAGGTTTGGACTAGGGGCACCTGAGTGAAATTAGATGTTTCAAGGGGAGTTTGCGAAACCGCTGTACTAGTCCCATCCAAGGGTAATGTTATTCTCTCCTCTATTTGGGCTCCGTACATTAGCAAAATGGCCCATAGAAGACCTTTTTGCATGTTCCAAATCCTGCGATACCCTTCTTTCCATCAAGGAAATCCCCTCATCAATCAGTATATGAGTTCTTACAATAAAGTCATCTAGGGTGCCTGTTAGTTTCTTCCCCCCTGCTGCTGCCCTACTTCTAGTCTCACGCATCTCCATACTATAATGAGAGTCAATTTTTGAGATGTCCGTAGGACGATGAACCCTGATATATAAATGCAGTAAAAATACAAGAAGAAATATAATAGGGGTTTTATCACTCAACACGCAGCTTTTTTAGCATATAAATGGACAAATGTCAAATATAGGTACCCCGACAGATTTTTGGCCAGAGTAACTTGCCCGGTCCGGTCTCTTCTGGCCGATGAGGGCCGTAGAGGGCCCGCCCTTAGCCCGGGCTTCGTCTGGGCGTCCCGCGACGCGGGGTAGCCCGCTGTTTAAGGCGCCTGGTGTCGCTCTGCCCCCGTGTCACTGACACGCCGCCGCTATGCCTGCCGGGTAGTGTAGTTCCCGGGGTGGCGGCTCGAGGTGGTAGCTGTGTGACTCCTGGCGGTGGCAGCTTCTATTCCTGGGCTTTGTCCTGACTCCTGGCGGCGCTTCAATGGACAAGGTAAGGTCTCCCCCGCTCTGCCGGGTAGCCCGCTGTTTAAGGCGCCTGGTGTCGCTCTGCCCCCGTGTCACTGACGCGCCGCCGCTATGCCTGCCGGGTAGTGTAGTTCCCGGGGCGGCGGCGCGAGGCTGGTAGCTGTGTGACTCCTGGCAGTGGCGGCTTCTATTCCTGGGCTTTGTCCTGACTCCTGGCGGTGGCGGCGCTTCAATGGACAAGGTAAGGTCCCTGTAATCATAAATTAGGCACGGGTTGCATGGAATGCATTGACACCTCACACCATTCACAAGTAATGCATGTACCACTGCATCATGTCAGGAAGCACAGTAGTGCACATAGAAAACAATGTGAGGATCAATTGTGTAGTATACAAACAGTGAATGACAGAGCTAACACAGATCTTGCAGGGTGCACTACAATGACCATTTCCCATCTGATCCACAGGTGACCAAGAACTCACTACAGATGACAACACCAGCAACCTGCAGAGCCAGTCTCCCCCCCCCCCGGTACTCGGACTCTCGGATGTTGACTCCCAGGATCCTCTGGACGATGAGCTTGAAGCCAGCCCATCCGGTTTGCCAGGGAGCAACAGGTCCCAGGACCCCATTGTCCCCCCCACCACATCTGCTGCAATAACAACTTCACTGCAGACCCCTACTGTTACGGCCTGTGCTTCCACCACCACCACCACCAGTGCTGCCTGCAACACCCTCCCTGTCCCAGAGGATGATCACCCCACACCACCGACTGAGGATGGCAGGGAGAGGATGCGGGTGCACACAGTGGTGAGGCAACAGGTCCGTGGCAGCAGGGTAGGTGGGAGGGGCAGAGTCACCCACAAACACCAGGAGGCTGGGACCCAATTCCTGGACCACATCACCAGAGTTCTTGGCGCTTATGAACAGGCCCAGGGACAAACGGGCCAGTCGGACGACCTGTTAGGCATGCTGATCCTGCTGATGAGGTCCATCGACACCCGCATGTGTGAAATTGTGGACCTCTTGGGCCAGCAAGTGGCGGTACTGAGGGACAGGCCTGCGCCACGAACAACACCTCCACCTCCCCCTGGTGGGCCGTAGGATGGCAGTTCACCATCCTCCCCTGCGCCCACAGAGAGGGGTGAGTCCTCAGACCCTACTGGCCCTGCAGCAGGGCCCCCTCCTCGCAAGCGACGAAGGGGCCATCCTAAGAAGACACCGGGAGTATCTGAGGGCAAAGCACCTGCCACACGCCAGTCACGGAGCCAGCCCTGATGGCCACCCTCTTCACCACTGCACTGACTCTATGGACTGTCCTTCCCTACACTGCCTTGTGAATGGCATCTGTCTGTTGGACTGGGTCGCCACATCCATGTGTTGACTACCCGATTACCTCATGTACCATGACTGTCAACCAACTGCTCAACCAATCACCTTATTGTAGATATCCTACCCCTGTCACATGTCCCCATTGTAAATAAAGAACAAGTTACTTACCTTCGGTAACGCTTTTTCTGGTAGATACTATATCTGCCTGTGGATTCCTCACCTTGTGAATATCCCCCTTGCGCCAGCAACATTCGGAAATTCTTTTTCGTAGCCTCGCGCCGACGTGGATAGGACGTCACAGAGACACGGCTCCGCTCGCGACTCCGCTGACGTCACCGACGCCTATAACAGGCCCACGCCGGCGTGATGACATCAGTTCCGCCTTTTTTCCGTGCCATCGAGGCACACGGACGGACCAATGACAGTAGATATATACAAAGCATACACAGTATACAATAGTCAAGGCAAAACACACAGTGTAAAGCAAATGCAGGAAGCAAATGAAACATTTCCTTGACATCAAAACAAATATACATTACAGTACAGTAACTCTGGCATAGAAGAGTGGACAACGGGGAGGCGGGTGGGTCAGTGAGGAATCCACAGGCAGATATAGTATCTACCAGAAAAAGCGTTACCGAAGGTAAGTAACTTGTTCTTCTGATAGATACATCTGCCGTGTGGATTCCTCACCTTGTGAATAGAGTCCCACAGCAGTCCCCACTCCCGGAGGAGGGTGTCCACTCTTCTAAACCAGGAAATCCTGAAGGACAGAGCGCGCAAAGTGGCCGTCCCTCCTGACTTCCGTATCCAAGCAGTAATGCTTCGCGAAAGTATGGAGGGAAGACCAGGTTGCCGCCCTACAAATGTCCTCCACAGGAACACCTCTAGCCAAAGCAGAGGTAGATGACTTAGCTCTAGTGGAATGAGCTCTAATACCCTCCGGAGGCTCCTTACCGGCCAAAGAGAAGCAGATCTTTATGCACAGAACGATCCATCTTGATAAAGTCCTTTTATGGACCGCTCTTCCCTTCTTGCAGCCAGCAAAGCCAATGAAGAGTTGATCGTCCAAGCGACAGTCTCTAGTTCTGTCCAAATAAAAAGACACCGCCCTCTTAGGATCCAGACGGTGCAACCTCTCCTCCTCCCTGGAAGGGTGTGGGGGAGGATAAAAGGTAGGGAGGGTAATGGATTGACCAAGGTGGAAAGGAGTCACCACCTTAGGAAGAAAAGCAGCCCTGGTCCTTAGAACCATCCGATCAGCATGTATGGTCAGGAACGGGGGCTTGGAACTAAGAGCTTGAAGCTCACTCACCCTCCTTGCCGAGGTAATTGCAACTAGGAAAACTGCCTTAAAGGTTAAAAGCCTCATAGGACATTTATGAAGAGGCTCAAAGGGAGAGCCCATCAGAAAAGTCAGAACAAGATTCAAGTCCCACTGAGGTACAATAAAAGGGGTAGGAGGAAACTTATTTACAAGACCCTTCAAAAATCTCAAGACAACAGGTGACTTAAAAAGAGAGGGTTGATCAGGCAAACAAATAAAAGCTGACAGTGCCGAAAGATAGCCCTTAACTGTGGCAACTGCCAGCCCCTGTTGAGCCAAAGAGAGAGCAAACCGGAGCACATCTGATAAATGGGCTCTCAACGGGTCAATATCATTCTCACCACACCAAACAACAAACCTAGACCATCTATAAGAATAGACAGTCTTAGTGGAGTCACGTCTAGCAGACAAAATGACATCCACCACATCAGGTGTGAGAGAATAGGAAATCAGGTTGCCCCGTTCAATCTCCAGGCATGAAGGTGCAATGTCTGGAGGTGGGGGTGTAGAACCTGCCCCTCCATCTGAGAGAGGAGGTCTGCCTTGAGAGGGAGACGGAGCGGCGGGTGAGAGGAGAGGTGGAGTAGATCTGTATACCACACCCTTCTTGGCCAATCCGGGGCGACCAATATAACTTGGGCCCGGTCTTGGCGAATTTTCCTCAGAACCCGAGGAATCAAGGGTATGGGAGGAAACGCGTAAAGGAGTTGACTTCCCCAACACAACTGAAACGCGTCCCCCAAGGCTCCTTGCATCGGATACTGGAGACTGCAGAATGACGGGCAGTGAGCATTCTCGCGAGTGGCAAACAGGTCCACCCGAGGGGTCCCCCACGTCCGAAAGACGTGACAAACCACCTCTGGATGAAGCCTCCACTCGTGGTCGGCAGAGAACTGCCGGCTGAGACTGTCCGCACGTACGTTCAGAACTCCGGCCAGATGATTTGCCATCAGGCAAATCTGGTGGTCCTGAACCCAGGACCAGAGACGCAGAGCCTCTCTGCAGAGACACTGCGACCCCACTCCTCCCTGCTTGTTGATGTACCACATCGCGGTCGTGTTGTCCGTCAGGACTTGGATCGACTGACCGCGAAGGGAAGGGAGGAAGGCCTTGAGCGCCAAACGTATCGCCCGCAACTCTAGAAGGTTGATGTGAAGCAACCTTTCCTCTGGAGACCAAAGACCCTTGACCTCCAGATCCCCCAGATGAGCACCCCACCCTAGAGTGGATGCATCCGTAATCACCGTGGCCACCGATAGAGGTAGATGGAAAGGCTTCCCTTGCGACAGGTTGCCTTCCACGCTCCACCAAGACAGATCCACTGCAGTTTCTCTGGAGATCTTCACCGACTCCCCGAGATCTCCGTTGTGCTGATACCACTGCCTGCGGAGACACCACTGGAGTGCCCTCATGTGCCAGCGTGCATGGTTGACCAGGAGAATGCAAGAAGCCATCAGACCGAGCAGGCGAAGGACCTTCAGGACTGGAACGACCGCTCCAGGGTAAAACAAAGGAATCATTTCCTGTATGTCGCGAATCCTTTGAGGAGGAGGGAATGCACGACAAACAGTAGTGTCCAGTACGGCACCTATGAACAGGTTGCGCTGGGAGGGCACCAGGTGAGACTTGGGTACATTTATCGAAAAACCCAACCTGAACAACAACTGAGTTGTCTCCTGCAGATGATGGAGCACCTTCTCCGACGACTCCGCTTTGATCAGCCAGTCGTCTAGATACGGAAACACAGGTATCCCCGATCTCCTGAGATGAGCTGCCACCACCGCCATCACCTTGGTGAAGACTCGAGGCGCAGTAGTAAGACCAAACGAAAGGACCGCAAACTGGTAGTGCTGTGACCCAACCGTGAAACGGAGATACTTCCTGTGCGACTTCAGGATTGGGATGTGGAAATACGCATCCTGCAAGTCGAGCGACACCATCCAGTCTCCTTCCATCAACGCTTGAAGAACCTGAACAAGGGTGAGCATCTTGAATTTCTCCTGCTTCAGATAGAGATTCAAGATCCTGAGGTCCAGGATAGGACGAAGCCTGCCATCCTTCTTGGGGATCAGGAAATACCGGGAGTAGCATCCCTGACCCCTTTCCTGCTCTGGGACCACCTCTATCGCACCCTTTCGTAACAGAGTTAGAACCTCCTCCTGCAGAAGAGACAGATGTTCCTGGGTGCAAAAACCTTGACAAGGAGGGTAAACAGGGGGGAATTCCCGAAAGGGAAGGGCATACCCATTTTCTACAAGATTGAGAACCCAAAGATCTGACGTAACCGATTCCCAATCCTGTAGAAAATGGGTAAGCCGACCCCCAACCGGACCCACATGATCCTGAATAGCGGATCTAGGGCTGCTTTTCTGCGGCAGGGGGGTTGGAAGAGGTGGAGGAAGAGGAGGGCTGACGTCCACGAGGACGCGCTCTTTGCTTTCCCCTGTACGATCTGTACATTGAATTTTGCTGCCGCTGCTGTTGCTGCTGCTGCTGTTGGCCTTGCCGGAAATTCCGAAAGGAGCGACCAAAGCCCCTGAACCTTCTGCCGGAAGAAGCGCCCCTGATCTGGAGGCCCAAAGACTTCGCTGTTGCCCTGCAATCCTTGAACCGCTCAAGAGCAGCATCCGCCTTTTTCCCAAAGAGACCTGAGCCATCAAAGGGGAGATCAAGCAGAGTCGCCTGAACATCAGCCGAAAAGTCCGATGACTTCAACCAGGCAGATCTCCTTGTCGCAACAGCGGTGCCCATAATTCGAGCCACAGAGTCAGCAGTGTCCAGACCACTTTGGATTACCTGGCGGGCAGCCGCCTGAGTGTCATTAATCACCTCCTCAAAATCCTTTCGGTTTGCGTCAGGAATTTTATGGGCCAGGATACGTAAGGAGTCCATCAGGGCATGAACATACCTCCCCATTAGGCATGTGGCATTAGTTGACTTTAAGGCCATACTAGCCGATGAAAAGGTCTTTTTTGCCACCTGGTCCTGTTTCTTTGCCTCCTTCTCACAAGGAACCTGCGGAAAGGCACTAAGACTCTTCTTCGAACAGGCAGCCTGAATGACCAGGCTCTCCGGCGAAGGATGTGAAGAGAGAAAAGCCGGGTCCTCAGGAGCGGCCCTGTACCTCCTTGCAACACTCTTTGATACCGCAGGAGCAGACAAGGGTTTCTTCCAGACTTCCATAATAGGATCAGTCAAGGCATCATTGAATGGAAGCAAAGGCTCAACCACCGAATTTGGAGAATGCAAGACTTCTGTGAGGAGGTTAGACTTGAACTCCACTGTAGGCAGAGTCAATTGAAGAAGCTCAGCAGCTTTTCTCATTACTAGATGGTAAGGCTGGATATCCTTAGATGGAGCACCTGAGCCTGAGGGCAACTCCCACTCTGGAGAGAAATCAAGGGTCCCAGAATCCGCCAATTCCTCAAAACAGCTCTCCTCTAGCTCACCTTCTTCAACGTCAGACTGAGAGCCCATATAACTCTGCTCCTCCAGAAGGCGTTGTGCTTCTCTTCTGGATCTCTCCTTAACACGCCTCGCAGCCGGATCCACCAGCGGCTTCGACGGATTCGGGGCCGGCGCCGGTATCGAATCCGACGGCACAGAAGAATGCCCTCGAGGATGATCAGGAGCAGGCGACGCCGGAATCGGCGTCGACGACTTCGGCGGAGCCGGGAAATGCCAATGCGGCGCCGGAGCCGGCATGTAGGGCATAAACGGAGCCGGAGGATAGGAGTGAGGAACTCCCAGGCTGAATGCCAATGGACCCGTGGGGCCCGAAGGCGCACCAGAGGGGTACCATGCCCTTGAGAAGACACCATACATTGCGTTAAGAAACGCAGAAGGGTCCTGGCCTGGAGCAGGAAAGGGCGGCTGAAAACCATCAGGCCGGTCCTGAAGAGGGATCGGATTCGGCTCTACGACAGGCGCGGAATCCACATCCTCCCGGGCCTCTTCCTCTTCACGGGCCGGGGACGGCGCCGGAGACGGACTCGGAACCGGAGAAGCTTTCGGAGCCGGAGATGGAGATCGCCCACGCGACTCAGATGGCGAGGCCTCACCTTCATGCTCGGAGACTTCGAGGGTAACCACCTTCGAACGTACCTTCTTCGGTGACCTCGAGCCCGACTCCTTACCAGACCGGCGTCGGGACTCATGTCTCCTCTTCTTGTGCTTTTTCTTCGACTTCGAAACATGATCCGACGCCGACTTCGAAGACGACCTCTCTCGAGAAGCAGATCTCGACCTCGCCCTGGACTTCGACCTCGCCCTTCGAGAACGAGACCTCGACGACTTCTCCTTTCCAGCTTTCACCTTCGCAACCAGAAGTTTGGCTTCTCTCTCCCTCAGGGCCTTCGGATTCATCTTCCGACATGAAGAACAATCCTCCACATCATGGTCGGAACTTAAGCACCAGATGCAGTCTTCATGGGGGTCGGTAATGGACATCATTTTACCGCACTCCCTGCAGGGCTTGAAGCCGGTCTTCTTCGATGACATTTTCGAAGAAACAGGATACAGAGAAGCAGAATTAACCAACAAAATGGCAACAATGTACCAGTAGGCTACAGAGATTCCCGATAACCGTTAGCGTCGACGACGCGGAAAAAGGGAACTGATGTCATCACGCCGGCGTGGGCCTGTTATAGGCGTCGGTGACGTCAGCGGAGTCGCGAGCGGAGCCGTGTCTCTGTGACGTCCTATCCACGTCGGCGCGAGGCTACGAAAAAGAATTTCCGAATGTTGCTGGCGCAAGGGGGATATTCACAAGGTGAGGAATCCACACGGCAGATGTATCTATCAGAACACGCCTTACACACACATGTTGTTGTGTCAGCTCCAGGATGTACAGTCTTCACCATGATTACAATGTACCAGGTACAATGTACCAGGAGACTGGAGCGTATGTAGGCAAGGAGAGGTTGAAGGCACATAGGGAAACACAACAGAACCACATTCACTGGTCTGGGGGTGGCATCACAAACAACACACAACACCCACCATCAAGATAAGCCAAAATGCACACGTCACAATGGGCAACAAGTGTCAAGATACACATACTGTAAATGTCCCCAAATGACCTGGCCCCGGAAACATTGCAAACCACTGTTGAGTTCACAACTGGCAGCTGTTACAATTCTCACATACCCCTTCACGACAGCAGCAATATCATCTGACAATGGGTATGTTGTACATGGTCACCCACCTTCACGTGAAGTAGCAGGTGATGAGCTGTTGACGCAGGTCAACACCTTCCCCCTCTCAACTGTCCACATCACTGGATACAGGTTAGTTTGGAGACGGGTGCCTTGGGTCCTCTTCATCATCCAGGAGCAGGGGAATCTCCTTGCGAATGGCTAGGTTGTGGAGCATGCAGCATGCCACTACAATCTGACACACCTTCCTGGGCGAGTATGCCAGTGCACCTCCAGTCTTTTCCAGGCAGCGGAAACGTGACTTGAGCAGACCAAAAGAACGCTCCACCACACGACGTGTCCTCCCATGGCATCGTTGTAGAGGACTTCAAACTGGGGTCCTGGGATTCCGCAGTGGGCACAGCAACCATGGACGCATGGAATATGCAGAGTCACCCAGGCAAGACAAACACAAATAGACATCGCAATGTCGCTGAGACAGAGGGCAGCAGGTCACACACCCAGCACGCTATACGGCTAGGCATACTTTTCCACAATCCATACACGCACGGAAAGCAGATTAGCCATCAGCTGGGGCACAATGCTGTTATGCAGGATCTAGGAGTCATGAGCTGAGCCTGGAAATCTGGCACACACGTGGGAGATGATCATATCTGCCAGGAACACCACTTGTACATTTATAGAGTGGTAATGTTTGCGATTTCTGTAAATGTGCTCACTTGCCTGTGGTTATGAAAACACAAATTACCAACTACACACTTCTCTAGATCTTCCAATTTGAGGAAAAAACCCAGTGATACTTCTAGGTTATTTGGGTATGTTTCATTCGTACCCTTTTATTCTATTGTTTTAAATTCTTTTTCATTATTTCATGTGTGAAAAGGACACTGAACGTTTTTGCAATTTACACATAAAAACAATACATTTCTACAACATATATAATATACAACATTTATATATACACAAATACTTATTGATATATACACAAATACTTCATCTTCATACAGCGTGTTTTACTACTCACACTCCCTTTAAGACAAAAGTCGCGCTTTGGACTCAAGGTTTAAATAAACAACAAACAAATGCAAAAAGAATTTTTAAAGAAAGACCATAAATCAATTCTTTGGTCTATAGAGCAATTGATGTCTATTTCCTTTATGTGCCTTTACTTGCCTGTGGTGGCACAAGACCGACATGGGTGCAATCTATGGCACCAACAACATGGGGAATGTGCCCAAGGGGATAGAAGTCTCCCTTCACAGCTGGGAATTCAGCACCCCTGGGGAAATGGATACATTTGTCCTTGTATATCATCATGGCAGACAGAATATCACACAGCACCATGCTGAACATCGGTTGTGACATCCCACCAGTGCTTGCTACTGTCTGCTGGAATGATCCAGTGGCAGAGAAATGCAGGGCTGCCATCACCCTATATTTTGGGGTGAAAGCTCTTGGATATGTCTGGCGCAGCTACAGGTGGGGCTCCAACATATCACAAAGGGTTTTTAGTGTGGCTCAATCCAGACGGAACTTCCAGATGATTGCCACATCCTCCATGTCCTCCAGCACTGTCAAGTGACGAAGCAGATTTGGCCTTCTCCTAGGTGAGATGATAGTGGACACGTCAATGCAATACATCATGAGATGGGCACAGCGTCTCACGGTCTGGATGACACAATGACAACAATGACTGCCATCAAAATTGAGTTACAGACCAGCTTACATAGAGGGACACCTTCATCTACACAAAGGGCACTCCTGTCAACTTACACAAAACAAGTACCTCAAACACCACCTTCGGCAATGTGATTGCACATAGGAATATGGCCACATTTCACATGGGCACACTTGGGAGTATAGCATCCAGCATATGTGTAACAAATCAACCCTACTGCCTCATACCTAACTGCTATACCTGTCACACCTTAATGCATCATTTCAACCTGGCACACATCCACAACACAATGACCACAGTTGGCGCAGAAATGACGATTGTGTGCATGAGCAGACATAAGAGACCAGGCAAAAAACTACATCATTCATTGAGACGAGCATTGCTGTGATTGTCACTGCACCTCAACACATTGACGTGTATACACATTGTAGAGTCCAGAACAACACTGTCCTGCCTCACCGACCATCAAATTCATAAGTGACATGTGAGGGAGTACAGGCCAATCTACGAAACACATACAAAAACATGGCATGTGTAGTCACCAGTGTAGTAAATGGAACATTGGCATTGTGTGCACAATGATGTGCCATTGACCATGTGGTCACTGTGCACTGTGAATGTGTGCCAGATGGCCATTGTATGGCCCCCAAATTGCGGTAGCTACCGCCTGGCCCCAGCGGTGTGTCACCAGCACCCCCTTTTCACACAAGTGCGTTAGTGATAGGCATGGAGCCATGCTCAAATGGCGGTGGGCATGCTCTGCACCCAAATCGCGGTAGCTACCACCTGGCCCCAGTGGTGTGTCACCAGCACCCCCTATTCACACAAGTGCGGTAGTGATAGGCATGGAACCATGCCCAAATGGCGGTGGGCATGCTCCGCCACCCAAATCGCGGTAGCTACCCCCTGGCCCCAGCGGTGTGTCACGGCCATGGAGCATGCCCTTACAGCCAATGGGAACGTTGACTGTGGTGGCATGATACAATTTTGACAATCGCGCTAGGCGTGGTCCGCCACAGCGGAGGTGAACATTGGATGCTTTTGAAAGATGCACCATCATGGTAGCGCGCACCGGGCCCCTCCGGTGTGTCACCACCATGGAGCATGCCCTTAAAGCCAATAGGAAGGTGGATTGCGGTGGCATGATGCAATTTTCTAAATCACGGTAGGCGTGCTCCGCCACCGCGGAGGCTGTCATTGGATGCATTTGAAAGATGCACCATCGCGGTAGCGCACACCGGGCCCCTGCGGTGTATCACCGCAATGGAGCATGCCCTTACAGCAAATGGGAACGTGGATTGTGGTGGCCTGATGCAATTTTGAAAATCATGGTAGGCGTGCTCCGCCACCGCGGAGGCGTTCATTGGATGCATTTGAAAGAGGCAGATCTGGACCACCAATTGCTACAGCTTGGCACCTTTGAAACAACCCCAAGGGGCTATATATGTGTGGGAGGGAGCCTCACATTTCCACAGATCCCTGAGCCTGCTGCCAGAGACCATGTGTTGCAGCCTCCAGGGACTGCTGCCTGAGACCCCTCTTCTGCTGCTGCCTTCAGGGATTGCTGTCTGAGATCCCTGACCTGCTGCGGCTGCCTCCAGAGCCTGCTGCCTGAGACCACTTTTCTGCTGCTACCTGAGACCCCTGACCTGCTGCCTCCAGAGCCTGCTGCCTGAGACCCCTCTTCTGCTGCTGCCTCCAGGGACTGCTGCCTGAGACCCCATACCCGCTGCTGCCTCCAGAGCCTGCTGCCTGAGACCCCTCATCGCTGCTGCCTCCAGGGACTGCTGCCAGAGACCCCTAATCTGCTTCTGCTGCCTCCAGACCCCTCACCACCCAATTCCGCTGCAGTTGCTCCATATCCACAGAGATGGCAAGGACAGAGAAGATCCGTGTCAGTCCATTCACAAGCAAGGAGCTGGAGGTCCTGGTGGACGAGGTACTCACACAGTACCTAAGGCTATATGGTACCCCTAATGTTGTGGTAAGTCCTCAAAAGTGGAGGTGTAGGGCAGGGGGGCACACATGTAGTTGGACTGATGTAGTATGTGCCTGAGAGTGTGGGGTTGTGTCATGCACTGCCAAACATGCTGTCTCCAGGGTGAAGGTGTGTGTCCCAATGTCACAGGTTTCCCTGCCTGCAGATGTAAGTATGAGTGACCTGTGTTGTGTTGTCAGCCATACAGTGACATAGAAGGTTGTTCATGCAGGAGTCAGGATAGTGATTGCTTGGCTGAATGGCTGTGTGTGCCCCTGTTGTCCATCTCAGTGTGAGCCCAGCTAGCCAGCACAGTGCCCACCCAGAAAGACAAGGACACATCACTTCACTTACAGTGTTTTACCTCAGTATTTTCTCATTGCACTCCAGCTATGCGCCATCTCAGCACTGTAGATTGCCCACAACCGGCCTTGTGTTGAGTTTGTGAGTCCATGTCCCTCAAAGCGACACCCATGACACAGTTATTGATTCTCAGGGCAGGGACATTGAGTGCTGCGCATTCTTGGACACAGTGAGTCCACCCCCAGACACAGGTTGATATGTGATGTATGTGTTGCTCAACCCAACAATGGACTGGAGATGTGGGCAGGCCACATAGGGGTTTCAGTGTTGGCATCCTGCATGTGTGTGAGATGTGCAGGGACTGCGCTCCCCCTCACAACTGCATGCATTTACATCAGCTTTTCTCATGCAGATGTCCAATGTGAGATGTACTCTAGTCTCTGATAGACATATAGTTGCATTTGTGGTGAGTTTGTATCTTACTGCTATACTGATAGATGTCGGTACATTACACTGTGTCACTGATCATTTCCACCTCTTGTCTCACATGCCTGCAGCTCAAGGTACACCAGCATCAGGACATGTGGAGGGCCACTGCAGCCAAGGTGCAAGCTCTGGGGGTCTCTAACCAACGGCTCACTCACTGCCACAAGAGGTGGGACGACATGAGCTGGCTAGCAAAGAACGTGGCGGAGATTACCTTGGGGCTGCTTCCTCGCCCTGGGCGTTTGGCACGGCACAGCATGACACCACTAATGGGCCGCATCTTGGCATTGACTCAGCCTGAGCTGGATGAACGTTTGAAGGAGCATCAGCAGCAAGCCACGGGTGAGTATTTGCGGAGGGTGACTTTGACTGGCAGTGGCTGCATGTGTACAGAGCCTGTGCCGGTGCTGGCCTATGTGATGTTGGTGGTGTGATGCAGTGGCATGTAAGTGGCTGCTGGGCTGGGTGCCAGTGTCATGCATTTGCCCTACCTTTACTTACAAAGGTAAATTTCCACGCTGTGCATTTCCATTGCAGTCTGAGTTGTGCTCTTCAGGTTTCTTCTGAATTGGGGTAGTCTAGGCAATAACACTGGGAGGGAAGGGCAGTGTTCCCAATCTGAGTGTGCCTTCATCAATGCGTCCATTGCATGCACCCAGATTGTGGAGGCCTAGACATCTGTCAACAATGTGCACCAGTCTTTGGGCCCCAAAGCATGACATGGTGGGTGGCATGGGCTCATCCCCTTTGTGGACTGTCATGTTGTAGTCTGTGTCTGTGTTGTCCCCTCCTGTTCCATCCAGATCTGTGGCAACAAGTGGTGTGCCCCCATCATGTCCCTAGGTGTGCACAGAGCTAGTTGTGTGTCTGGTTGAATAGAGCCACAAGCATGGTGTTGTGCTGTGTGGTCATCACATGGCTCAATCATGACTGAAAGTCCGAGTTCCACGCACTGTTTGAGTCTATATAGTGGGTTGCTGTGATGTGATTGCAGAGGGTGGTGTGCAACATGTTGATTTGGTCATCTTTTGTAATGCATCGCTTGCATAGGTTTGTTCTGTTGTTGCGACAGGAGACGGACACCAGTGGGGGTGAAGCTAGCCCAACAGCTGCACATGAGCCCAGTGACACAGATGTCACCAGCGCCTCAGAGGGGGACAGGAGTCTGCTGGAGGAATCCCAGACTGAGACGCAAAGTACCACATCTTCTGATGCCAGCGGGGATGCATCCATGTTGACGGTCACAGGGAACGAGGCATTATCTTCAACTACACAGCGGCCAGTGCCCAGCCACTTCCTCTGGTGTTGCCAGTGTCTGCCTCAGTAAGAGGGGAAGAGTTTTCTTCACTCCTGGCACTGCTTCCCCTGCCCCTGTCCCCCCTGCTGCCATCAGTGCTGAGTCAGTGGACCTTTTAAAACCAGCGGTGTTTGGGCCAGACAGCACTCCTCAATGCCTTCATTGACCACGACAAAAAATTGACCCAGGTGGTTGCTTTCATGGAGCGTATACATTCAGACATGGGTGGGCTGCACTGGACTGTCCTGACTTTGTCCTCCACTGTGACATCTGCCCTTCAACATGTCGTGGTGAGCCTCAGCAAGACCTACCAGTGCTAGGGGTTCGCCCTTCTCTGCACAAAGTCCTTAGACCAATAGGAAGAAGTTGGCACCTCATGAGGTGGAACTACATTCACACAATACCCTTCGTTAGTGTATGAAGTGCCACACTGAACTGAAGGAGTATGGTCCTTTTATACCCACACAGGGGCTCAAAAAGAAGGCGGTACAAGTACAAGAAGAAGGTTTTAGCATTAGCTGAAGACATCTGTACATTTGGGGTAATCCAGGTTCATATCCTGTATATTTATGTCCATCATCTCAGTGACCTCTTTATTTAACAATTGTTGTGTTTTCATTTCTGCAACATTTCTCTTAGCAGGCGTAGAAGCAGTGATGCACATAGAGCAAAGCATGGGACCACATTGTATACATGCACAGCATGTAAATAGTATCACCAGAAGTATACATAAAATAGTCAGTAGTTGCCAGCCCCAAGTAACAAAGAGGGTCCAAAACCAGGTTGAAAAAGTCCATGTACTAGTCTCTGGGTGAATCTCTGCAGCGATTTTATGCAGTTTTGATATTGATCATATACCGAAGGTGAGTGATCCGGTATAAACACACAACAACTGCTACCGATGATGCGGCATGCACCACTTCGATCAGCCAAAATCACATCAAGAACCATACGATTTTGGGGTGCTACAATTCTTGCAATTTGCAGCTCTTCTGTAATGTTCCCAAGTGCCATTGCTGTTTGATTGGTGGCGGCTTCCACAACACCCGCAAAGACCGTACCAGCCACACAGGAGGAGGAATCGCTATCGTCCATAAGAAATCCATCCGCATCTCAACGAGCTCTGACGCCAACCTCGCCAACTCCGAGCACCTTCACTTCCAGATCCACATCGACCCCAAGACCACACTCAGAGGCACCCTCCTCTACAGACCACCAGGACCCCGCGCAAAATTCAGTGAAGACATCACGGACTTCATCACTCCACACGCGCTCCCCTCCAAAGAATACATCCTTCTGGGAGACCTCAACTTTCACCTTGAAAAGATCAACGACCGCAACACCACCACCCTCCTGGACAACCTCGCCAACCTCGGACTTAAACAACTGGTCACTTCCCCCACCCACATCGCAGGTCACACACTCGACCCCATCTTCACCTCCAGCAATCATGTCTCCTTCAGCCACACTACGGATCTCCTCTGGACTGACCACAGCTGCGTTCACTTCACCTACAACAAGCCCAAACCCACCAACCACCTCCAACCAACTCTGCAAAGCAACTGGAACAAAATCTCCACCGACCAGATCTCCTCATCGCTCCTTCTAAACACCCCAGCCCACTCCTCGGACCCAAATCTAGCCGAAACCAACTTCACCCTATGGTTATCTAACACCGCCGACACCTTAGCACCACTGAAAAAACGTCAAAGCAAACCTGGCAACAAGAAGGCCTCATGGTTCAACGATGATCTTAAGAAGTCCAAGAAACTCTGCCGCACCCTTGAAAAAGCGTGGAAAAAAGACCCAACCACCAGCACCAGGACGCCTTCAAAAACGCCACCCGCACTCACCACCAACTAATCCGAAAGGCCAAGAAAACAGCATTCAAGGACCGACTTGACAACAACGCCCACAACAGCAAGGAACTTTTCAACATCGTCAAGGAGTTTTCCAATCCCTCGGCCAACTCCAACGACATCACCCCCTCTCAAGCCCTCTGCGACTCCCTAGCCTCATTCTTCCACAACAAGATTGCTGACATCCACAACAGCTTCGACAACCAACCCGGCGCCCAACCCACCCAACCACTTGTTGAACACTCTTCCCCCGCGAACACCCTTAACGACTGGAACCCAATCTCCACTGAGGACACCATCTGCCTGATGAACTCCATCCACTCAGGATCCCCCACAGACCCATGCCCTCACCACATCTTCAACAAAGCAGACTCCGTCATAGCACCGCACCTCCGAGACGTCATCAACTGCTCCTTCAACTCCGCCACCTTTCTGGAAAACTGGAAACACGCTGAACTCACTGCCCTTCTGAAAAAACCCACAGCGGACCCCACCGAACTCAAAAATTACCGCCCCATCTCACTCCTTCCATTCCCGGCCAAAGTAATCGAGAAAGCTGTCAACAACCAGCTCGCCGCTTTCCTCGAAGTCAACAAATCCCTCGACCCCTCACAATCTGGCTTCCGAGCAAAACACAGCACTGAGACCGCCCTCATCGCAGCAACAGACGACATTCGAACTCTACTAGACAATGGAGACACAGTCGCCCTCATCCTCCTCGACCTCTCTGCAGCATTTGACACAGTCTGCCACAGCACCCTTCTACAACGCCTCAAAAACATCGGAATACAAGGAAAAGCACTTGAATGGATCACCTCGTTCCTCACCGGAAGAACCCAGAGAGTCCGCCTTCCACCATTCAAGTCCGAGGCCACCAAAGTCATCTGTGGCGTACCACAAGGATCCTCTCTCAGCCCCACCCTCTTCAACGTATACATGAGCCCCCTCGCGACCATCGCCCGCCAACACAACCTCAACATCATCTCTTACGCGGATGACACTCAACTGATCCTTTCTCTCACCAAGGACCCCAGCACCGCCAAAACTAACCTACACAAAGGAATGAAAGAAGTTGCTGAATGGATGAAACACAGCCGTCTGAAACTGAACTCAGATAAAACAGAAGTCCTCATCCTAGGTACATCCCCCTCCGCATGGGACGACTCTTGGTGGCCGGAAGCCCTTGGAAAAGCACCCATCCTGACAGACCATGCACGGAACCTGGGCGTCATCCTGGATTCCTCACTTTCAATGAACAGACAAGTCAACGCTGTCTCCTCATCCTGCTTCAACATTCTTCGCATGCTTAAAAAAACATTTCGCTGGATCCCCAACGAAACCAGGAAAACAGTCACCCATGCTCTGGTCACGAGCCGACTGGACTACGGAAACACCCTCTACGCAGGCACCACCGCTAAACTCCAAAATAAACTCCAACGAATCCAAAACGCCTCAGCCAGAATCATATTAGACATCCCACGCAACGAACACATCTCTGGTCACTTGAAAGACCTCCACTGGCTACCCGTCAATAAGAGAATCACTTTCCGACTGCTAACCCACGCACACAAATCACTCTACGACATCGGACCTGATTGCCTCAACTCAAGACTGTCCTTCTACACCCCCCCCCGCCAACTACGCTCCTCCAGCCAAGCCCTCGCCACTGTACCTCGCATCAACAAGACCACCATGGGAGGCAGATCCTTCTCTTACCTGGCTGCTAAAACATGGAACTCACTCCCCACTCACCTTCGCCTTACCCAGAACCACCTAGCTTTCAGAAAGCAACTTAAAACATGGATATTTGACAAGTAATCCTCCTCCTCCCCCTCCTTAGCGCTTTGAGACCCTCTGGGTATGTAGTGCGCTATATAAATTCTCTGACTTGACTTGACTTGACATCTCCTTATCTTTCTACTTTTCAATGCAGCACCCACAAACAAGAACAAACCTAAATTAAAGTCGACATATTGTTGCAGAGTGGTGTCAGTCTGATCAACCTCATCTGTACTTATTGTTCTTTTGTATCTATTCTTCACAGTACATTCACTCCTTCCCACTGAAATGTTCCCAAGACTTTCTATACATAAATCTGCTTTAGCTCTGGTCACAGAAATTACAAATTGTCCAGTGTTCTTTATAGTTCTAGTGTTCGTGAAAACATATGATGCAGAATTGTTGTCAGGTTGATATTCCTACCATTCCCATTTAGTTCCTTTAGCTTGCGGGTAACCTTCTTCATCAGGGTACCAAACCTTATTAAGATGATAGTTAATCCTTCCAACTGTTGCTTTCTTTGAAGCAATCAAAAGCGCAAACCAAGCATGACAAGAACCATTGTGTGAAAAGGGAAGAGGAATAAAAGTTGTTCCCCCTTTCTTTTGTTGAGCAGGTATCATCCCACACACTCAACAATCAGTGGTATTTGTGGCATTATGCGTATGATGCAACATCTGAATAAATGTGTTGTTTAAGTAGGATTGTTGATGCTTCTGCTCCTGGTAGTGAAGCGTAAAATAATGATGCTCAACTGGTGCAGAAGTAGTGGCAATCAGAAATTGTCGAGCAGGAGCCACTTTCTCAATAAACCAAGTTATTGCTGCTATAACCACCATAGGAACAACAAATCCTACAGCACAAATGATCTTCTTCCTAGCAACAGTTGATCTTTCAGCAGGCATGATAACTTTGTTATTAAAAAACAATCGTTGGAGCTCTTATCCCTGGGTAGCCGGTGATTTCTTCACCAAGGGTCAAGACGGGTGTCACTTCGCAAGACTGATCCCACTGTGACAACCTGTTTGACTTTTTCGACCAAATAATTGAAAATATCTACACGTCCTTCCACCAACCCCTGAGCGGTACCAAAGTTCTCCCACAACCAGAGCCCCAATCCCACACCACACTCGATCACTTCCCTCCCTTAGATGCGAGCAACTTAGAGCTCATCATGCACCAGGTGAAATCTAGTTCTCCTAACGACCCAGCACCTCCTCGAGACTTACTCTCAGTCGACACCTACATTATACCCACCATATTGGAACTAATAAATAATTCCCTCTTCACTGGCATCGTCCCTCTTCCATGGAAGCAAGCCACGGTCAAAGCCCTCTTAAAAAAAAGAAATCTGGACCAAAACAACATGCCCAATTACCGACCAATGTCCCTGCTGCCTTGGATGAGCAAAATCCTTGAAAAACACTTAAACACTGTGATAACGGACTAACTAGAGACTAATAACATTCTAGACTCCACCCAGACCAGTTTCCGCCCCCTTCATGGGACCGAGACTGCTCTGGTTGCCGTAACAGAAGAGGCCAGGAGGATCTTGGACAAGGGAGGTTCCGCCGCCATTATCCTCCTCGATCTAAGTGCCGCCTTCGACACAGTGAACCATAACATCTTATTGCACAGACTCAACAGCAGGGGAATCTCTGGCCTGGCACTAACCTGGCTTAGATCCTTCCTATCCAACCGCTCTTTCCAGGTCTTTGAGGGTAATAATATATCTTCCAGCAAGCTCCTTGGTTGCGGCGTACCGCCGGGGATCTTCCCTGAGCCCTACGTTATTTAATAGCTAAGATCGTCCACCCTTTTGGCGTAAAAATCATCACCTACGCGGACGATACCCAGCTAGCGGTGGCTTTCAACCCCCCACATAACGCGCCCAACGACCTTAAGAAATGCCTGGAAGCGGTCCACAGGTGGATGACTTCCTCCTGCCTCAAGCTGAACGGGGACGAAACAGAGCTGATGCTCCTGGGCACTCCCATGAATAACACCATCGATTCACTCTGGCCCCCATGCCTAGGAGCTTCCCCCACACCGAAGGGTAAAACCAAAAGCCTAGGAATCGGACTTGACAAGCCCCTCAACTTCAACTGTCAAGTGACTAAGCTTTCCGCCACCTGTTTTGGCCTGTTAAGGCTTTTGCGCAAAATTCTCCCCCTTTTACCCTTCCACGCAAAACAAACTATGGTCCAGGGCCTAATCCTGGCCCGCTTGGATTTTGGAAATGCCCTATATCTAGGCGCACCCCAGACCACCCTAAACAAATTGCAAATCACTCAACACTGTGCAGCAAGAACCCTCCTCCAAATTCCCCGCCGTTTCCCTGTCAAAACCAGACTCAGGGATCTGCACTGGCTCCCAATCAGGGAGAGGATCCAGTTCAAAGCAATGTAGATTGCGCACCGATCCTTCTGGGGGAAGGGTGCCACCATCAGTCAACCTCTGATGACCGCCTACCACCCAACCAGACAGCTCAGATCGAGCTCGGCCTTCCTGGCCGTAATACCTAGGATAAAGAGAGCCAGGTGTGGAGGCCGCTCCTTCTCTTACAACGCGGCCAGGCTCTTGATCTCCCTTCTGAAAACCTTCTGAAAACCTGGCTTTTTAACAAACCTGATTAGCTCATGATTGCTGCGAACCAAGTGTGACGTCTGGTGCGCTAGGACCCCTGAGGGTAGCTACCGCGCTATATAAATGGTCTTTCCATTCCATTCCCCCCCTTGGAACATCGGCACTCTGTTTCACCAACCCAGGGCAGTTGCTCAACCAGTCTTTTTCAGCACTGCAGATTCTTTCCTTGGTCTCAGTTGGTATCGCAATACTTCAGGAATCGTGTGGTCCGGGAAGGCTCCCTCAGATTTGTCAGGTGAGATAGCATGGCCCTTCTCCGTTTCCAAGATCTCTCGATGATCAGTCAGCATAGCAGGTTCCACCAAGGTAGGCGACACTCGCTTACAGTGAGTGTTACGGACCCAATTCTTTCTGTTTGTCACTGGAACCGCTGTCCTCGTCGCTATGAGCACCTGCTCTGGTCCTCGCCACCTCAGCTCCAAGCTGTTCGACCTCTCGAAGACCATGACCATTATACTGTCTCCGGGGCGGAGTTCGTGGGCCTCACCTGCAGATCTATCTGGAAGAGCTTCTCGAACCTGTTGATGAATAGAGATCAAACTGTCGGTTAACTGTGCCAAATAATCATTCATCAGAACACAAGGTACATCAAATACGGGGCGTGGTTTAGGAACTCCCCAAATTTTCATCGGTCTCCCAAATACCACTTCATGTGGTGTAAGCCCAGATCGTGAATGTTGCAAAAACCACAGTTGATGGACAGAATGTAGAACAATGTCTAACATTCACCCCAGTACAAAGATCTGGGCCTAAATCCATTGTTTTTGGCACTCCACAACACCCTGGGTCAGACAATGGCTATATGCAAATCAGCCTTGACCCTGTGCCTCATGGGAACAGTCCAGCCCGAACTACCAAGCCATGTCTTTCCTAGACCGGAATCAAGCATCCAAGGACCTGTTTCTGGCTATCAGCCTTCTTCAGCCTGGATAGCTTGACTCCAGTGATGTGGAGAGCCAGAGACTCACGTCTGAGCATACCCAGCCCACTCGGGGTGAAAATTGCAAAAACCACAGTTGATGGACAGAATGTAGAACAATGTCTTACATTCACCGCAGTACAAAGATCAGGGCCTAAATCCATCATTTTTTTGCACTCCGCACCACCCTAGGTCAGACAATGGCTATATGCAAATCAGCCTTGACCCTGTGCCTCATGGGAACAGTCCAGCCCGAACTACCAAGCCATGTCTTTCCTAGACCGGAATCAAGCATCCAAGGACCGGTTTCTGGCTATCAGCCTTCTTCAGCCTGGATGGCTTGACTCCAGTGATGTGGAGAGCCTGGGACTCACGTCTGAGCATACTCAGCCCACTCTGGTTGAAAATTTCAAAAACCACAGTTGATGGACAGAATGTAGAACAATGTCTTACATTCACCCCAGTACAAAGATCTGGGCCTAAATCCATCGTTTTTTTGCACTCCACACCACCCTAGGTCAGACAATGGCTATATGCAAATCAGATCGTGAATGTGGCACAGATCTTATGGACAACAATGCCAAGGGTAGTGCATCAGGCCATTTCAAAGACGTGGAAGCCAGTATTTTTGCTTGTTTTAATTTCGAAGTAGCGTTATACCTCTCCACTAATCCTGCTGATTGTGGGTGGAAAACTGAATGGAATTTCTGTTTGATCCCTAATCCTTTCAGGACATGCTCAACAACTTGCCCAATAAAATGAGGTCCGTTGTCACTCCACAAAAGTTTGCAAGCACCATATCTAGGAAAAAGCTCTTTTAAAAGGACCTTCGCTGTAGTTAGAGCTGTATTATCCTTTGTAGGGTACGCCTCTATCCATTTACTGAAGGCACATACCACCACTAGAACATACTTTATGTTGTTACAGCGTTCAATTTGGATGTAATCCATTTGCAAAACTTCAAAAGGTGCAGTTGGTGCAGCAAACTCTCCTGTAGGAGTTTGTGTCGCTTTTCCAGGATTATACTGCCAACAGATCAAACAAGATTGTACTATTCTTTTTGCTGTACCGGCAATCTCTGGATGCTCCCAGACTTGTGTGAGCAATTCGTTATTGCAAGAGCTCCAACATGTGCCGGTCAATATGCCATTTGAACCATAGGCTGTAAATAAGCAGCAGGCAATTTCCACTTATTAATTTTTTTGTTGCGCCAACAACCCTCATCGTCTAACATTCCTTGTTTAGACCATTGCTCAAGTTCTTCCACAGTGGCAGATCTCTGTATATCTAATACTTCCTCTCTAGCATCATGCCAACGCTCAGCTTGTGATTTCACTATGTACATGTATGTAGTGCTTCGTTTCATCGCAGTCTCATGAGCTACGCGATCTGCAAAGGTGTTGCTTTGTCCTATCTTATCAATGACTTTCGTATGCGCGCTACACTTTACAATAGCTATTTTCTTTGGATATGTCAGTGCAGTCAAAAGATTATGCACTAATGCTCCATGAATTATCTGCATCCGTGGGATGTAAAAAAACCTCTTTCCTTCCAGAGTAGGCCAAAATCATGATCCACTCCAAAAGCAGAGCGGCTATCCGTGTAAATGTTCACACACAAATCAGTGCTAACTTCACATGCTCGTGTCAATGCTATTAGCTCAGCTGCTTGGGCCGACTTCTGTGGTACACGAGCTGTCTCCACTACTGTCTCAAGTGTCGTAATTGCATATGCAGCTGAGGTCGTACCATCTGGTAACTTCAAACAGGACCCATCAACCCACAGTTCCACATCTACATCTGAAAGGGGCGTATCTTGCAAATCGACGCAACCCTTTGTCTGTTCCTCAGTAAGGAAGATACAAACGTGAGACTCCTGTGACTGAGTCTGAGTCGCTGGATATGGTAACAAAGTAGCTGGGTTCAGTGTCGCACATCTCTTCAATGTAATGTGAGGGGCTAACAGTGCCAACTCGTATCCTGTTAAACGAGCACTAGTCAAATGTTGCGTTCTCGTCTGATTTAAAAGGGCTTCAACCACATGGGGTACTAGCACCAATAGTTTATGTGACAAAACTATCCCTTCCCTCTGACGTATGGACACATGTGTTGCTGCAACTGAACGGAAGCACAGAGGCAATGCACGAGCAACAGGGTCAAGAACGGCTGAAAAATATGCACAGAGGCTCTGCTTGTCACTGTGTGTTTGTACTAAAACAGACAATGCACACCCATCTCTTTTGTGTACATAGAGTGTAAAAGCCTTCGTATAATCTGGAGTGCCTAACACTGGTGCAAAACAAAATGCATGTCTGTTAGAATTGGGGGTCTCTGGTTGGCGCAAGTTTTCACTTGTGACAAGCAGGGACCCTCTCCTCTAAGTCAGGGCGAAGGATGACCCCTTAGAATTACCCTTGCTTACCCTCTAGGTGCGTGGCGTGAGCAGCCAAGGCTATTCTCCAGGCGTTAGTTAGTTAAGCATTTGTAATAACACACACAGTAACAATGTACCAATCCCCCCACAAATGGACACCAGGCTGTAAGTATATAAAATTACGATTCTTTATGTAAAAATATATGTATATACTCAGGTATGACTTAACACAAGACCAATAATGTTTTTGTTGGGCCACAGGTAGTAAATGGCAAGCGTTTCTCAGTTACAGTTCAAAAAGAAAGGTTTTGTCTTAATTCAGCTCCACAACAGTTCTCTCAGTCTCCTGATATCCTAAAGTACTTTTAGGGCCAGTTCGGGGAACTTTAGACCAGTCTTTGGCCTACAGAGCACTTCGTAGCACTTCCACCGCTCCTCTCGGTGAAATGGACCTGGGCCCTACCGCGGCTCACGCATCAGGCGTGAGCAAGCTTGTGCCGCGGATGACTCTTCCCAGCGGCCCGGGCCGTGACGAGGACAGAGCCAGGTGCGAGCCGGTCTTGACGGAGCGGCGCGCACGGTGCGCACGGCGGGAGGACTCTGGTGAGGGGGGCTAGGGGCCCAAGATGGGAGGACGGAACGGGTGCGCGTGGTCCTCACTCACCCACAAGGACTCTCGTTAGAGCGCCGACTTCCTTCTTCGGCACTTGGATGCGCGAAGCCTCGATGACGGGGAAATAACATGTTGCGGGCCCCGAGCCCGTTACAGGAACTTTAGATGAACGTTGTGAGTCCTTACTCGAGTCGGCACGAGACAGCGCGACTCGGATACTTGGGGGCACTTCTGGATCTTGACGCCAGCGGGCGTGTGCAATCAGGCAGGCGCAGCCCGCGACCCTTAGCACGGCGGTGCGGGGGTCTCCTCAGCGGGGGCGGCGGGGCCTGATGAGTCTCTGGGATAGCAAAGCGGGGTCACAGGGCACGGCTCGTGCAGCTGTCGACCCGGCGTGGATCGCGATCGTCAGAGGAATTCCGGCGGGAGGGGTGAGAGCGCTTCAGCGCGCTCCAGTAGCAGGCAAGGGGTAGAGGAGTAGGAAGCCTAGCCCGGGGGCAGAGAGCGACTCCAATCGGAGCGAGGCTCTCACAGGGACAAAGGCAGGCAAGCTCCCTGGCGATGAGGGGCGCAGTCTGGCTCCGGCGGGATGCACACAAGGCTCGAATATCAGGACGAGCAAAAGCACCAAGAAGACACTAGTCCTGGGGTTCAGATCAGGGGGCAAGCTCCAACAAGCCCTTGGAGAATGTTTAAAGCACAAGTCAGCAAAGTCTTCTTAGCAAAGTCTTCTCCTCTCCTTTCTCAGCAAGGCAAGCAGCAGGCCAGTCCTTCCAGCGTCTTCTTCTCCTTCTAGTCGGGCAGAGGTTCTTCGTGGGAAACAGGATTCTGATTTACAAGGAGCAGGGCTCCTACTTTTATACACCATTTCTTTTGTCTTTTCAGGCCAGGGGGGCCTTTGCATAGCTTCATTCAGTCTCTGAGCACTTGTTGGGTGTACTTCTATCTTCTGCTTTCAGTGTGAGGGGCAGGTACATCAGACGCTCCACAGGAGGTGGAGCCAGCATTGTGTGGACAGGAGCAGCCAGGAGTATCTTGATGACAGTGCTTCGCCGTTCCTGGGCCAGGTGCCGGCTGAGTCATCAGTCGCTCCCCAGGGGGCGGAGCCAGCATTGTGGTGGCAGAGCACAGCCTGTTTAAGTGTCCAGGGGCACTCCTACCTCCCACTAAGGTGTAATCCTTGCATTCACCACCTGTCATCCCCCAGCCCTGTCACTCACACAACCCAGACAGTCAGATACACATCCAAGCAGAGGCAGGCTGAAATGGTTAGGCAAGCAAATGCTAACTTTCTAAAAGTAGCATTTGCAAACACAGGATATTAAAATAAACTTTACTAAAAGATGTATTGTATTATTCTGAGTTCAGGCATATTAAACATGACTCTCTACCATGTTCCCTGAGCCTGCTGGGATTATAGAGTGTAATAATTCCAGCAGCCATCTGGCCTAAAGGGAGCAGGTAGCCTTACAATAGTGAAAAACAAATTTGGCTGTAATTCACTATTAGGACATACCACACACATCAGGGCTTGTCCTACCTTACACTTACAATGCACCCTGCCCTAGGGCCTACCATAGGGGTGACTAATATGAAGTTAAGGTAAGGTTTAGAGGCTGGCAAGTGTGTGCACTTGCCCAGCCAGCATGACAGTACCAGACTGCATGCAGGTTCTGCAATGGCAGACCCTAGACACATTTTTAAAAGGCTGCTTCTGTGGGTGGCGCAACCAGCGCTGCAGGCCCACTAGCAGTATTGGCATTTACAAGCCCTGGCACTCCTGGTGCACTTTACTGGGGACTGACAGTAAATCCAATGAACCAATCAGGAACATCAATCACAGTTACACTTTACATAGGGAGCACTTGCACTGCGGCACGGATTGGCCGTGGCGCAGTGCCCTGAGCGGCGGACACCAGAAAAAACAGCAAAAACATCTGAGGCACATCAGCAAAAAGTGGAAGGGAAACTCACGCCAAGGTGCCAGGTCTAACACGTGTCCCCTCCAGCTGAAATGTGGGGAGAACTACCCTTCCCCAGGGAGTTCCTCGTCACTAAGGCGGAAAAACCTGGACAGACCGTCAGCATTGGCGTGATCTGTGCCAGGCGATGTTCCACCGTAAAGTCCATACCCTGTAGGGAGATGGACCACCTCAACAGTTTTGGGTTCTCACCCCTCATTTGCATTACCCATCTGAGGGGCCTGTGTCTGTCTGAACCCGGAAGTGAGACCCAAACAAGTAGGGTCTTAGCTTCTTCAGTGCCCAGACCACAGCAAATGCTTCTCGCTCTATTGCACTCCACCTACGTTCCCGGGGAAGTAACCTCCTACTGATGAAGGCTACAGGGTGGTCCCAGCCCTGCTCAGTCATCTGTGAGAGAACAGCCCCTACACCATGCTCTGAAGCGTCTGTTTGCACTAGAAATTCCTTGGAAAAATCAGGGGCCAAGAGCACGGGCGCCGTGCACATGGCAGTTTTCAGGGTGTCAAAAGCCTTCTGACAGGTGTCAGTCCAAATCACATTCCTGGGCTGCTTCTTAGAAGTCAGCTCTGTCAAGGGGGTCACAATAGTGCCATAGTCCTTGACAAACCTTCTGTAGTACCCAGTGAGCCCCAGGAAGGCTCTCACTGCAGTCTGGGTCTTGGGGGGTTCCCAAGCCAGGATGGTCTCAATTTTGGGTTGCAAGGGTCCCACCTTGCCACTCCCCACTTGGTGTCCCAAGTACACCACTGAACCCTGCCCAATCTGGCACTTACTTGCCTTGATTGTGAGGCCTGCTCTGCGCAGCACCGTCAACACTTCCCAGAGGTGCCGCAGGTGTTCTGGCCAGGTGCCACTGAACACTTCGATGTCATCCAGGTAGGCGGCACTGAACTCATCCAGCCCAACCAATATCTGGTTGACCAACCTCTGAAAGGTGGCAGGGGCATTCTTCATCTCAAATGGCATAACCCGGAACTGGAAATGCCCATCTGGTGTGGAGAATGCTGACCTCTCTTTTGCCCCATCAGTCAAGGCGATCTGCCAGTACCCAGACGTTAAGTCAAACGTGCTGAGGAACCGGGCAGCCCCTAGCCGATCAATGAGCTCATCAGCTCTGGGGATAGGGTGTGCGTCAGTCTTCGTGACCGAATTGAGCCCTCTGTAGTCCACACCGAACCGGCAGGTGTGGCTCCCGGTGCAGCAGCCTTTGGGACCAAGACCACGGGGCTGGACCAAGGACTGCTGGAGGACTCAACCACCCTCAGAGCAAGCATCTTGGAGACCTCCTCCTTGATGCAGGCTCTGACCCTGTCAGTTACTCTGTAGGCCTTATGCCTCACAGACAAGCTGTCTCCTGTGTCCACATCATGGACGCACCAATCTGTGACACCAGGAACCAGGGAGAACAGATCTGGAAACTGCCCCAGCAATTGGCGGCAGTCTTCCTGTTGTTCAGGCGTCAGGGTGGGTGAGAGGTTAACTCCATCCACTGACCCATCTTTCTCAGAGGCTACCAAGAGGTCAGGAAGAGGCTCCGACTCCTCCTTCATTCCATCATCAGTTGCCAACAACATGCCCACTTCGGACCTCTTCAAGTGGGGTTTAAGGCGGTTAACTTGTAGGACCCTCAAAGGGTTCCTGGGAGACTGCAGGTCCACTAAGTAGGTTACTGGACTCTTGCGCTCCACAACCTCAAATGGACCTGTCCACTTATCCTGAAGTGCACAAGGCTCCATTGGGGCCAAGACCCACACATTTTGTCCAGGCTGAAGCTCTACCAGAGTGGCATTCTGGTACTACCACCGCTTCATCTCTTCCTGGCTGGATTCTAGGTTTGCCTCAGCAAGTTGCCTGAATCGCCTGGTTTGGTTTCTGAAGGCCAGCATGTAACTGTATACATTCTGGGGAGGTTTCCTGGGAGATTGCTCCCAGCCTTCTTTTACCAAACTCAGAGGTCCTCTCACTGGGTGACCATACAGCAGTTCAAAGGGGCTGAATCCTAGGGGCTTCTGTGGCACCTCACGGTATGCAAAGAGAAGGCATGGCAAGAGGACGTCCCACTTACGCCTCATTGGAACTTCCAGGCCCATGATCATGCCTTTTAGGGTTCGGTTGAATCTCTCAACCAACCCATTTTCTTGGGGATGGTAAGGGGTGGTGAACTTGTAGGTTACGCCACACTCTTGCCAAAGGGATTTCATATACTTGGATATGAAATTGGTCCCCCTGTCGCTCACCACCTCTAGAGGGAATCCCACTCGTGAGAAAATTCCCATCAGTGCCCATCCCACCACGGGGGCCGTCACTGTCCTCAGAGGGATGGCTTCAGGGTACCGGGTGGCGTGGTCCACAAAGACCAGGATGAACCTGTTGCCCATGGCTGTCTTAGTGTCCAGAGGCCCAACAATGTCAATACCCACTCGCTGGAATGGCGTACCGACCACGGGGAAGGGTTGCAGAGGGGCCTTGTGCTTCCCTCCACTCTTACCACTTGCCTCGCAAGTCTGGCAGGTCCTACAGTAAGCATCAGAGTTCTTGTGCATTTGGGGCCAGTAAAAGTGGGTGACAAGCCTGTCATAGGTCTTGTCCATCCCCAAATGTCCTGCTAAAGGCACATCATGAGCCAGCCCCAGTAGGAAGGCACTGAACTTCTGGGGTACCACCAGCACACGGGCTGACCCAGGTGCAGCAGCCTTAGGCTCTGAATACAGGAGGTCATTCTCCCAGTACACATAATGTGTCTTGGCCTGATCACCATTGGCCTAGTCTGCAGCCTGCTGCCGCATACCCACGAGAGAAGGGCATTCTTTCTGCTCCCTGCAGAATTCCTCCCTGGAGGGGCCTCCTTCTTGCTGCCAATGGGTCAGCTCAGGCAGGTCCCCCAGTTCAGCAATCTGTTCCCCTGTAGGCTCCAGGGCATCCCCCTCAAGGGCTGCTCCCTCCTGGACCGTGGGAACTTCAGGGGCCGGCTTCAGGGGCCGGTTTCCCGCGCCCCCTGCGCCTTCTCTCTAAGATCCTTCAGGCCCCAGGTACTCTTGATCACCCCTACTGGCTGCCAGTGACCGGGTGGTCACGCACGCCCAGTCAGGCAGACCCATCATCCGTAGGTGAGTCGTCTTCTCCACCTTTTCCCAAGGAGAGTCTTCCAAGTCATTCCCTAGCAAACAGTCCACAGGCATGGTTTTCCTAACACAGACCTGCTGAGAACCAGAGACCCCCCCCACTCGAAGGAAACCTGAGCCATCGGACACTGACTCTCTGAATTATCAGCATTGATAACCCTACAGTAGGCATGGGGTACAACCTGCTCTTGAGACACCAGGTGCAGCCTCACTGCAGTCACGCTGGCTCCTGTATCTCTAAGAGCTTCAGCTTTCTTACCATTGATGGTCACCACCTGCCCATATTTTTTAGTGTTAGAGGGCAGGTAGTTCACAGGAACCATCTCACTATCTCCTACAGAGACTAGGGTCATCTGGACAGGATCTCCACCCCCAGGGATTACTACTTCTTCCCCCAAATTAACACTAGCTACTTGCCGGGGTGGAGCACCAGTGGGTGCTGGTTTACCAAACAGGCGACACTTGGGGTCACTGGCTATGTGCCCCGGGTCACCACATTTGTAGCAATTGAAGGGCCCCTTGGGAACAGGCCTACCTGTCCGGGCCCCCGTCTGCTTTGGGGGTGGGGGTGGGGGAGGCTGAGAACCTTTCTGCTGGATCCCTTGGCGATTACTTTGGGGGCCTCGCTGGAACCCTCTTTGTTTACCCCTGTCCCCCCCACTCTTCTGCTGGGGACCCTGCCCACCCTTGGTGGAGTCTCCCACTGGACCCTTGTGGACCCTGGTGCTGAGCCAGCGGTCCGCCTCCTCAGCAAGCTTCCTCGGGCTGGACAGCTTGCTATCAATCAGGTGCTGGCGTAGCTCAGGAAAACAGTGATCAGACAAGTGCTCCCAGGCAATTAAATCAAGAAGCCCCTGAATATCATTTACTTTGCTACCAGTCACCCAACCATCCAGTGCTCTGCAAAAACCAGTCAAATACTCCACATATGTACTCCCAGGACGCTTTACACTCTTCCTGAACTTCTTTCTATACATTTCAGGGGTAAGCCCATACCTGGTCATTAAGGCCTCTTTCATGCGGGGATAGGACTGCTGTTCTTCAGTGGGCAAATCTAGCAGGGTGTCCCGCCCTTCGCTAAGGAACCTCCCCCACAACCCCGCTCCCCAATCCTTGTCAGGGACCCGGTGGGAGGACATGGCTACCTCCTATGCCCTAAACCACTGTCCTATGTCATCCCACTTAAAGAACTCCTTAACTACATCTTTGGGTATGTACACCCTGGACTCTACCTGCACCTGCGTTGTGCTGCCACCAGAAGGAGTGGTTCCCAAACCTCTCAGCTCCAACTCCTTCAATCTCAGGTCATGTTCCATTTGGCGTTGCTGCGCCTCCATGGCCAATCTTTGCTTGTCCATCTCCATTTGCCCAGCTAACTTTGCCATCTCCATTGCATGTGCCCTGTCTGCTGCCCTGTCTGCCAGCTCCTCTGGGGACAGGCCTCTGCTGGGCTCCACAATGCCATCTGGTGGTATGATATCCACCACATTCTGTGGCTCTCTTGACTCCTCCCAGGCTCTCAGTGCCTTGATGAATTGGCCTTTCTTTTTGCACCCAGTGTGGGCAACTCTGAACTTAACACAGTAACCTTTCAGCTGCTCCACTGTGTATCCCTCCAGTCCTCTGTGCTCCCAATCCACATCTTCAATTCCAGAAATCAAAGAGGGTGCTCTTCCAGCAGGGAGTGAGCCAGGCATGCTTCAGCAATGGCAGATGTCTCAATAAAATTAAAAAAATGGAAACCTGTGGCTGCGTTATCGGTCTGCTCTCACTATGTGCTGATCAGCAATTTACTGTATGTCAACTACAAATGCAAATCCGCAAATCCTCACCGCTGCGTCCAATGTTAGAATTGGGGGTCTCTGGTTGGCGCAAGTTTTCACTTGTGACAAGCAGGGACCCTCTCCTCTAAGTCAGGGCGAAGGATGACCCCTTAGAATTACCCTTGCTCACCCTCTAGGTGCGTGGCGTGAGCAGCCAAGGCTATTCTTCAGGCGTTAGTTAGTTAAGCGTTTGTAATAACATACACAGTAACAATGTACCAATCCCCCCACAAATGGACACCAGGCTGTAAGTATATAAAAATACGATTCTTTATGTAAAAATATGTGTATATACTCAGGTATGACTTAACACAAGACCAATAACGTTTTTGTTGGGCCACAGGTAGTAAATGGCAAGCGTTTCTCAGTTACAGTTCAAAAATAAAGGTTTTGTCTTAATTCTGCTCCACAACAGTTCTCTCAGTCTCCTGATATTCCTAAAGTACTTTTAGGGCCAGTTCGGGGAACTTTAGACAAGTCTTTGGCCTACAGAGCACTTCGTAGCGCTTCCACCGCTCCTCTCGGTGAAATGGACCTGGGCCCTACCGCGGCTTACGCATCAGGCGTGAGCAAGCTTGTGCCGCGGAAGACTCTTCCCAGCGGCCCGGGCCGTGACGAGGACAGAGCCGGGTGCAAGCTGGGCTTGACGGAGCGGCGCGCACGGCGGGAGGACTCTGGTGAGCGGGGCGCCTGTCAGGGGGGCTAGGGGCCCAAGATGGGAGGACGGAAGGGGTGCGCGTGGTCCTCACTCACCCACAAAGACTCTCGTGAGAGCGCCGACTTCCTCCTTCGGCACTTGGATGCGCGAAGCCTCGATGACAGGGAAATAACATGTTGCGGGCCCGAGCCCGGTACAGGAACTTTAGATGAACGTTGTGAGTCCTTACTCGAGTCGGCACGAGACAGCGCGACTCGGATGCTTGGGGGCACTTCTGGAACTTGACGCCAGCGGGCGTGTGCAATCAGGCAGGCGCGGCCCGCGACCCTTAGCACGGCGGTGCGGGGGTCTCCTCAGCGGGGGCCGCGCGGCCTGATGCGTCTCTGGGATAGCGACGCGGGGTCACAGGGCACGGCCCGTGCAGCTGTCGACCCGGCGTGGATCGCGATCGTCAGAGGAATTCCAGCGGGAGGGGTGAGAGCGCTTCAGCGTGCTCCAGTAGCAGGCAAGGGGCAGAGGAGCAGGAAGCCTAGCCCGGGGGCAGAGAGCGACTCCGATCGGAGCGAGGCTCTCACAGGGACAAAGGCAGGCAAGCTCCTGAGTGCCACAGCCCTAGGAGGGGGCGATGAGGGGCGCAGTCTGGATCCGGCGGGATGCACACACGGCTCGAATGTCAGGACGAGCAAAAGCACCAAGAAGCCACTAGTCCTGGGGTTCAGATCAGGGGGCAAGCTCCAACAAGCCCTTGGAGAATGTTTCAAGCACAAGTCAGCAAAGTCTTCTTAGCAAAGTCTTCTCCTCTCCTTTCTCAGCAAGGCAAGCAGCAGGCCAGTCCTTCCAGCATCTTCTTCTCCTTCTAGTAGGGCGGAGGTTCTTTGTGGGAAACAGGATTCTGATTTACAAGGAGCAGGGCTCCTACTTTTATACACCATTTCTTTTGTCTTTTCAGGCCAGGGGGGCCTTTGCATAGCTTCATTCAGTCTCTGAGCACTTGTTGGGTGTACTTCTGGCTTCTGCTTTCAGTGTGAGGGGCAGGCACATCAGACGCTCCACAGGAGGTGGCGCCAGCATTGTGTGGACAGGAGCAGCCAGGAGTATCTTGATGACAGTGCTTCGCCCTTCCTGGGCCAGGTGCCGGCTGAGTCATCAGTCGCTCCCAGGGGGCGGAGCCAGCATTGTGGTGGCAGAGCACAGCCTGTTTAAGTGTCCAGGGGCACTCCTACCTCCCACTAAGGTGTAATCCTTGCATTCACCACCTGTCATCCCCCAGCCCTGTCACTCACACAACCCAGACAGTCAGATACACATCCAAGCAGAGGCAGGCTGAAATGGTTAGGCAAGCAAATGCTAACTTTCTAAAAGTAGCATTTGCAAACACAGGATATTAAAATAAACTTTACTAAAAGATGTATTGTATTATTCTGAGTTCAGGCATACTAAACATGACTCTCTACCATGTTCCATGAGCCTGCTGGGATTATAGAGTGTAATAATTCCAGCAGCCCATCTGGCCTAAAGGGAGCAGGTAGCCTTACAATAGTGAAAAACAAATGTGGCTGTAATTCACTATTAGGACATACCACACACATCAGGGCTTGTCCTACCGTACACTTACAATGCACCCTGCCCTAGGGCCTACCATAGGGGTGACTAATATGAAGTTAAGGTAAGGTTTAGAGGCTGGCAAGTGTGTGCACTTGCCCAGCCAGCATGACAGTACCAGACTGCATGCAGGTTCTGCAATGGCAGACCCTAGACACATTTTTAAAAGGCTGCTTCTGTGGGTGGCGCAACCAGCGCTGCAGGCCCACTAGCAGTATTGGCATTTACAAGCCCTGGCACTCCTGGTGCACTTTACTGGGGACTGACAGTAAATCCAATGAACCAATCAGGAACATCAATCACAGTTACACTTTACATAGGGAGCACTTGCACTGCGGCACGGATTGGCCGTGGCGCAGTGCCCTGAGCGGCGGACACCAGAAAAAACAGCAAAAACATCTGAGGCACATCAGCAAAAAGTGGAAGGGAAACTCACGCCAAGGTGCCAGGTCTAACACGTGTCCCTCCAGCTGAAATGTGGGGAGAACTACCCTTCCCCAGGGAGTTCCTCATCACTAAGGCGGAAAAACCTGGACAGACCGTCAGCATTGGCGTGATCTGTGCCAGGCGATGTTCCACCATAAAGTCCATACCCTGTAGGGAGATGGACCACCTCAACAGTTTTGGGTTCTCACCCCTCATTTGCATTAACCATCTGAGGGGCCTGTGGTCTGTCTGAACCCGGAAGTGAGACCCAAACAAGTAGGGTCTTAGCTTCTTCAGTGCCCAGACCACAGCAAATGCTTCTCGCTCTCTTGCACTCCACCTACGTTCCCGGGGAAGTAACCTCCTACTGATGAAGGCTACAGGGTGAGCCAGCCCTGCTCAGTCATCTGTGAGAGAACAGCCCCTACACCATGCTCTGAAGCGTCTGTTTGCACTAGAAATTCCTTGGAAAAATCAGGGGCCAAGAGCACGGGCGCCGTGCACATGGCAGTTTTCAGGGTGTCAAAAGCCTTCTGACAGGTGTCAGTCCAAATCACATTCCTGGGCTGCTTCTTAGAAGTCAGCTCTGTCAAGGGGGTCACAATAGTGCCATAGTCCTTGACAAACCTCCTGTAGTACCCAGTGAGCCCCAGGAAGGCTCTCACTGCAGTCTGGGTCTTGGGGGGTTCCCAAGCCAGGATGGTCTCAATTTTGGGTTGCAAGGGTCCCACCTTGCCACTCCCCACTTGGTGTCCCAAGTACACCACTGAACCCTGCCCAATCTGGCACTTACTTGCCTTGATTGTGAGGCCTGCTCTGCGCAGCGCCGTCAACACTTCCCAGAGGTGCCGCAGGTGTTCTGGCCAGGTGCCACTGAACACTGCGATGTCATCCAGGTAGGCGGCACTGAACTCATCCAGCCCAACCAATATCTGGTTGACCAACCTCTGAAAGGTGGCAGGGGCATTCTTCATCTCAAATGGCATAACCCGGAACTGGAAATGCCCATCTGGTGTGGAGAATGCTGACCTCTCTTTTGCCCCATCAGTCAAGGTGATCTGCCAGTACCCAGACGTTAAGTCAAACGTGCTGAGGAACCGGGCAGCCCCTAGCCGATCAATGAGCTCATCAGCTCTGGGGATAGGGTGCGCGTCAGTCTTCGTGACCGAATTGAGCCCTCTGTAGTCCACACCGAACCGGAGTTCAGGTGTGGCTCCCGGTGCAGCAGCCTTTGGGACCAAGACCACTGGGCTGGACCAAGGACTGCTGGAGGACTCAACCACCCTCAGAGCAAGCATCTTGGAGACCTCCTCCTTGATGCAGGCTCTGACCCTGTCAGTTACTCTGTAGGCCTTATGCCTCACAGACAAGCTGTCTCCTGTGTCCACATCATGGACGCACCAATCTGTGACACCAGGAACCAGGGAGAACAGATCTGGAAACTGCCCCAGCAATTGGCGGCAGTCTTCCTGTTGTTCAGGCGTCAGGGTGGGTGAGAGGTTAACTCCATCCACTGACCCATCTTTCTCAGAGGCTACCAAGAGGTCAGGAAGAGGCTCCGACTCCTCCTTCATTCCATCATCAGTTGCCAACAACATGCCCACTTCCAGCATTGTGTGGACAGGAGCAGCCAGGAGTATCTTGATGACAGTGCTTCGCCCTTCCTGGGCCAGGTGCCGGCTGAGTCATCAGTCGCTCCCAGGGGGCGGAGCCGGCATTGTGGTGGCAGAGCACAGCCTGATTAAGTGTCCAGGGGCACTCCTACCTCCCACTAAGGTGTAATCCTTGCATTCACCACCTGTCATCCCCCAGCCCTGTCACTCACACAACTCAGACAGTCAGATACACATCCAAGCAGAGGTGGGCTAAAATGGTTAGGCAAGCAAATGCTAACTTTCTAAAAGTAGCATTTGCAAACACAGGATATTAAAATAAACTTTACAAAAATATGTATTTTATTATTCTGAGTTCAGGCATACTAAACATGACTCTCTACCATGTTCCCTGAGCCTGCTGGGATTATAGAGTGTAATAATTACAGCAGCCCATCTGGCCTAAAGGGAGCAGGTAGCCTTACAATAGTGAAAAACGAATTTGGCTGTAATTCACTATTAGGACATGCCACACACATCAGGGCTTGTCCTACCTTACACTTACAATGCACCCTGCCCTAGGGCCTTCCATAGGGGTGACTAATATGAAGTTAAGGGAAGGTTTAGAGGCTGGCAAGTGTGTGCACTTGCCCAGCCAGCATGACAGTACCAGACTGCACGCAGGTTCTGCAATGGCAGACCCTAGACACATTTTTAAAAGGCTGCTTCTGTGGGTGGCGCAACCAGCGCTGCAGGCCCACTAGCAGTATTGGCATTCACAAGCCCTGGCACTCCTGGTGCACTTTACTGGGGACTGACAGTAAATCCAATGAACCAATCAGGAACATCAATCACAGTTACACTTTACACAGGGAGCACTTGCACTGCGGCGCGGATTGGCCGTGGCGCAGTGCCCTGAGCGGCGGACACCAGCAAAAACAGCAAAAACATCTGAGGCACATCAGCAAAAAGTGGAAGGGAAACTCACGCCAAGGTGCCAGGTCTAACAATGTCGTAACTGACGAAAACCATCCTGACATTCATCTGTCCATGACAGGGGTTTTGGAGTGTCAAAAGCGCTAGCAATGGTTCAACAATGTGTGAAAAACCTAATATCCATTGCCTGCAGAACAAGGTCAACCCAATCAATGAATGCACGGACATCTTTCTGAGTAGAAGGTACTGGTGTGTTTAAAATTGCTTGTATGCGATCTGGTGTAAGTGCACAACCCTCCTTAGACAGAAGATGACCAAAATAGGTAACCTTCGGTCTACAACATTGCAATTTCATTGCATTGCAAGGAAAGAAAGTAGAGAAAAAGTAAATTTTTCACACTGCTCAGGCGTATCAGCTGCCAACAAAATGTCATCGACATATTGTATGAGAGCCACTCCTTCAGACAAAGTAAAGGAGTCAAGTTGTCATTGTAAGGATTGACTATAAATGCTCGGACTCTCAGCATACCCTTGAGGAATTCTACAAAATCTGTACGATCGATTATTCGAAGTGAAACCGAACAAATATCGGCTATCAGCATGAACAGGAATCGAGAAGAAGACATTCTTCAGGTCGATCACAGAAAATGTAGTTGCTGTTGGAGGAACTAAGGTAAGCAGTGTTGTTATGTCAGAAACCACAGAGTATTGCAGTACTATAATTTTCTTAACTTCTCTCAAATCAATGATGAATCCGTAAATCCTAGTTGTTGGAACCGGGGCTGCCGGCCCACTTAGGGTATCATGACTCCAGCTGGAAGGCTAAATCTAGAAGGCAATTGTGACGTGCTTGCATTACACACACTACAACACCCCCAATGCAAACCCACCAAAAATGACACCACACCGTCTGTTAACTAGAAAATGGATTAGCTTTATCTCAATATTTTTGTAAAAAGGATGAGCGAGGTTTCCAATATTCAATAAATTAGGCCTTGAACATTTCCTTTCAAAGATTAGTTACATTAACTGCTCATTACATCGTATTTCTTACAGTAGTTTAAGCACCAGAATTTTAAGTACAATCAAATTGACCTACAGCAGGTAAGTATACTTCACTTAGTCCAATTGTAACTGGTTGTCGTCTATCTGGTCAGGTAAGTACCTTGTCTATTACTATTACAGATATGAGCAACTGTTTGGAACAAACATGTGAAAAAGTGACATTTCATTTCAGCAGATCATCTTCATCATTAATTTGCTTTAGGCTGGTGCAGGCATTCAGACTAGAGTCACCTCAATCCCTGAATCAGAGGGCTGACTCTTTACCACTCTTATACAAGTGAAAATGCGTTGGGGAGGCTTGCTGGAAGAGAGTAGATTGAAGTCTAAGACCCTCTCTCATAAAGATGAGACAGTCACGACGTGCCCGGAGAGGTGGTCTACTTGGGGCTAGTTTGTGGCTCTCCCAATCTTCACAATTTACCCCCCCTCCCCCAATCGCTTGTCTCTCTTCTTTATTACAGGCCCTCCCTCCTTGGTGCCACCCCAGGATACCTGGTGCCCGTGTTACTCCTCTCTGGAGGCAAGCTGAGGAGGCTGCACTACCCCCGTCTTCCCGCTCAGGTCCTCTGTCGCTTTACCTGAAGCGGGGCGGGGCCGCAGCCTAATGGTGCTGAGCAGCTTCTGGAGGCCCCAGAGTGAACGGGTCTCTGAACGCCCGCTCTCAAACAACAGAACAGGTTTTCCTTTTTTTGTGAAAGATTGTGGTCTTTCACAAAAAAGGAAAACCTGCGAACTTAGCTGGGTCCTACCGCCCTATTTTGCTTTTAAACGCGGATGGAAAAATGTATTTGAAGATCCTGGCGAATAGGTTGTCTGGAGTAATCACTAATTTAGTTTCCACTATACAGCATGGGTTTATCCCACACCGAGGAATGGCGGATCATGTTCGCCGGGTGATCACTTTATTTGATTTTGTCAATGTTACCCAGGAGCCATTATGTTTAATTTTATTAGATGCCGAAAAGGCCTTCGACCAGGTCTCATGGTGCTTTGTATGGCACGTAATGAAGCGAAGGGGGTTTGGCCCCGAATTCATAAAATCACTTCAGACACTGTATTTGCAACCTACGGTCCGTATTAGTACCATGGGACTCGTGTCTGATGTAGTACAAATACAGAGGGGCACCAGGCAGGGTTGCCCCTGCTCTCCTCTTTTATTTTCATTGTACATTTAGCCCTTTTTAAGAATGCTGGAAGCTTGTTCTAGGATTCCCCCGGTGGTGATGCAAAATTATCAATTTAAGGTCCTAGCATATGCTGACGACGTGGCAATTGTTACGCCATGTCCTACAGCTGCAATAGTGGAGATCAAATCTATTGCCGCAAAATTTGGTGTAGTCGCTGGCTATAAATTGAATGCTTCTAAAACCCAGTTATTGTGTGCCAACCTGTCTAAGTACTCCGATCCACGGATTTGGGAAGAAGTCACTTATCTGGGGATTAAGTTAAGGGTCTCTCCAACGGCCCTGGTCAAATCCAACTGGGAGGATTTAACATCAGGGGTGCGGAAACAGTTGGATCAGGCGGAATGTCTTTATCTCTCGTTAGTAGGGCGATGTAGTCCACTAAAAATGATGATTTTGCCACAAATACTATATTTTTTCAGGCGTGTCCCTTTAGAAATTGCTACAACCAGCATAACACAACTCCAGGCTCTTTGTATGCGTTTTATGTGGGCTGGTGGTAAGGCCCGCAGTGCCGGGCGTTACATGATCTTACCAAGAAACTTAGGAGGCTGGTCAGTACCAGATCTTACTTTTTATTATTATGCCTGCATGTTTCAAGGCATGATTGTCTTGCTAACAGGTGTAGGTCCTTCGAATGTGGCAGAGTGCCCGTCAATTTATCAGATGCTATTGGTTGTGAAGGCTAAAAACTGTCTGCTACTGTATCAGGAATGGAGTTATTATAAACGCACACGTTTTAAGGTTCTGCTGGCCGCATATAAGATTTAGAGAACACTAAGGAGAATGTTTGGAATAGTAAAAATTTCTTGGTACACACCATTGACATCTCCTATATTCCTGCCAATTGATTTATGGGATAGGGTGGTCTATGAATGGTGGCAAAAAAGGATTAAGGCTGGTGGGGGATTTTTTTAGCGACGGATGTCTAAAATCTTTTGAGCAACTCCGTGAGCAATATCAGCTTCCCAGGGAGAATTTTGCGAAGTATCTGCAAATTAGGAATTTTTTATCTCAGAAAGCAAGCAACCTACAAGCTAACCCTCTGATAGAAGACAATATCAAAGCTGCAAAAATAGGAGTGTTATATGGCCATTTGTTGAATACCAAGGTGAATGATTTAGAGCAACAAAATGTTAAATGGGGGAATAAACTTGGGAGGCTCGATATACGGATAGAAATTTCTCTGGAGATGGCGACAAACTTATTCCTCTTGGCAAAATTATCTGCACAGCATTATAAATCTATTTTTAATTTATATTATACACCCAATAAGATTTCTAAATGGCAGGGTGATATTATTGGGAAATGTTTTCGGTGTGGATACATATCTGCAGACGACCTTCATATTTTTTTTGGGTGCCCGCGGTTAATATCTTTACTTTCACAGATAGATAATTATTTAACAGCCATTTTGGGTTCTCCAGTTAAATTAAGCGCTACGCAGATACTGTTAGGTGCAGAAATGGGTCCGGCAGTACCAGATTTACTACAATATGTAAAGCTAATATTTTTAGTCACTACTGTATACCGGCTTCTAATAGCATCTTGGTGGCTACAGCAGGAACCCCCTTCCTTTGAATTATGGAGGGCACGTTTTTTTGCAGTGCATAATATTGAGCATAGTCTGTACCCCCTTAAGGGGCATAGAAAATAGAAGCTTAGTCAACAAATTTGGGGCAAGATTACTAATCATTTAGAGTCTACTGTCTGATGGTTTGTTTCCACTAATTGCTTTTCCTAGCAGCTTCATATGCACCCATTTCATTGTATGGTCAATGGCACCTCTGTGTATGCACTGTTATTAATTTATAATCTTAAATCTTTTGTATATCATTTATTTTGCTCCAGGATTATTTATGGTATGATTTTCAATAGTATACATGTATTGTGTAAATTATGACTCTCTAACGACTAATTCATGCATTTCGTAAAAATCCGTTCTGCTGGTGTTTCGCATCGGCTTCCTCCGCGATGAAGGCTCTGACTTCCTTGAGCGAGGCGACGCTCTAGGCGGGAGGTGGCTTGCCTAGCGACCACGTTCAGCGTCATCTCACAGAGACTTGCGCCGCTTCCTCTCTCACACGCCTGCCACTGAAACCTCTCAGGTCTCGGCAGACCCAGAGCTGGCAGCACAATCACGCTGGGCAGCCACAGTTCCACAGTGCATTCCGAGCGCGGAGAGAATGTTGAGAGGCGGAGGGGGGGACCAAACCGCTGACAGTCTAAGGCAAATCCACAGCGCGGGCACAACTAGCACCCCCTGCTTTGGCCAGACACAAACAAGGTCAACAGTTCAGGCCCCACTTCTCTTCAAGGGTCAGGGCGAAGGCCCCTTGCTTTACGTTTTCCTGAAATTCACAGCGACACCTACAAAGGTTTCTGAAATTGGGGGCAGAGTCCCACTCACCAGCAGTTAGCTTGAATTAGTGTTCTTAAGGAATGGCCACCTGAGTTATAATGCTTGCAGATCTTCTCTCATAGGCAGGGTCAGGTCAAAAAGCGGGAGGGAAGTACCTATAACCAACACACAGCCCCTAGGAGCAGTTATGAAAGCCTAAGGCACTATCCCCCTGTCACAGTTGTCCATACTCCAGCCACCCCAGCAGTGACAAAATGGCCACCCATTGTCCTCCCTTATATAGCCTAGGCCTGGGTCACTAGAGTGGACTGGAAGGTTCTGGAACTCTCTAATGCTATCCTATGGGCCAGAACTCTGAACTAATTCCTGACAGGCGTCCATCTTATGAACCCTCTCTATCCACCATTTTAGGAGGGCGCACCTGTACCTCAGCACTGGTTAGCAGTGGTGGGGCACCCGGAGACCTAAGGCCACACAAAAAAAGTTGGTGGAAAAATAATGGGAGGCAGAAAGGGACCCAAAAAAATAAGGGGAGACTACTCAAAAAGCTGACAGGTCTAACAGTAGTGTCAGTGTCTTTTTTCATAATGGGAAGAATAGGGCTGTTGCAAACATTATAAGGAACTTCTTCCACAACTCCCACCTTAATCAAATCCTGGACAATGCGTATAATTGCTTCTTCGCCTTCTTGGGAAATTTTATTTTGAGGCAATCGTGGCAATACAGCTCCCTCCTTGACACTAATATGTACTGGCGGAATAACCATTTGACCTACATTGGTATCTGAAGGAGCCCACAAAGTATTAGGGAGTGAAGCCTATGCAACGTCCTCTTTTACAATACAGGATCTCTCCATCACGGGGTAGTTGTCATTTAAAATAACCCGTACTCCTTCGGGAGAACATCGTATCATAGCCCTGAAATATTTGAGCATATCAAGACCCAAAATATTATATGGTGTGTTTGGAGAAAGCAAAAATGGACATGGAGCAGTAAATTTGTCAACGTGAAATGCAAGTGGTTGTGACAGTGGGCTAAGGGAAGGTGTTCCATCGAAACCTATCGATGTAATAGTTAATCCAGACAGGGGAGCCCTTGGAACCAAATGTTTAGATAAGGCGCTACGAGTAGCTCCTGTATCAACCAGAAACTGATCAGTAGAACCCAAAACATGCGCTGTAACATAGGGACCCTTCTGATCTACTGGAACTTCAAGTGATTCCTTACCCCATCCTAGGCAGTCCTTTGCATGAACTGAGTCTTTGAAATCGGATGGCACATAATCGGACATTTGATATTGATTTTGTCTGTCAAAAGTGTTAAACCTATCCTGTCCGCACATATTAGAATCAAACCTAGCACGATCATCCGTGCTCCCTCTAGGTCCAGAATATCCTGAACGATTTTGCGTTCGTCCCCGACCACGTGGATACTGCTGAGCACGCAATGCTGGACAATCAGAAGCCCAATGTCCAAAGTTCCTGCAGTACGCACACTGGTCAACAGACAAATTCGAGCGAGTATAAGATGGAAAAGACGAAACATAAAATCCACGTCCCCCTCTATCATTACCTCTAAAAGGCGGACCATAAGCCTGAGCCAACATAACCTTCGTTTTTAATTTTTTAGTCTTTTTATCCTCACTGCCTTTTGCTTCCAATTCCTGTTGTTCGTAATACTGAGCCAGAGTTAGAAGAGAAACAGGAGAAGAGGTAGTCCATGAACTCTCACTTGTCTTTAGGCGACTAGCTATTCCTGGCAACAGGTTTGCAACATATTTATTGACAAACAGATGCCTGCCTGTGTCATCTGTCAATGACTGGCCACTAAAAATCGTGAAATGCCTCTTCAAAGCGTGTGAAGAAGTCAGAAACCGATTCATCTGCTTTTTGCTTGCAAGACGCTAATACAGTCCAATCTATCTTTTCAGGGAGAATAATCGTCTTTAACTTTACTATTATGGCTGAGGGAAGACCTAAAATTAACTAACACGGTTTCTGTGCGGGTTCTCTTTCTTCATCCATTCGTTCTAAATCTTTCCATTCCGCACCAAAGGTTGTACGATCATTAACTTTACGAACAGTTCTCCACATATCAGGGGGTAATATCAATCCGAAAAACAGGTCAATATCAGGCAGAGTCATAGTACAAGAGCTAATAGCACCCTCAACTTCCTCATAAAAAGCTGCTGGATTCTTTAGTGGATCAGGTAATGCAGTTTTAAGGGCCATGACATCTGCTCTATTCCAAGGAGTGTAAACCCAATTATAAACAAAATAACCCTTTGCATCAGTAGATGTGCAGGAACATTGTATGTTCCTGCACCTCTAGCAGGAACATACAAAGGTGCGGCTTCCCGCATAGGTCTCACATGAACTGCAACATTCTTCTCTGTCTCAGAAATAGAAGCTCGTGCCATGTTAATCCGGGATGTTTGTGCAGCTGCTTCTGCTGCTTTTTTCTCCTCTTTCAAACGGACTGCATCAGCATGCAATTTAACCAAACGTCTGATTGAGTCAGCCACCTGGGAGAAGAAAAAAAGACCTTCACGCATTTGCTTACAGTCATCTGCTACATCAGTGGGCTCCAATTCCTCAGAATATTTCCTAAACCACTCAATGACCTCTGCGGAAAATACCTCGGTAAAATATATTTGCTCCCTTTCAAGCCAGTCTTTCATGCCATCTAAAAGTTCAGAAGCAGGTGCAACACTACGAACAGCTTTACGAGCAGCAGATCTAATCTAAGATGCACGCTCAGCGGTCAACATAGAACAAGTTTTTCGTGCTTTCTCCTGCTCTGTAGAAGAGTCGTCATCTGAGTCATAAGGAGCAGAAGGAAGAGTATACGGAGGCGGAGAACGATTTAACAAAAGAGAATCATCCTGGGGTTTATTAAGGATAGAATAGAGAGGTCTACGAACAGCGTATTGGCCATTTACCTGTAAATGACGCTCTCTATCTCCTTTCTCTTTAATTTCTAATGCTTTCGCATGAATACTCTTACGCTGTTCGTTTTCAATCAAGGCTTGCTCACGCTTCATTCGTTCAAGCACTTCTTTCTCCCACATTCGTACAGTGTCAAACATGTCTTGCCTTGCCTTTCGCTTAAACATTCGTTGTTCCACATACTGAATCTTTCGCAAATCAAATGACCCATACATAGGCCAACGTAATTCCGGATCCTTACGAGTATATTTAATCCATAACGTGCTGTACATTATAGAAGAAATACCATACTTAATATACATGTCCCTATTAGGCGTCCCTTCTGGGGGAGCTGGTTGTGCTTCATCGAGTCTCAAATTGGTATCACTACAAAAGCAACATATCCTACGAAGTATGCTAGAAACAGGCATGCCAAAAATAGTGCAGGATATACAGTATTATATCCAAAGTAGCACTTAAGGTACTTTTGTACAACTTGCCGTTCAAATCAATTCAAAACAGAGAAAATTGTCCACATTACCTGCCTATATAAAGTGCCATTCATATATTAATCACATCAAAATCCAAATTGGTCAATCCAATTCCACAAAGCCACAGCAAGCCTCGCAAAAACGACCTTACCAATCCCAGGTGTCAAACCAATAGTAAGTGTTCCAACAAAACAACGCTTACCAATCACTTGGTGTCCAGATTCCAACTGCCAAGTTCTTAAATCGACCAAACGGTCACTGCACGGCGAATCAACAGAAGAGATCTTAGTCGAGGACCGGCAACACCTGGATGGTCAGATCAGAAAGAGAGGAAGAACGCCGTGGTTCGCCAAGACGCGGGTCTCTTCGGGCAATGATCGTCCGTAGCGAGATGCCAATCCTTCGTTTAGACCACTCCTTCGGGCATCCGAGTCGCCTATGAGCCCCACTGGTTGGGCGCCAATTTGTCATGGTGAGCCTAAGCAAGGCCTACCAGTGCTAGGGGTTCGCCCTTCTCTGTACAAAGTCCTTAGACCAATAGGAAGAAGTTGGCACGGAAACTGGAATATAAAACAGAGTACTTTATTAGCCTCATGAGGTGGAACTACATTCACACAACACCCTTCCGTAGTGTATGAAGTAGGACACTGAACTGAAGGAGCATGGTCCTTTTATACCCACACAGGGGCTCAAAAAGAAGGCGGTACAAGTACAAGAAGAAGGTTTTAGGTACATATAAGGTCATACAGAAAATGTACAATCAACAAGTGGGAGGAGCTAACAGTTGCTAATTCTAGTGAACACATCCTGACAGTTACAGACTATAAGAGCTGCAAAGACAGCTCCAAACTCAACTGAGCATATGCAAAGTAGAGGAGGCTAAATATATCTTGTCACTAGGCAGAATACAAGAGCAGACGACAGAAAGGTAGGACAGAGCACATGGTTAGCATGAGGTAGCACATGGCATAAAAAATGGCTGCCAAATCCAAGATGGCTTCAGCTAAATGCTAACCCCGTTCGCTGCCAAATTACAACAGATGACCCTTTTAGCATTAGCTGAAGACATCTGTACATTTGGGGTAACCCAGGTTAATATCCTGTATATTGATGTTCATCAACTCAGTGACCTCTTTATTTAACAATTGTTGTGTTTTCATTTCTGCAACATTTCATACAAAATGGCTGCCAAATCCAAGATGGCTTCAGCTAAATGCTAACCCCGTTCGCTGCCAAATTTCAACAAACAGGCACATACTCCCAGTCCAGCTCCGGGGGCCTTTGTCCACCTCCCTGGTAATGGCCATGTCTGACGATAGTGACCACGGTCCACAGACCTCAAAGTCACGATACAGCACACGAAGCACACAGCAGCAACTGCCCAAGCGGTCTCAGCCGCAGACACCATCCCCACAGAACATAAAGCCACCCCAGAGCGCAAAGACATAAGCCCGTCAGGCGACACCAAAGCCCAAAAAGCAAAGAAGCAGACCTCAGGCTTACATGCCTCAGGGGCATCCCCAGCGAAGGACTCTCCTGTCCCTAAAGCATCTCGCAAAGAGAAGCATGCAGTTTCTGTGCCCACTGAGAAGGTGGTGAATTGCAAAGGTACACCGAAGAAGGGAAAGGAGGGCATTGTAGGGGTAACTCCTGGTAAACCAGAAATGGAGGGGCAAAGGCGAAGCCAGGCAAAGCGTTCCGCTGGATCAAGCACGTCCCCAGAGAGAGTGCCAGCGTCTGCACGTGATGCAGCTTTGGTGGAGTGTGTGCCTGTTGTGTCCACCCCACCTCCCACTCCTACCAAGACAGTGAGGCCATTTAGACTCCCCAAGAAGTGGAAAGGAACCCCTCCACAATCTCCCAGCCACACTGTGTCTCACGTCAGCATGAGTCCACCTCCATGTGCGACTACACCACCTGGTCCAAGCAGCCCTCCGGCTTGCCAAACCACTGATCGCTCTGCCTCAGCTGGGCCACTCTCTCCCCGGTCAAGTGCTCCAACTGTCCCAACACACAGACAGCTCCCAGACAGCCAAGTCTGAGTGGTAGTCACCCTCACACACCTGTGTCTCACACAGGTGGTCCTGTACTGCTCATTGTTACCCCCTGACTGTGTTGCTGACCATGGGAAGGTACAGTCGCACACATTCCCTGTGCAGCTTCTCATGTACTCACTCTGCACTTTGCCATGCCCACTGGCCTTGTCCTTCACTGTTGTTTTGCAGTTGCCTGTGCAGATTCTCATGTACTCACTCTGCACCCTGGACTGGCCACTGGCCGTGCTGTTTTGCCCTTGCATGTGCAGCTTCTCATGTACTCACTCTGCACTTTGCCCTGGACACTGGCCTTGCCTTTCTCTGCTGTTTTGCCCTTGCCTGTGCAGCTTCTCATGTACTTACTCTGCACTTTACCCTGGAAACTGGCCTTTCCGTTCTCAGCTGTTTTGACCTTGCCTGTGCAGCTTGTCACGTACTCACTCTTCACTTTGCTATGCCCACTGGCCTTGTCCTCCACTGCTGGTTTGCCCTTGCCCGTGCATATCTGTGCAATATGTGAATAAAGACAGTTACTCCTGTTGTCTGTTTTGTCAGTGTCCTTACTGAATAAAGTTCTTTTGGTGTGTGTATATGGTTTACGGTGCCCATGCTCTGTGTGCCACAACATTGCCAATGTCTTGGCTCACTTCCTCTTTTTTTTACAGCGGTGACAGGGACTTCAGTTCTTCCTGACCCTGATACTTGTGGTGTCTATGATGTCAATTTTACATGTAATGCGATTTGTTAAGGTTAGCTATATTCTTCACATGTCCGGTTGGGGGGGCGGGGGGGGGGGGGTACTGCCAGGACAGAGTGTTATTCTATCCACAGGTATGCAGGCAGGCTGGCCAGTGTCATCATGTTTGTGTGTTATTCCTTTATGTTTGCCCAGCAGTGTATGCGTGTGGTCATCTTATGATGGCCAGTCATCCTGGTCCCATGGCCTACCTTAGATGTGTGCTCTTGGGTAGTTAGGAAGTGTGCAATGTTAAGGGGGTGACTTTGTAGGGAGTGTTGATGTGTGTGTGCACCTGCATTGTCAACTACACACATGTGTTACCCAGGAGTTGGGTGCCTGTTGGTTGGACTGTTCCGCTCTGTGGGAATGCTAATATGCTTATGTGAGTTGTATGTTGTGCACTGTGCAGTGTGTTGCTGTGTTCATGCAGATCTCTCTGACTCATACTTGTTGTTTTTGTCACTTGTGAGTATACAGAGTGTGTGACTGACTCGTCAGTGTTGTGTTTTGTTATTACTTATTTATTTTAGGAGTTTTATATAGCGCTGGCTAGACCCGGAAGTATCAGAGCGCTTTACATAAGGTAGAACGTGGACAATACACAGGTTACATACAATAGATACACAACATCAATGTGGAAAAGTAAAAGTGCAGCTGAGCAAGGGAAAGATCACAGTTACACTTAGCAAAGCGGAGATGGCAATAAGGCAGACGGTATTAGGAAGGAGAGTTCAAGACTAAATAGACCGGCACCAACAAGGGGAAGGAGAGGTCAGTCCATCACACCGGGCACAAACAAAGGCAGTCCAATATGAAACAGGAGAGGGAGAGGAACCCATAGGAGAGTTTTGATCGAGGCACAGCAGCGCAGCGGGAAGGATTTATTCGCAGCACCAAAAACAAGCAAACCACTACGAGGGGGTACAATTGCTGCCATGCACCCGCCATCACCGACCAACAGGTAACAGACGAGAAAGCAGAGGGGGAGAAAGAGTGGTAAATAATCATCTATCTGTCTTGATACTGTTTGTGGAGACTGTACAGACCTGCTGCTCCACACTGCCATTGTGGTTATGTTTTCCCATGCATTCCTGTCACATGGTCCCTTTTTGCTTCCAGTATGGCATGTTGTGTGTGGTGTCATGACATCCCCTATCTGTGCTTCAGATGCCTACCTATTGTGGTCTGCACTCCCTCTATACGTGTTTGTGCACTCCTGCCATGTCCACTACTGACGTGCAGTACACTTCACTTAGATGTCAGCTGTCCCCTTGGTTTACATGTGTGTGTGCCTCCTCATCACTTCATTTGTGACACTGTGCTTTGCGATGCAGTTCTTTGGCCAGGAGCAATGTGCCACTCAGGATATTTATCCAATTGTTTATTTGTGATGTTCCTGTGCTGTTTGGCAGTCATGGTTGCTCATCTGCTGTTGAACTGTGTGTGCTGCCCAGTCCTCTGGTCAAGTTGATTACATCTTTGTATACCAGACTTGTGCATCTGTTGTTGTTGTGTTGGATGTATGTGTGTTGGCTGTGGTATAGATTCACATCCTGGGTGTGCTGTTGTCTTTGTGCTGGGCTGATTTGTGTTGCATGGGTTGTTGTTGTGTCACTCATGTCTGTGTGTGGCTGGTATGCTTGGTGTGCACACACTGCTTGTTGTGCATGCAGTGCTGTGTGTGTGGGTTGCCTTGTTATTGCCTGATGTGCATCCCCTGATGTCTTACTGTGTTTTTTCTGTGATTTTTTTGCCTGTGCATCTGATGTTTGTTGGATGTGGTTGTGTTGTTCTGTGATGGTGCACTTCTTGTGTGTGTAGTGGTATGTTGTCTGTGCATTGTTCCTGATTGGCGAGGTTGTGCACTTCTGTTGTGTCCATGCTCCCATTGCCTTTCCACAGTTTGACTGCACAGAGCATGTCTGTTTTTGTTGTGGTTGTGTGTGTGTTTCTGTTGGGTAATGTGTTTGTCTGTTGTTTTTATGCAGACATTTGTTCTGGCATCCCTGTGTGTGTGTGGTGTTCATAGCTACACCCTGGTTGTGTGTTTGTGTGTGTATGGACTGGCAAGTATTGCCAGAATTCAGTGTGTATTGCACTGGTGTTGTGTGCTGCGGGTGTGAGGGGGTATGTGTGTACATTCCTCCTGGTGTTTGGCAGTCATGGAGTGTGTCAATGGGCCCTGTGTGTTGTGCTGCTGGTGTACTCATGTGAAGTAGTTGTATACACGTGTGGCTGTTCACAGTTTGACTTCAGGGCCTTCCTTCCTTCCTTGTGCCTATACATGATTTGCCTTGCCATCTCCCTGTGTTGTTGCACTGTGATGTCTGTGGTTTCACTTCACTGACTGTACCAGCCATTTGTGCCTTGATGGTCTGAGAGGGGTGTTCTGTGTTCCCTGTCTTGCATGTGATGTACACATGCTTGTTGTGTGTCTCCATGGCTTTCCATGTGTGTGCATTCCCCTTTGGCTTTCCTATTTGTTGTGCTCCATTGCTGTTGGCATTTTGGGGGAGGGGGGTGTATGAGTCTGTGGTATGTATGTGTGACTATGCAGGCTGTGTGTCCATTTGTATGCCTGTTCCTTGTATGTGTTCATTTGGTGCGTGTACTAATTTTTTTCCCTGAGTGTGGTGGTGTTATGGTGTGTGTGTTTCCCTGGCCCTGTCCTACTGTGCTATGTGTTGTGTGTTACTGTGCGGCCACTCCTGCAGTGGCTGTCTTCCTGGTTCTTTGTTGTGTGGTGCACGGTGTGGTTTGACCTGGCTTGTTGTGTATGGGGGTGCACAGGAAGGGCACATGGCATGTGCTTTCATGGGGTGTGCTAATAGGTGGTGGGAGAAGGTGTGGCCTGTGGTCTTTGTGCCCTGAACAAAAACAGAAGGGCCAAAGGGATCAATTAAAGACTCTGTCTTTAAATCCTCTAATTCAATTTGTCAATCACAAAGTAATCCGTAGTCTATTCGAAAAGTGTCCCTAAATGTAAGAACACTACAAGTCTCAAGTGCTCGAGAAATAGAGTACAAAAGAAAAACAGAAAGGGTTTGTATAGAAGACAGAATCAAGATGCAGAATGAAAGAATCCACAAGGGATCATTGATGTCCCATCATTAAACATTACGTGCCCAGTGTAATCATCTGGGATGCCAAACAACTTTACTTCACCCTGTCTCCAACCAGGAGGGGGACAAAAGAGACAAGTTGTATCCTCTTGTAGGGTTCTTTACAGGGGAATAGTGTAAGAGGAAAAAACTCTTTTATAGTGGTGCAGTGCAAGATAACAAAAGCAAAATGTGAATTGAAATAGGATACACAACGGAGACTCAGAGTATCAATAACTCTTAATTCTCATCTCGCAGATGTATTCCTATCTAAAAACAGTGAGAAAGTGATTCAAGAGCAGTTTAGATACGGCACTGCTCTTATGGTCAACATATTTCAGCTTACGGGGCAAAACCTCCCTAGCTTTCTTCAGGACCTTAATGCTTCAAAAAAGCTTTGTCACTGCCAAAAAGTAATTTCTTATACATACTGTTTGTCAAAGGCACATCATATGTAATCCAATTTCAAATCCTCCATGTGGACATGATGTATCTGACATCTGAAAAATAAGTGAGGAAGAAACTGCATCTCTTGTCTATCAAACTAAAAACCACATTCATTAAATAACTTTGCAATGGTAAACTTACCAGTGCACCACGAGGACTAGACCTCACCTCTCTTGGCACCAGCGGTTTTCAAAAAGGCCCGCTCTGTGGACAAATTAATCCGAAGTGCAGGGAAAAACATGCAATTATTAAAAAAGCAGTTATCTGGAGAGAACATTGTTTCAAACGATATTAACGGTGATCCATGTGTGTATACTAGCAGGGATTGTTTCTACACAGTTTTGGTAGTCTGTGAAATTCTTAACACATATCATGGCCAGTTAGTGGTGTAGCATACGAACCATATGTTCAGTAATTCTGTTTGTTTAGCAATGTTAGTCTTCTCACTGTTTTTAGATAGTAATACATCTGCGAGATCAGAATTAAGAGAGTTATTGATAGTCTGAGTCTCCGTTGTGTATCCTATTTTAATTCACATTTTGCTTTTGCTACCTTGCACTGCACAACTATAAAAGAGTTTTTTTCTCTTACACTATTCTCCTGTGAAGAACCCTACAAGAGGATACAACTTGTCTCTTATGTCCCCCTTCTGGTTGGAGACAGGGCGAAGTAAAGTTGTTTGGCAACCCAGATGATGACACTGGGGACGTAATGTGTAATGATGGGACACCAATGATCCCTTGCGGATTCTTTCAATCTGCATCTTGATTCTGTCTTATATACAAACCCTTTCTGTTTGTCTTTTGCACTCCATTTCTCAAGCACTTGAGACTTGTAGTGTTCATACATTTAGGGACACTTTTCGAATAGACTACGGATTACTTTGTGATTGACAAATTGAATTAGGGGATTTAATCCGAGAGTCAATTCAATTCAAAAACTTTATTCGATCATTTTAAAAATAATCATAAAAGTGCAACAGTACATCACAACGCTTACAATTTACAAATTATATTTTATAAGCTTTCAATTACAAAAGACATACTTTTCCTAAGAGATACAGATTTTAAAATATATACAGCAGTAAAAAAGCACACGTCAGGTTCAGCAAGTGCGAATAAAAGACTCATGGCTGATTTCAAAGAAAATACCTTATATTTTTTTAAAAGTGGTTTCAAATAAATAATACGAAATTGTAAGTAATAAGGGCAGATCAATAGAAAGTGCACAGTGCTCTGTTTAGATGTCCCATCACACGGGCATGGGGCTACAGTATGGAGCTTGATGTGCGGACAGGCAACAAGCAAATGAAAAGTCCCCATACGTAGTCTGGTAAGGACATATTGGTGTGATCGAATAGTTACCATTTTTAAATATTCTGCAAAACCCGGTTCAGCCAGATTATATGTATTATAAAAACGATGTGTAGAAAACTGGCTGGTGGCAGAACAACGCTTTTGAACCTTAGCCCTCAAATAAACGTGCTTTAACTCTTTTTTAGGGATGTCCGAGGCACTAAAGGGGTTTTCACGGACATTTAACTTAAAAACATCATCAAATGAAGAAAGAATGTAATTGAGCCAGGGAATCAGGCTACACTTGTCCAGCCGGAGAAAACTGGTCTGTTCTTTAAGCCAGATAGACCTCCATACCAGTACGGGTCTAAGACCAATAGGATCTGTTAGGTGTTCCAAACCAACCTCCTGATGTATCAAACTGGTAGAGGCTGAAGATGGTAAACAGAGGAGTTTCTTAATGAATTTGTTTTCTTCAACTTGGAGCATATGATGATTACAGTGTCCCCATATGCCTGACCCATAAAGGGCCAGAGCAACACATCTGTGGCGATATATGTATAACATATCGAATATGCGCCTTGAGCCCAATTTAGAAGCATATTTAAAAATACCAAATGCACTTTTACCCATTTTTGCCCTAACATTGGTCATCTCATGAGACCAAATACCCCCCCTATTAAAGGTAATGCCTAAATAGCAGAAATTTTCAACCACTTGGATCAATTGATCCTTAAATGAAAAAGGTCTTAGTTTATTAACTTTCTTTCCACAAGCCAAAATAAAAGTTTTTGAATTGTTGATCTTGAGTTTTCTCCCATTGATAAAATCCTGAAACTTATCCATTAGTTTCTGCAGCCCAACACGAGTTCTGGATAAGAGGACCGTGTTGTCCGCGTAGAGCAGAACTGGGATTGATAGACCCTCGGCGGACGGGGCATCAGCATTAACTAAACGCAATTCTGATTCAATAGCGTTGATAAAAAGAGAGAAAAGAAGGGGGGCGAGAACACATCCTTGCCTGATTCCGGACCTTACTCGGATGCTAGAGGTACATTCGCCCATTTGCCCAAAACGGATGTTAGCGGACAGATTGCCATACAAATGTGCTAAGAAGTAGATGATTTCGGGTGGGGCCCCCATATTCAGTAAGGTTGTCCATAGCAAACCATGGTCAACCAAGTCGAATGCACTTGACAGGTCCGCAAAGCAGAGGAACAGCGAACTCTGTTTTGCACGCATATACTTGCCTATAATAAGGTCTAGGTTGATGCACTGTTCTATAGTGCCTAACCCCTTGCGGAAACCAAACTGGGAATCCGCAAGGATGCCGTTCTCTTCAACCCATTCCTCCAGTCGAATCAATAACACCCTGCTCATTATTTTCATGGAGGAGTCGAGGAGTGAGATAGGGCGATAGTTCTTAGCCTCGCTCCTATCTCCCTTTTTATAAATAGGGATAATAATCGACTCTCTCCAGGACTGTGGTGCAGAGGCCAAAGCTACCGCGTTAAATACTTCAGTCAGCAGGGGGCTCCATAATAATACATCAGCTTTGTATAAGTCAACAGGGACCCCATCAGGGCCGGGTGCCTTCCCTCCTTTGCTACACCGGATGGCATTATCCACCTCAGCGATTGTAATGTTTAGTGGTGTAGGGGGTCCAGGGACCGCAACCGTGCCTCTCTCTGTAAGTATCCCTCCTGGGTTAAATATGCTAGAGAAGTCGCATACCCAGTTTTCCTCACTTACTTGGGCCGAGAGCACTGGATATACCTTATCGTGAAGGAAGGGGCTATTAACGGTATTCCAAAATAACTTAGTATCTCGGAGTTCTATGGCCTTGGACATGTTGTCCCACGCTTCCTCTCTTAACTCCTGCTTCCTCAAATTCAGGTGCATTTTGTAAGTGCTCCTTAGGGATCTGACCACTTCCCTATACCTAGGTTTACTAGCAAGGGCGTTTTTTAATTTTTGTTGGGATTTTGTACAAGCCCTATTAAACCACCCTCTAGGGGCCCCTTGTCCCTTTGCCTTATCCTTAGTCAAAATCTGTTTCGTGGTCACGTTAATTGATTAAAACCCTGCTAATATACTTTTCAGGCTCGTATTTGGCTCAAGACAGCATTCCACCTCCTGTAGGCATGCAGACACAATTTTGGCCAATAGCTGTTCCTCATTATGTCTCCCCCATTTGATCCTAGGTCCATTTGGTCTGTGCGGGATTAAATCCGCCACTATTCCATGGGATACCACAGCCTTCTCCCCCCACATAAGCAAATGCGTTATAAGACAGTTGTGGTCACTAAGAGCCATGTCTAGTACTTCTGGTACAGTACACAGGGTGTTTATGCTTGCAGAGGCAATAAGATAATCTATGATAGTGGCGAAATTCCTTCCCACAAAGGTTGGTATCGGTTTGCCCTCATTATCTTTCCTTGGTGACAATATCAACAGATCCAATTTAAGCAAGAGTGTATTGAGTGAGTCCCCATAGGTCGTATGTATAAAATGGGCCTGGTCCTCCCCATCCTCCCCTCCAAAACCGCACACCCTTGAGAAAGAAAGGGGGCACATATGAATATTAAAATCACCACCCCACAAAATTTCGAAAGGTATACCGGTTTGTCCACACAGATTATCTACAGAACTGGAATGGTTAAAGACATTATTATAGTGGTTAATTATTAGAACATTCCGACCGCCGTTATGCTGCAGCCATAGTACCTGTGAATGTGAGCCAACTGTCATGTGTGTTTTAACTCGTACCGGGAGACTCACTGACAGCAGAATCACCAGCCCACCTCTAGCTCTACCCATACTGGAACTCACGCTGGACAGTTATAGGCAACATAGCCTTCTAGGAGGATATCCTCAGTGCACCACGTCTCCTGGAGACAAAGAATATCAAATTTGGTGACGAAGTCCGACCAGCCCAGGCAGTCTGTCTTATTACACCACCCTGCAATATTCCAACTTATTAACTTATACCCTTTTCCTGGGGTACTTGCTTCCCCGACAGTGTGTATTCCCATAACGGGAAGGGGCGGGGACCTATTCAGTGGTTCAGCTAAAGACATGCATATTACGTTCCCCGTCACATCAGCTCCATTGTCAATGCCCTCCATACTGGAGGTATGTATTCCACTTCCCTCATTCCCTGGACTCAAAAAACATCAATCACAATCATCTAACCCATTAAATATATTGAACCTGTTTGTGGTCTCCAATGGCGTAAATGGTTTTAAATGGTTCATTCTCCCATTGGTGGTTGTATTGATCCTAGAGGGTACAAAATTCCATCCATAGGGATCAGGAACCGGTATAGAGTAAGGCACATATAGATGGTTTCTGACATTTTGTAAGGTCGGAGGGTAGGTATTGGAATGAGCTTGTATCTGCAGATATTGAGGGAATTGGTGCTGGGGTGGAAACACCACTGATCTCGGATAGAAATACGTCAGTGGTCGAGGAATGATACGATTGTTGGCATTTCCTGGTGGCCAATTTAATATAAAATGGACAGCTTTTTGGTCCCTAAAATTCACCACCACTACATCACCTTCAATATCCTTGGGTCTTCCCCCCAACCACTGGAGGCGGCAGACATGCACAATTTCGCCGCTGATATTACTTGCAATTGGCCTATATAAACTCGGCCAATGCATGATTTTGTTCTTTAGTTGGGCAAAACCTTCCCGCTTGTTCTTTTCCAGCTCAGGCACCCCTGTGAGGACTACCACGAAAGGCACTGCTTCCGGTGGAAGTTCTGGGAGGGGGGCCCTATGTAATCTCCCCCGAGTATGCCTGGAATTTACCCCCTCCCTTGTTGGTATCCCCTGAGATGCGTTGCCCAGACCCTTAGATGGTCTATTAGCTGATACAGCTGAAATCGGGTCGGGTTTATTAGTTGGTAATATAGGGGGTGAATTGTGTAGCTTATTGTTATTATTATGGGGGAGCTTCGGAGTCAAATTCGATACAGGGATTGGGGCAGATGTAATAGGTTGGGTAGGCGGTATAGTAATAGCGTTATTTACATCTGTCTTTGTAGGGGCTTCCTTTCTTCCCAATTCCCGCTCTATTTTCCCTAGTCTTTCTTCCACCTTATTCAATCTTTCTATGATTGCTAGGTAATAACTCCTAATTAAGCATTCAATGCTATCCAATGTAACTAAATTATGGGCTACCTGCGGCACAGTATCAACTGGGGGATGTCAATATTAACCTCCCTATCTATCTGTATAGGGAGTGGGGTTGATGGCGTAAGGTTAATTACTTTGGGTGCAGCTATTGGGGCCTTATCACTCCCAGTTATAGACTTGGTCTTTTTGCCGAAATCAGTATGACTCAGCTTTTGTTGTTGTGGTTCCCCCCTTTTCCTCCTTTTTTTGGTAGGCGGTGGGCCGTAATTTCTAAGCGGCGTAGTTTTTTTTGCGCTATTTCGTATGTTTTTAAATGGGAATGCTAGTGCGATTAGTAGGCGAGGGACCATTCACAGTTATCTTAGGGCAGGTACTAGGTGTCGGCGTGCAGTCTCTAAATACAAGGGGCAAGCTATCCAATAGAAGTACACTGTTGTTGCCATTTTGGCTCCCTTCAGTAGTGGCGGTAGCTGGTAATGGTGACTCAATCAAAGACCTATTCTTCATACTTTCTACAGAACGGTTGGGTTCCGCTCGCCGCTCTGCTAAAGTAATTTCCTTGGGAACATCGGCAGCAGTCTTTGTGAAATAATTGTCCAAAGTTCCATTAAGTGGGCCCCCTGTCCTGTCCGACATAACAGGGTCTGTGCTGGTCACTAGCAATGACATTTAAAGGAGGCAGACACATGTAGAAGGAAAAGCGGAGTAAACTTACTCAGAATGTGCACACAGGGTGATAAACGGCCAGGGGTTTGGGCCCAGTCCAGTCTCCTCAGGCCTCTGAGGGCCTCAGAGGGCCCGCCCTTGTCCCGGGCTTTTCCCGGCGCACTCCCGTGCGCTCCCGCGCAGTGGGAATAGCCCCTGTTCTTAAAAGAGGTGATGAGCGCGGGGGAGTGGCTAGCAGGAAGAGCGGGGCCAGGTGTTCCAAATTGGCCGAGCAGGGACTCCTGGGCAATGGAGTCCCCGCACTCATGCTCGCAGCCCTGCCCTGCCCCTACGCTCACCGGTGACAGTAGCTCCAAGCAGGGACACACCTCCTCACGAAGCGGGACCCGCAAAGCGGGTTCTGCGAGCAGTCAGGCAGTCAGGTAGCACGAAGGCACACACAGCGGGCAGCCCAACAGGAACAATGATAATCCAGCAAGCAGGGTGTAGGAGTCCGCAGGAGTCTTTAAATTATCCCTTCGGCCCTTTCTTCTGTTTTTGTTCTTGCATGGCCAATTGGCCGCCGGCATTTTACATACTTCTTTATAGATGTTTTTGGTACCACTCACCTAGGTTAATTTTCCAGGCGAGATTGTAGCCATATCTGTGTGCATTTTCTTGTCCTACATTAAACATGGCAGAGTTTAGCGGTTTGGCATACGACAATACAGTATACCAGTCTATTTTACACAATACACCGAGCATTACTGACAGTCTGACTAACATGACATTAACAGCTGAAGATGAATGGAGTAAAATTCTGTTTTTGAAGAAGTCCGAATCACGTACCCTGACTCATGGGACTATAATGGCAGAATATCTCAGAGGGGGTTGCGCCCCCTCAGGCTTAATTGTGACTAACACCCCACGCCTTTTCTTACAAGATAATTCTTTTTTTAAAGATTGGTCCTTAATAGCATGCGCTGCACGCGTGACTGACTTATTTTAATTATTAGCACAGCAAAACGTATAGCAGACCCAATGCTTATAGAAATACAGGTACTAGAAGGACAAATCAAAACCACGATCAGTAGTACCATATTTAAGCAACACCAGGAAGAGTCCACCAAAATGAATAAAGAATACAAAGACAATATTTTAAGAACAAAAATTGAGAAATTTAAAAAAGATCTGGCGCGCTTTAAACATGACGTTGTGTATCCCTACACCAGTGAGAACAACTCTCCTCCAAATTTCCATACAAAAGGAAGACATTATGGCTCCTCTTATTCAGCCTCTAACTCATCTACCAGTTCGAATGAAAGAGAAGTGACCTCTGACTACAAGTACCAGTACAGAGGCAGAGGCCGAGGAAGATACCACAGGGTTAATTGGCAAGGCGGACCACCAATATCACAGTTCCAACAATGGTGGCCACCAACACTGTGGGGTTTTCTGCCCCCACAGTTCCAGCCACTGATGCCCCAGTACCACCCACAGCAACAAAACTTTGGCAATCAGCCTTTTTTAGGGGTTGGCCCAGTAAGACCAAGAGGCAAACGGAGGAATGCCGCATTCAAAGTACATTGGAATCAGCCAACAACTTCATACATGAGAACCAGGAGCAAAACAAAGACAAGCTGGCAAGCGGAGACCAATGTGGAGAAAGCTTGATAGTCAACTTAAGTCAAAAACAATTGACAGATAATGAGATATTAGTCCTCAATCGAGGCCTCAGCTTTGTTGAAACAAATCCTGGTGATGCCTTCCAAGTGAATTGCGAATTGGCCCAGTTTTTCCGTAAAATCCGGCTCTAATATTTGATTCAAGGAAAAGAAGTTCAATCAGCTCTAATTGATGATAAGAATACAGGACTTAGACAAGTCTCAACATTTATTCCACCTATAACAAACGTTCCCCCAAAAGTATTAACTTTTGAAAAGGCTGTCCAAGAGGAAGTAACAGTTTTGTGTCAAAACAAGAAGAAACCTTTCTGTAATTTACCCAAACGAGAACAATTGGCGATACAGTCTCTATCAGACGACCGCACAATAACAATCAAGCCCGCAGATAAGGGCGGTTCAGTAGTGATTCAGGATACTGCAACCTATAGAGAAGAATGTTTACGCCAACTAACAGACACAACGTTTTACTGCTTGTTAAAGGAAGATCCAACGGAACGACTAAAGCTGCAGATTTCAGACTTGGTAGGTGCCGGTCTATCTGAAAGATGGATTACGGATCAAGAAGCTGCTTTTTTACAAACAAGCCATCCCACCATACCTTAATTTTATTGCCTCCCGAAGGTACACAAAAGCCAAAGACCACCGCCTGGAAGGCCAAAAATATCTGGTATTGGTGCTCTACTTGAGCCATTTTCCACTTTTGTGGACCATTTCTTAAGACCAGTAGTTAAGACCGTACCAACATACCTACAGGATACAAAGGACGTTCTTCGCCTTCTGCCTGAAATGTAGTTTGACCCGGAACAAGACTACCTGGTGTCATTTGACATTGAGTCTTTATACACGTCAATACCTCAAGATGAGACTCTGGAGATCATCTTTCAGATCCTATTGAACACCACTTTTGAATTAATCACCCCAGTATCTTTCATAATGTCTCTAGCTCGTATGGCAATGAAAGAGAATGTTTTCAAATATGAAGATAACATCTACCTTCAAATATCAGGTACGAGTATGGGCAGTATTTTCGCGCCAAGTCTGGCGAATTTATACGTCCATACGTTTGAACAACAACAGGTCTTAACACCAACAAATCCATTTTTCAAGTCGATACGCGTATGGAAGCATTATATTGATGACGCGTTAGTTATCTTGTGTGGCAATCTTGAAACTATTGCAGAATTCAAAGATTGGCCAAATACAAGAAGTGATTTTCTAAGGTTTACTGTAGAGGCCAATAAAGAAAAGATTGCGTTCCTGGATTTGTCGATTTTTCACACAAGGGATGGTTTGCAGAGTGAACTTTATCGCAAGCCCATGGCACACAACTCTTTGTAGTGCTTTGATAGCCAACACCCGAGATCTCTTCGGGAGAATTTGCCTCACGGACAGTTTCTCCGGATTCGGAGAAACTGTTCTAGTAGGGACAAGTATGAAGAACATGCAAAGAATCTCACAAGTCAACTAGAATAGAAAAAATACCCTAATAAACTCATGAAACAAGCATATAAAAGAGCCGCCAATAACAATCTAGAGGCGTTATTGGAACATCCAATAAAGAAATCCCTTCTGGGCCGCCTTACCTGAATAAACAATTTCAGTTTGTTAACAAATTGTATACAAAAGAGCATCAGAAAGCATTGGCGCATCTTGAATTGTGACAGTGACAAGATACCACTACCATTATTCTCTTTAAAAAGAAGTATGAACCTGAAGGATAAATTGGTCCCCACCACACCTCACAGTCAAAAACAACAACGAGAGACAACATTGTGGTATCTACCAAAAGTTCAAGGTCATTATCCTTGTGGCACGTGTGCCATTTGTCCTCAGACAAAACATACAAAGTCTATAGATATTGGGGGTTCGAAACCATGGATGCAACGTAGTTTCACGGACTGCAACAGTGATAATTTGATATACTTGATCACATCCCCATGTAATTACAAATATGTGGGCATGACAACGAGGAAAGTCAAGCTACTGATGCTAGGGCATAAGAGCACTTTCAGGTGCAGAAAGAGCACAACAAGATTGATCAGACACTTTGTGGAGTAAGACCACAAAGCAGAAGACTTTAACTGGACCGCGTTGGAGAAACCAAACATCCCTCCACACATTAGTGACGTTACCAATTTTCTCTTCATATGAGAACAGAGATGGGTCTTTAAACTGTCAAGTGACATTTCAGGTCTCAATGACACAATAACATGGGTGTCATTGTCCAGAAAATGAAATAAGCTATTCTTATAAATCTGAGCATAAGTCTGCGCTCTCACGGAGTCTGTCTCCATTTTGCTATTGGAGCTTTTTGTATGGTCCTCTAGATACAAACAAAATAGATATTTACATAATCATCGAGTAACTGTTAGGTACACTGGTAAACAGATAGAGGATGTATATTAGATCAAAAAGTGACAATACTTTGCAGTCCAGAGAATCCTAACCACAAGAGGATTTATTATTGATGAGGTTACATGTCTCTGCAATACCATTAACACAATAGAACCAAGAACAACTGTTTGAGATGGAACCGTCAAAAAACGACAGCTCCCAGTAACAGTGACGACCTTTTGTACTTCTTGACGTAGTGATTACAGAAGTATGCTAAATACACAATCTGGCAAAAATCATTACACATTAGATGATACGGCTATGTGTGACAAAAAAGAAACAATATATAAGTTAAGGAAAAGACTTTATACAAGTAAGAATATTATTCGTATTGAGAGTAGCCATACAGGACGAGAACTTCTTGAGAACTACAGTTCCCAGTACCTGTGACGATAATTTGAAGTTCTGACGTAGTGATCACAGAAGTATGCTAAATACATAACTTGGCAACATCGTTACACACTAGATTATAAGGCTATGTGTGACAAAAAGGAACAATATATAAGTTAAGGAATAGACTTTATACGAGTAAGAATATTATTCGCATTGAGAGTAGCCATACGGCACGGAAACCTTTTGAGAACTACAGTTCCCAGTACCTGTGACGACAATTTGTAGTTCTAGGTGGACTGCTTACTAAAGCTTAACAAATATACAAATGGGTAACATTAACGTATATTAGACGAGACAGACACGTGTCATAAAGCAAACAGATTGATGTACAATATAAAGAAGACACTAGTGCAATTTATGACGGATCATGAAACGATCGTTAGAGGACTACAAATCCCACTGCTAGTGATAATATTTGGTAGTTTAGGATGACATAATCAGTATACGCCGTAAATAATAATTAGTGGCACTCAAGAGCGTTTGCTATTGTATATAAAGAGAGATAGGTTGACAATCCGTTACCTCCATCCCAGCATTGTCCCAGCTGGAGGCAACGACGGACGGGTAAGGGCGATGCGATTAGAGTTGTTGAGTTAAAGTCCCCATTACAATTAAATAGCGCGTCTTTCACTAGATGAGCTTCTGCTTTACTCTGCATGCAGTGGAGTTTAACTGTAATATAGAGTTTTTTCAAACCAACTGAAGCGCTCTCGCGGGTACCCATGGTAAAAGGCGGTCTGCAATACATTGCTCCACCGCATACACATAATCATGTAAGCGAGACACGAGTGTGAAGACGTTTTATCTATTTTTCGTTTAACACTTTGTCTTACATTAGTTGCTATTGACTTAGGATACTCCGTGTTTAAAGATCGATAAAGTGGGTACTATTAGAATTCATCTGTCGTTTTTATAAGAGGACTAACATTGCTAAACAAACAGAATTACTGAACATATGGTTCGTATGCTACACCACTTACTGGCCATGATATGTGTTAAGAATTTCACAGACTACCAAAACTGTGTAGTAACAATCCCTGTTAGTATACACACATGGATCACAGTTATTACCGTTAGATCAATGTTCTCTCCAGATAACTGCTTTTTTCATAATTACATGTTTTTCCCTGCACTTCGGATTATTTTGTCCACAGAGCGCGGCCTCTTTGACAAACGCTGGTCTCAAGAGATGTGAGGTCTAGTCCTCTTGGTGCACTGGTAAGTTTACCATTGCAAAGTTATTTAATGAATGTGGTTTTTAGTTTGATAGACAAAAGATGCAGTTTCTTCCTCACTTATTTTTCAGATGTCAGATACATCATGTCCACATGGAGGATTTCAAATTGGATTACATATGATGTGACTTCGACAAATAGTATGTATAAGAAATTACTTTTTGGCAGTGACAAAGCTTTTTTGAAGCAATAAGGTCCTGAAGAAAGCTAGGGAGGTTTTACCCCGTAAGCTGAAACATGTCGACCATAGGAGTAGTGCCGTATCTAAACTGCTCTTGAATTACTTTCTCCCTGTTTTAGATAGGAATACATCTGCGAGATCAGAATTAAGAGCGTTATTGATACTCTGAGTCTCCGTTGTGTATCCTATTTTAGTTCACATTTTGCTTTTGTTATCTTGCACTGCACAACTATAAAAGAGAGTTTTTTTCTCTTACACTATTCTCCTGTAAAGAACCCTAGAAGAGGATACAACGTGTCTCTTTTGTCCCCCTCCTGGATGGAGATAGGCCGAAGTAAAGTTGTTTGGCATCCCAGATGATGACACTGGGCACGTAATGTGCAATGTTTGTCTTTTGTATTTCTCGAGCACTTGAGACTTGTAGTGTTCATATTTTTAGGGACACTTTTCGAATAGACTACGGATTACTTTGTGATTGTCTTTGTGCCCTGCCCATGTCTAGCACTGGCCCTGCCTTCTGCATTGTGCGCATGTATTCCCTTGTGTTCACCGCTGCAGTGACGTGACCGGGACATTGCTGCATGGTTGCGGAAGATGTCTGTCCAGGATGCGGAGGAGTGACTTGGTGGCAGGTGGGTCATGTGTGGGTGCCCTTGTGGATGTGTTCCTGTCCCCACCAGGGTGTCTGATGTGGATCTGGACCCTGTGTCAGCCCATGTGTTGTGTTTGTGTAATTGCATACCTGCAGTAGCGTCCGCAGCGGTCCATGAACTGCTGGTGATGTAGCAGGTGTACCACCAGAAAAACGTGTAGAGCTGGTTCCATGGCAGTCATGACCGGGTAGTGTGGACTGCGACTCTCGTTTCGCGCTCCGCTGTCAAGCTTCCGCCATCTCTGATTGTGCGGTTTTTCCCCTGCAGTGCATCTGCTTGTTTGGGGCATCCTAATTTGTGGAGCAGAGCGGACATCATTCCGAACAGCGGTGAGTCTCCATTGGCTTCCATCGTGGAGGCGGCGGATGCACTTTGATGGCGGAGCGCGTTGCACCGCGGCGGACGGGAAATGGTCTATGTTTGGCCATACTTATATGGCGGACACGAGTACCGCTGCTCGCGGGCGGAAAAATGCATTTTTCCGCACTGCCAGCACCTTGGTGGTGCCACAGCCCTACATCCTAATGGACCCCCAGGTGTTTTTTTCCAATTTGGGTGGGAGGGAAGAAGGGTAAATGAAAAAGGTGCTGGCAGGATGCCCAGTATCAGATTTATGTTTTAATATTTGTGAGGGTAACGCTGAGGGTGGTGTGGAAGGCTGTAAGACACCAGTTACCTGTTTTAGGATTTGAATGGTAGAGAGGAGGGATGGACAAAGAATGGTGAGGGTTGGGAGCAGTACATCCGATTTCAGAAGGGTCAGGGAGAAGATTCTGGTGAGGACATTTTGTGAATGGCTCCTTCATGACTCCTATATTGCTGCACAGCTGTGGTCAGAATAGGGCGTTACATGTAGGGGCCATGCCTAACAAAATTATGGACAGGCAACTCAGTATCAAAGTGATGTTTTTTTTTTACCTTGGGGTTCCTGGGTAACATCCATATAAAACGAAAGTGAAGTGCTGCATAATATGCCCTCGCCCCCCCCCCCCAGTTTGTCATTATCTCCTACTTGTTTTAACACATGTGCATGATCTCTTAATAGATCATTCAGCTGTTTCAAAGTGACCTCTGTGGATGGCACACAACAGGTAACGGAGTGTGATTAAAGGAGTGCACTAAACGATTCTAAAAAGGCAGGCTGTGCCAGGACACGAGGAACAGCCAGTTATCGGCTCCTAAGACAACAAGCATTGGCATAGCCATGAGGTCTCGCCTTTGGTACCTTTTAAGGGTTTAGTTATGCAGCACAATATCCTTGGTGCAACAACATCTACTGTTGCATGACTAAGCACTTATAAGGTCCCAAAGGCGAGACCTATTGGCTATGCCAATGCTTGTTTAGCATGGCACCAACTCCCACTAACATCCAGAAAGAAGGGGGGGCGCTAGAGAGCCCGAAGCAAGATGGCCGCACTTTAGTGCTGTTCTGCTGGCCGAGACTACAATCTGCCTATCATCCTGCCTAATCATCCTCATCTAGGGCTCTGTGGCACAGATCTGCGTTCCTGACCATATGCAAATTAAATTTCTCTTCAATAAAAATGATTTGAATTAAAAAAAAAAAATTGGTGTGCTCTGGCTGGGAACTTCTGTTGTATGCCCAAATTTCGGATTTTGGAGTGAAATGGCGGCTCTACTCTCCCTTATCTAACTGCCTACCTGCGGTGTCGCTGCAGTCCTGTTGCTGAACGTGGCGCCTTGGGAGCTGTGCCTGTTGCCGATCGTGGCGATCTATAAACTGTGAGGCAGGTTGTCTTCTGTTCCGCTGCGGGACCCGTGCCTGGCTGCCCCTATAACTGCTGGCCTTGCGGAGCGGGGGGCCGCTACGGACCTGTGGTGTGGCGGAGGACTGTTCACCCTGCGGCTCGGTGCCCTAGTGGCCTGGTGAGTGACGGCGGCTCCTGGCTGGTGGCGGGAGATCAGGAATTTTGCTCAGCGGGTCCCTCCCTGCTGCGCGACCTTGGCGGCTGCATTGTTCTTTGTGGGCCGCGGCTGCCGCTTTGACCCTCCGGGACTGAGCTGAGGCAAGAAGGGGGACTCCTGGGGCCTTGTGGGTCGTCTCTTCTGCCGCCGGGGTTGCTGTGTGAAGCCGCGCTGCCCCTTGACGTGTTCCTGAGCCTGTTGCCGGATATATTGGTGCTTACAACCCTGCAGCTAGCGGTCTGACTTGGCATATCTTTGTTTGTGGCTGGAGATCTGTCATACACCACTGCTTTTTTCTTCGCACACACTAGACTGCGCGCCCTTTCTCGTGCCCCTGCTGTGAGGCCTTGTCTGTGGGGCTGAGTGCGCTGGAGGACTTCTAGATTGCATGTATTTGTGCCCCATATTGCGGAGGGGTTACCCTACAGGACATCTCGGTGTTCATACTACTTGCAGTGTTGTACTGTGCTGCTGGCATTGGGCTGCTGGTGGTGTGATTTCATCTTATCTGTGGGCACCTGGCCGTGTTGTGTTGCGGCCTACACCCTGTAGTTTCTGGAGTTGGCGCTAATGTATAGTTTGCCAGGTTTTTTCTTTTTTTCTTTTCCCATGCTCTATTCCACATTTAGGTGGTTCTGATCAGGATAATTGGGGACTGTGGTTATTACCTGCGAATAGTACCTGTTGGGGCCTGCACTTTCTGGGTGCGCCTGGCGGCTGTTCTGATTGATCATGGGGTGCACGGACAAACAACAAGGTAAGCTCAACTTTGAAGCCAAGAAAAACCCTAAATCCCACACCCCTAACGCATCGGATACTGAAACTGATCTTCAACAGGGCTCAGGCGCTAAGCTTGAACGCTTGATAGTGTCACTGCAGCAGAGCCTCCATATTATTGATGCCAAAATTCATAATTTAAATTTGCGCATGAACACAATGGCGTCTAAATTGGATATGCAAGGTGCGCAGCTGGCTGAAGCTGAACAACGTATTTCCACCACTGAGGATCGGATTGAAGCAGTTAGTACCTCCTGTGCTAGTAGGGAGAAGCTTTTGGAGGTCATTAGGGCTAAGAATAAGGATATTGATGCCCGGTCCTGAAGGAACAACCTTCGAATCACTGGCGTGTCGGAGTCGACCAATACTGGGCCCATGGAGCTGTATGTTGAAACACTTCTTACTTCCCTGCTAGGGGCGGAACAATTTTCGAAAGTGTTCATAGTTAAAAGGGCTCATCGCTCTTTAGCTGCCCGGCCTATCCCGGAAGCACCGCCCAGCCTATTATAGCTCACCTGCTGAATTACTGCGATCGGGATACCGCGCTGCGTCTGGTGAGGGAGAAGGGCAGAAGGGAATTCCATGCTGTAAAGAAAAAACTGCAATCGATGCATATCCAATATGCGATGCTGTATCCGGCCCGCCTGCGCATTAAGCACAATGGGAAAGCCTGCATCTTCTATACGCCAAAGGAGGCACTACAATACGCTTGGCAGCTGGAACGTCGCTCACCCAGACGGGAAAAACTTGGAGACCCTGATTCCGAGGGCTGACCTGAGAAACTGGGTATCCTTTTGCACTGTCTACTGTTCTTATGCCACAACTGTTACTGGACTGGCTATCTTCGCATGTTAGTTTGGGACGCCTCCGCTATCTGATGTGCATGTTATATATCTGTTTGTGTCCTATTAAACCTGCCTTGATATTTTTCTCTGTATAGTTTTTGTTGCTTGAAATGTAATGGCTGCTGGGAATACTGCTGAATGCTTATGGGCCTTCTTTATTGTGGCACAAGGTGCCCCTTTGCTGTTTGGTTAACATGCTTTAATTAGCTTATCACTCTCTGTCTCGGCCCACCCTGAACTGTTCGGGGTGCCAGTGGCCGCTAGCGCTTCTCTCTATGGGAAATCCCCACAAGGTTGTTTCCTCCTTCCTGACACATTTTTGTGTGTTGGTTGCATTGTTTTTTGATTGGAGATCCTTCTTGTATACTTTGTCAGCTATGCAACATGTTCTGGGGTCCTTGATTTTCTGTTTCACAAGGGATTTGCACAACAGGCTTATGCTGCTGGAGTGGGTGGGGTGGGATGTTGGGGATTACTATGTTATGGATTGTACATTGGCAGCTTATGGTGGTTTAGTTGGAACGTACGGGGGTTCAATAATCAGAAAAAAAGTACACCAGGTGCTATCCTATCTTGATCGGCATCACTCCTACAGGAGACACATCTTACCAAGCAGGCTGTATCTAATGTTTCTACCAGATGGGCTGGGGTTAGACTGACCTCCTCCTATTCTTCCTATGCATGGGGGGTCATGATACTGGTTAAAAAAGGTACTCCCTTTATACCACTTTCCGTAGAGGAGGATGACGGTGGGAGATTTATAATAGTCCAGGGAACTTTGCATGGTAAAGCTCTGGTGCGGGTTATTGTGTATGGTCCAAACATTGACGATCCCGACTTTTATGACATCTCGAGGGGGAAACTCTACAAATTGCCGCCATCTACTGTTATATGTGGGGGCGATATTATTTTGTGACCCTGGTCCCCACTATGGACAGAATGTCTACGACGGTCTTTCCTCCTAAGAGGGCAACCTCTGCGCTGAAGGACGGTATGCTGACGCTGGGGCTTGTGGATGCCTGGCATTTGCGCCATCCTTGTGCAAAGGAGGGTACATGCCATTCCTATGCCCACCACGCCTGGTCCCGTATAGATTTCTGGCTGTTGACTCGTGACGCTAATGACTGGACAGTACAGATTGAACACCTGCCTAGAACGCTGTCAAATCACTCCCCCGTGTGTCTTCGTATGGCCGTGCCAGCTTTCATTCCCTCTTCTTTCCAGTGGCGGCTTCAGCCCTCATCCTTATTAGATCTGATGTTTTGTAAGGGTGTTCGAGAGGCCATTTCTGACTACTGCACACATAATACTGGTTCAGTTGACACTATGGGGTCATTATGGGAGGGCTTAAAGGTGACTATACGTGGGGTTTGTATTGGACTGCAGGGCACTCAGGGGCACCATGTCTACGTTGGAGCGTGAATTGAAGGTTTTAGAACAACAATTTGAAAGTATGCATGATCCTTCTGTGCTTGCGCGCATTAAGAAAAAATTGTAGAATATAACGAGGTGGCAGACCAAGAGATTCAGCACATGTCCAGTAGAAGCCAGGCCAGGTATTATGGGGAGGGTGGCAGGCCCGGCAGAGCATTAACTGCCTATATTATGGAACCTAGGGGTGGAGCGTACATGGTTAGTTTGATCACGGTCGATTATGTCACTCATCATGACACCTCTAATATCCTGCAAGCATTTGCCACTTACTATGCAGACATGTATGCTTTTCGTCCGGCTGCAGACGAAGCTGAGCTGCAACAATATTTGGATGATATAGCGTTAGTGTGGCTCTCCCGGGGGCAACAGGAGTTTTTAATGCACCCTATCACCCTAGGTGAAATACGAGAAGCTATTGCAGCCCTTCCTAATGGTAAATCAGCTGGTACTGATGGTTTGCCGGCAGAATTTTATAAAACCTTTATCGACATTCTTGCTCCTTGTTTGCTCCAAGTCTACAAGGAAGCCTATGAGACTCAATGTCTTCCTCCCACATTGCGAGAGGCGATGGTGGTCACACTTCTCAAGCCTGGCAATCCCTTTGATAGGTTTGATTCCTACCAGCCGCTGTCCTTAATCAACACTGATGTTAAAATTTTTGCTAAAGTTCTGGCGACCAGACTGCAGCTGCTCCTTCCGGTCATGGTGTTGCCGGATCAGTCTGGTTTTGTGCCCACCCGCTCTACTTCCCATAATCTTCGGACGTTATTTGCGGTTATGCACGTTTTGTAACCCACGTTGCTGGCGGTGGAGGTTCTCCTTGACGCCACCAAGGCTTTGGATTCTATCTCCTGGTCCTATATGATTGCAATTTACATCGCATGGGGGTAACTTTTGTCTTAGTAATTGGATACAACTGCTCTATACCTGCCCCACTGCGCGAGGAAGGATTAATGGTGCCTTCTCCGAATTGATCCCTAGTCATAGGGGGAATGCGGTAAGGTTGTCGGCTCTCGCCATTACTTTTTATGCTTGTTCTTGAACCCCTGGCTTGTATCCTGCGGCATCGTTACTCCCAAGCAGCCCTGCGGTTCTGTCAGTGCCCTTTGGCAGTGTACATGTATGCAGACGACATAGTGCTGTACGTTCGAGAGCCCGCCCACCATTTAGCTCCCCTCCGCCGGGAATATGTTCGCTTTGAATGGTTCTCCGGACTTGCAATAAATTGGTCCAAATCTATGATGTTGTCCCTTACGGATTGTACCTCTCCCATTGATCTAGATTTTTCCTTGGTATGGTGTACTGATACAGTTAAATATTTGGATATCTGGCTGCATCGAGATGCTCAGGTGGTGGTGCGTGCCAACTATGGAACAGCCATTACGCGCCTGTAGGAACAAGTCACCCGCTGGATTAAGTTGCCCCTCTCCTTTGCTGATTGCATAGCGTTAATGAAAATGATAGTCTTTCCTAACTTTTTGTATTTATTTTAAATATTCCAGTGCATCTGTCACGTCACTTTTTTAATTCCCTTCGCTCGCTTTTAATTACACTGGCATGGGGGGGCAGTAAACCCCGTCTTAAATGGGAAACGCTTACACTACCTTATGAGCACGGTGATTTTACCGCACCTGATTTCCAGTTATACTAGGTTCAGACCACGATTAGGGCATGGCAGGAACTGGGCAGGCAAGCACAGAAGCTACCGCTTTACGCGCCAAGCATGCCTTTACTTCATCATTCAGGTCTCTCAGTTACCACTGAGGTAGGTGCCCTGCGGGTCCTTAGAGATATGAGTCTGGTGAGCATGGAGGATGTGCACCCTGGAGGCCAATTTATCACTTATGCGTCCCTGGATGCTGGGGGTTCTATCACCACTATGCAGCTCTTTGTTTATACTAGACTAAGGTCAGCCATGCGTGTGCTGTACCCACAGTTTCCTGCTGAGCCGCCCACGCTAGATGCTCTGCAACTCTCATATACCACTTCCTCTAGGGTGAAGCTGGTCACTAGATTATATCAGGTCTCTCTGAAGGAGGTGGCCTCTTCTGCATTAGCAGCTTTGCATAAATGGAATGCAGTTTTACCACATACTATAGCTGTGGAGGAATGGGAGGACTGCTGCCGTTTGACTGGGCATTTAACTGACAATGGAAATCTACATATGGTTAATTTTAAAGCTATATTATACGCCTGCCCAATTGTATAAATATGGTCTGTGAGACTCTGCTACTTGTAGACGCTGCGGGTTCCTGACGCTAATTTTTATCATCTGGCCTTGGTTTGCCCCTAGGTGTTCTCGTATTGGGAGTCTGTTGTACAGATTATAAGCCTGATTGTCGAGCTCCTGCAGGATTGCACCCCTCAACTATGCCTCCTGGGTCTTGCTGCTGATGTCAAGGCCTCCTGTAGACGATTTGTGGCTATTGCGTTGTTGCTGGCCAAGTGGAAGGTCTCTATGTGTTGGGAAAGTAGACTGGCTCCTACTGTCAAATTATGGCTGCAGGATTTCACCTATTGTCGAGACCAGTTGGTCTATTATGCTGAAGAGCTGCCTGCACCATCTAGGCCGCGGGACATTTGGACGCCCCTTACAACTTACTTGCTGTCTGTGCCCAATTTCTAATTTGCTGTTCTCTCTGGAAATGTGCTGGAGTGGTTTACTAAATGACTGTATTGCACTGTATTCCCTTGCTCGTGCCCTTGCCCGTTCTTTTTATCTCTCAAATGAAATGCCTTCGCTGTGATTGTATGTATAGCCCCCTGACTTGCCCCCTATGGATGCTTCATCCTTTTGCATTGTATAGACACCAACTTGTCTGCCATGTACTGTACCTTTTTGTGATGTTTGTTCTTTTCTGTTGCAAATGATCAATTAAAAAAAAAACATCCAGAAAGAAGAGGCGAACAAACACATCAAGAATTAGATCCAGTAGAAATTCTAACTGCAAGAAGCACATGCATTGGCATAATCAATAGGTCTCACCTTTGGGACCTTTTAAGTGTTTAGGCATGCAACAGTTGTTGTTGCACCAAGAATATTGTGCTGCATAACTAAATACTAAGAAATTAAATGAATGTGTACTTGTATAGCGCACTTATACCCTGAGGTGTCTTGGCGCTGTACGCATACCGCTGTGGAACCCTTCCTGGCTTTTCCCTGTAAAATGCCCACTCTTGGGCACCCCCAAGGTGAAGAAAGGCATCCCAGCGCTGTTGGGGCCGTTGTGGAGATTAAGCAAGCTATTGCCCAGAGTTGCAGAGTGGGACCTATGATTAGAATAGGCACTGAGACGAAAATTATCATGTCCGAGGAAATTGAGCCCAAGACCCGCCGAGGGGGGAATTGAACCCTGGTCCCGGGCCAGACCTCTGCATCAGGGTCTGCCGCTCTAACCATTGAGCCACACTTCTCCACAAGAAGGTCCCAAAAGCGAGACCTATTGGCTATGCCAATGCTTGTTTGAAGTTTCAGCCATGCTGCGTAGCCACTGGGTTGCTGTTCAACATGGCTAAAACATTGACAAAGTCAATACATGAATACACACAATCTATTGCCTTGGTCAATGCTTGCTAAATTTGTAGTTATAAAGTGACATCATATTGTAGATGCCTGTGATTTCGGTGCTTGGTTGGGTGGTAAATAATTCCTGTCTCCTTCACAAATACGAAAATGCATAGCACAATTAAAGGCTTGTTGTTCTAAAAATCATTATTAAAAAAGCCACATCTGTGAATGTTTTTAAATGTTAAATGTATATTGCAGTCGTTTGGTAGCCATGTTTAAGTGGTAGAACACATTTTTTATTTTTATTTTTGCGGCAAACGCTTGCGATACTGAAATTGAAAAAATATAACCCATTCAGCAGCTTGCCAAGGCCCAGTGGCGTATCAAAAGCCCCCTCGGTTTGTGTAGGGGAGGCTCGACCTTCTGGAACCCCCTCCAGCACTGGCAGGCCCCTGACCTGGGAGCTTTGGACTGGAGCCACAGCGTGGGGGGCACCCTGCATGTACTTTTCAGGGCGGGGTCCACGTTTTTTTTACGCCACTGCCAAGGCCTGACCTACTGTCTTTGCCAATGCTTGTTTTAAATAGTGTACAATTACTTCATCGAGTAGGCCACTCTAGTAGGCGCCCGGGCAGTCACATAAACTTTTCTCACAGACGATTTGGATGAGTTCTTAGAAAAGCAGCACAATGCATTTTACAAGGCTTTGCCTCGTAAATGTTATAAAGGGTCAGTGCGTGGATGGGGCAGAGTTTGATTCTTGGACAGAGCAAGGCAAATTGTTGTTGTCCTTTTTTGGAACAAGATTGGCAAAAGTTCGAACTTGTGTTTGTGTTTTTCCACTTCCATTTGGATCACCGCTGGGGATTTGTTGCAGTTCCGACAAACAGAAGAAAGTTAAACTCTAATTTCCCTTGTGGTTTTCTTTTATCTATACAACTTTATTGGTCTCTTCCTGCTTACGGAATAATGTTTGTGTCTCATAGGTATGGTATGTTACGGGAAAAGCGCTCAGGAATAAAAATTAGTCGCAAAAAGGAAGTGTTTTTTTTTTATCTTGTCAGTAGGTATAGAAACATATGAGTGTTAAAATGTCTAAAACAATGAACAGCGTTCACACAAATACTGCACGCTCCTCTTTTACTGCTTTTTACTATGGATGTGAACGTGAATCAGAAGAGTTTTTACATTCTCACTTTTAGACCTGGCACCATTGGCGTGGGTCTCCCTTCCATTTTTGCTGTTGCCTCATGTGTTTTTGCTGGTGTTAGATGATTTGGGCACTGTGCCACTGCTATTCAGTGCCACAGTACAAGTGCTCCCTATTGTAAATTGATGTATGGATTAGTGATTCAATGTTTGGCTATGTTGGTTTACTTGTCAGACCCTAGTCTAGTGCACAGAGTGTGCCAGGGCACGTAATCCAAATGCTGCTGGTGGGCCTGCAGCACTGGTTGTGCCACCCACAGAAGCAGCCTTGTAAAATGGGTCTAAGGTCTGCCATTGCAGAGCCTGCGTGCAGTCTGGTACTGTCATGCTGACTGGGCAAGTGCACCCACTTGCTAGTACCTAAACCTTCCCTTTTCTTCATATCAGTCACCCCTATGGTAGGCCCAAGGGCAGGGTGCATTGTAAGTATAAGGTAGGACACGCCCTGGTGTGTGTGGCATGTCCTAATAGTGAATTACAGCCATTTTCGTTTTTCACTATTGCAAGGCTACCTGTTCTCCATAGGCCAGAATGGGCTGTTAGAATTGTTACATTTTATCATCCTAAAAATCTCAGAGAACATGGTAGAAATTCGAGTTTAGTATGCCTGAACTCAGAATAATAAAATACATCTTTTAGTAAAGTTTATTTTAATATTCTGTGTTTGCAAATACCACTTTTAGAAAGTAGGTATTTGCTTGTCTAGCCATTCAAACCTGCCTCTGTTAGGATGGGTATTCTTATGTCTGGTTTCTGTGAGTGACAGGGCTGGGGAATTCCAGGAGACAGGCTGAGTTACCCAGTGGTGAATAGTGAGATCTGCATCTTGATGGGAAGGAGGAGTGCACCTGAACTCTGAGTAGGGCTGTGCCTGCCTTCCACAATGCTGGCACCACCCCCTGGGGAGCGGCTGATGTCTCTGCCCTGCACACTGAAGAGAAAGAGTCCTGTCAACAAAGTGCTCCAGGCATGCACTTGCGTTCCACAATGCTGGCTCCACCTCCTGTGGGGCATCTGATGTGCCTGCCCTACACTGTGAAAGGAAAAGAGAAGTCTGGTAAACAGAGTGCTTCAGTACTGGTTTGGACTGGGCAAAGGCCCCTCTCCCCTAAAAGAACAAAGGACTTCTGGGTATAAATATTGGGACCCTGATCCCATGAAATTAGATCACTTTTGGACTACAAGAAGAAACCTTTACTGAGGAGAAGAACCTAAAGAAACTGAGGAGAGACTATTCCCAAGCTGAAGTGGTGCTTGCGGGATTGGCCTGCAGTGGTTGCCATACTGCCAAAGGAAGAAGAAAGGAACTTTGCAACTTTGCTTTCAACTTGTGAAGGATCTCCAAGGGCTTGGAAAAGAGCTTGCCTCCTGCTGAAGTCTCAGGGACAACAGACTTCACCCCCAGCTCCCCAGAGTTCTTTGGAAGTGCCTGCTTTTGTTTTGGGCCTTCTGAGGAACTGCGTGACGCAAGGAGCTGGAAGCGCGACTCAACGAGAAGAAGCGTGTCGCAGTGCCTGCCGTCGCAACTCCGGAGAAAGGAGGGTGTCGCCGCTGGAACTGTCGCACTGCAGCGCATCATAGAGAAGAGTGCTGCAACGAAGAGGAAACTTGTCGCTGTTGCTGCTTGCTTCCGTCGCAACTCTGAAGAAGGAGGGTGCCGCCGCTGCAGCTGTCGCACTGCACCGCATCAGGAAAAGAATCTCGCAACGAGGTCGGAGCGTGTCGCCGTCTCTGTGCCTGCAGTTGCGACTCCGGAGAAGGAGGGAGTCCCTGCTGGAACTGTGGCACTGCACTGTATCGATCAAGAGCACCTCGAATCCCCGGGAAGTGCGCCGCCGTCGCATCTTGAATGTCGCCGTTGTAGTTGTCGCATCGAGCGGAAGCTTCACACATCGTGGAAGAAGAGCGCCTGGATGAGCGAAGAAACGCTGCAAATATTTCACGGCTTGATGTAGAAAGGAATGTCGAGATGGACCAAGTTAGCGGTGTGGTTTTTCTTACATTTCACATGTTTACTTCATCGAGCGTTTCCCCAAAACTGTTTTTTCCGGAATGATGTTTCTCTGTAGTTTGTTCTACAAGCAGCATGTGCTGTGTTGTATAGTGCGTACCGAGTTGACTTCGTGCCAGAGTTCAGGTTGTAAGAGCCACAACTTTGAGCAGTATTTTAATGGGCCGGTACTGAAAACCGGCACATTTATATTTTGAGAGGGAGAGTGTATGGATGGAGTCCCAAGTGAGAATTCACTGAGGTGTTGCTGGACCGACTGCCCCTGTTGAACTGCTCGGCTGTGACCGGTAACCTGTTGGTGAGGGCAATGTCTCTTCTTGCTCTCCCGCCTGGGGAGGCCAGTTGTCGGGGTTGCTGCGGGACTGTAGGAGGGCTGTGCTGGGGGGCGCTTGTGTGCCGTCTAGGGCAGCTGCATGACGCTGAGGAGCCGTTACTTAGTCGCACGCCCAAATCACACGGGTGGATGAGTCTTGGCCAAGACTTGCACTCGCTGCCAGGGTTCAGGTGTAGGCCAGGTTCACAGGTGGCCTCTGTTTTTTTTTGTTGGCTGGTGTGGCGACGGTGCAGGAATCCAGTTTGCCGATCTTCTGGGAGTGGTGTTGTTTGACGCAGGTGCTGATGGCTGGCGTGATGGCGGTTGGCAGCCATGTGGTGGCTCGGGATGACAGGTGGTGTTGACTTGCTGGGAGTCAGGAGGGACTTGGCAGCCATGTGCCTCCGCCTTGCTGAGGTGGAGTGTCTGTGGCGGCTTGACACGTAGAGTGTGGGGATCCTCTCTTGCTTGGCTTGGGGGCCACTTCTCACTCCATCTTGAGGCGGTGTGAGGACAGACACTCTGTGCTGATCTTCACCCGTGGCATCTGCGGACAGGAGCAGGGATGCCTGTGGAAGCGTTAGGATGAGACGTTGTTGGCGCTTGCTGTGGCTTACGTTCGGTTCACCCATGAGGCCGTATCCAATGACGTTGGTCCGCCTTGGTGGCTGTCTGGTGTGTCAGGTTGTGCTCTTAGCTTGCTGTGAATCCTCGATCTTCTCCCTTTGTTAGTCTCTTCAGCCCACCTGTGTTCCTGCGATTTTCGGGTGACAGGGCTGTCGCTCTCTTCTTTTCTTTGAGGGTGTTGCGCTTGGACCTAGAGGCGGCGCTGTCATGGCGCCGGCTTCTGCCTTTGCTCCGTCGTGCTTGTCCAGACTGGTAACTTTGTGATGAGCTCCTTGCTTGCTGGGCGACGTGACTTCCAGTCACGTGTCTCTGGTTGTTGGAGCGCATGTATATGTGGCGGCCTGCCACGTGGGGTGTGCGACTCCTCTCTTGCCTGTTTTGGGTCGTGGCTGACTCTGTCTTGAGGCAGTGTGAGGGAGGACACTGTGTGTGGTCTTCGGCCCACTGCGGGGCTTCGCTGGGGCAGTGGAGACGTGGGTGCTCTCCTACCTGCGTTCAGCAGTGCTTCTTAGTGGAGATGTCTCTATCTCCCGGGTGCCTGCTGGCGCCGTCTTCTGCGCACTTCTGAGTGCGCACCGTCTTCTTATTGGGTGCTTTCTTCTGGCACGTGGTGCGCCTGGGATGTAATATGCAGTGGTGTCTACACTGGGAGGAGCAAATGACGCAATCTCTGCTCCGACGGTGGCGTTGGGCAGCCACGTGTGGTGTGCGCTCTGCACCAGTCTTGTCTTATGCTGTTGGTGGGGACAGCTACCTTGAGACATTGCAGTCTGGCTGGTTGTCCACCCTTGCTGGAGGCGGCTGTCTTTGGTGGTGCTGCTTGTGTTTGGTCGGCGCTTGCCAGTTGAGCTGAACTTGAAGCCTGGGCTGAGGTGTGGTGAGCGTTTCTGTTTTAACGCTATGCAACATCCTCCCGCACTGTTGCTTCATACCTTCTTTGCACACCCTGGGGGTGCTGGAGAATCCTTTTCATGCAGGGTGTTTGACCCTATGCTGTGCCCTGTCAGGGCTGCTTTGTACACTGGACTTGTGGCTACCGGACTAGTAGATGCTGTGTATGCTGATGACCAGACGGTAGCGCTCTGGTCACTGCACGAGGTCCCAGCATTTCCTGACACTGGGAGTCCCACTGTGTACCGAGGATGCAGGCATTTGTGCGGGGAGATCTGGTGTTGGTGCGCTGCTCACCAACGGCGGAGTTTGGCCATGGGCAGCAGCTGCGAGTCCCATCTTGGGTGAGAGAACGTCTTTAGTGTAGTTTGTGTTTGACGTTGTGGGAATGCGCTGCTGCTCCCAGCCGCTGGGTGGCGCTTCCACTGGGCCTCAGCAGCAGGCCAGTTTTCGTTAGTCGGAGGTGTCTGACTACACAGGGAGACATTCGGGTGCGCAGTTCACTTTCACAGCAGGCAATTTGCCCTCAATGACAGGTGTGGGGGTTGGGTGTTGCCGCGCAGCCTACGCCACACATGAACGCTAAGGCCTACACCGCTGCTAGCAATAACGGACACAGAGGCATGATCTTGCTGGTGTGGACCGGAGGTCCCGTGCGACTTCTGCCCATTTATTTATATCCTTCTGGCCACGCCTGGCCAGAAGGTGATACATTGTGTGATAGTGCTTCCGGGGCTCAAGGGAGACCCTCGGAGCACTAGAGCGCTACATCCCTTCCCAACTTGGAAATTTGAAAAGTTCTAAACCAAAAGTTCAACATGCAAAGTCCGCAAGTTTCTGACTTGGTTTGGGGTTGGGTCTGAGGTTGTAGTGCCACCTGCCTCTTACGGGTGTCAAGTCCTGAGGACCCCATGGTGATGGCGGGATTGTAGTGTTTGTTGCAGCTATTGGTGAAGGGGTGTTTGTTTCTTCACTTCTTCCTCCTTCTTCCCAGTCTGCAATCTGGTCACGTACAGATGTCTGGTCTTGAGTCGGTTGGATGTGTTTGAACCATGACACGTTTCGGGTCACTTCTTCTCCATTCCGGCTTGCTGTTATTGCTGTGCCTTTGGTTTCTTTGACTATCCAGGGTTCTTGTTCGAACGGTGTTCGGAATTTTCCTCCTGGTCTTCGCGTTCGGATGAAAACTGTTTCTCCTGGATTTAAAGTTCTGGTTTGAGCTCGGCGTTTGTGACTCGCCTTCTCGTTTGTTCGTTTCCTCCACTCCTGAGTGCTTGCTGGCGAGTACGGTGCTGGAGCCCAGTTGTCCGCCATGGGGAGAAGGTCTCTTCTCGGTCGGGCCAACATCAGTGCCCATGGCGAGCGTTGTGTGGTGCTATGCGGAGTGCTCCTGTACTCTCTCAAAAACAGCTGGAGCGCTTCTTCCTTCAGAGGTGGCTATTCGCAAGGTTTTGTTTATCTTCCTCATGAATCTTTCCACCTCTCCATTGGCCTGGGGCCACTGAGGTGTGATCCTGTGGTGTTTTATGCCCAGGTCGTGCAGGAATTCTTTGAAATCGCTTCCCTGAAATGGGGGCCCATTGTCTGTATTGATGACGAGTGGGATTCCGAACATGGCGAAGGACTTAGTGAGGATAGGACGGATGTTAGCAAAACTGGTGAATGCTGCTAGGTCCACAATGAGATACTTGGTGTAGCTGTCGACCAATACCACGGTGACTCTCCCATCTGGGAAACTGCCAAAGTCTAGACTGAGCCACGACCAAGGGGATGGAGCAGGGTCTTCTGTGATTACTGGTGCTGGGGCGTCAGGGTTGCTGGTTATTTGGCATGCCCGACATTGTTGTACTATAGCATCGACGCTTTCTTCTAGGTTGGGCAACCACAGTTTTTCGCGCATTCTGGCGTTCATCCTTCGGGTGCCCTGGTGTCCCTTGTGTGCTAACACTGTTGCTCTTTCTTGTAGCGTCTATGGGATGACTACTCGCGAGCCTCTAAGTACGAGTCCATTGTCGGCGCTGCTTAGGTCGTTGTGGACTTTCCAGAATTGGGTCAGGCGTGTGTGGTCCGTCTCGTTCCAGCCACTGACGTTCCTTAGGAAGTTTTCCCACGATCCTGTCTGTATGGCTTCTTTCACGCGTTGAATGACCGCATCATTGTCATATTGAGAGATGATGGTCTCCGCCGTGAGTGCTCGCGGGCACGACCCGGTAGATAGCATGTTCACGAATGCTTCAGTCTGGAGCTCCTGTTCGGTGGTGTGATTATCCTCTTGAGAGGGGTGGCGTGAGAGGAAATCTGCTGGGTTTCTTGCTCCTGGGCGATAGACTAGATCCATTTGATATTGTTGAACTTGGATGGCCCACCGTTCTATCCGTGGCGGGGGGTGAGGAACAGAGGTATCAACGGCTGGTGGTCCATTACCATTCTGAACGGGTGTCCTGATATGTATAGGTGGAAGTGGTTGCAGGCCCACTTCACTGCTAGAGCTTCTCTTTCGATTTGTGAATATCTGGATTCTGTCGCGGTGAGAGCCTTGCTCGCAAATTCCAAAGAGACGCATGCTCCTGGTTCTGTTTCCTGTGAAATTAGAGCTCCTAGGCCCACTTGGCTCGCATCCACTAATATCTCCGTGGGCTTGGTGGTGTCGAAATACGCCATGGTGGTTCCATCCAGCAGGGCAGTCTTGATGTGGTGTAACGCTTTGTCTTCGGCATCTGTCCACTTCCATGGGACTTCCATTTTTGTTAAGTTTCTCAAGGGCTCCGCAATCGTGGCTAGATTGGGAATGAATCTCACACAGTATTGTGCCATGCCCAGGAAACTCCTCACTTCTGATGCTGTAGTGGGTGCAAGGGCATTCTTGATGGCCTGTGATTTTCGTGGATCTATCTTGACTCCTTCTGAGTCAAAGACGTAGCCTAAGAATTCAATCGACTTTCTGAAGAATTGGCACTTCTCCTTGTGTAATGTTACACCATACTGTGCTAGTCTTTGTAGCGTGGCTTTCAGTCTCTGATGGTGTTCTTCACTCGTCTTGGCATGAATCAAAATGTTGTCGCTGACATTTAGCACACCCTGGAGTCCAGATAATATCTCCTTGATGGTATTCTGAAATATTTCGGCGGCGGACGAGATCCCGAAGTTTAGCCTTTTGTATCTTCTCAGTCCCAGGTGAGTCGAGAAGGTTGTTATGTAGCGGCTTTCCTCCGCTAGCCTTAGTTGGTGGTACCCAGCGTTAAGGTCTAGCTTGGAGAACCACTATGCTCCATTCAAATCAGTCAAAATGTAATCTACGGTGGGCGTGAGATGCCGCTCCCATCGTATTGCTTTGTTGGGGGCCCTCATGTCTATGCAGATCCTGATTTTACCGGGCTGGCGCGGTTTCTCTGCTATCACCATGGGGGATACCCATGGTGTCGGTCCAGACACCTTTTCGATTACTCCTAGCGCCTCCAACTGGCTTAGTTCCTGTTCTACGGCGGCGCGGAGGTGAAACGGGATTCTGCGTGTCTCAAAGCGACTGGTTGTATTGCGGGGTCTATGTGTAGCTTGATAGGCGGTCGTTTAATGGTTCCTAGGCCATTAAATAGTGAGGGAAACATTTGTAGGATGTCATCTGTCTGTAGCGCTTTCACTGCATTCGCAAAAGCGATGAGTCGGAGGTCCTCTGCGGTGTTGCTACCAACTAGCAGGTCAGCCTCCTTGTCTATCACATGAAATGTTGTCGTTACCTCGTTGTCTTCCGCTTTGACCTGCACTGACATCTTCCCTCATAGCGGAAGTGGCTCTTGGCTGCCATAGGTGAAGATCCGGGCCTTGGAGGGGAGTAAGTTTGGCTTTGGCTTTAGGGACTTGTAGTGTTGGATGCCCATTACATTTACTGTGGCGCCGGTGTCGATGATCCTGGTCACTGTTGATCCGTCGATTTGTATTTGGCACGTTGGCTGCGGTCTTCGCCTTTTCTTCAGCTTGCTGACGAACGACACATAATAACACTCATCATCCTCTTCGGTGGATGATTCATCGAAATTTGGCTGTGGTAGTCGTTGTGCTTTGGTGGATCTTGAGGATGAGGAATCATCCAGCGACAGTTGTCTTCTAGCTCCTGTTGTTGTCTTCTTTCCTGAAAAGTTTCGCCCCGAAAGCCTCCTCTGCATACACTTGCGAAGTGGTTGGGTCCTCCGCATTTGGAACATGTTTTACCGCGTGCTGGGCAGCCATCTTGATTATGCTTGTCTTGACCACAGTAGCCGCATGGCGCACAGCGTTGTGTTCTGGTCGGCCATCTTCCTCTGCCTCCTCGGCCAGTGTTGCGAACTGCGTCTACTCTCTCCGTTTTCACCACTGTTCCTGCCTCGGAGCGTGGGTTGAGGGCAGCTTCCATCGCGGTGGCACGGGCATCTGATAGTTCATGCGATCTGGCGAGGATTAATATCTCTTCGAGGGATATGCGCGGTTGTCTTAGAATTAGCGTTCTTAGGTGTTTATTTTGACACCCCTGGATGAGTTGCGCGGTCACCTCCTTCTTTTCGTCGACTTCTGTGCACGTGCTTATGAGGTCTCTTAGGCGTGCATGGAACGCATCCATTGTCTCCCCTTCCCTTGGATTGCCTGAATTCGAAACGTTCATAGTGTGGGTTCAATTGGGGATCAAAGTGGGCATTCAGCGCGTCCACTGCTGCGTCATAGTCTGTGTCTACCCCGGTATTTGGTAGGTGTTTGAACAACTTGTATAGTTCTGTGCCTCCAAAATGTAGTAGTAGTGACCTCTTGACCTCGTTGTCCTTTTCTCTAGTGGCAGTGAAGTAGTTATTGAGTTGCCCTAACCACACTGCCCAACGTGGTGCGGCTGTGCCTGGGTCAATTAACTCACTGAAAGGTGGTAGGGCTTGTATCTGGGAGTGCACTGACGGAACCGGTGGCTGTGCTCTAGGGACAGCTGCTTGATGTGGGGGCCCTGCTTGTTGCGCTGGTGCTGTTGCTTGCGGCGCTCCTCCTGTTGCTCCACCTGGGGAGCCCGGGTTGGACATGATTGTCCCAGGTAATTGTTATCTTTTCCTGTTGCCTTTGCTTGTTTATTCCCTTTTTCCTGTCTCTCTGCCCTTGTTGTGCTTGTTGCTCGCACTTTCACTGTTGGTTTCTTGATCGCCGTCTATGTATTGGCTGTGAGTCTCTTTTCTCTTATGTCGGTGTTGCATTTGCTTATGCTTGTTTTATCTCGATGGTGTCCCTGGATTGCGTGGAGGATCTGTCTTTCAAGCGCGATGTTTGTCTGCTGGGTTTAGCGCCTCGTGCGCGTGTGTTCTATCAGCGCGTGGCGCCTCTTGTTGGGACTCGTGTTTCTGGGCGTCGGCTTGCTTTTCTCTCTGCGCATGAGCGCAATGCGGGACCTGCCTGCGGAGTTCCTCTGCCTGGCATCTCGGCTTCCTGCTACTCGTGCTGACTGGTGTTTCTCGTTGCCGGTGTGCAACACAGCTCCTTGCATACGCTGCTTACCGGTAGGCAGGTATTTTCTTTACTCCACAGGCCAGTCCCGGTTTTCTTCATTTTCTGGCTTCGGCGGTCCCGCCGGTACTTCCAAATGGTGGCGGCTTGGGTGCTTGACAGTTATGGGTCGCATGTGGCGATGCGCATCCCACCCTCGTCGCCAGTGTGGGGGTTGGGTGTTGCCGCGCAGCCAACGCCACACATGAACGCTAAGGCCTACATCGCTGCTAGCAATAACGGACACAGAGGCATTGTCTTGCTGGTGTGGACCGGAAGTCCCGTGCGACTTCTGCCCGTTTATTTATAGCCTTCTGGCCACGCCTGGCCAGAAGGTGATACATTGTGTGATAGTGCTTCCGGGGCTCAAGGGAGACCCTCGGAGCACTAGAGTGCTACAACAGGCATCTCGCTGAATTCCCGGTACCTGTCTCTGGTGCACGCGCTTTCTCTCTTCTGTAAGGCAACAAGCAGCGCGATGCAGACAATGCTGGTCCTGCCTCTCAGTGCTGGGGGCTTAGTCGCGCCTCGCTGCGGACATTGCAAACTTGCGCGGGTAGCTTGTGAATGGACGCTGGTGCCTTGCAGATGGAGGAGGCATGGGGACACACGCTACTTTCCCCTCAGTGCCGCACAGCTTCTGGCAGTCACAGCGCCTGTTGTGACGGACGGGGCGCTTCTTCCCCTGTGGCGGTGACCGCCTTGATGAAGGTGTAGTGATGCTGGCAGCATGGAGAGGTTTACCGGGAGTTCCCCGGGGCTTTAATTATCTGTGGCGCCTCACCTTGATACGAAGTAGGCAGTCCTCGCCCAGCGACTCCGCAGCCACTTCCGAGGCAACAGGCGCTCTCTGTTGCCTTCTGTAGAGTGACGTGATAGTTTTAATTGGAGAGTCAGTCCGGCACTTTTCAGAAACAAGCATTGGCTGCATCGAGAGGTGAATCTGTTTCTAATTGCAGAGGGCATAATTTGGGTCTCTTCAATCACTCTATCAGAGTTAACAAGTTAAATCATTAATGCTCATTTTCGCTCTCCTGTGGTTACCTGACCTATACTTGGCTGCAGTCCAGGGCTCCTGGAAATCTATTCCCTTCATCCAGAGAGAGTGGCTTTGAAATAACAATTACGAGGAAAGTCGACCGTCCAATATACTATTTTAGAAGAGGCTTAACCTAGAATATGATAATTGTGGCCCGATCAATATCAGTCACTTTGCCAGCCACTTATTAGACGATAATGCTTCACATATGGGGAATGACAAGAAATTGTAACTTTTGTCGCTGTTAACCTGCCTTAAAAAATGCTATCGCAAAATACTCGAGCTATAGAAAACAATGCTGAGGGAACCCTCTGGATTTTGATTTGCTTACTATTTTCGTGTGGCATGTGTGACACCTACAGCTGTTCTTGTAATCGAAGCGAACAGCGGTGCATGCTGGGAATACAGAAGACATAGCCAATAAAAGAAACCAAAGCTACACATTCTAAACAAGCATGAAATAATGGAGAGAAAAAAACGTGAGTTGTGCGCACGCTACGAAAAAAGTGCTGTGCACGTCGCGCGCGTGCTTGTGTGCGTGAGGTTGAGCTGATCGCCATATTACATGTGCACATAGCCTGGAAATGTGGCTTGCCACTAACATAGTATGAAGAAATGGATCTCTGTTCCTTAACCCATACAAGATTTGTTGCACACGGTCTTCCACAGCTTTAGTTGTATAGAATGGGTAGTCCGTGTAAATGAGATTCACACAACATCCCTGCAAGTGCCATCATAATGCCAGGGTAAGCATTATGCCATAAGAGCGCACCATCATGCCATGAATGTGAGGGACAGTAATATGCAATAAGAGGAACTAACATTCTAGCATGACTACAGGGTGTGAAAAAATTCCATCATTATGCCCCAATAAGCTTTAGCCCGGGATGGGCTTCTGGCTCCATGAATGTGTACGAAGGACATCACAGTAGTAATTACCACAATGCCAGCATAAGGCTAAGTAGGTGCCATATACTATGGGCATCCACTTTATCCCAGATATTACCACTATTATTACAGGTTCAGCAATGTTAGGGTTGTTTAACAACATTTCATGAATGTCCTCATTATGCCATGGATTTCCACCATTTAGTGAAGAATTACCACCATACCACTAGAGACAGCATTATTTTGGCGGTGGCCTCAATCAAGTCACAGATGGACACAGTAAGACTTGCTGATAGTTGGTCTAAGATAGACAAGTCTTTCTCTCTCTCTCTCTCTCTCTCTCACACACACACACTGCAATACAACATGAGTACAGGCAACAACAATGACAACTGGCTGGGTGGCACTCACCACCAGAGAATACCAAAGAACAAGCATTGGCATAGCCAATAGGTCTCACTTTTGGGACGTTGTAAGTGTATAGCCATGCAGCACATTGTCCTGGCTACTTTACTGCCAGGGATTGAAGGGCTATACAATTACTTAACACTGGCCCATGCAGTCTGAAATAAAATAGACATAGAAACGGGTCTTTTTTGTCCCCTATATTGTTGTCCTTAAGTGTACTGGCAAAAACGGTAAATGATTTCTCAATAATGACGGACTATAAAATCCTATCGGGTAATCTATGGCAGAAATACAGCTTTTTAACTTTTCACTTCACTTCATCTTGAACTTCCCTAAAACTATTTGAGAGAGAGTGAGAGAGAGAGAGAGAGAGAGAGAGAGAGAGAAAGGGCAGGTGACATAATTAAGTACACGCAGAAGGACTAGGAGAAAATACAGTGATGAAGAGGAAGATTACCCTTGTGCAATGGCTATTGGCTTTGTCAATGGGTTTTAGCCATGATGTATGGGATCCCAGATGTTGTGCAGCATGGCTAAATAAGAAATAAAAACCATGACACCATGACAGCCTGCCACATCGTTTTGTAGGAGCGTGAACCACACAAGTTAGATTAGGAAATAAAAAGAAAAAAATGCATGAAGGTGTTTTTTTTGCAAAGAGTGTGGGGAAGCATCATGAGAGTGGCGGAAGCAAAATAGGAGTGGTGGAATCAACTTGGCAGGAGCAACCGGGAGAAAAAAACATAGGGGTGGAAGCAACATGGGGCAGCAAAAGCAACACAGAAAGAGCAGGTGTGGAAAGCAACATGGTGGGGGTGGGTGGAGACAAGCCACATGGAGAGCACGAGTAGGGTACACAACTCAGTTGGTGTGGGAAGCAAAATGGATAGTATGGCTCAGGCTGGGGGAAGCAATATGAAGGGTGTGAGGAAGAAAAACCAAAGGCTTATGTAAGGTAACCAAACAGCACCTAGAGAGAGCCATGTGAAGAACAGTGGAGATGGAAGAGAAAAACAAATGGGTGAGAGAATAGACAGAGAAAGAGAGACGTGGAGATTGGGGGGGGGGGGAAGGACAAGGGCGAGAAAGCGACTTGGAAGAAGCACACACATGTGAGGTCCTAATGGAGGGACTCAGGGGAGAACCACACAGGTGTCTAGAATACACATAGATCAATGCAGCAGGCTCACTAAAGAAGGAAAGGAACCTGTGTAACAGATGCACATCGGACTCTATAGCTATGTGACCAGGGTGCAATCACGAGGCCTGCAGGTGACACAGATGCTCATCTATGCCTTAGTGAGTTATCCGGCCTGCTTATCCTGTTAACAAGGGGCTTCCATTCTGGCCTGTGTGAGGCGCAGGGAAAAGATGACATGGACCAGACTGGCAGGGTACACAGGTCACTGTTTCCCAATAGCAACCCTCGGCGCATGACCATGTTTGTCCCAGTTATATTACTGCAAAGAAGGAATAATGTGACAGCCAGGGGGCGAGTCATAAGCAGCCGGGCATTGGCTGCTGAGTGAGCAAAGGGCGGCAGGGAGGCCACAGGAGGATTCTGGGACAGCCTTAATATGGACTAAAAGAGGGACTTGTCAGAGGATGGTAGTTATCACGGTAACCAATGATACGTTATCTTCTCTCCGAGACTTGAGAAGTAAACCCCTTGTGATCCGGACCTATCGCCTGGTCCCCAGACTCCCGCTAGGGACCTGGAGCGCTGTGCATACAGAAAAGGTACAACTTGTCCCTCCTGAAAGGCACTCGATAATTCTAAAACCAGACAGGAGCAGTCTGTCTTTTCTGATTTAGAGCGATGCGCCTCAGTACCGTAGTAGCCTGAACCCCAGTGACCTGGCAATCTGAGGCTTCTTCCTTATGGACGACTGGGGCCATAAGTCTCTCGCTCAACATACAGTTCTAAAAACACACTGCTATCTCCCCAAGAGTTGACTCACTCTGCCAGGACAGTGTTTCAGACCTGTGCCTTTCTGTTGCAACACCAGACTACAGCACCCATAATGTACTGGGAAGGAAAAGGACAGCGCAGGTCTAGAAACCTGCGTCAATTAGATGGAGCGAGACCACCTTTATTGAGATTACAGTTGTTTTAGGGCATCATCTCACCAACTTATATCTTTCACACTCACTCCCGGAAGGCTCACAGAGCAGCTTTCACACTGGAGAGCACAAGTGAAATAAAACAGCATATTTGACCAACCAAGACTGTCAGAGATTAACAGCCTGCGGTTCCTTTTAGCTACCAAAATACACAAGCAAGAGCCTTGTTAACCCCCAAAAAGTGCAATATAAATGAATACATACAAACGATAAGCATGATCTGATCTTATGTAATCTACTAGCTGCCTATGTGATGTACTAGGGCCCTTATTTATGAGGCTTTGCGTCAGTTTTGCGCCGCCGGTGCGTCACTTTTTGTGACGCACCAGCGGCGTAAAATATGCGCCTTGTTGCGCCATATTTAAAAAGTGACGCATCTAGGTAGATGCGTCACTTTTTAAACCCCTGCGCCACATTATACCTGCGTCAGGTATAATGTATGCAGAGGGGGCGTTCCCCCGCAAAAAGCCTCGTAATAGTGACGCAGTGAAATCTATGAGATTTCACTGCGTCACTTTTAGGATGCTGTTGCGTCAAAATCTTGCGCCTGCCTCACAGCAGGCGTAAGACTGACGCAAGCCCTTTCACATGGGGCTTCCCCCATGTGAAAGGACGCATTGCTGGGGTTGCGTCACTTTTGTGACACACTCCAGCAATGCGTCACTTTTGCGCTTACAGATACGTCAGAAATACTGACGTATCTGTAACTCCTTGCGACATGATGCGTCATACATTAAATATGACGCATCAGGAATGTCGCAAGGAGTGCGCAGTGAAAAGTGACGCATCGCTGTTTTCACGCAGCGATGCGTAATTTTTCATAAATGAGGCCTTAGGTGTCTATGTGAAACGCTCCAATGCACTTGGTGAATACTGCATTTTACTGATGTCCTGAACCGAGAGGAAATTACCCCTGCCACAGTTTACCCACCACACGAGCAGCAAACATAAACCCACCCAACTGATAATCGCTCATGCAACATCATGTTTTCCAAAACTACCAAATCTGTGCACTTAGCTGGCTCTGGTAATAGCGGTTGTTAGATAAAAGTCAGAAGCACCAAGCTCGAGTCTAAAGATAAGAGAGTAGGTCTGTGTTCTGTGTGAGTGCCTCTTCCCTTGAGTTGGGGTAATGGCCCGGGCGACCTCTTCACCTTTTTGTGTTGGCCCCCACATGCTCGCAGTCCACTCACCTACTAACAGACGTCCTTAAAACTCTGATTGCCCCTGATCCAAGAAAAACTAAAAACATCCCCCAATAGCGGTGGCAGTGCGCAAGTACAGAATGCCTTGTAAGTGCCCCCGAATGACGTCACAGATGGTGTGATTTGCGCATGTGCACATGGTGCTACCACACTGGTGGTATAAATAAAGGATCTGCTTTTTTACAGCATGTCCTCTTTTTTTTCCTTCAGATTAATCGCATTTGAAATGCGACCACACAGTCTTCCTTGAAAACCTTTCAAAAGGTATAGAGAATTGGATTAAGTTTATCAAGCGAGGTTCCTTGGCAGGGCTCTGTGGCAGGAAGATGTAGTCTGTTGTAACTACTGCATTCCTTTCAGGTTAAACCAGGGGAATGGCATTGTATTACAATCATGAGTCTCGTAAATGTTGTATGGCCAGAAGTGTGTTCTGCTCTGAGGGAGTGTGCAGGAGGGAAAGAGAATGGAGGGAGGAGCCAGGGGAGGGCCGCCAAGTCAAGGACACTTCCCTTCTGGAAAATACTGGAGCCGAGCCGCAGAGACAGTAACTTGCTGAGGAGTGCTGCGGTTGTCTGGCCTCTGGGAGTGTACCAGCTGCAGGGACTGAGTAAGAGCAGACACAGGCAGCGTGAAGGGAGGAGAGCAGTGCGCCAGAGCCAGTATCAAAGCTGCCTTGCTCTCCCCCGTACACCTCCCATGCCTGCTACAAAATGAGCTCCAGCTGCTGTCACAAGCGAGCCAGGGAAAGGCGAGCGTTGGATCACGTTCGGAAAGCTAACATGGCAAAACAAAAAAAGTAGTGTGCCAAAACTAACAAAAATGGCCAGAGGGGAACTGATCCATGTAACTGGGTCAGTCTCCGGGGGGTGGGGGAGCGGGAGTTTGAAGAACAAAACAGCCAAAAGGCGAGACAAATGTAAACTATTCACCAAAGAAACCAAAGGAATTTCAAAAGGCAGACCAAGGAACCAATGAAAAGCGATGGGCGTGCTGAAAGCCCAAAGAGCAGATACCTATAACTCGAGAAACAGCACATGCGTTGCCTAGGCTCGACCTAAAAAGGAGGGACAATGAGAATGACTGATCACTAGCAAGCAAGGATTTTTAATGGACACTGAAACAAACAAATGAAAAGTAGCTCTCCCTTTCAGTGTGTCGGACGGCTGGAAGGCGCACATGGCGCCGGAAATCCCTCTGGTGCGGGCACCAGAGGGAATTCCTTTGCACCAAAACAGCCTTGGGAGCTGGGGAAGAGCTTCCCCAGCTACTGAACCAGTTCTGATATTTCACTGAAATAACCATCAGCACGCATGTTGCGATGACGCAATTTCAGTGAAACTGTAATGAGCTGATCGGCTCGTGTCAGTTTTACTGCTTCGGTGCTCAGGGGGCTATCTCAGCCCCCTGAGCACTGAGGCAGACAGAGAGGAATCATTGGAAAGGAATCTTCCCTTTCCAATGGTACCTCTCCCTAGTGGATACTTGCATGGGGATTGCCGCAGGAGGGCAATCCCCAAGCAGGGATCCACCCACTAGGCACCAGGGAGGTCGGTTTCCCGATAAAAATTATACCTCACTTGTGTGGGTGTCCAATGCAGAGCCAGCCCAAAACATATATAAAAAAAATATAGCGATTAGAGCTCGCTAGGCTATCTCCTCAAACTCTACGATTTTGGCCCTTCTCAGATTTCGCAGACTCTTGTCCCACCCACACAAGTGAGATATCAATTTACTCGGGGGACTGAGGGGAACGCTGGGTGGTAGGAAAGTTGTGCCGGCGCGTTAATCCCAAACAGAAATGTGAGAAAAATTTGATTTTTTTGAAGCTACATTTGAGGTTTGCAGGGGATTCTGGGTAGTAAAAGGTTGGGAGATCCATGCAAGCCACACCTCCTTGAACAACCCTGGGTGTATAGTTTTCAGAAATGTCTGGGTTTGGTAGGTTTTTCTAGATGGCAACTGAGCCCGGGCCCAAAAAAGCAGGTGACTCCCTCTGGTTTTGCGGTCGATAACTTTGAAGTCTCCACAGTACGTTTTGGGCCATTTCCTGTTGTGGGCACTAGGCCTACCCACACAAGTGAGGTACCATTTTTATCTGGAGACCTGGGGAAACATAGGTGGTAGGAAATTTGTGGTGGGCCAGTGATCCTACAACTTTCCACCATATTAAAGTGAGGAAAATGTGATGTTTGTAGCTACATTTGAAGTTTGCAGGGGATTCTGGATAGAAAAATGTTGGGAGACCCACACAAGCTGCTCCACCCTGGACCCCCCTAGATGTCTAGTTTTCACAAATGTCTGGGTTTGGTAGGTTTCCCTAGATGGCCACTGAGCCCGGGACCAAAAACTCAGGTGACTCCCTCGCAAAAGGAGGTAGTTTTCCAATCAATAATTTTGAAGTCTCCACAATATGTTTAGGGTTTTTCCTGTCGCAAGCACTAGGCCTACCCACACAAGTGAGGTACCATTTTTATCGGAAGCCTTGGAGAAATGATGGGTGGGTGCAACTTTGTGGCTCCCTGCAGATTCCAGAACCTTGTATCATAGAAAAGTGAGAATTTTTTTTTGGGGGACAACGTTTGAGATTTGCCAGGGATTCTGGGTAACATAACCTGGTGAGAGCCACACAAGTCACCCCATCCTGGATTCCCCTGGGTATCTAGGTTTCAAAAAATGTACTAGTTTGTAAGGTGTCCCTAGGTGCCAGCTGAGCGAGGGTCCACAATCCAAAGCTAGGCACATTGTGAAAAAAGTGTCATTTTTCACCGAGAAATGTGATGTGCGCAAGTTGCGCTTTGGGCTGTTTCCTGTTGCAGGCACTAGTCCTACCCACACAAGTGAGGTCCCATTTTTATTTGGATAGTTGGGAAAATGCTGGATGGGTGGAAGTTTGTAGGTCCCCGCAGATCCCAGAACCTTCCATCACAGAAAAGTGAGGAAAATGTGTTTTTTGGGATAAAGTCTGAGGTTTGCAAGGGATTCTGGGTAACAGAACCTGGTGAAAGCCACACAAGTCACCCCATCCTGGGTTTACCCAGGTGTCTAGTTTAAAAAAATGTACAAGTTTGCTAGGTTTTCCTAGGTCCTGGCTGAGCTAAGGTCAAAAATCCACAGCTAGACACATTGAGAAAAAAGGGTCTGTTTTCACAGGAAAAACTTGATGTGCCTGTTGCGTTTTGGCCCATTTTCTATCGCGGGCACTAGGCCTGCCCACACAAGTGAGGTACCATTTTTATCAGGAGACTTCAGGGAAACCTGGGTGTGTGGAATGTTGTAGCTCCCTGCAGTTTCCAGAACTTGCCATAACAGAAAAGTGAGGAAAATTTGTTTTATGGACAAAGTTTGAGGTTGGTAAGGGATTCTGGGTAACAGAACCTGGTGAGAGCCACACAAGTCACCCCATCCTGAATTCCTCTGGGTGTGTAGTTTAAAAAAATCGACAGGTTTGCTAAGTTTCGCTAGGTGCACAGCTAGGCACATTGTGAAAAAAGGGTCAGTTTTCACTGGAAAAATGTTATGGGTCCACGTTGTGTTTGGGGCCACTTCCTGTTGCCTGCACTATGCCTACCCACACAAGTGAGGTACCATGTTTATCAGGAGACTTAGGGGGAACAGAGGACAGTAGAACAAGTGTCATTACCAATTGACCTTCTATGCATTTCTGACTTCCAAATGTAAGACAATGTGCAAGAAATGAAGTCAAGCTAGTACGGGTACCCATTTTGGAGATGTGCAAATAGTTCAGTTCAATTAGTCTTTATTTCGAATAAAATTCATAAAAGACATCCAAATACATGTATAATAAAACATTTCCCAAGTTTGATAAAATTGTGCATTAAATTCCCCCTCATTTAAGCAGTTAAAAGAGAAAATGGCTTAAGTATAACAGTTTGGTAACATTTAAAAGAAAATTTAAAAGGACATTTTGCAATTTGCAGTTTACAGTTTCTTAGCACGGATGAGCCACAGCCAGCCCAAAAATTTTGCAATACAAATCACAAACTTTGTGGCGCGTAAGTCTCTTAGTTTGAGAAGGGCTGTCTGGTTACTTCTGCAATTAAGTGTTTCACAGACTGGCTTCAGCCATTTAAATCTGGGTAATATGTACGCAGGACAAGCAAAAAATATGTGGCCCAGACTTTCTACCTGATCGGGACAGAAGGGGCACTTGTTGTTTTGATTATTTGCCCACTTTACAGTAAAATTTTTGATAGGCAAAGTTCCCACTCGAAATTGGTGGTACAGTTTGCGATCAAGTGATTTGCCTATCAGGTCCCAATAAGGCTCAAGAGATGGGGATATCTTATGCATAAGAAATTGACCTGTTAAGTTGTTGTTAGAGGAAAGTGTAATTAAAACAGATTTTTTATCGGCCCAGTACAGGTCTCTAAATTCCACTTTCGATGGGAAGATAGAGCTTTCAGGGTGCAACCATAGCTCTGGGAGGCCCATAGAATATAATATTCGTTTGACCTCCTGTAGCCAAGGGATCTTCTGTGCACCCCTTAAAGCCCTAACCTCACCTAGTTCTTGGGCAAACAAACTAAGCTCTTGGCTCGTCCAAAGGCGACGCCATAGGGCTATAAGGCGATATCTAGCCATCTCATCCAAAGGCCTGAAACCCAAATCTAAAAGCAATGGTGTTGTAGGAGAAGATTGGGGGAGCCCCACTAAGTTCCTCAGAAACTTATTCTGTGCACTAATAAGAGCCGGCAACCATTTGTATCCCCAAATATCCGCGCCATAAAGGGTAGCAGCATTCACCTTCGCCTCATAAATTTTTAACACCGGTGCGATACGTTTTGTCAAAGTTTTTCTTTGCTCCTTTAGCAGACATCCTGTGAGGCGGACAAATTTGAGAGTTAGCACCTCAAGCTGTGGTTTCCAGGTTAGCTGGTGGTCCAGTGTCACGCCCAAATAGGGCATGGCTTTAACCTGCTCTATTGGAACACCCTCTAATGTGAATGAGCTGGAAATGGGTTTATTTTTATTAAAGATCATAAATTTAGTCTTGTCAGCATTGATCTGGAGGTCGTTAATGGCACAGAATTCAGAAAATCTATTCAAAGCGGACTGTAGGCCACTTCGAGTCCTTGAGAGAAGCAGGGTGTCGTCTGCAAAGATCAACATGGGATACTTTGACCCCCCCAGGATGGGTGCATCAGTATTGGTGTCTTTAAAGAATGCAACCACCCGGTTGATAAACAGGAGAAACAGGGTAGGGGCCAGCACACAACCCTGCCGGACTCCTCGTTCGACAGGGAAGCTAGCGGTCACCTGACCCTGGTTGCCCCATCTTACATGTGCAAAGTTGTCCTCATGGAGGCGCCTGACCAGATCTAATAACTCAGGAGGGAGGCCCATATCTCTCAGCGCGTCCCAGAGTTTGGCTCTGGGAACAAGGTCAAATGCCGACCGAAGGTCGACAAAGGCAGCGTAGATGACACCACCGCCCAAGAGGACCACCTTCCAGTAGATCATAGTTAGGCGAAACACCTGATCAAGGGTGCTAGTACCTGCTCTGAACCCTGCCTGCATGGGGGAGAGTATGTTGTTTGACTCCATCCACCCCTGTATTCTAGCAAGGGCCATTCGTGAGACCATTTTCTGTATGGTGTCGATCAAGCTGATGGGGCGATAGTTTTTGGGTGAAGATCGATCCCCTTTCTTGAAGACCGGAATGATCTCAGCCCCTTTCCAGGACTGCGGTATCCTTTCCCCAGCTGTGATAGAATTTGCTAAAGTAGTAATGTAGGGGACCCACAAAGCTAAATTCAGTTTAAAAAGGTCAGCCGGAACGGCGTCAATGCCCGGTGCTTTCCCAGACTGAACTGAGCATAGAGCGTGCTCCGTGTCCAGTGTGCTAAAGGTAAGTTTATCCCCATGTGTGGCTGTAATAGACTCAAGTAAGGGACTTTCTGTCAGCTGTAGAGCGTTTTGGTCGATAAATTGGGCAGAAAAGAATTTAACCCAATCTGCCGCAGAGACATAATTTTCAGGGGATAGTGTATCAATACCCCTGCCCCGCCGAACTATCTCCCAGAATTTGGTTTGATTAGAATTCTCGCATGCATGGAGGAGGTCTAACCAATATGAGTCATCCCACTCTTTTTTGGCTTCCCATATTGTGCGCTTATAGGCCTGCCTTGCTGCTCTAATATCGAGTGTGTTTCTAGATTTAACGGCAGTGATAAGGGTGCCATGGGCATCTCTACACTCTTTGTTGTACCAACCCTTCGGTTGGGTAGCCTTCTTTTTGCGGCATGGCCTAGTGAGCAGTTCCTTGATGGACGCAAAGCACTCCTCATGAAGATCAACATTGTGGGAAGTAAGTGTGTCAACGGGGGAGGGTGCTATCATTTTTTCTTTGGTACGTACGACCAGTTCTTCAATTTGGTTAACAAGTTCAGGGTCCGCTGCCACTCTGGACCATTTGACCCGCCTTCTATTATCACATAGGGTGAGGTCAGATGTGAGACAGTCAGATTCCACCTGAAGGGACCCTGACCCTAGAATCGTAAGTGATAATGAGAGAGGATTATGATCACTCTCCGGCCTGGTATCAATGTTCATATCTGCTACAGAAGCCCAGGCTTCAATATTGATTAATATATAATCAATACGGCTAGAGCAGGTTCCATTGTCGAAAGTTGGCTTTCCCTCCTTGTCAGAGACGCTACGACCATTGACTGCGCGAAGGCCCCATTCAAGACAGAACCCAAGCCAGTTAAGGGCAGCCTCTGTTCCCTTGACTCCCTTAGTGATTGATAGCGGGGGGATGTTCCAAGTGAGATCTTCTTCTAGGCAGACATCCTCTGCAAGATTCAAGATCAGTTCAAATGAGCAGTTCAAGTCGCCAGCTACTATTGTAAGCTGGTCGTTTTTGTGCTCATTTAAAAGATCTTCCAGATCGCTAGTGATAGGTTGTTTCCGACCACCCTGGCAGCCTCTGGCGTAGATGTTAATGATAATTAAATCCATGCAGTTCTCTTTGCATAGTGATATGCAGAGGAGATCCGGGTTCGTCCCATCTAATTCTCTAACAGTAAATCCCAGGCTTTGCCTTAACCATATGGTAAGGCCACCCGAGGCCCTGCCCTTTGTTCCCTGTACAGCTGGTTTGTAAAAGTTTAGGTAGCCATATCTAAACAAAGGGGCAACTGACCAGGTTTCCTGGAAGAGGATTATGTCGTGGGATGAGATGTAGTCTGCCCAATCACCATCCTCAAGGCGGCCCGAAGGCCCGCAATGTTCCATGAAACAATTTTTATAATATTAGCGGGATTAACTGTTTTACTGATTTCAGAGTTATTGGTGTTGCATGTTAATGGTATAGATGAGGTGGCAACCTCAGTCAGGGGGCGGTTAGAGGCATTGGCAAGTGATATCTGTTGTGCAGCTGGTGACTTCAGACTAGCTACACTATTTCCTTTAGTGAAGTGTGTGTTAGGGCCTACCAGCTTCTTCTTTTTTGGGTTCGCCACCCCGAGTCAGTCAACCTCCTCAAGGCAACCAAACATGTTCGATGTCGGAACACCGTGCCACCAGGCATTCTGACTTGGTCCCCCAATTCCAAATCCCCTATTCCCAGACTTTTGTACTGTTGTCCATGCCCCACCCATCCTCTGGTGGTTCCTAGGGGGATAGAAAAAAGTGAGGGGTCTAACTACAACAGTGTGATCATCTTCGGTAGTGGCCCATGAGCAAAGGTGTTGTGCAGTGTGAGGATCGGCAAAAGTCACCACAATACAGTCACCCATGATTGATTTACGACTCGGTCCAACCCATGGTACTCTGCGTACCATGAGTACATGACTTCGTTGGTTGCTTGGGAGATGTCTATTTGTGTTAAGCCAGTGAATTACCTTGTTCTTGAGGGACCAATGGTCCTCTTTCACTGTTGAGTCAAGGGTAGGTACACCGGCCAAGACTATAACATAAGGGGTGGCTTCCGGTGGTAACCGCCTCTGAAGTTAGGTCTGGTTAAGTCAGGAGCGAGAGATGGCTGGGTGTTAAGGGGAGGTTGGTTGGCCTGCGGGTTGGCTGCAGGCATTGGTTTAGAACGTACAGTAGTCTTCTGGGAGTGTGAATCGACCCCAGCACCAGAAGCTGTATGCTTGGGTTTGACTGGCGCTGGGATAGCTTTGGCAGGGCCAGACCTAGCTTTTGGGGTAGGGATAGTTTTGGTGCGGGGTTTAGGTATAGGTGTAGATTTAGGCCTCGGGGTGGTAGCATAAGATGCTTCAACTACTATCGGTTGTGGGGGTACCTCTCCCTGTGGAATTCTTGCATCCATCTGCTTGAGACTAAGGCTGGCCAGTGTAACAATAGTCCTGTCCATCTCAAGCAGATGGTTTTCCATTCTGGATAATTTAAGTTCCAGGGGGATGAGTAACTTCTTAAGTGTATCCCAAACCGTTTGGACGAATTCCTCGTCGCCCCTCTTGTCCCTCCCGTCCTCTCTCAGACCACCCTCCATTGAACCATCGTTGCTTAAGCCTGCCGGGCATTCGTCCTGTTCAGACCTTACATTCCCCCCCAGAACTTGGTTTTTTTTTTTTTTAAACTCTTTATTCGTGACTGTTACAGGATGTCTTACATTTCTGTACATTTTCTTATCGTAACATACATCAGTCTTTTCCATTTTCAAACCCAGAAGCTTGTGGGATCAGTGCATTTCAGTTTCAAATTGCTTATCAGAGCATCCCCAGGATGGTTCCCATATGTACTCCGTACCCTCCAGGATTGTGTCCGTCGTAAGTAGCATACCCCAACTGTCCCCTCCTCCCCAACCGCCCGCCCACCCCCTGTCTCCTGGTCGTCCTCACTCGTACACTCCACATCCCGGGTCAAGGTGGCACTATGTGTGTCTGAAGTGGTAAAAGCCGTAGGTCTGGTCTAGCCGATGTGAGTCACATTGGTGCCCTGTAGGCCTCGTCCCCCTCCCGCCATCTTTGCGAGTTCATCCCACCGGGCCTCCCGAGCAGTCCAGGTCTATCTCCTCCAGGTCTACCATCATTAAGTCCCAATCCTGAGCTATAGGATATTTGCGCAGGCCCTTGCTCTCCTCGTCTCGCAGCGCCGCGGATTCTGCCTTGCCCCACTTCAGCAAGTCGCTGCGCCACGTTTCTATCTGCGGGGCCCTGGGTGACTTCCATCTCATGGTGAGCACCCTGATCGCCAGCACCAGTGCCAGGTCCGTAAACCTCAGCTGTGCCTTGCATGTCTTGGGCCGCTTTCTATTCCCCAACAGGCATGGTAACGCTCCCTCAGGGATTCGGAGTGTTGTTATGGAGTGTAGTGTATGTTTGATCGTTCCCCAGTAAGAGTGTAACTTCGGGCATGTCCACAGCATGTGGAGAATATGTGCCTCATCCTGGTAACATCTCGGGCAGCAATGTGCGGTGGCAGGGAACATCCGATGCAGCCTCTGGGGCGTAAGGTAAGCTCTGTGGAGAACCATGGCCTGTATGAACTGAAACTTAACATTCCTAGACACCCGTCTATGATGGCCTAAAATAATTTTCCACTCCCCGTCTGTAATGTCTTCCCCTGAGTCTGCAGTCCAGGACTCCCTAAGTGTAGCAATCGGTGAAGGTACATGTTCCCTGATGCCAGTGTATAGCCATTTCACTAGGTGTCTCCCCGCTCCCATGTAGTGTAAGAGATGTACTAATTCATGCTGTTCCGGTTTCGTCCTTTGCGGGGCCCAAGCCCGTCTGACATAGTGCGTCACCGAGGCGTGTAGTAGGTAGAAGCGTGAAGGTGCTCCCGTGGCCTGCACAAATGAGTCATGTTCCAGCAAGGTGTCATCGCCGAACAGGTCTCCCACCCTGTCCACTCCTGTCTCCGCCCAGGGTCGCAATCTGCGCCGTGTTAAGGTCCCCTGCGGTGTCGGGAGTCCCAGTAGTGGTATGTTGTCTGCATATGGGGGGGTCCCATTCGAGTACGACAGCGCTTTCTTCCAGCAGGTCAAGGCCACGTGCAGGAGGGGGTGGCAGTCCCCAGGAATTCTAGCATTGGGCAAGAGGAGGGAGTGCAGGTCTCCCCGCGCCAGTTTGTCCTCCGTGTAAGCGATCTCATGCAAGTCCCTGCCCCCCACCCATCGGGTCAGCCATTGGAGTTGGCTGGCGTAGTAGTAACTGCGCAGGTCCGGCACTCCCAGTCCGCCCTGCCTAGTATGTAGTTGCAGTTTTTTAAGGCTGATCCGCCTCCTCCCCGAGCCCCAGATAAGGGTGATCAATAATGTATCCAGTGAGGTAAATATCTGACGCGGCAGCAGAACCGGTAGGTTCACAAAATAATACAGAATGCGGGGAAGGAGGACCATCTTCGAGACCGCCACTCGTCCCATTACCGATAGGGGCAAGGATGTCCAGAATCCCACGCTACCTCGTATGCCAGTAATGGCCTTACGGATATTACCGTCAATCTGGGCCTCCGGGTCCCGGTAGACCTGTATTCCAAGATACTTGAACGTGGTCGGTGCCACTTGTATGTCGTAGGCCCCGAACTGTATGAGGGGAGGTCGTTGGCCATCTCGAAAGAAGAAGCCCAGGGATTTCCCTGGATTTATAGCCAGCCCAGATATGTCCTCAAATCGCCTGAAGATATCCGCCAGAGACGAGTGGTCTCCCCGCAGGTTTCGGAGGAACACCAGGATGTCGTCGGCATATATTGAAGTCATGTGGTCGGTGCCCCCCACCGGTATGCCGTCCTCCGCAGCTCTGTTGCGAAGCGCAATAGCCAGGGGCTCCAGCGTCAACACAAACAGTAGTGGCGACAATGGGCAGCCCTGACGGGTGCCCCTGTGGACTCCATAACTGTCCGAAGTGTGCCTTCCTGTGCGCGCCCTGGCCGTCGGACCCGTATATAATAAACGGATCCATTTGATCAGGGCTTCCGGGAAACCAAAGCGGTGTAAGACTTCGAACATGAAATTCCACGTCAAAGAGTCAAACGCCTGACGGAGGTCTAGGGCTATGCAGCCCGCGTGTGGCAGATTGTGGGGTGTAGTTGTCATGAGGGCGTGGAGTCGCCTCGAGTTTTGGGAGGTACTCCTCTCCGGGAGGAAGCCGCATTGATCGGTATGGATCAGGCCAGGGAGGTGATGTTGGATCCTCAAGGCAATAGCTTTACTGAGAATCTTATACTCCGTGGAGAGCATAGAGAGGGGCCTGTAGTTACCTACATCCTGAGGGTCCCTACCGGGTTTCGGGATCGAAATCACCAAGGCCTGCATGGTGGTAGCCGGGAGATGGCCAGCCTCGTACGCAGTGAGGTATATTTTCTCCAGAACAGGGGCCAACACATCAGTATATGATTGATAAAATTCCCCTGGTAGGCCATCCATACCCGGGGTTTTACCCCGGTTAAGTGAGTGGATCGCTACCTTTATTTCCTGCTGTGTTATAGGCCCGGCTAGAGCCGCCTGGACTCCCGGGGCCAGCACTGGGAGCGTCAAGTCATCCAGGAATTCCGTCATTTCGTCCCTGTCCTCGACAGAGGGGGGAGCATAGAGGGTCTCCAGGTGTGTCTTAAACACAGTATTAATACCCATTTGAGTGTGTATCAGATCACCTGCCGCGTTCCGGATAGACGTTATTGTAGGGCTCTCAGGGGCATCCCGGACCAGCCGGGCGAGCAGAGCACCGGACCTATCTGCCTCTGACTGTTGCCGTTTCAAATAGGCTCCGTAGTCCATCACCCTCAGGGTCTCCAGTAGTTCAGCATGTGCGATATTACACTGCTGCAGATCCGGTCGGCGGTCAGGGTCCTGCCCCACCGCGTTTTCCAGGTCACTTAACCGCGTCTCTACCTCGCACAATTTACTATGAATCTCCTGTCTGGCTCCCACCAGGCGGCCTATAGCAGCCCCCCGAATTACGGTTTTCATTGCGTCCCACACCACTAAGTTCGAGGACGCAGAGTCCCAGTTTGTATCGAAGTAGCCAGTTAAGGCCTCAGCTATATATGAGTGAAACGGGCCATCCGCAAGCAACGCAGGGTTAAGCCTCCAGGTAGGGACAGGCGAGGGTATTCTACCCCAGTGTAGGTCGAGTGTCAACGGCCGGTGGTCCGAGAACGTTTTAGCCAGATAATCTGCTGCGTCGCATCTGGCCGCGAGGGAGCTGGAGCATACAAATCTGTCCAGTCTGGTGTGCAGGTGGTGTACAGGGGAGTAGTATGAATATTCTTTATGTGTCGGGTGCAATGTGCGCCAGGTGTCAACCAATCCCCAGCCCCGAAGCCATGTTCCAAACAATTCAGATAGTTTATGTGTTCCCGCTGCCTGAAGGGGGGGGTGTGACCTATCAAGGGTCACGTCTAAGACCATGTTCCAGTCACCTCCCAGGATCCAGGGGACGTCCGCCCAGTCCGCCAGAGCCCGGCCCATCTTAGCTAAAAACTTATCTTGGTCGAAATTCGGGGCGTAGATGCTGCCCAGCACTACCACTTCCCCGTCTAGGGTACCTCTCACTAGTACGTAGCGTCCTTGGTCGTCAGTCCGCCTCTCCAGTTCCACAAAAGGAGTACCATGACGTACCCATATCGTGGCCCCTCTGGAGAATGCAGAGTACGTGGTAGAGAATACAGTGCCTCTCCATTTCTTCCGCAGCAGGAGTGCTTCGGAGTGTGTCAAGTGTGACTCCTGCAAGAACACTATATGTGCCTTTTGTCGCAGCAGGAAAGCATGCACCCTGTGTCTCTTCTGCACTGCCCCCAGCCCTCTCACATTCCAGGTGACCAGCCTATACCTACCCTGTACGTCAGCCATAACCCCGTGTAGGTGTCGCAATGAGTGTTCCCATATGTCCCAGTGAGTGACTCGCCCGTGTCAACCAGGAGACAGTACCCACCCTATCCCAAACCCCAACTGTGGAGGCGCAGCCTCTGAACTCCGCTGTGCCGAACAATAAACTGTATAACATAATAAAACAGATAACGTTGCATACGCTAGTGGGGGGTCGGTCAAGCTCTGGCCGTGTCCTTAGTGCCATGTCCGATCAAGCCGCCGGCTCAACGGCGCCGCTGGGAGAGTTCCATCAGCATTATTCGACAAGTGTAGCCACATCTCGTGGTAGGGGGGGGGGAAGAGGAAGGGGGCAGGGGGGGGGGGGGGGGGAAATACAGGGGTGGCCCCATACTGGTGCAGCCAGTGAACAGCTGCCAAGCGCCACAGGATCATAGGAGATACAGGGTTCATATCTCGCAGTCTTCACACCCGAGGCTCCCACCCCACCCAAGGGTGGGGCACGTAGTGTCCGCCATCAGAGAAGGGCCACCCATATTGCCAGAGCAAACACAGTCCATCTCTCTCCCCCTCCCCCCACCGCCCCCCCCAATCTGCACATAAAAGGATATTGTGGTGTACTCAAGCTTTTTAGGTCCAGTCCACAGGAGATATTACTCTTGGGCATTGTCCATGAGATCGTCCGCGGTTCCAGGTGTCACCGCCGGGAACAGGACCATACTATTGTCCGAGTCCGAGTGGACTGTGCTATCTTCGGTATCCGTATGAATTGTCTCCCGGTCCTCCCTGAAGGTGCCCACCGCTGCCACTGCCTCCATCTGTCCTTGCTTTTGCTGATGGGCAGTCGGTTTACGCTGTCTTGGGTGAGTGCGTCGGGCGCCGTCCCCGTTGTCTTCCTGATTCTGGCCAACTTTGGACTCAGCATCCGTAGAATCCTGTGTTGGGTCCAGCCGTTCCTCAATGTCCATCACCTCCATCCACTCTTCCACATCTGTGGGACTTTCGAAAAAGTGAGTTTTCTTGTCATGGATCACCTTCAGGCGCGCAGGGAACAGTAAGGCATACCGTAACTTCGCCTTTTGGAGTTTCTGTTTCACCTCATAGTATGATGACCGTTGTTTTTGCACTTGAGTGGTGTAGTCTGGGTATAATGATATTCTTTTATTCTCCCACGGTATGACCGATTTTATTCTGGCCTGGTTCAACAGCATGTCTCTGTCCCGGTAATTCAGGATCCGGACAATGAGCGGTCTTGGCGGTTGGCCCGGTTTAGGTTGTCCTGTTGGGATCCTATGGGCTCTCTCGACACAAAAGAACGGTGAAAGGCCTTCAGGGGCGACGTTCTCTTGGAACCATTGTTCCATGAACTCCGCCGGACGGGATCCCTCGCTTCGTTCCGGCAGGCCAATAACGCGGATGTTATTGCGTCGATTACGCCCTTCCGCATCCTCCACGCGGTCCATCAGGGTCTTGACTTGACGCTGAATCAGCTGGATAGAGTCCGTGTGCTCCGCCACCGCCGGGGCAATTTCAGCCAGCGACAGACCATGATCCTCAACTTTGTCCGCTAATTTCTCATGGTCCGCCTTAAGCAAGGAGAGATTAGTGGTGAGGGTACCCATCTGCGTCTCCATCACAGCTCTGGAGTCCCTGATCTCTTTAAGTATAAGGTCCAGCTTATCACCTTGCTGACTCTCTGAAAGGGTGGAAGCCAGCGTCAGTGGCGCAGAGCCCCCGGGGTTCACACCTGGAGCAGGGCCCACGCCTGGCCCCTCCTTGCCCTCCGCGTTCTTCAAGCCTTTGCGCCCCATGTTAAGCGCCCGGTGTCCAGACGGCGGTAGGGTCGCGTCCGCAGGCGATCTCCAGCCGTCCGAGGTTCGTCTGTTGCCCCCCTGCAGGTCGCCCCCAGCATCCACTACCTGGGGTAGCCGGCGAAGGCCGCCTTGGCCCTGTTAAGGGGGGGGGGGGGGGGCTCAGCTAATAGGGGCGTCGGGGCCCACCGCAGCGCCGCTCACCCTGAGGCGCTATCTCCTTCTCTCTCCTGCCAGCTCACAGCAAGGGCCCAAGAACAGCAGCAGGATCTAGTGGGTGCCACCCCGTCCGGATCAGCCACACCGGTCCGGTGCCTCGTGATTGGGGCCCAGCCGGCAGCGGAGTAGTTATGTCGCTCCGGGGGTAGGATCAGCTCCCCTCCAGGCGTCCCAGTCTCCAGCTCGCCCCAGGGGGAGGCCCAGACACCACCTCGCTGCAGCCGGGCTATCAGGGCGTCCCGGCCGGACCCGTTCCTCAGTCCAGGGGTCCCTGCCGAATGTAGTCCGCCCTCAGCTGGATGTGGGGCAGCAGCGCCACACCTGGCCCCTCCGCACCTCCCCGGACCTCTCACCTTCGGCCCTCGCGGGCAGGGGGTAGCTCAGCCGGCGGGAACACACGGGTCACAGCACTCCGGCGCCTCAGTCCGCCGCTCAAGGCCGTCCGCAGTCTCCGTCCTTTCCCCCGGCACCCGGGGTCGCAGGGTGTCGCCTGCCTTTCTCGGCTGTCGCGGGGTCGGGGTTCCCGATCCAGGGGTGCACTTCCGGTCACGGGGCCCCCGGCGCGCCGCCACCTTCCAGCCCTCGTCCTCCGGGCACCGCTGCTACTCGAGTCCCCCGGTCCGCAGCGTGACACCAGGCCTCACCCCCGACCACGGCGTAACTCCGAGGCACCAGCCGCCAGAGCCCCAGGATTTGCAGCGAGGCAGGCGGGGTGCAGGATCTGTAGGACACAGCTGCACTCAGACTGAATCGGCCCCTCGGCGTGGGCGACAGGATCGTTTCTCCCCCAGCGGCATCGGAGCACTAGCAAACTCCGTCCGCCATGTTGGCCAGCTAGCCACGCCCCCCCAGAACTTGGTTAGTATCATTTACATGCAAATCAATGTGGGAGCTTGCTGCGTGGGGTTTATCAGATACTGCCTCTGAAACAGGGGCACCTAATTGGCGGCGGCAATTGAAAAACTGGGCTTCGCCTTTTTACGAGCGAAAGCAGACCTAGCCAAGTTTTTCTTTTGCAGCAATGCCATTTTTTTTGCGTATTTGTTGTCCTTCGTAGCCGCCCTAGGCGACTTGCATGTTGTTTTTGCACTAACACCAGCTACGAATTTGGGTAGCGCAATCTCCTCCTTGGGATTTGGAGGGAGATCCTTCACATAATCACCTGGAGACAGGGATGGGCAGTGATGTATATCTGCCGTTGTGAGCAGGGGACGGGGGCCTGCTGTGCGCTCAGGGGTGAGGGCTAAAGCAAAGTTGCCTAATGAAGATTTCTTCGAAGTGGCAATGGTTAAGGACAATTTTCGTGCAGCATCCAACTCCAGGGAGACCCTATGTTGCATTTTTGTAATTTCTGCATCTATGGCCAAATTAGTCTTTGTTAGAAAATCGTCCAGAGTCCCATTGGATTTACTAGCCCCCCCAGCAGCTTTGCTACGTGTTACACGGGTGCACATGGTACTCAGAGGGAGGATAAACCACTAGCAGCAGGAAACCCGCTCGGCAGCAAAGGGGATGACAAGACACAGCCAAGGGACGCGGCCCAGACCAGACCTCTAAGACCTCGAACGGCCTCAAACGGCCCGCTCTTAGCCCGGTCTTTGCCCCGGGCTGCGTCCCGCGCTGCGGGAGAACTAGGTCAAGAAATAGGTGAACGGGTAGACTAGGGGGCGTGGCAGCGGGGAGAGCGGACCGGAAGTTGGTGTGTGGTCTTGCAGGGACTCCTGGGCAATGGAGTCCCCTGCACGCTCGCAGCCCCGCTGACCGCACTCACCCGTTGACTCCGCAGACCTTCCCCTGTGTCCCAGATGGAGAATACACGCAGCGGCACCCGCGGAGCGGGTGCGGCAAGAAGTAGCGAGAATCCTTTGGTGAGGCGCTAAGGGCAGTTCAGTCCGCCTGAAAGTGCGTCCGTGCTCCTGGATGGCGTCCCGCAGGAGGAGAAGAGGTGAGGGTCTTTATGCACCACAGCTGCAGAGGGCGGGGGGCGGCAGCGGGGAGAGCGGACCGGAAGTTGGTGTGTGGTCTTGCAGGGACTCCTGGGCAATGGAGTCCCCTGCACGCTCGCAGCCCCGCTGACCGCACTCACCCGTTGACTCCGCAGACCTTCCCCTGTGTCCCAGATGGAGAATACACGCAGCGGCACCCGCGGAGCGGGTGCGGCAAGAAGTAGCGAGAATCCTTTGGTGAGGCGCTAAGGGCAGTTCAGTCCGCCTGAAAGTGCGTCCGTGCTCCTGGATGGCGTCCCGCAGGAGGAGAAGAGGTGAGGGTCTTTATGCACCACAGCTGCAGAGGGCGGGGGGCGGCAGCGGGGAGAGCGGACCGGAAGTTGGTGTGTGGTCTTGCAGGGACTCCTGGGCAATGGAGTCCCCTGCACGCTCGCAGCCCCGCTGACCGCACTCACCCGTTGACTCCGCAGACCTTCCCCTGTGTCCCAGATGGAGAATACACGCAGCGGCACCCGCGGAGCGGGTGCGGCAAGAAGTAGCGAGAATCCTTTGGTGAGGCGCTAAGGGCAGTTCAGTCCGCCTGAAAGTGCGTCCGTGCTTCTGGATGGCGTCCCGCAGGAGGAGAAGAGGTGAGGGTCTTTATGCACCACAGCTGCAGAGGGCGGAGATGTGCAAATAACCACTGCTTCAAAACTCTACATTTTGTTCCCATTTAGGAAATACACAGGTTTCCTTAATACCTATGTTTCATTATATATATTTTACCAAATGAATTGCTATATATCCGGTACACAATGAAAAACCACCTCAAGGCGCAGCTCAGGTATTGGCTTTGGGTAACTTGTGTTCTTGTGGAACCTATAAGTCCTATAAATCCCTGCAACCAGAAGGGTCCAGCAGATGTAACGGTATATTGTTTTAAAAAATCTGCCATACTTACAAGAAGTTACAGGTGAAAATGTTGGCACAATTGGAGGGTTTTTTCAACTCAATTTCATTTGTTTTTAATTTCAACTGTTAGTTTCAATAGAAAAACCTTGAAGGATCTCCACATATGACCCTTTGCTGAATTCAGACGTTTGTCTACTTTAGAAAATTATTTGCTTTCCAGGATCCATTACTGCTTTCACACCTATTTCTACCACTAACTGGAAAGAGGTTGAAAGCACAAAAAAATGAAATAATAGGCCATGCCCCAGTAAAATGCCAAAACTGTGTAGAATTTTTTTTCTCTATATACCAGAGGTTTCGAAAGATCGACTTAAAAATAAAGGGCCTGTCAGTGGAAGTCTCTGTGGTATTTCTGCCATGTTGTCACTAGCCCAATGTATCAATGAATCTCAGTAATCAGTGCCTTGCTGCATAGGCTTGTGAAGCAGGAACAGGCCAGATGCCACCTGACGATGGTTGGCCCCTCCAGTGTTATTGATAGAAGTTTAGAAATTGAAATTTAATATAGCCTTATAGCCCGCGGTAGCAGGCTATATCGGCTAATACAGTCCTGCTGCAGCGTTAAAGGCCCGAGCCGAAGGCGAGGGATTTTAACAAGGCAGCAGGACTTTAAAAGCCGGTATAGCCCTGCTACTAAGGGCTATAAGGCTATTAGAACATATTACCACTAGAGGGCAAAATGTTCTAACAAATAAAACAAAGCCTTCGGGGAGCGCAATGGGATTGAAATCCCCTCAGGCTCCCTGAAGCCTTTATTCACAGCCAGAGCTGTGAACAAAGAAACATTGGAATGTTGGAGCTCCAGGCTTATACCAGTCCTTATAAGCTCGGAGCACTCCGTTGTTTTCAATAGAACTTCCAACGTTCCAATGCTCTAATATCTCTTGAAGGCCTCTCAAATATCAATGTCTCTGATAATGGAGACCCTTTAATCAAGAGCATCTCCATGGCCTCTCCTACTATTGGTGCTGGGCTTACTGGAATTGGAGGATGATAAATCCCTCACATCTAAAACTACAAAGCGGCAACTCCACGTCTGCTAACAGCTCATAAAAGACCTGGAATTATTAAGGACAGACCCCAAGTCGAATTCAATAAAAGAGTTGTCTAAGGTGACCATCACCCTCCAGATTATTATGGAAACTGTTCCTAATCCAATACTTTATTTAGTTAGCCTAATTTATTATGTATTGTAGACCTGTTTTGCTTCCGTTAAACAAATTATTGTAACACACCTGAAATTAATGATTTGTAAGTGAAAAGTAGCTTTACCCAGGACTTGTGAGGAGGTGATTTTCGGCGCACAGGGACTGCGAGGACCAGCAGCCTGCTTCCACACACAGCTGCGTCCTCTTCCCGGACTGTTCCTGCCCCACCTGCTTTTCAAAAACTGCTGCGGGTGCCGCTCGTAGCAGTAGCTTTACCCAGGACTTGTGAGGAGTTGATTTTCGGCGCACAGGGACTGCTAGGACCAGCAGCCTGCTTCCACACACAGCTGCGTCCTCTTCCCGGACTGTTCCCGCCCCCGCCTGCCTTTCAAAAACTGCTTGCGGCCCCCGCTCCGCGGGAGGCGCTCGTAACAGTAGCTTTACCCAGGACTTGTGAGGTGGTGATTTTCGGCGCACAGGGACTGCGAGGACCAGCAGCCTGCTTCCACACACAGCTGCGTCCTCTTCTCGGACTGTTCCCGCCCCTCGCATGCAGGTACTTATTCGACCACTTGACGCGCTCCAGGCGAAGCCCGGGCCATGGGCGGGCCCGTTTGAGCCTGTTCGAGCCTGGAAAGGCTGGGCTGGGCCACCCCCCTAACAGCTGAATATCACGGCTTGCCAGTAAGTCCCTTTTTGTGTATTCGAACTGTTATTCTGCTGGAGAATGCCTGGTTGTTTAGGAAAAAGTAGCAAGGCCCTATCTGGTAACTCGGTATGGGTACTCTTGACAGCTTTATTGTTAGAACTGCATTGGTCCAACCGAGGGAAATCGATATCACAGAGCGTAGACTTTCTCTTGATCTGGCCCATAATAAATGCTCTTTATTGGGTAACATCGTGATGGCAAAAACACCAGACCACAGGATAAGCTCAATAGCCGTCATTCACCCCCCACCTGCATGCTCGGACACTGAATTGGGCATTACGGATACCATGAACCAATCTACAAGCGGGCCCTTAAACTCTCAATCGAGCGAAAATAATACTGCGTCATTTAGACCTCTTGATGGGGTATCAACTCGTGCATCAACACTGGCGACACTAGCAGAGACCGGAGAAAAATCAATTGTGCCTGGTAAAGCCCTGGGTGCAATAGCTAAAAACAAAACGGGGAGGGGGTGCTAAGAAAGGGAAACAAGCTAAAAGCCCAAAAGATAGCTGCCCGGGTACAGATCCGGTTACGGAACCTGGAAGTCATAGTGCTAGCAATATTGGAACTAATGCAACAGCTGGTGGTCAAATGGTCCTTGATGAAGGTTTTTGGTCCAAGGTGGGCGGTATTGTCGCATCTTCCATTAGACCAATTATGGATAGGTTGAAGGCCATCGAAGAGAGACTAAAGAAAATAGATCAATCGACTCTATCAAATTTAGAACTCCATAAGAAGAACCAATTTGTTATATTTTCAACATCCCAAGATAACTCCCTCGCCACTAAAGCTCCAAGTAATATGCAGACGTCTACGCTTATGCCTACATCCAAGCCTTGTGTTGTGGATCTGACCCAAGGAACTTTTCGAAGCAAAGCGAAAAGCGGACTGCAGGGAGATAATGCGACAAATTCACAGAAAAAAAGGATCCCAAATAAAAACAGAACTGATGACCATAATGGTGCAGGGGAGGGAGGTTTAGTTAAAGGGAAAGGGTGAAACTGAATGTAATCAAATGGAGGACCGAGCCCCATTTCTCGCTAATATTGATTTACCCCCGGAATCTGTTCCGTACGTTGTAATCTTGACAGTGGTCCCTGAGTTGGGAAAAGATAATCATGAGTCTTTTATAGAACTAAAAAACAAAACCATACACTGTAGGCTCAATACCCATAGACCCCTACCTTACTATATTCAAAGTAAGATTTTGTTCGTAAGAAGAGTCAACTGGGTGGGTCAAACAAGAAAAAATATCCTGGGCGATTGTATCATCGTAAACTTCGAGGACAAAAGGGCTGTACAACTCATTTGTGATGGGCGATCTGTCCTTACCAATACAAAAATACACCCACAGAACCTAACGTATTTTTATACCTCTGAACCGCCCAAGAAAAACTATAACCAACAGAGGAGGTCTGGGGAAGAGTATACTGTCGTAAATGACCTGAGGAGAGGGTATGACTATTATGAGGGATGCGGTTTTGAATATGGCCTCCCAATCAGTAATAGATACAGCTCTCTTGAAATGGTGGATTGACTTATTCCAAAAACTGTTATATCTGGGATCCCTAATATAACAAATGTAAGTGAATTAGTGGATCTACACACTGAAAATAGACCTGGTAATGTTGATAGGGGTGTGCAAACCTTATATACTGTAACAGGTGCAGGGGATACGAGGAGTGATTCTAACACCCTGGTAGACAATACAGGTACCCCCCGCAAACTGCTGGTGATACCATCGGATGGTGAACGAGAAAAGGCCATAGTAGAAGATCAACAGAATATAGGAAATTGCGCGAATTCCGTGACTTGTCTTATCTCAGGTGCACACAAGAGTGATAATGGCTTAAGTAAGACTTTAGATAAGGATAACACCATTACCTTCCTATCCTGGAACGTTGCAGGATTATCAAACAAGTTTAAGGACCCAGAGTTCTTACCCTTTATACAAAACTTCTCCATAATTTGCCTACAAGAGAGTTGGGAGCGGGAGGAGATTCATATTAATGGTTTCCGTACCTTCCATACCCCTGCTAAGTTAACAACAAGAGGCAGAAATAATGGGGGCCTTTGTATTTACATTTCAAATCTATTAAATGTTACGATCAAAAAATCTAACATAGGCTCGGAGTACTATCAGTCCCTAGAATTGAATGTAGGAAGAGATCAAGTCATTAACGTGATTAATTTTTATAATAATATCCTGAAGGCAGAACTAACTAAGGTTCTTGAAAAGCTCCTACAAAGTATGTCAAACCCTGATGACAATTGTCATGTGGGGAAATGTGTTCTGTGGACGGGTGATTTCAATTGTTTTTTATGTTCTAATAGCCACTCAGGCCTTTGTGGTCTGGATAATGACAAAGGTGACCCTTGTACTCACTTTGTACACACAACTGTTGGGAACTGTCTTACTAACCTTTTATTCCAGCTGAATTTGGGTTTTGTAAATGAACTATGTATCCCACAGGTTGCTTTTGCACCCACTTTTAACTGTAGGGGGTGCAATCCGTTGATAGATTTTGCATTGATCTCTAATAGTCACTCTTGCCGTGTTCTTAATTTTAAAACATGCGACATTGCAATAAGTGACTATTTTCCGAACAGTTTTTCCCTTACTTTTGCAGCACAAAATATGAAAAGTACTGATGTAATTGACAACTTATACAGTTATAGAATAACTCTAGCAAAAAAGAATGGCTACACTATAAAATGGAACAAAGTAGAGCCCATGGCTTTCCTTGAAATTTTATTAAAAAACAGGTATAAAGAATTTATGATATGTCTCACAAAAAATGATGACTGTAGTTCAGTCATCTCGGCTTTTTGTAACATTTCTGAAGAAATTTGTAAATCTCTTACAGGAAGCTTGAAGAATAAGAAAACCAACGTCGAGGGCTGGTTCGATCGAGAGTGCAGTAAAGCCCATGCAACTTTAAAGCTGGCACTCAAAAGTAAACCGAAAAATGCCATTGAGATTAGAAAAGCCAGAGTCACTTATTATACTGCAATAAAAAATCGAAAGAGGGAAATAAAGCAGGAGGCGTGGCAGGCTTTACATCAAGCCTGCTACTTGAAAGATAATATAGGATTCTGGAAGGTGGTAAACGCCCCTTTTTTCGCAGATAGGAAAACTGATCACATAGAGATGGCAATAGATGAGGGTACTTGGGTCAATCATTTTACAGAGTTATATAAAAAAGATGATTTACCAGGGAGCGTGCGCGTTAAAACACCCGAAGTGGAGGTGAACAGTGCGCAGAGATTATTCCTAATAGATATCATCCTCACACTGTCCGAAGTTGAAACAGCAATAGCGGAGAGTGCTGTAGGTAAAGCCCCAGGGCCAGATGGGGTCCCTGTAGATATATACAAATCTAACGTTTAACTATGGGCACCCCTTTTTACCAATGTTCTAAAGAGCTGTAACAAAATCGGATTCCTTCCCACTTGGCAAGAGGCCATAGTGGTCCCAATTTTTAAGAAAGGAGACCGTAATGACCCAAAGTGTTACAGGCCAATCTCATTACTGGATTCTCTGACGAAGGTAGCAGGCAGGGTCATATTAAACAGACTACAGCTATGGGCAGAAGACACAGGCATTCTTTCGGAATTTCAATACGGTTTTAGAGCAGGGTTAGGCACTACGGAACAAGGCTTAAATTTAGCAATAATAATAGGCAAATATGTGGTGGCAAAAAAGGATAAGGTATTTTTAACATTTGTCGATCTAAGTTCGGCATTTGATTGCTTGAGTCACGAAATGTTATGGTCTACACTGCTACAATTAGGTATTGAAGTAAATCTGCTGAATTTTATAAAAAAATTATATCGGGGGGCTGGTGCGAAGGTACGGTTTGGAAGTAAGGGTGAGTGCACTACCAAATTCCCCATAAATAAAGGAGTCCGCCAGGGATGCATATTTGCGCCTTTTTTATTTAACCTATATATAAACAGTGTGGCATCCCATCTTACGCAAGACAGACAGGACTATCCCCTAATCGGAGGACACCCAGCCCCCATTTTACTTTATGCAGATGATGCAGTAATTATGGCCAGGACTCAAGTGGGTCTACAGAGAGTGCCTATTACCTTTTCAGACTACATGAGTGCCAAAGGTTTAAAAATGAATATTAGTAAAACTTTTAACATGTGTTGCACTACAAAGAGAAATATTCAGTGTAAAATTTTCTTATCAAATTCAAAGATAGAGACAACCAATACATTCTCCTATCTGGGGATTAACTTTGATAAGAAGGGGACATGGTCGACAGCTGCTTCCACAAGAAAATTCGCTTTTTCTCGCGCTATTGGAGCAGTGCGAAATTTCGCAAATAAATTAGGGGGTCGACCTGTGCATGTCCTGGTGGACATATACAAATCAAAATGTGTGTCCACAGTAACATATGGAGCAGGTATCTGGGGGATTGCGGATACTCGCGAAATCCAACTCTATGAGAACGCATTCCTCCGGTACCTATTAGCAGTCCCTAAGTCAACCTCCACATATGCATGCCATAAAGAATTAGGCCTAGATTATATCTTGGATCTTATTAAAGTAAGTCCTATTCTGTTATGGCCTAAGGTATAGACCTCTGAATAGACCGGACTTAACAAGGACATAATTCAAGATTGTTTGAAACTCCAGGGGGCCCTAAAAATTGACTGGCTAACATATGTAAAAAGCTTCCTGAGAGATATCGGACATCCTAAATATTTCGATTATCTGCCTTCTTTAGCGACAATACCGAGAAAAAAGCTCAAAGAAAGCTGTCTTCTTTTTTTAGAGAATAAACGATGGCAGCTAGAGGGTAACAAGATCTCTGTCCTTCAGCAATATTTGATTTCTCTCAGAGTAGTTACTCTCGCATGCTATTGACACGTTTCGGGGGGGAAGTTTCTTTAGGTTAATCACATTCCCCGAGGACAATATTTGGTCTAAAAACCTGATTTTGTGTCCCTGCGATGATATATCACCCCAATCGATGATACATTGTATTTTGTTCTGTAAATTTTACTCCTTGCCTAGAAAAAAGTATTTAATTCTCTTGTTGAAGAAGTGGTGCTTGAGACAATGCAGGTCTGCCCTCTTGAGACTGCAAATGCTAGAAGATGAGATAACAATGTATCTATGTTTTTAAAAAGTATAATTAGATGTAGACTGACAATGAATTGAACAAACCTTTTATAACACTGTATTTAGGTACTGCCTTGCTCCAAAAGAATTTCTACTGCTTATTGATGATTATGAATTTTGGCTCTTAACTGCATTGTTTCAAATGAATTTCTAATGTTTATTGATGATTATGAATTTCGGTTTTTAACACCTTAGCAGCTATGGAACGTCCAGCTCCAGTGCTGGACGTTCCATTGCGCAGGTGCAGTTGGAACGTCCAATGGCCGACGGCAGCACTCCCGAGGTAGTGGTGCCGTCGGCCGTTGGACGGGCGCAGCACTTAAGGTGTTAACTGTATGTTTACCTGTGCTTTTGTGATTCTTCTTAATTGAAATCGAATAAAGCTACTTTTAAATTTGAATTTGAAAAAGTGAAAAGTACAGGATTGGAGAAAGTGTCCATAGTGACCTGGAATGAGATGATCAACCTAGTATCTGCCATTCGGAGAAGACATTTCAAACAGGACTTTACAGAGACAGTATGCAAATGCTCTGTGGTGTCCAGCCAGGTTATTAATGCAATTCTAGATTCAAAGGCTTTGGTAGCATTTGGTTACTGACATGGGGTCACCATATGCCATGCACCCTGATTACGGCTCACTACTCTGCAACCTGTTGCACAGATAAAAATTCTCAATCTCCTATTTTCAGACACATCTATGTTTGGTCAACATACTAAAGAAGAGATGTTGAGGATGAAAAATTAGGTGGAAACCCTTCCGGCTGTTTGTCTCAAGGAGAAGAAAATAGAAAATAATTGTCAAGTTTCAGTACAGGCCATACTGTTATTGGCCTTTGAGCATTCAATCCGTTCACTGGCCTTTACAGACACAACATCAGCAGTGGAGCAAAAAATATCCTTACAAACGAAGAGGGTCTAACAATAAATCAATTGGATTACAACCAGCCATCACCTTAGAGAATAACTCTCTAATAACTGTCAATGTATCGTCAATTCCCTTCTCTCTATTTACCAGTCTAGTAGGAGAAGGGTTATCTTTATACCTGGAAGAGTGAGTAAAGATCACAAAAGACAGGTATGTGCTGACTTTTGCTACTCTTGTTGCGTAAAAGCACCTCCACCACCAATTCCAAAAATACCAAATTTGAGATTTGACTTAGCCAGTCTGAGAAAAGAGACCTCCTGCTAAAGAAGTGTGTACTTGAACCAGTCCCTGGCCCCCACTCGAAATATTTTCTGGTTCAGAAAAAAAGGTCAAAAGAGGAAATTCAGCTTCATAATAGATTTGTGTTTGGCCAAAACGTGGGTCAAAAAAGGAAATAAGATTCTGTACACTAGTTATCTGTCAAATTTTGCTTCACCTTAGGCAAGGGGGTAGGATGTGTGCTGTAGATCTTCAAGATGTCAAGATTCCATATTCCAATAGCAAAGAAGTACAGGGTGCCTGAGAAGTGTAGCAGGAACATCACACTACCAATATGTAGTACATCTGTTTGGTCTGACATTACCCCTCAATATTTTTTAAATGCATGGCAGTACTAGTAGCAAACCTTCGATGACAAGGAATATTCGTCTACACTTACCTACAACTGGCTGACAAGGCTTACAGGAACCAAAAAGTGGAGCATGATTTTGAAATGACTATGGGTCTATTGCGACGAAAGTCAACCATTGCATCGTGAAATGGGACCGCCCGCTATGTGTGCGGCAGTACCTCATACACAATTAGGATGCGCCCGCCACACTGGAGTGAGCATCCCGCATTTTTTACATAGCGGCGGGCGGTGCTGTCAGCAGCACCGGCAGCAATGCAAAAAAGGCTTTTGTACATTTGCATACACAACGTGGCAAGCACTGTGCGGTGCTGGCCATGTTGTGCACGCAAATGAAGTGGAGTACCATAGGTACCCCTCCATGTGCCCCGTGCGTCCCCAACATCCTGGGGGCCCGCAACGGGCTCCCAACTGCGAAAAACGCATGCCTTTCCGTGGAAAGGCTGATTCCTACAAGCATTGTAATATGGATGGGGGTGTCCAGCAGACACCGCCACCATATTCAACCCTTTTTTGCCCGGTAGACTCATCGACCGGGCAGAAAAGCGGCGGACGGTCTTCCCGCCTGCCGCAGTACCACCCACCATCATAATATGGCGGGGGAAATGGGAGGCGGGTGGGAGATAATGTCGGGAGGATCGCCACTGCCATGCGGGTGGTGGTGATCCGCCGGACATTATAATAGACCCCTAAGTCTCTATTTCTCAGCCTAGGCCTACAGGTAAACATCCAGAAATCAAAGACATCCCTCGAAGTTCTATCTTATCTGGAAGCAGCTTTGGAAGTAGTACAAGGAAAAGGGTTTTCCTTAGTAGGAGAGAGTGTCAAGAAGTCCAGCCCTTCAGCCATGCAAATCTTTTCGCTACTGGAATCCATGACTTCTGGCTTTCCTATTGTGCGGAATACAACACTACATGAGAGGCCTCTCCAGCAATATTTGAAGATCAGTGGTCTCAGAAGGAGAGCAAATAGGATGACAATCTATGACTCTTGATAACAGCGAAACAATCTCTATTTTGGTGGTTCAAAAGAGACAATATACTCCAAGAGGTTCCTCTTCAATCGGTAAATGAATTGACTGTGACAGATGTGGAGGATGAAAAATTAGGTGGAAAACCTTACGGCTGTAGGTCTCAAGGAGAAGAATATAGAAAATAATCATCAAGTTTCCGTAAAGGCCACACTGTTATTGGCTTTTCAGCATTCAATCCCATCACTGGCCATTACAGCAACAACATCAGCAGTGGAGCGGGACGGGCAGTTCATCTAAGAGCTCTGTCTGTGCAAGTGGTAAGGCAGTCCACCAGGCTCTCAAGACCATTCTACTGATTCAGACAAGCAGCAAGATACATATTCAGTTCCTGTTATTTTGTTCCAATCAACAAGTTGCACCTCCTCATTCTGTAAGGTCATAGGGAGTGTACTAACACATGTTTTTGCCAAGGTTTGAGAATCTTCCAGACCGCCATGTGCCCCATATGCCAGATGTGAGCTAGCTACATCCATTGAGCCTTTTAGAAGGTATATAAACTCAGCTCGATCCTGAATAGGTGTTTGGCCTCCCTCACTGTGGAACACGCTTCACACTTCCCACTCACTTGAAGAATCCTGCAGGAACTAAGAAGCATTCCAGTCTCCTTCAAGTTCAACCGAAATTTTGGTTCCCATTGCACTAGCTCCCTTGAGGTCCTACTCCTGTATAGCTACCACAGACCCCTCATGACTCCCTGAGTCAAAGCCTTGCTATCTTCTTCGAACTTCAGTCAAGTGGAAGAACTAGGCTAAGTACTTGATATCAGGTTAGTGCACACTAAACCTCCTACAGTAGTAAACAGGACCGAGTATCCCCATCTTCACAGACTACAGACTTTTCCTCCGTATCCTCTCTGTGATTTACTCCAACACTTCTTGTGTTTTTATACTACAGATTCTTCCTACAACCTTGGTGCTATAACTGTCACCGCGCAAAGATTGAAGACTTTAGCTCGGTGTTTCTCTGATAAACAGTAGTGCTGAGAAAAAAGCACGCCAGAAACCTTGATATATGCACTAACCTTGCACCCCACCCTTTGCTTCGAGTGTATTGAGTGTATCCTTAGGCTTGCATGTATCTCCAACCTCTGCTCTGAGTGTATCCTCGGTAGTGGCAGTAACTTTAACCTAGGTTCCGAGTGTATCATTGGAAGTGCACGTAACTCCAACCTTTGATCCGAGTGTACCTATGGGAGTGCCAATAACTCCAATCTGTATTTCAAGTTTATTCCTGGGAGTGCCACACTCCAATCTGTGATTTTGGTTATTCTGCTCTCATGCCAAACTGCTGATGAAGCCTGTATGTTTATGTCACTGAAGTTAATTCATGTTCATTGTAGGTAGAGACCTGTTAGTTTACTGATGGTAACTGCTCATCCTGTTATTTCCAGTGCATTACGGTATTGCAAAGCCAGAGATTCTGGTCCAGTGCACACCTGCCTCACAAACGTAGGTCTCAGAAGTGACAAATCCTGGTACACTGTGTTGCACAGCCGCTGAGCAATTCCAGTATCGCACGTCTCTCTTTTCTTATGTTATCCCGTCTCCCCATTGCCCCCAAGGGATTGGTGTGAGATCTAAAGTTTTGGTTCCTTGACTTCCATTGTGCTTGGGAGGAATAGAAGGTCCAGCATAGGCTCCAGTGTTGTCTCGGCAGTTGCTACCAGGTGAGTGCATGGCTGCATGCCTCCTAAAATCAGACAATATAGGAATCTGAATTTGTCAGTCATGCATGGATATTATACACAAGTCTAAGTGCTCTTTAACTAGGACTTCCTATTCCTTCCAATGGAAGAGGTTTTGCTTATGATGTTCACAGAAAGAGTATAACCCTTTCACTTGCTAAGAGGTTATTTTGCCATACCTATTACATTTGCCACAATCAAAATGATAGTTTTCTTCCATAAAAGTCCACCTTGCTGCTTCACCAGCTAACAAGAACGGTCCAAATCAAACATCCTTTTGTAAAACTCATATCCCAATGGGATTTTTGTGCTAAATGAAGCAAGTGTTTTTCCCCAAATGAATTCCTCCTCCTCTTTGGAAGCTACATTTTGGGTTGCAAAATTAGTGGATCCACCTACTAACCTAGTCACAAAACTTAATCCAATATCTTTCTTGGAAAACGGTTTTCTGAGTGGCTAACACATCAACTAATAAGGCTAGTAAAATTCAAACCCTTTCATCAACTGATTCAAGCAAATAGGGTAGTAATGAAAACTCATCCTTCTTTCCTCCTTAATGAGGTACCAGAATTTCATGTTAGCCAGTGCTGTACTCTCCAATTTTGTTAGCAATTCATCCTAAAGAGCAGATTGTTCATCATAATGTCTTGATGCCAGTTGAGTTTGTTTCTATCCAGATTAAAAACATGATTTATTCAAATCTTATCAACTCTTTATCGACTAAGGTCATATTCATCAGATTCGGACACCTTCAAAACTGTCCATTTCTTAGTGGGTTATAGCCTGCATATATGTTATTAACTGGATAGTATGCCACTGTCACAAAGACATGAAACCCATTTCACTAGAAGGAAAGCAGCCACTAGAATCTAGCTGAGACAATACGTCTGCATGCAGGACAGCAACTTAAAAATCAATAAACACTTTACACTTTCAAGGATACTATTGAGATGCTTCCAGTACAAAAGCTGAATTTAGTATAGGTCGAGCTGCCCTGAGAAAAAACAGGTTTGATCTTCAATCCAGTTTCACATATTAGACATAGGGCCTTATTTAGAGTTTTGTAGATGGGTACTTCATCACAAATGTAAAAGATGCTGTCCCAATTCCCTTAATACAAGGGTATTGTATCCTAATATTATGTTATGTTAAATATACTTCTGTGGCGCACAACTCACCCAGGGGCATCTCAGCGCTTACCTAGTGAAAAGAGGAAGAGGTTGGTATCATTTAGTTAGTGTCATTGAAACAAAAAGGTTTTTAGCTGTTTCCTAAAAACAAGGTAAGAAGTGCATTTTCGAAGGGCCATTGCAAGCTGATTCAAGTACCTAGGAGCAAGGTACGACAAGGCTCTACCCCCACTACGACTTAGACGTGTTCGGGGGACCTTTAGAAGAGCTAATGAGTTAGATCTAAGATTACAACCCGAGATCTGCTTTGTAAATTTCTTTTGTCGGTAGAGAGGGCCCTTACCATTCAGAGCATTAAATGTAAGGCAGCAAATCTTGAAAAAGGATTGTTTCTTCACTGCTAACCAGTGAAGCTCTCTCAATAAAGGGGCTGAGGAGGACCCTGGAGGCCGATTTAAAATAATCCTTGCTGGGGTTCAGTCAGTCAAAAACGTTATTTCGGCAATTACTGCCATAAAAGCACAGTGATATAACGTTTTTAAGTTCAACATCATAAAATGACAGACTAATGATTAAAAGAAATTAGAAAAGAAAAACGATTACAATTTTTATAAGTTAACATATAGACCCCAGGAATGTCTGACATAATATCGACAGACAGAATATCGACATGCAAAAATATCGGAGCAAAAATATCGACAGCAAAAATATCGGAATCCTATCTTCATTAAGGTAAGTACAAAAATATCGAAAAAATAATATCGTAGTACAAAAATATCGAAATCAAAAATATCGTTTTTTTAAATGTATTAATAATAATGTAAAAATAATATTTAAATACATATAATTTTACAAATATTAAATAAAAATATTAAAACAAAATTAAAACTAATACATATACATTTAAAATAAAGAAAACACTTAAAAATTTAAAGTAATTTTAATTTTTTTCATCTAATTTATTTGATTTAATGTAATATTTTTTTGTTTTTACCCTGTACGCCTGTACCCCAAAAACCCAAAACTGACCCTGAACCCTAAAAATATCCCTGTACCCCAAAAACCCAAAACTGACCCAGAACCCTAAAAATACCCCTTTACCCAAATACTGAAAACTGACCCTGAACCCTAAAAATACCCCTTTACCCAAAAACTGAAAACTGACCCTGAACCCTAAAAATACCCCTTTACCCAAAAACTGAAAACTGACCCTAAACCCTAAAAATACCCCTTTACCCAAAAACTGAAAACTGACCCTGAACCCTAAAAATACCCCTTTACCCATGAACTGAAAACTGACCCAGAACCCTAAAAATACCCCTTTACCCAAAAACTGAAAACTGACCCAGAACCCTAAAAATACCCCTTTACCCAAAAACTGAAAACTGACCCTGAACCCTAAAAATACCCCTTTACCCATGAACTGAAAACTGACCCTGAACCCTAAAAATACCCCTGTACCCAAAATTAATTAATATTATTTAATTACCAATTAATTATTAATTAACAATAACAATAAAGTAAATATATTAGCACATTTGCTGTAATTAATTTAATTTAATAATTAATATTATTTTGCCCAATTAATTAATTAAGAATAACAATAAATTATATATAAAAAAATTACTATAATTAATGTAATTAAATAATTAATATTAATTAATTACCAACTAATTATTAATTATAAATATGTAAAAAATTATAATAATTAATTAACTAATTAATAGAAATTAATTACCAATTAATTATTAATTAAAATATGTACAAACATATATCAATTAATTAATTATTATTAAATTACTTCCCACCCTATTCCCCTATAAACCCATAACCCGCTACAGAACATATTTATCAATTAATAAATTAATTAAAAATAATTAAAAATTAATTCTCAATTAATTAATTAATAATTCCTACTAATTAATAATTAATTTAACATAATTAAATTACTTCCCACCCTATTCCCCTATAAACCCACAACCTGCTACAGTAGTAAAAGACAATATTAAATTACATTAAAAATAAATAATAAAACATAATAAATACAATATAATATACACTAAATTTATTTAAAAATTGATATTAGTAACATCAAAGTTATTAATTTCGATATTATTGACATCGATATTTACAACTTCGATATTACTGATATCATACCAATATCGATATTTAGACTGTCGATATTACTTACCTTCGATATTTTTGTATATCGATATTTAAACTTCGATATTTTTGTATATCGATATTTAAAAATCGATATTTTGTCTGTGTACCAGACCCCAGATGTCAAGGAGGTGGCAATATAGAGAGGGTCCGCCCCCTTCAAGTAAGTAACCCATAAAGAGCATTAAGCATGAACAAGTATCTCAGTTAAAGGCAGCGTGAGCAACATATTAGACAATGTCATCATATGACACAGACTATTTAAAAATATAAATACACAGAAAAAAAGGTTAAAAAAAGGTAAGTTTAAATTAATACCATTTAAAATCGGGTTAATTGATCTTGGCTAAAACGATAACATCTTAATTCTCGACTCTAACTTTTCACTAAAAATCTGCATTTGCACCACATTGCAAATAAAAATGTAGTAATTGCAACGACAAACAAGCATTTGCAATGCAAAGGGTCTCGCATTTACGCAAGTTTAAACTATTGGCATTGTAAATGACAATGCCTTTTATTTATGTTTTCGTTTGTACGACATAAAATAAAGGCATTGTCATTTACAATACCATTTACAATACCAATAGCTCTAAAACTCGCAGTTGCGAGACCTTTTGCATTGCAAATGCTTATTTTTTTTACCTATGTTACACAGCATCAGCAAAATATTGGCAAAGCCAATAGGTCAATAATGTGCGACCTATTGGCATTGCCAATGCTTGTTTTATTAAAAAGCCTAAAGTATGTATTATTTGTATTGGCTTATATCGGATGGTTTATCAAAGACTCCTTTAGTGCAAGGTTCTCAAAAAGCGATGTCAGATTGTCATAGGGTTTCTATGACGATAGTGGACTTGATGTAACATAGCTGTGGTCACTGACTCAAAATAGGGGCGAGCGCCACTTATGACTGTATGGAAAAGCACAGCTGAGCCCACACTGGCACCAACAGACCAAAGGACATACCCTGGATAAGTCTCAAAACTGCACTCTCAGATACTTATTTAAAATCTAAATGCAAGATGTGATTTATGCGCCGTTTCTCAACAAAGACACCACTGTGTTAAGGGAAATCGGACTAACCTATAGCTTAAACAAACAAGCGGTTATTTTCTTCACCAGAACATTTCAACACTTTCAGAAATTACCCGAGAAGTGACTGCCTGAAATGTTAATGGTGGGCATGCCAATTTTATGCATTTTTTTTCACCTGCAGTTTTATGTAGTGCAAATTCGACCTGAAGGTATTGGAGCGCAGAAACAAGGACACACAAATCCCGGAACTGTGCTGCTCACGTCTGAAGCAGCACAAGCTTTGACTGGCAGCGTGCTTTGCTGAACACTGTCGTGAAGCTTTAAGCAGAAACTGCTGTATCAACAGTCAGAGGTGATCTCTCTTCAGCTTGCCTCTAAAATAAAAAGACTGCTCATGAAGATGTAAGTGCTGTTTAATAGAGTTCAAATTCGACCTGAAGGTATTGGAGCACTGTACATGAGCACCAGTTCCAACAAGAACACACAAATCCCGGAACTGTGCTGCTGACGTCTGAAGCAACATAAGCTGTGACTGGCAGCATGTGTTGCTGAACACGGTCGAGAATCTTCAAGCAAAAAAACTACTATGTAAACGGTCAGAGGTGAGCTCTGTTCAGCTCGCCTTTGACCGCTGTTGACACAGCAGTTTCTGCAAAAAGCTTTGTGATAGTATTCAGCAAGACATGCTGCTTGAAGTGTAACACCAACTGTAAGGAAGTTAAACCAGTTGGCCAGCAGAGCAAAGAAAACAAAGGCGCCCTGCAGGAAACACCATAAAGCGAACATCGTGTCGGAAAAAAAGACAAGCCACAGGAAGGGTATGGAGGGTGAACATTGGGGCACAGCAGGCGTCACGCTGATTTAGAAAACCATGAGGAGAGGAAGCGGCAAAGGGTATGGCATACCAGCGTCTACGCCAACATGTTAATTTAATAAATAAAACATACCTGATATAAATTACTATCTCTTCGACGTGTATGTACTTTTTGTTTTAATCGCTTTCTATTCTGATCAGGCCCGGTTCTAGAGGGTGGGCCGGGTGGGCCAGGCCCACCCAAACATGAGACTGGCCCACCCAAACATGATGTGAGCCGTTTTTTTACCCCCATCTGTGTTCAGGCTGGCTCTCCTGATCCGATTCAAGAGGCCGCTGCAGCCTCTGCGCAGCCCAGCACAGATTATCTTGGCCCATTGTCACATATAGAATGACAATGGGCCAAAGCCAGCAGGCACAGCATGTGGTGGGAGCTCCGGCCCTGGCCTTAGGGCGGAGGTCTTCAAACTGTGGGTCAGTGGCGGCAGTCCCAGGAGGGTGCAAATGCCTCTTCAAGTAATGAAGAATGAAGATGGCCTAGAAGAGCAACTTTTTTTTTTTGTTGCATTTCTAGGCTGTCTTCATTTAAAGTCAACAGCTTTGCTAAAAACAACACAATATTTGATAAGTATTTTGTTGTATTTTCACGTTCAGCAACTGCACTTAAAATAATGCTCACGCCTACAAGTGAGTAAAGAGGTGTTAAATAAATGCACATTAAACTAATTGATGGGACACACACATATGAAACTTGGTTAATGTGATACCCGAAGATGTCTGTATGAGAACAGTCACAAAATTGAATCCAGGATGGTGGAGTGCATAATAGTGACGTGTATTTATATAGTTTTGCTGTCCCAGCATGTAACAGAAAGCAATGTGAATATGTAGGGCATTATTCTAGAATTGTAATAAACACTGTATAACATAGGTTGCCACACAATGATTATGTGATCAGGGCCAATGGAATTATGTGGAAGGGGAGCACCATAGACAAATTATGCAGTATAATGCAGCACATTGTTTACTAGTATAAGTTAATTATTAAAATTTTTTTTTTACTTGGTAGAACTGTCTGGGTAAAGATTTCACCCCATTAGTACCAATTTAACAGCCAAATACAGAAATAAGCTGCTGAAAGTTGGCAAGTTACCCTTTGAAAAGGGCTTCCAATGCGCGCAAACACGTCACCATGTTTTGTAGTAACTTTTGATCCATTTGAGCTTCAATTGTTTTTTAAATCTGCATGTTATACTGCACGTGGTGGATTATGTGAAAAATGTCACAGATGCAGAATCGCATAATTCCAGCAGCCCTGTATCAGATAAAACAAGTGCTTTAGCAGCAGTAATAGCTAACCAGACTGTACCTATTGCAGACATTTTTTATGACCATTAAAAGTACGCGTTTTAAAACTCAACAACCTTACATTGCCTCTAAAAAAAAATGTTTTTTTTGTCATCATGATGCTTCAAGTTATTCCATAAATTAAATCACATTAGACCCCTCCTTGAACTCACACACAGAGGTACCTCCAGGTACCCATTAACACATCTGGGATGGTTGTTTTTACCAAAGGGTATGGGAAGTCTTTGCAAAATGGGCGCCTTATTCCCCATACCTCAACCAACTTGGCCTCTGTTTACATGCAGATGTCCTTTCAGGTGAGTTGAGGGGTACAAGGGAAGAGACCCTGCATTCAGAAGTTTGTGGGTTGAGTGGTGCTGTACGCGGTGGGGATTGAGTGGCGCTGTAGGCATTGCGGGTTGAGTGGTGATGTAGGCGTTGTGGGTTGAGTGGTGCTGTACGCGGTGAGGATTGAGTGACGCTGTAGGCATTGCGGGTTGAGTGGTGATGTAGGCGTTGCAGGTTGAGTGGTGCTGTACGCGGTGGGGGTTGAGCAGTGCTGTAGGCGTTGGGGGTTGAGTGGTGTTGTAGGAGGTGCACGTTTCCAGCAGGCACACTCCTTCAGCCGTCAGTGCACACTTTCCCCAGGCACACACCACTATCCATCACTGCACGCTATCACCAGACATACACACCACCAGTTGTCAGTGCACGCTTTCACTGGGCACAAACACCACCAGCAGTCAGTGCACGCTTTTACCGGGCACAAACATCACCACACCTCAGTGCACGCTTCCACCAGGCACACACACCACCAGCCGACAGTGCACGCTTCCACCAGGCACACTTCCACCAGCCAGCAGTACACACTTCCACCAGGAACACACACCACCAGCCGTCAGTGCACGCTTCCACCAGGCACACACACCACTAGACATCACTACACGCTTTCACCAGGCACACACACACTACCAGCCATCAGTGCACAATTTCTACAGGCACACACACCACCAGCCGTTAGTGTACACATAATTTGCTAACGCATCCACAATTAACTATTGTAGCAATCGCAGTATGGCGCACTTTACTTTTAAACATATTCATCTAAAGCGCAGCATGCCACCATTGCTACAAAAATACATACACATTTTTTTGGCCTACAATTTATTGACTTTTGTTGCAATTGGTGTTGCAATATTTAGCAATGCCAATAGCTCAAATTAAATTATCCCGAGACCTATTGCATTGTAAATGATTGTTATCATTATATTGACCATGGATGCAAGGCAACAATAAAAATGTCCAGATAACTGATGATTACTGATCCTGCTGGAGAGCAATCCTTTGTTGGTAGTTTTGAAATGCAGATCAACTGTATTTTATGTGGATAGCTCAGTGGGTTACTGTCTTTGTCACAGTCATTCTTGTTTTACTTGCAGCTCAGAAGTTACAATCCTAACATAGAACAGTGACCTATGAACTGTCATCAAAGAGCTGCATACAAACCTGAATGGTTCAGTTAGAACTTCACATTTTGTTTGTGTTGAGATATAGTTAGAACTTTCTCAGTATTTCATTATTCTAATGTTGCTAAAAAGAGTTTGCTTGGGCACATATACATTTTTATTAGTATAGCCAACCCACCAACCATTAGGGTATGCTTTAAATCCTGAGTTTGTGCTTCTCCAGACCATACCATTTTAGAATATATTGCCCACCAGTATGGATGACACGAGTCCTACACTTTCTAATCCTCATTGGCTTATGCGACATTCCCTATAGACTGATTTACCTACTTGCATCATTCATTATCTCTGTATAATGTGTGTGTGATGTGAAGTACTGTGACACCCTACACTGATATGAGTAGCGCTATACAACAAATGAAATGCATATGAGAGAGGGGCTACAGAGGTATGAAGGGCACTGGTGAAGAGTGGTAGTAATGGTATCTACGGATGAAGAGGTCATTGGTGGGGCGTCAAACAAGACTTTCGCATTAGTGCTAAAGCCGGCCCTGTCATACCCTTTCGGTTTTTGTTTATTTAATTAGCTGTCAGGTCATGAGTGCACAGACTGTTTGTTCGGCCCTCTGGGGCTGCCCAAACTAGTCATGCCCACTCTGTCTTTCTCCATACAGGCTGAATTGGCTGCAATGCAGCCTGCATAGAGAACATGGCCTCCACATAAGGCCCTGGCTGGGCGGTGTCCCGACCAATCACAACACTGCTTGCAGCGTTGTGATTGGCTTTGGGGAGGGAGCCAGGCTGCCTGCATCCTGTTCCTACCAGAGGCAGGAGAGCAGGAGCCGAGAAGACGTGGGTCCCAGCCAACGGAAAGGTAAGCTATATTTTTTAATAATAATTTTTATTAAATTAAACACCACCCCGCGTGCCCCCACCCCGCGTGAACCCCCTGCCCCGTCTCCCTTAGCCCGCGAGTCATGCCGGCCGCGAGTGCCGCAGTGGCCCACCCTAATGCACCATTGGCCCACCCAAATACAAATTCCTGGAGCCGGGCCTGATTCTGATCCTCGCCCCGGGAAGTTCACAGATACTCCCTTCTCCTCCACCTCGCCCATGGCCGGGTCACGAGCCTGAAAGTGGCAAAGGCGGGTCTTGGTCAGATGCAGGAGCATGACTGCAACCGGAGGAGAGGCTGCGGCGTGTGTGCTACGGAGGTGGGGGAGAGATTAACGGAGGGCTGCCTGATATCGTCCGGTTTGTGCTATTAAAACACGCATTTGCAATACAATATGTTAGAATGCAGATTGGTACGGGCTGCCGTAAACATAAAGCTTTGTGCACCACATACACATTAAAAGTAACATTTTTGTGGCGCACGCGACAAAGACAAAGCGTGGCAGCTTTATGTGCTGTAGTTTTACAAATATAATAAAAACAATTCACAAAATATATACTGTAGACGGGCTATATCAATATGCTGCCTGCTATTATTAAACGTGAAGGCATTGGGGAAAGGCGTGCCGCTATCAATATCAAATGTTAGCTTGCAGTGCAGAAGAAAAATGCTTTGTCATGGACAGCAAAAGAAAGCCTAAAAGCCCTTTGCTCGGAAAAGCAAAAAAAAACATTTCCAACATGTGGGCTTTTGTAAACACATAATAACGCAAATGTTAAAAAGCCGAAAACGAAGGGGCCTTTTGTGCCCGGAGCAAGATATGCATACATGAAAGACAAGTCACGTTTAAAGTATTCGCACGGGTGTCTCTGTACGTGACGTGGGCTGCGCATAACCAAAAGCTACGGAAATAATAAGCAAAAACAAAGGTGATTGGCCCATGCTGCCGTTTTTGCTGGGGTGCACGACGCACCGTGCAGTTAAAATGATAGCGGACCAGAGAGGGAGCATGTCTTAAAGGAGTTCTGCCTCCTGATTGGCTGTTTAAATAAACACATAATAGAAACCTGTGGTGCGCGTGCACCACAGAGGAGCCGACGCGGGAATCAAAACCAGTGGTGAGCGCGCACCAGAGGAGCGGGGGTAAGGGTGCGCGAAGACGCCGAGATGAGGTAGGGGATGTGTGTGTAAGCGCCGGGGGTTCTCTGTGTATGTGTGTGCGTGCGTGTGTGTGTGTGTATGCTGGGGGGGGGGGGGGGGGCTTTATATGTGTTGTGAAGAGCCTGCCGGAATCGGAGCGCGTGTTGACGCGCGTGACCTGATCCGATTCCGGCAGGCTGCTGCGTGCGCGTGCCAGTCTCTTGTCCTCTCCCATTTAGCCCTTGAAAGCCTGAATGATTACAATAGTCTCGCTTTGCGACTGCAGGCCTTTGGCCTGCAATCGCAGGCGCGAGACCTAAAAACGGGTGGGGATCATACTTTAGTATCCTATCGACCTGTCTATAGTTTCTTATACCCAGGTTTCTGCAAAGTTGAAGAACCCATTTAGATCTGGCCACACTATATCCAGGACATAAAAAGATTACATGGATCTCCGTTTCTTCTACAGCATTGCACCCAGGACATAGTAATTTATTAGCACCCACCCAATTATTGGTAAATGCATAGAGGGGGAGTGTCCCGTGCCTAAATTGAAGAAACAATTTCTTAGCTGTAAGGGGTTGAATAAAATCTAGAGCAGACTCCAAGCTATAGTGTTGCTTTACATCCAGAAACCTGGAAGTTAAACTGGATGCGTCTATTGACTGAATGATACATGCCAGTCTATGTTCTTTCAAAGCAGATGTTAGAGATTGTTTGGATGTAGCAAGACAAGTCTCCTCAGGAGCGGACCACAGGTCATTTCTTCCTATTTTACGAAATGCATCCCAAATAAAGGACAGCCAAGGAATCTTCCCCGCCCCCAGAATGGACATAACTGATTTTAATTCCTATCTATAATTTTCCAACTCTGGCGTGCTCCATAGCCGTCGCCAGTGAATGTGTGACGTAATGCCGCAGTATTTCTCCCCGCAGGGAATCACAACGCGGTCGTTACAACGACTGCATTGTGATTCCGCATACCATTACTCCGCAAGTAGGAAGAACGGCTTGCGGAGCGGGGCGCTGGATGTTGGAATAGTATAATTTACTATTCCAACTTCAGTCAGTGTGGACACTAGGGAAGGTGTTGGATTTTAAATCCAACACCTCCCCTCCTCCGCAAGTCGTTGTTCTGACTTGCAGAGTAATGGTATGTGGAATCACAACATGGTCATTGTAATGACCGCGTTGTGATTTCCTGCGGGGAGAAAAATGTGCGGTAAACGTTGTTTACCGTCGCCAGTAGAGGAGTGGGCGGAAAGCAATCACATCAGCAGTAGGAACATTGCCCAAGTCCATCCTTAAAGGAATTAGGGGGGTACTTTGTGGGAGGCTCCGTACATAGTGGCTCCCCTTGCTTGAACCTTGTAAATTTATGTGGGGGGGAGGGGGCAAATGACCTTTACGGCGCATCTCCTATGAACTTTTAGAATCCCCCACTTGCCTGGATTAATTTTTAATTTGCCTTGGTAATCTGCGGGCCCCATTCCATTTTCTCATTTAGGGTAAGGCCCAAGTAAAAACTGACACCCTCTCTAAGGACCTAAGATCCAATTTAGGGTGCGGGCAGTTGGTGGAATCGGCATGGAAGACCATGTACTTTGTTTTCTTTATGTTTACCTCCAGATTCCTTTTCTTACAAAACGAGCTAAATTCCTCTAGGACACGCTGCATCCGCATCAGTGTTTTAGATAGCAGTAGCATGTCATCCGCAAACATTAATGCTGGTATTTTGCGGTTGCAGCTAAAACATCCTTAATTAGCCTGTTTAGGAAGAGGGAGAAAAGAGTTGGTGCAAGCACACAACCTTGTCTCACTCTCTTCTCAACGGGGAAAGGAGCTAATAGTTTCCCGCCATTCCCGAATCTTATTCTGGCAAAGGTGCCTTCATGAAGGCATTTAAGCTATTAACAGAGGTAAAGTGGAGCTCCCATCTCAAGCAGCAAGCCCCACAGCTGGTCTCGTCGCCCATATCAAACGCGGATTTGAGGTCCACGAATGTTAGGTAGAGAGAAACCCCTTCCAACGTTATCATTTTCCAATAGATCAGTTGTATTCTGATCTATAGTTGAGGTTTTAGACCTAAAACCTGCTTGTAGGGGAATAAGTATATTATGGTCATCCATCCAGATCTGCAATCTTCCCAGAAGAACACGACCAAAAATATTTTCTGTTACGTCGATTAGGCTAATAGTACTATAATTTGCCGGTTCGAGAGGGGAGTCTTTTTTATAAATAGGGATGATCTCGGCACTTGCCCAGGTTGGAGGGGGTGTTAAGCCATGAAGAATTGCATTAAAAAGGCACTGCAGATATGGAGCCCAAACTACCTGTTCAGATCTGAACAGGTCACCTGGAACCCTATCCAAACCGGGTGCCTTGTTTGGTAAGACTTTGGCCAGGGCCACTGTTACTTCAGCCAACAAACAAGGGGGTATGTCGGTAAGAGGGGCATGAATATAATCAATGACAGGCGGGTCCATCACAATGGCTCCTGTTTGAGACTTAGAATATAGAAGTTTAAAATGAGTTCGCCAAACATCCCCTCCAAGGTTTAGTTTAATTGCAGACCTGCCCTCGGTTTTTCCGTCCTCACCAGGTTCCAAAACCCTCTTGAATCTTTATCATCTAGGGCTTTCTTAATGGCCTGCCATCTGTCAATTTCCCATTCAGATTTAGCTACTAAAATAATTTTCTTAAAATGTGCCCTTGCTTCCCTGATGCATACATGGTCACCCTCTCGAAGTTTAATCAGCAGAGCACTCTTTGCCTCTCTGCATGCCCTATTATACCAGGGGTTATTACCTCTAAGTTCATTTATTTTGCGGGGTGAGGTATTGCAAAAGAACTCTGCCAGTGTTCTGCCAGGGTTCCAACCAAATCCAAGTGGTTTTCCCCCAACACCTCTATAGGGTTTGTAAAACCGCTGTTATCTTTAATAAAACTTGCCTTTTTAAAAAGGGGATGATGGATTTGTACAGAGAAGCCATTGCCTCTGGAGACTGTAAGAATGTTCCCCAGCGGATTCTTCTGCCTCCATCAATTGCTATTAAGTCAGATGGGGGATGGTTAGTTACAGCCTGTCCTACTGCCAGTTGACACCAATCCAAGGTTACAACCAGCGGATTATGATCACTTTCAGTACGAGTCTATACCAAAAAGTTCACAATCCTATGCCAAATATCCACATTCACCAAGATACAATCAATTGTGGTGGCCTGACCATTCCTTTCAAAGGTATATTTCCCTGGGTTATCAGCAAACAGGCGACCGTTACAAGCCCTCAGTGAATAACTGAGGGTAAGTGAAGTCAACTGGAGGACTAAGTGGTCCAACCCCTTATTGGGTAAAGATTGCACGTTGGAATCCCCCAAGTTGAGTCCTCATCACTCGTAATAGGATGAGGTTAACCATTTAAAGGTTCAAAATGGCAGTTGAAATCCCCACCAATGATAAGATAGACTTGTTCAAGCAGCGTGGAAAGAAAGGCAGCCAAGCAATCTAACGTCTGCAAGGTCTGCCCATGCCTCACAGAGTGAGAATAAACATTAATAATAGCCATCTTTGAAAAGTTGCAAAGGGAGAGAATAATACATAGAATATCTGAGGAATGGGTTTCTATCATCTGAACTGCACAACCATGGTGTACACCGACCCATATTCTCAGGCCTCCCGATGGTCTTCCCCTGGGCCCTTAAACGGCTGCTTTACAGTATGTGGAAAACCTGCTCTATGCAGAGATTTGAAGGCCCAGGTCTCCTGCAATAAGCAGATCTCATGGGTGTCAATAAATTCACCCCAATCTTGAAGGTCCATTTTAGCATTTAATCCAGCTATATTCCAAGACAACATCTTTAGTCCTTGTGGTGTTGCTACCTTAGTACTCTGCATAGCTACATTGGGCTCCCCTCTCTCAGGAGCCACGAGCGGATTCACCTCCTCATGGTCACCAGTAATTTCAACAGTGGCCTCAATATAGCTATCTACTATCCCTTTGGCATTCTCTGCTACTAACAAATCGTTACTCATCAACGATGGGTGATCAGAAACCACGACTCACTGTAGCCTTTGAACTTCCATAGCCTGGAATAGAAGAGTATGGTCCACCCATTCAGATGTAGTAGGCGGGGTCCCCACCCTGCCAGGCGGAATGCTATCTATGGCCTCCTCAATATCATCGATGGTTCCCATAGAAGTTTCTTCTCTCACCAATTCCCTGCACAAAATCAGTGTATGATCGTGGGCCTCAACTCCATCATCAATAGGGGGAGAGCCTAGCTGTTGGACCTTGGGGATTGAATATTGGCCACTAGAAATCAGTCAATCCACCTGGTCTAAAACGCTAAATCTATTGCTTACAGGGATGGCAACTGGTAGGAAAGTATCATAATTATAGCACCTGTTATTTGCACTACCAGCCTGAGCTCTTGTATCCCAACTTTCCCATGGCTTGCCCCTTCTCTCTAATTGAAGGTGGAGAGGATAGGGAGGGTAAAAGTAAGTTAGGGAAAGGGACTGTATCCCAGTGGCCGCCCGCATCTGATGCCAATTGCATATATGTTCAACTGCCCGCCTATCTCTAAAATGAATTAAAATGCAATCGCTCTCAATGCATTTATTTCTTTGTCCCACCCAGCTAACTCTACGGGCAAATAGAATTTCGCTATACACCTGTGGTGGAAGTGGTCCTTTTATGTTTAACCAATGGGTACACTTATTTTTTAGGTCAGTATACGACTCTTCTTTACCCTGTTCCAACACAGGAACACCAGTCAGTACAACAACATATGGGATTGATGCAGGTGGTAAAATCTATACATGGCAGGCTAGGATTCATTACACCGCGGCTGGGAGAGCGCGTACGGTGATCATGGGTTTTATCTTTTCTTTTAAATTTAGGCACCAAACCTCCCCCCGGAGTCGGTGGCTCTAAACCCACGTTCTCGTTGGTTTCTCCCCCACCATGTGTCACATTGTCAAGATTCAATGTGGTACCTACCTCAGCGTTCCCACTAAAAGGTGCTAATGTTAAATTGGAAGGCAATGAGGTAGATGGTAAAGTAATAGAAGTAGAAGGGTTACACATTACATTTGTTGTTGTTTCAGGGAGGCCAATATGACCCCCCAGTAAATTATTACTATTGGCATGATTAGATGCAATAAGTGATTCAAAATGCAAGAGTTTTTCCTCTATTAATGAGAGTCTTTCAAGAATTGGTAAAAAAGATGTATTAAGTAGGACTCCCAGTTTATCCCAAAAATCCCCTGCAGCTTGAGGTAGATGGACGCCAGCCGTGTCTGAGTTAAGCGTGCCTATAAAAGGAGTAGGTAACCGAGTCTCCGATAAGGGTGGCATTACTGAGATCTCCGGCACACCAGTCCTGTTAGATTTATGAATTTTTGCGTTTGCTGGAGTTCAACTGAAGGCAGTTCTCTGTCATCCTGTTTGAGATGGCAAGCATACCTGCTGAGAATCGAGTTTTCTCATCTTCTAGATTAGAACCGTCAGAATAAGAAATCATTTCGAACCCAAACGGTTCGACAATTTTGGCCAGAGGGGCCATATAAACATTAAAGAGTGCAGGATTTAAACAAGAGCCCTGAGGATCACCCTTATCTAGCCAAAATTTCTGAGACAAACACGGTCCTAACATTATGGTTTGCCATCTATCTGACAAAAAATTGACCAGCCATTTTAGGGCTGAGCCTCGGATGCCAAATGAATATAGTCTCTTCATGAGCAGTCAATGTAAGATGGTATTGAATGATGCGGAGAAATCTAGGAGGATCAGAACCACTAATCACCCAGCATCCATTACCTGCCCCACAGAGTCAGTGACTGCGAAAATGACGGTCTACGTACTAAAACATGGACGAAATCCAGATTTTGAGGGGTCTAAGATTTTTTCAGACTCGAGATAGGAGCTTAGTTGCCTATCTATTATAGTTTTCAATTGCTTGCCCAACAGGGGTAGCAGAGATATTGGTCTATAGTTGCTAAGGACCTGAGGGTCGGCCGTAGGTTTTTTCAGGATAGGTCGTACATAAGCTTCCTTCCAGACAGAAGGGATAGTACCTGATTGAATCGAGCAATTTAAAATTTAAAGAATTTCTGGAAGAAAGGAGGGCCATGGTTTTTGGTGAACATAAATCGCCAGGCGCACCAGATTTAGCAGACGATAGTAAGTTAGCAATCTCGTCAAGTGTAGTCATTTCAAAATGATCAAGAAAGCTAGCTGATGGTGTTGCCGATTCATCCAGTCCAGTTGATTGTGCTAGATTCTGAGATTCAGTAGTTGGAAAGTTCGCGTAGATCAGCGAAATATTTTCAGGAAAATAACAAGCTATTGAATCACAGAGTTCCTGAGATTCAGTTAGTGATTGTTTGCAGGCTTGAGGTGAAACAAAGTCTTTAACTACGTTGAATAGGGCTTTGGATGAATTATTGGACTGATCGATTTGTTTCATGATGTAGGTTTGTCTGGCCGTTTTTAGGTTCTGATGGTAGCTGGATAGAGCTAGTCTATAGGCGTGTCTGTCCAATGAGTTTTTACTACTTCTCTATCATCTCTCCAGAGTCTTGCAGTTGGATTTATCAGTTTTCAAATCAATTGTATACCAGGGGTCGGATTGCCGCCACTGGGCTGGACTATGTTTTATTTGAGGAATTACTAGGTCCAATGCTGTCAATAACTCAGAGTTAAAACCTTCCAGCAAGCTACAGACATCGGAGTCGTCGGAACCATGTTCCCTCAAATGGGGATGGAAAACCTTGTTAAAGGATTCCAACGTAAGTTTATGCCAAGGCCTACGTGATTCCTTCTTCTTCTGTTCCAAATATCCGGTTGAAGTCAGTATGGACGGAGGTTGATATGTAAACATGACCATAAAATGGTCAGTCCACGTTAAAGGATATGGGGGATAACTGCTAAGATGCTCAATATTAGTAAAAATTAAATACAGGGCGTGACCAGCCCAGTGAGTGGGGCCTAGAACCCTTTGGGAGAGACCAATTAGGCTAAGACTAGTTATTAGCTTATTTACCTCTGGATTGACGGGATCTTCCCCATGAAAGTTAAAGTCTCCCAGCAGGCTAAATTTGCTGGAGGCTAAGACCTGCATGGCTATTTGTTCGATCAGGTAGTTGGAAAAATCTGCTCTCTGACCTGAAGGTTGATAAATCAGTGCTCCATTCCAGGAGTCCGTGGGGGGCATGGAGATTTTAAAATTCCCAATTCCAAGCTATTATTGTCAAAGGTGGACATTCATTGCACCTTTAGATGGTTTTTAAAGGCTATAGAAGTGCCTTTCCCAGTTTTGCCCACTCTATCTAGATGGATAAATTAGTAGCCCTCTGGAATGGCCAAGTTGATCGATGGATGGTTTGTAGGTGTTAACCAGGTTTCTATAATAAAGCAAAGCTCAGGGGAGTGGGAGGAGATCATATCCCATATTTCTATTGGGTGTTTGACTAGGGATCATACATTACATAGAATGTACTTTAGACTGTTAAGAGTCATGGCCAGGTTTGTTTAATAGGTCAGGAGAGCAAGTAGTGCCCAAATTACTCTGAAAAAAACAGGTTCTACAAGCTACCGGTCCTTCAAGGATAGTTGGGAACTTTATTAAGCAACGTATATTAGGAGAGTGGTTAATTAATCTTCTCATTCCAATATCATGTAGGGTTTTTTCAGAGTATGTCATGAGATTCGTAATCAAGACAGCAGTCCTAATTTGGGCACCCTTTCCTGCCTCTGGGCTCGTTCGGGCGCTGACGGGCACAGACGGACTTGCCTTTGGCGCACCAGCAGCCCGCCCGCTGCGCGTGTCCATTGCGCGTGCACATTAGCTCTGTCATTTATAGTGTCAGTGCAAAAATGTGACTGTAATAAGGCAGACAGATGTCCGTAATGATTGTGATGGACAACTTGCCCGCCAACTTCTAAATCAAGACATTTATTCTTTAAGTGCCTGAGCTGCAGGGGTTATGACATTTTTAGCTTACTATGCTAGCATTTATGACTATCAGTGATGCTCCTACAATGCAGAAGAAATGGTTACTTACTTGTTTTTGAACTGCATCATATGCCATCTTCGTTGAAGTAATAAAACAAAGCTACCTCTTTGCTGACTTCTTTTCTTGAAGTTCTTGAGCAAAAACCACTGAGATTTATTCCAGGTCTGAACAATTCACTTCAAATAGACTTGACTGTCTGAGGCAACTGAAAGTACAAGGCATCAATGAGCAGGGGAAGCCACTGCACCTTTAAAGGGACAGTCTGTTGTTTTAAGTCTTCAAAATGTATCAGGCTGCACTTTTCTTCGTTACTTAGACATGTAGGCAGTGGTCTGTGTTCGTGGGGCGCTACAATGTAGTTTTGAGATGGGTTTTTGATGCAACAAGCACTCAAGAATTCAGGAAAATCTTGCCTGCCATGGGATTTTGATGGGTGTTCTGCAACATCTAGAAATGTTTAACTCCTTAACCTCTTTGTTGATATATGGTCACAAATAATTACACTACGAACTAAGGTGAATCTAAAATGTGATATTATGTCCAATGATTGGTTGCACCCAAGTTCTTGTCATAATTGTAATTTTCATCTAGATGTTCCTCAACTATGTCGTTGCCTCTCTTGTGGCCCTAAATCCCGTCCAAACTCGCTTTTTGCCACTTTGAATTGCCGTTCTCTTAGCAAGCATAAAATAAACATCTATGATCTTTTATCGGACGAGGTGCCGGATGCCCTGTTTCTTACGGAAACGTGGCTACATGACAGTTCGGGGCCTGACATCGTAGAAGCCTTTCCTTTAAATTATGCGATTGTCAGGAGTGACAGACGGGGGAAAATTGGGGGGGGGCATTGCGATAATTTTTAAAAAAACGTTGCAGTGTACTCTTGAACCAATTTCATTGAGTAATTGCGAGGCTGCCCTTTTTAAACTGGTTCTGCTCCCAAATTTTACACTTACTGGGCTTTTAGTTTACCGGCCGCCTGGCCCGTTACATTCCTGGATTACACAATTCTTGGATATTATTGCATCGACGGTGGTTAACTCCAGTAATCTTTTGATTCTGGGTGACCTAAATATTCATCTTGAGGATCCTAAGAACAATGTAGGCAAATACATTCTTGATGACCTTGCGGCGAGGAACATAATGCTGGGGAACGACGATCCCACCCATAGCGGTGGTCACTTATTGGACCCGATTTTGTCCAATCTCCCGCATATTCATTGTTTTCCTGCTTTGCCTTTACAGTGGACGGACCAGTTCTTATCGAAATTTAGTTTGGCCATCCCAGATACTTTTACTCCTTCCATTAAGACTCTCAGGACTGGCAAAAGAGACTGGAAAAAGCTAGACATGAATCACCTAAATAATGCCCTGGATGGTCAACCGTTGGGCGTTGTCCTGGATTCAGACGATATGGAATCAGTGTCACTCAAGGTAAACACATAGCTTAAGGAGGCGGTTGATTCTGGTCTCCCCTATCATACAAAAAAGTTAGAGTCCATAAATCTCCTGCGTTGTGGTTCAATGAATCACTTAAAGCAGAGAAATCTAAATGTAAGAGGTTGGAACGAATTTGGAGGAGAGACTATTCCTTAGAAGCAGGGCTCACTTACAGGAATGATTTAAAAGAATATCATAAGGCCTGTGCTACAACTAGGGCGGGCTATGTTGCCAGGACCATTGCTGAGGCAACTAATAAATCGAAAATACTATTTAACCTAGTTAAAGAACTTGCGGGTGCCCAAACAAGTGCGAGCCCTCTGCAGTTGAGTAGTTATCAATGTGAGGAACTTGCCCGTTTCTTCACAAAGAAGATTGACACTATCTACTTGGATATAGCAAAGCAGCATCTGGTGTCCGAAGAGAATGTTACTGATCATACTAGCAATATTGATCTGATCACCGTTTTTCAACCTTGCTTGAAGTATGAGCCCCTTACGATTTGGCCTGATATTAATGTGCAAGGCCTGAAAGATATTTTAGGTAAATTAAAATCTGGTTCGCCAGCTGATCCGCTTCCAATCTCGGTACTTAAACGTTTGGACATTCCCCAGCTTTCTGAGATTTGTAGAGCACTCAACCAATCGCTATTAAATGCAAGTGTTCCAGCGTTGTGGAACATTCAGCCGATCCGAAGATTCTTGCCAATTTTAGACCCATCTCCCTTTTGCCTGCTTTCTCCAAAATTTTGGAACGGCATGTTCATTATCATCTCACCCAGTTCACTGAGGCAAATGCGTTACCTCATCCATCCCAATCAGGTTTCCGCCCAGGTTTCTCCACAGAGACTACTTTGTTGGGCGTTACAGAGAATCTACGGTTTATGTTGGACAGAGGGGACACAGCTGCGCTGATACTTCTAGATCTCAGTGCAGCATTTGACACCATCTCTCACACTATACTACTACAGTCTCTCTTTCCAATGGGCATCTGTGGTTTGTCCCTGGATTGGATCGCATCCTTTCTTACTCAGCGAACATTTCAAATCTTTTCACAATCAGCTTCCTCTAATACTCATCTGGTGCCGTATGGAGTCCCTCAAGGTTCGGTACTCAGTCCCTTGTTTTTTAACCTATATGTTTTACCTCTCGCACAGATTGCCAAACAGGAAGGTTTGACTATGTTTATGTATGCTGATGATTCGCAAATTATGTTTTCGCTGTCAAATTCAGAGCAAGCGTCACCTTCCCTTCTTCAATCCGGGCTTAGGACAATTGTCAAGTGGATGAGTGATCATTTGCTCAAATTGAATGGCAGGAAAACGGAGGTCCTTATACTGGGTCCTAAGCAGGACCTCTGGAGTCCTAGACAATGGCCATCAGATATGGGAGCCCTTCCTATTCCTTCTGACCAGGTGCTAAACTTGGGAATGACTATTGACAAAGGCCTGACTATGCAGCCCCAGGCTAGGAAGTTAACTGCTTTATGTTTTACCATTCTACGCTGGCTTAGGAAAATCATTTGGATGCTGACAAAAGACTCACAGAAGTCAGTAGTGAATGCTCTGGTCACTTCTAGGTTAGATTATGGCAACGTCCTCTATCTAGGGGCGTCACAGGTGGTCATTAGACGCCTTCAGCTTGTTCAAAATGCTGCGGCTTGGCTGCTTTGTAAATGTCATAGAAGGGAACATATGTCAGGTCATCTCCGTTCTTTACATTGGCTAAGGGTGGAGAGTAGAGTTAAGTTTAAAACTCTCAGCTATATGCACAAAATAAAATGGGGTATGACCCGAGATACCTTCAATCTCTGGTGCATCTGTATACCCCGGTTCGCTGTTTGCGGTCTTCATCTCTTGACCTTTTTTAGCTTGCCCAAGATTCGCCTTCCCAGAATGGGAGGCAGGTCCTTTTTTTATTGGGTCCAAAACTGTGGAATTCTCTGCCATTGAATATCCGAAGGGAACGCAGTTATTTCCGCTTTCGCAGAGTCATTAAGACCTGGCTATTTGATCAATAATTTCTCTTTGATTCCATATGATTGAAATTTTTTTGCTGTCTAGCCTACTGTCTCGTTAGCGCCGGGAAACCCTTGTTTGGGTAGCTGTTGTGCTCTATAAGCTTAATAAATAAATAAATAAATAAATATAAATTGATATGAAGTATTCCGAGGTCCCTGCATGTAGCTGAAATTATTATAACCTTTACTGCTTCAATAAAGATTTCCACAAATCCGAACCAGAACTACAAGTAACCGATTGTTCTCTATTCCGCCATACTAAACTTTACCCACGTTTATTCCGAAGCTCTTCAACGTGGCAACAGTTGTCTAGTTCCCTTTACAAAAACAATAATTAAATAATTAAACTGTTTAAAAGTACATACATCACGCCCTACCTGTTAGCGAAGATGGATCCCATCAAACCCCATTGTTGCTCCAAATGTGCACTGGAACATGCTGATTTCTCTCACTTGGCCTGAAGCTGCGCACCTATACTGGCATATTGGGGGATGGTTTTTCGCTATCCCGGATGACTGAATTCGAATTGTGTCGAGCCCGCTGCTGGGCATGTTAGGCTACGTCAAGCCTTTACCGGCGAGAGTAAGACTATTTGTTGCTATTGTTCTTCTCGCTGAGAGACAGGTCTCGTTATATTGGGTTGCGGGGGAGGGTCTCACTGTTCCAACGGTGGAGGCTTGGATTAGGGACCTAATCTATTGTGACGCTACTAGTGACATGTATGCCACATTACAACCACTTTCCTCACAACCCAAAAATATATGGCAGCCATTGAGGACGTATTTATTGCTACAACCTGAGGAGATTTAATGATTGCACTGTACCAAAACTGAGCCCCAATAGATTACATATATACATGCAAAGCATAAATGTCTATCGCCTCATTTATATCCCCATATCATATATACCCCCATACACCTATTCAAGGGTTTATAGACACTCCTCTTGTTATGATACAATACTGACATTATGGTTTGCGCATGTACATAGACTGGCTCTTTTGACCCCCTTTCATTTCCTCCTGTTGTTATTCCAAATGTAACTGGTGCCACTCGATCCTTTTCTGTATGTGTGGATGTACTCACTACTGCATGTAATGTACTCTACTTAGTGATGCTGCACATACTGGTGCTCTTATTATGTCATTTCTGTTGTCCCTGTATTTTATTTTTAATATTCTTTTGCTCTCCGTTCCCTTATTTTGTTTTGTTTTTTCTCCATTTGAAAACGTAATAATTATTTTTATTAATGTTTAGAACTAATTTTGATAGTGTTTATACTGCTTTTTTTTACCTAACAGCTTTGTCAGAGTAGATAATTCAGGGAAAAATGAGTGGTGTGCCACAATGGCATTTCGAAATAAGCAGAAATCATGCAACAATTACTAAAAAGCTGAACTAAAACATACACCACATTTGCAACACACCACATCACTTTACGACACCAGATTGAAAATAAATAAAATTCTTACCTCAGAGAGATGCCGTTGGCCAGCCTTTTGTGATGGTAGGACTTTGAAGACCGGGGTGGTGAGGTTGGAGATAAATTGAGAGGCACCATTAGACTGTTGACAATTTCAGTCAGCTGAGCACTCTGCAAGAACCAACAAATATGCAATATTTTAATTGCTAGTCATTAACATCTCAGTTCTGCTGAGCACAAGACCCATGATCGACACCTGTACTCAGTATAATAGAGCAGAAACTGTGTATAAAAAGGCAGTTTGATTGTCAACCTCTGGTTAATGGCAACTTTATCACTCATCTCCTTCAAAGAAATGAATAGGTATAGGTCAATACCTTTTCCTAGAATGTGCTTCCCACGTTTGCATAGGAGTAGAATAAATGGTAAAACATTTTGCCTGTATAGTTACTATAACAGTATAGCGCAGATGACTTATGTGATGGAGTTGAGCTACACACTTGTTAGGATTTTCTTGTGGGGAGGAGTATTGAGAAGTTATTTATTTCCCGTTCTAGTTATTCACTACGGGTATTTTCTCTGTATTACCAGCAGAATGTCTAAGCACAAATGTTGAATTCTCTTAAAACGTTATTTTTAGGTCTCGCCTACTCAGCGCTCATGCGCTGCTTAGGCAAAAAGACCTTTTCCGATCGCCATGGCTTTTCAGCCAAACACCTGCAAGCGTTCCTTTGCCTTTAATGGCAACGCGTGCACGTGAGGCGATTTACTTGCGGGAGCGCGCAGCGCCATATGGTCGCACGCTCCCGCAAGGGAAACGCGCAGGCCCCACATCCTCCCCCCTGCTACTGGCGTGCGTGCGCGCACACAACTCCAGGGCTAGTTTTTTGTTTACTTTAAGCGCGAGGCGCGCATGCGGCCAATGCTTGTTTGTTTTTCCAATTACAAATTACAAATTTCCTTCCTGTTTTGGGAGTTCGTTATTGAAAAACCAAAAACTTCAAGGGTGGGTAAATCGAACATGGCGTCTGTTCCCCAGAGCTTTTCAGCCTGTAGGAAACCAGAGTCGCGTCACCATTTTTTGAAGGACAGAAATCCCCCGCCCGGCGGGGATCTCTGAATATGGTGGGCAGTCTTCCCCCAGGAGAGAGACCCTGAAGTATGCCATAGTGCTTAGGGCTAGCAGACCGTCTGCCGATGTCCAACACACACAGGCCCATAGAACATCAAGTTTTAAGTTCAGGCTCCAATATTGCTTTCAGCTGAACAACCACTCCAGACATGTTCAGCCGCTTGTACCTCATCTGGGAGTTTATATGGAAATGCCCACTTCACTAAGGTTCCTTTTATTGCATTATAAAGGGGACGTGACTAGCAGTCCCATTGACCCCTTTGGGTGAAGCTAATGTTGTCACGGTCTAGCTCTCAGAGATATCAATTCTGGGTCAGCCAATGAATTTGATTCAATCACCCCACCCTTCGGATGTCTGTCCCTTCAGACCTCGGGAAACCTCTAACACTGCTTCCAGGCCTGAAACCGCATAGTATAGTTCGCCCATAATTCAATTAATTCTTTGTACAACAATTTGGCCTTATAAAACTGTTATTTTTATGCTGTCTGCTTTCCACTTCTGATCAGTGCTCTGACAATCTGTACTTGTTTGCCATGGGTCAGAACTAACGAGCAGGCAGCATTTGGTCACTGACATAGACATATTGGAAGCCATGGCTGAATGGCAGGAGCCTTTAATTAATATGTGCCTGTCTTCTGGAAGTTACTGTAAAAACCCACTAATCTGCGACGCGCAAAGCAGCTACCATGAACTACAAAAAGGTTTTTTTCTGCCTTAAAATTATAATTAGCCACTTTCTCTTATTAACATTTAAAAGTGTCATTATCAACTGGCCTCACATTCAATATTTTTTTATATTATTTTTAAAGAAAAATATTAACCAGTGTTGCCACTGAATATCAACAGCTGTTAAAACCAATTTACATATTACGGGCAATTATTGGAAACTGTGGCTAACACTTTGCTTGAAACTTAAAGAAATAATAATAATATGATAGCCCTGAACAGTACAAATCATAATTAGTAAGGAGAAGTGTGACATTATGTTATTTATTTTACATCTATGGGTTTTGAAATCTCGTCTACACTTTTAATGACAGCCATCAGCTAAGTGCAAACTGTTCAGTGTGACGCGGTGGCTTCTGGCCAGATCCGTGCAGCTGCTGAAACGCTTTCTCACACTTGTAGGGGCTAGCTTTAATACATGGGAAAAAACACCTCGCGGTACAGCCGTGGACTGTTCTAACAAGGCCAGCGGAGGTGGTTCCCTTCGGGCCTTTTACCAACAGAGTCCCTCCTCGCACATGGTTCGCATGAACTCACCCAGGATTCACACCTTGCCGAACTGCCCTTGTCTGAGCGGTGGAGTGAATTCCACACCAAATGCGTGAAAAGCACACAGTGCCCCATATCAGAAGGGAGGCCGGGCACGAAAGACGCTAATGTGCGTTTGTTATGACAGAAACAGCTGATGTTCAGAGTTTGAGGCACAGTGAATGCGTTTTAGTCTCTAGGACACCCACGATAGAGGAAACTCCTGCCCCCTCATCCTCACACCCCTCCTCCATCGGGTGCGCTCCCCAGCGCAAGCTGCCTCTCCAAGGATGAAACTCCAGTCATCTGCACCCTCTGAAACACGGTCTGAAGAGATGGCCGCATGTGCCCCTGGCCTATGGTCGAACTCTGGGTGAAATAGACTGCCCGTGGACTTTCCTTCAAGAACGGATGACGTTGGGCAGCTAATACAAACAAGGAGGTATCCATATTCAGCCCTACAGAGTTCATCCACCAGCATGCTGGCACCAGACCTTGTATCAGTACTATTGAAACTTTGGTTGCCCAGAAGGCACAGCGCTTCCAAAAAAACCTGCAACCTCTGATCTATGAGTGACAACAACAGTTAGAAACGTTAGTTTACCACGCCTAAGAGTCTTAACTAGTAGTGTCATCAAGTGGCATCACCAGCTTTGCTTGAAAATAACTGCAATATAATTATTTTTTTTTAAACTGCATCTGTTTATTTTGCTTAATCATCTTTGACCATTACTAAAGCATTGCCCTGGTGTCAAAAGTTATTAATAACAACAAAAACAAATCAATTTGAATTAGTCAATGGTAAAGACCTAAGTGTCTGTTATTTTTTCAACACTTTTCAAACAAGCATTGGCATAGCCAATAGGTCTGGCTTTTGGGAACGTATAAGTATTTAGTTATGCAGCACAATAACCTTGGTGCAACAACATCAACTGTTGCATGGCTAAACACTTATAATGTCCAAAAGCGAAACCTATTGGCTATGCCAATGCTTGTTTCCTTTGGCAAAACATAAAAATATTGGGAAAAAAGAATTTTTTTATTTATTTTATTTTCCTTATTCCCTCGTCTATCGACTCACTACCCCTCCTCCCACCACGCTTACCTGCACGGACAGCCGCTGCCTGTGAGTGACAAAGTACAAAAAGGCTCTCAGCCTGCCACCGCAGCCTGGAGGAGCAATTTTATAACTGCTAGTTTTACTTTGCCATTTAAACCAATGGCAAGCCCCCACTTTCCTACACACTATATATAAGTCTGCGCTAAGGTAAGCCTATGGAGGCCTAAGGCAAGGACCTGTATATTATTACGTTGGATGAATACTTTTAAAAGGTCCTAACAGGAAAACTTCCAAATTGTCATTTTTGCTGTGGAAAAGTTAATAGCCCCTTTGACTAACACAGAATTAACGGCTGACCTCTAAGTCCCGCTAACTGCTGAATGGGACTACTAAAATGAGTACTTCAAGGTATCACATCAATTGCTGCATTAAATCCTACTTGATGCCCAAGTCAAGTTAAATGTCACTTTTAAGGAGAGGCAACATTTAGAAAGATGTCACTCTGTTGCCCAGTATGTCCAGTGGCACTGCACTGCAGCTGTCCACCAGACAGCCTGCTGCCCTCCAGGGGAGTAGAGTGAACGAGTCCCAGGCTCAGGAACAAAAGAAGCCTGCTACAGAGGGAGATGTTACCTCCCCTTTGCAGGAAGTCACTCAGAGTGTTGGCCTAAAAGGCGAGCTTCAAAGGTGAAGTCGCCTTTAGTAGGTAAATGGCATTCACTTGTTCAGGGAGACAAACTGGTGACAGCAACAGAGATGAAAAAAAAGTGGCCAAACTGTTTTTTTCCCAGTGGCATGTAGCCCACAGGTAGCAAGCTCCTAACATCCAAGGAAGGGTTCAATCATTTATAAAATGGGCAGAAGAGTGCACTCGGGGATTGCTAGATGCCACACATAGCTGGAAGTCCTCACAGTGCAGGAGGAATTATGGTAGCCCATTGGCTACTGACCATTCATCCCTCCAGGGCACTTTTTGGGCATAAATATGGCACCCCTGGAAGCCTGAAGGATTAGTTACTTACCTGTAATCCTAGTTCTCTTCCAGGGGTATCCTCATCAAAGTCATAAGCATTAGAATATTCCCGCGCATGGGCGGGAATATTCTAATGCTTATGACTATTGATGAGGATCCCCTGGAAGAGAACCTCAGTTTAAGATGGAACTGGAGAAAGAACCAAAGGCGGCCAGCCCTTCTGATCCCTGGATTTAGCAAAGAGAGGCTACACCATCTGCTGGACTGCACCTGCCGCACCTTGGACTAGCAAAAAGAGGAATGTGCCTGTAGATCCTATGGAAAAATTGCTCCTGAACACCAAACCAAACAGATGAATCCAAGGGTCAGTCGGCTGACCCCCTGAATCCAGCACCAAAGCCATCTTACCCACTCCAGCAAGTCAGTAGCCACATTCTTTGAATCACCGTCAACGGGCAACCCAGGGAGATTCATCCTTGACAGCCAAAAGTTGCAGCAGAGTTTCCTAGAACATGGAGTGTCATCTGGTCACTAAAGAAAGACACCAGCCTTCAACAAAGTATACAGCTGGACACGCTGTGTGCGGAGATCAGTAGCCCAGCCGCACATAGCCTTCTACTGGCTCAAAGAGGACTTTGAGAGACACCGAGCTCTGAGGCCAAAGTCGCCCCACCTTATCCTTATAGTGTGTAACTGGACTTGAGTCTACTTTGGTGACCAGGTGACAGTCCAATTACTCCTTATTGACCCCCCTGATCTCCCTGTTGGAATTGGTTGTCACCTTCAGGCCGGAGTAGCCAAAAACAACTCTTTCAATCTTTTCAAAAGGTTCTAAACAATACGTTTCCCAGTGCTTGTTTGCACTTGGACTAAATAGGTGAGATTTAGGTTTTACTCCACAATCTATATCCCTGGAGCGCTCCGGTGGATTTTGCTCATCTTAGTGTCGAAGAATTCTGAAAAATATAACATATTTTAAAAAAAAGCTGTTGTATTTCTTTTGTGTTGCGTGAATTTCTTATTTCGTTGTTTGGTGCTCCTAAATGCTTCACACTAGATGTTTAAGTCTCCTGCTACAAGCCACAACTGCCCAGAGTCAAGCTAAAAGTTTTACAAATAAACCTGACAGGACTCAAGAGAGTTTTGCAAGTGTATTACACAGTAAGGTCGCACAACTATACCTTATAATACATGAAAAATGTCACACTGCAATTTTTTTTTGGTTTGTAAATTTTGTTATTTTAACTTGCCAGTTATTTTTATAGTTAGGCTTAATTGCAGGTTTTATTTTTTATGAAACTTGTTTTTCAAAGTACATGGTTTGTATTTATATTGAACAGTATTCCGGGGGTCAGACACTTGTAGGCTTTATTGGCACAAAAGAGAATTGGCCGGTGCTTAACTTTAAAAAAAAAAGAGGGCCCGAGCCCAGGGCTCTCCTCAGAAATCCGCGGATGGTGCAATTGAATGCCTGCACACCGATTACCAAGCCTGGAGAGTCCTAAATTCAACTCTTACTTCTTTAATCCACTACCACTACCAGACACTCCCTGTCTGAAGATCTCACTCTTGCAGGACTCTGCTTTCTCCTTTTGTGATGTTTTTTCTGTCTTTCTTTCTCTGGCTTTCTGATTTGTCTACTTTTTCCATCGCTTGCTCTCTGTATATTTCTGATGCTTTCAAATGAGTGTTGGTTCGCAATAATTAGTGAGGCCCAAATTAAGAACTGGAGAAGTCTATGGTGCAGAAGTAACCACTAGCTATCATTCATGCAATTTTCTCTGATATGTTCAAAACAGTAGATTAGAATAGTGAACCGAACATTAATCCATGACTTGGGGTGAACATAATAAATCGTTTTTAAAAACATATCTCTTGACTTCAGTCAGACTCAATATAGACGCTGGATGGAAGATTGTCAAGTTAACAATACCGTCTAAAAAAAGCGATGAAGAAACGTTCAGCTACAGTGACTAGCTTTAATCTAAGTAGCTGAGTGGATGAAGCACAGCCGTCTAAAACTGAACTCCGACAAAACTGAAGTCCTCATCCTTGGTACCTCCCCCTCCGCCTGGGACGACTCTTGGTGGCCAGAGGCCCTCGGAAAAGCACCCGTCCCGACAGACCACGCACGGAACTTAGGTGTCATCCTGGACTCCTCACTCTCTATGAACAGACAAGTCAACGCCGTTTCATCATCTTGCTTCAATATTCTTCGCATGCTCAAAAAAACATTTCGCTGGATCCCCACCGAAACCAGAAAAACGGTCACCCACGCACTGGTCACGAGCCGCCTGGACTACGGAAACACCCTATACACCGGCACCACCGCAAAACTCCAAAAAAAACTCCAACGCATCCAGAACGCCTCAGCCAGACTCATACTAGACATCCCGCGTAAAGACCACATCTCTGGACACCTGAAAAACCTCCACTGGCTCCCCGTTAACAAGAGGATTACTTTCCGCCTCCTAACCCACGCACACAAAGCACTCTACGAACTTGGACCCAAATGCCTCAACTCACGACTTTCCTTCTACACCCCCTCCTGCCTCCTATGCTCTTCCAACCAAGCCCTTGCAACTGTACCTCGCATCAACAAAACCACCATGGGAGGCAGATCCTTCTCCTACCTGGCAGCTAAAACCTGGAACTCACTTCCAACTCACCTTCGCCTCACTCAGAACCACCTTACATTCAGAAAGCAACTTAAAACCTGGATATTCGACAAGTAATTCCCCTCCCTTCCTCAAGCGCCTTGAGACCCCCTGGGTATGTAGCGCGCTATATAAATCACTTGACTTGACTTGACTTGACTAACCGAGACCTCATTTAAGCATGGGCTTGAAAGGGGAACCCAAGCATTCGGAGACTGCAGTGTTGAGGTGTAATGGAGACAGCCTTCTGGCTATGAAAAATACATCCATAATTTCCTCGATGAAATATTTGATAGCTGAAAAAGAATGACTGAGATTAACAATTTCCAAATGCACTGTAGTAGAAGAAGAAAGCTTAAGGCAGTTTGATTGAGTACAGAGCTTCGGATAACCTCATGATACTGAAGCCTATGAGCACCACACAAAGACCGCTCATCACATGAGCTATAGCAAAGTATTATACAAATTACATCATTGAAGCCGCCAACAGAAGCAGAGCACTTTTCAAAACAAACAAGTATTGCATTAACCATTGCCAGAGTCACCTACTCTTCACTCCACACAAAAAATCAATATCATCAACCTCTTGTTGAGTAGAAAATACAAAGATCCACATTAACAAACCAAGCCTTCTTCATCTCTTACACACACCCCTTCCCAAAGAATCTCTTGATAGATAGAGTTCTAAGCCCCATCTCTCACAAAGACTCACAACTCAAATACCTTACCTATAAAGATGACGTCTTACCCTTGTCCTTTATCAAAGCTCGCTTGGGATGCTCTCTCACCTCTATTTGGTGTGCAGACAGAATAACCAATTTTTTATATCGACTGGCAGAAATATTGAGTCATAAATATCGTGAGTGAAAAATATCGACAGCAAGAATATTGTGTTCAAGAATACTGATTTAAGGTAAGTAATATCGATTTTAAAAATATCAAAGTGTTTAATATCATTTGAAAAAATATAGTTGTTGAAAATATCGATTTTTAATTAACCCCTTGGGTGCGGGCGCGATTCTGCGCCTGTGCGGCACATTCCGATCGCGGGTGCAATCATGACGGCCGGGAGCCATCATCAGCACATGAGCACTGTGTGCCAATACGGCTCCCGGTCGTCATCAGCATTGAAGGGGTTTTAGCATATGTTTTAAATTGTTTATATTTTGCAATTGTTTTTTATGTTTTTTTGTTTTCAAAGGAGTAAAGGGTGGGTATTAAATACATTTTACTTACTTCATAATTAGTTATTTAATAGTAATAGTTTTTAATTTTAAAATACGTTTTAATTGTGTAATTTATTATTTTACAGTTTAATTTAGGTGTGTGTTGTGGGGATTATAGGGTTAAAGTGTGGGTTGTTAATTCATTTTTATTCGTTTTTTTTAAATTAATATTTTTTCAATTGATAAATGATTATGTTAATTATGGAAGTACATTAAAAAAATATATATAAGCTTGTGATTTGTATGGTATTATAGGGTAGGAAATAAAAATAAAATAAATATATGTTTGTTATGATTAACCCCTTGCATAAGTGCTCCTGTGTGTCGGGCGGCTCCCATGCGTCCGACACCATGGCACAGGAAATCCTTCTGGTGCAGGCACCAGAGGGATTTTGTTTTCTCCCCCAAAGCCTTGGGAGCCTGGGAAGAGCTTCCTAAGCTTCGAGGGCCTCCCCTGGTGTCTAGGAAATGACGATCAGCGCGCACGTCGCGCTGACAGCATTTCATAGCAACCAAAACTGAAACGAGCCTTTAGGCTCATTTCAATTTCAGTTTCACTTTCTATGTGCTCAGGGGGCTATCTCAGCCCGATAAGCACGTAGAAAAACACGGAGGTATCATTGGAAAGGGGAGAATCTCCCCTTTCCAATGGTACCCCTGCTTGGGGATCGCCCCAGGAGGGTGATTCCCAAGCAGTGATCCACCCACTAGACACCAGGGAGGGAGGAGCGGCCCCATGGGCAAGGGCCTTTGCTCCCCCAAACAAATTGGGCATATTCAGACTTTTTGCCCCGCCCCCTCTGGGGGGCGGGGGGCTGGGGCAGAAAGCCCATTAGACGACATGAATTTTTTTGCGGTAATTTGAATTAGGGTGGGGCTGCCCAAAATGGGCATGCCAATGCCCGCACCCCCTGCCAAAATTACAGCCTTTCTGCCCACCCCCCCAGGAGGGGGGCAAAAAGCCCACTATACGCCAGGGATTTTTTAGGGCAATGTGTATTATAGTAGGAGCTGCCCAAAACGGGCATGCCAATGCCCCCACTCCCCCCTGCAACAATTACAGTATTTCTGCCCCCCGTGGGGCAAACTGGGGAAGTAGCCCCTATTCTGCCCAGCCCACTAGAAACCAGGGATTTTTGTTTGTATTCCCAAAAACAGCCATTACAATACGGCCCCCACCCCAGAGAAATTCCAATCTTTCTGCCCCCTCTGCTTATTTTATGCCACACCCTCCTAAAAAATAGCCACAGTCTTTCTGCCCCTCTTGGGGGCATATCGTGGCAACCCCCTCTCAAACTCCCCCCAGGGTGCTAGAAAGCCCAATAGGCACAGACTTGTTTTTAGCACAGAAAGCCCAATAGGCACAGACTTGTTTTTAGCAATGTGCCTACCTGTGGATTTTAGGCTCTAGCACAGCAGGCACATAGGGAAACCTAGCAAAAGTGTACATTTTTGAAAACTAGACGCCAAGGGGAAGGATGGGGTGACTTGTGTGCCTCTCACCAGGTTCTGTTACCCAGAATCCTTTGCGAACCTCAAACTTAGTTAAAAAAGTAATTTCGGGAGGAGGAGGAGGTGGGGGGCCGTGTCTAGCGACCAGCCAAGATGGCCGCAGCTTAGAAGAGCTCGGTGACCAGGAGTGTTTCCCCACGATATCCGCATACTAATCCTGCCCGATAACTGCGCAAAAACAGTGATTCTGCAACCGAAGCGCCTCCGCTACCAGTAGAACCTACCCTTGTCGCGGTGCTCTGAACCTGGGAGGAGATCTGCCTGCATGGAAAACGTGGCCTGCATGGATGGTCAGAGCCAGGGACTAAAGTTGAGCTGCTACCCGGTGCCTTGGGCGGAGGAAGAGACGCTGATCCATGGCGGCGGCGAGAGACACCAGAAACTGCGCCGGAACCCCGGTGGTGCCGGCCGGCGTTGGAGGGTCCCGTTGAAAGTCCAGAGGAGGCGCTAGCGGCCCTGACAGTGAGGGAGAGTCGGGGCGGGCGCGCTGGGGCACTCTAACGGCCACGGTGCGGTAAAGACTGACAGCGAAATACCGCGCATCGCCCGGCAACAACCGGCGACCCCCCCACCCAAGCGTGCAGTGACGGAAGCTTGATTCCGGGCCAGTAGCTGAAACGCGGCACCAGCGGGCGGCCCATGAGACACTACGACCCAGGCCTAGTCGAGATTGCCGGCAGACCCCGCAGGAGAGACAGACCTTGTGTAAGACAGTTGGTGTACACGATCCCCAAGGAACCCACAGCAGGGGGAAGCGGAAGCAGAGCAGGCCCAGATAAAAAGGTACGGAGCGAGATAGAGTGCTCGGCCCGGGACGACACTGCAGAGGGGGGGCAAACGTGGAAGCCAGGTTGTACGCCGCTGCTCCACGACCCACGCAGGCCAATTGATAGTGCGTCCCAACAAGAGAACATGAGTGGCAGGGGACCTAAGGTGCAACAGGCTCCCAAAAATATGCCTACACCAAAGACAGTGCTGGTTCAGCGAAAGGGGATGCACAGCTACCCTCCACTCACGCGTCAGACAGCCCCGGTGCCATGGGGGAGATCACCCTAAAAGATGTAATGGCAACACTGCAATCGATGCAATCCTCTATAGGCACAATCTCAACGGACATTTCTCTCATGCGCGCAGACCTAGCCAAAGTCTCGGACCGCCTAGGTACTGTGGAGAAAACGACGGCAGGGCTAACGGTGGAAATGGCGGACCTGCAACTCGAAGTACGCAAACTGGAGCAAGACAAAAGCATGCTAAAGACTAAGCTGGATGAGCAGGAAGGCAGGTCCCGGCGCAATAACGTGCGCCTAGTTGGCGTACCGGAGACGGGCGGGGGTCCTGCCTTTGACCTCTTCGTACAAGATCTAATCCAAAACCAGCTTCAACCACGAGGGTTATCTAATTTCTTCTCGGTGGAAAGGGCCCACCGCGTGCCAGGAGTCAAACCTCGCCCAGGAAATCCTCCTCGTCCAATTTTGGCACGCATTTTTAACTATCGTGACCGTGACGCCATATTACAGGCCGCCCGGATAGCCCCGCCGATCAAGATCGAGAATTCAGAGGTCACCTTTTACCCTGACTACACGGCCGCGGTGGGGCAACAACGAAGGAGTTTCACGGAGGTGAAGAAGGAGCTCCGGGCGAAAGAAATCAAATACTCCATGATTTTTCCAGCGAAGCTACGAGTGGAGTCCGAAGGGAAGACATGGTTCTTTGAGTCCCCAGAAGAAGCAAGAGAGCCGCACGGAGGAAGGCCTGTGAGGAACCCACATTATAATTGATCTCATCACAGATGACGGCCTGGAAGTTTCAACCGAGATCCCGGTGGTACTGCCCGGCTGGCTCTACATCTGTAATTCGTACAAGAACTCTGCTGGGGGAGGTGGGGGGAATGCCGAAAGTGGAGGACTACCGCAACATACGGCGGATACTGCCGGACCGAACTTAAGGATGCCAGTAGGTAGGCACTATTGAACCTAAGTAGCGCAATTGGGACTACTTCCTAGAGGGGGACCCCGCAAAAGTCACCAAGGACTCAACCCTAAACGGTTTACAGGTTACAGGGGACTGTAAGCGCTCTGCTCAGTTGGGGAGGTGGATGGTTGTTGGTCCGCCGGGCAGGGAGGCAGGGTGGGGGGCGGGCAGTACTAGGTACTGTTAAGTTGACATGGGTTTGTTTGAAAGTTGAAGTTACACAGTCTCTCCTCAAAATGACATTTATGCCGACACGGACACTGGGCGTACGCACATGGGAATTGTTGCGGACAGCGCCAGGCCGTGCTCTAGCCCATAAACGTAATGCCAGGTAGCAAAAAGCGGGACCTAGCTCCCAGACGTCTCACATGCTCGCCCCTCCCCTGAAAGTCATCTCATGGAATGTGAATGGGTTGGGAAATAAAATTAAACGGGGTCTGGTACTACAATACCTAAAAAGGAAGGCTCCCACGGTGGTACTCCTGCAGGAAACACATTAAACAGGAACGGCCTGTAAGGCGCTTAACCGATGGGGGTTCAAAATGGCCACGCATGCAGAATTCACCTCCAGATCCCGGGGGGTAGGCATTTTAATTCACAAATGCTCCCCACTGATAATCACAAAAACCTGGACAGATGACCAGGGACGGTTCACCGCACTCACTTGTCAATGGTAGGGGCGAGTGTATAATATGGTATCAGCATATATCCCCCCGATGCTCCACCAAACAGCCCTTCGCGATCTCGGGAGGCTCCTACTGGACCTACCTGAGGGTGACCTATTCATGGGAGGGGATTTCAACGCAGTCTGTGACGCGGCCATCGACTGTAACCCACCGAGAGGGGAAAATAGATCTAATCAGGTCCTTAGGGAGTTTCTTGACGCCATGGGCCTCACTGTCATGTGGAGACTCAAACACCCCACTGAGCAGCAATTCACCTTTAACTCAGGGGTGCACCACAGTCTCTCCCGTATAGATTATATCCTGACGTTGGCGGTAGCCCCCGAGAAGGTCACAGCAATTGAGCACTTAGCAAGAGGGATTTCAGATCAGTCCCCAATACAACTTACCTACACTACTCAACTCCCCAAAAGACTGAGGATCTACCCACTCTACCCTGGCTACCTACAGAACCGTACAATTGCGAAGGCCCTGGTGACTGCCACCGACTGTTATTTTGCCGAGAACATAGACAGTGAACTCTCCAACCACGCTCTGGGAGGCGTACAAATCATTAATCCGGGGGCAGGCCATCTCGATTATTACACAACACAAACGGGAACACAGACAAACCATCGAGTCCTTAGAAGCGGCAGTGGTGCAGGCGGAACGGGATCACGCTGTGGATCCCAGCGAGGTCACAGCACAGACCTTGGCGTTAGCAGCTCAGGAATTCAGAACCTACGCCGAGGACATGGCAAAGTCTAAACACACAAGTACCATACATAGGGTATATGAACTAGGCGACAAGACGGGCAAAATGCTCGCATGGCTGGGAAAAAGGAGAGGGCGGACAGGTGGATAGCCCGACTGACACTGGATGATGGCACTCTGACGACAGATCCCAAATTGATTGTGGAAGAATTAGCAACTTACTATGAGCAAGTACACACCCCACGAGTAGAAGTAACAGAAGAGGAGTGCATGCAGTTTTCAGATGACATACCACTGACCACATTATCGCATGAGGACAGGGAAACACTTGAAGCTGACTTTGCTTGAGGGGAGTATCAGAAAAGGTTGTTACCTTTTGTTGTTTGGAAGTATATTCATTAGGATAATGATTTTGCTTATAAAAATTCTCGCCCAGGTAAGGGTAAATAATTTTTATAGCCCCTTGCAGTGCATGTAGTAAAGAAAAAAAACCTCTGTTTTAAACTAAACGTAGCTACCACATCACGTGTTGCAGTCCGCCAATAGAAAACAGATATTTATACGACAGGGAACTTTTCGTTCAGGTTGACCGTGCGATATCCACGCCACTCAGAACCAGAACTGCAGCTTACTCGAGAGGACCAAATTTCTTATCTACGAGGTACGCTATCCCTTCCCCTCTTAATTTAATATTTTTTAAAATTAATACCCACTCATAGTTCAGGTATAATTCCTGTTCTTTGTGGTTTATTTATTTCCTAGATTACCACATCTGAGTATTTTTATTATACCATGCTCTGACCCACAACCTGCATGTTGGAGAACATATAATCATTAAGAGGTATATATAACCACCATTTTTTGCGTCTCTTAACCTAATCGCTAAGAAATCCTATCTGACCAGAATAGGCGCTCAGTCCGTTCTTTCATCTTTTGCCTCCTAGTCTACAAACCGAATAGCGAGTATATGCAGGTTTGTTGGTGAGCTCTTGGTCTTACATTCTCGATATTTTAAGGTAAGCCAGGAAACACTAACGGCAAATAATTAGAATAATAAAATGTTCCCTGATAATATTTGCAGTCCGAAAATGACGATAAGATGTAGAGATACTAGATAACCACCAGCACCTTACTCCTAGATAACTTTTAAGATTCAGCCCTGAGTAATTGAAGAATATCTTCTCTTCTATGAGAATTTATTAAACCTTTAAGCTTTTATCGTAGTGATTCAAGTTTTCAAACTTTCTTTTTTCTTTAGAGATTTTAATAAAAATATTAACCACGAGCGAGAATTTGCCCTTTGAATCTGATTCCTACTGGCCTCTTTAGTGAAACCTGCAACAAGTAGGTCTCCCTCTTTTTCTATTGCCATAATTACAGTGATGTACATTCATTTTTGAATAAATGACATGAGACATCGCTCTCTTTTTCTTTATTGGTCTTGTTGTATCTAGATCAAATTGATAGGTAACCTCCTCATCATCCACTGAGGTCCTGATAATAAGAATATACCGATCATCAAGTTTGTGAAATAAACCTACAAGTAAGCCCCATACATTTAATAACATCAGCCCATATCATAGAACTACATTCACAGGTGTAGGTGGTCAGATTAAACATAAATAAAGGGATCCTTTGGCCTTTTCTGACTATCCACACTGATCTTTCCTATTCAATAACACTTTGTGCTAATATTCTATCAATTCTTGTGAGAACTAGTTTGGATGAAATGTATGAATACTACTGCATCTAACCTGTTTCCATGGTAATGAATTGTGTATATATATGTATATGTATATATTGACAATAATGTATAAATATATATATAGGGATATATAAGTGTCAGACAAGGAAATGATCGTATCAACCACGCTATCTGACCCTTGATCAACATTGTATTGATTTGGCTGTTATGAAATAGAACATAATTTGCTTGGACAGACTGCAATATAGCCTTTATATGTATATGTATATATATAAAAAATGGATATACATTTGTAACTAACTTGTAAGAATGAGTTTAGAAGGAAATTTAAATTGTGTGTCTTTTAATCAAATTTTAGGTGAACGGTTGGCTACTCCTGATGAAGACACCTTGTGTGTCGAAACAGGCGTCGGAAGAATTTGCTTTTGCCACCAAATTGTTTTTAATTAGATTAAATATTTTAAGTAATTGAAATGTACTGTTTAATTGAAGGTATTTTATAATTTTTATTAAAGTTTGATATTTTTTTATTTTCTGTTTGAACTCATTTTGTAACAATAGTTACTAATACTTATCGTTGTATACTTCAAGTTGCTTGGGAATGTTATTTTCCAATGTGTTTCTTAACCTGTCCCAAGAACTGTATTAACGTGCAGGGGGTCCTTGTTACTTACATCAACAAAATAAAAAAAGGTTCTCTGCACACTCACAGTCAGGATATAATCAAACTGCAGACTATGAAGTGTAAGACAGAGAAAATAAGGTAGTGGACCTTTCCCATCTATGCATCCAGGATCTGGAACAACATTTCTGATCCTACTAGGACTGCCCCCAAGCCTGCTTCAATTTCAGAAATATTTGAAGACTCACCGCTTTAAAGAACACTAAATCACAATACATTAACCGACCACAACCCTACTACCTCTCCTATTATGTGTTAACTTTATACTTGTCTTTGACCCCGTAGAACATTCCACTGCCTATTAGCTAGGTGTGAGTAATAGAAACCCAATTTACATGCATATAGATAAGGAATTACTATCTCTTCTTTTTGGCACATTCTCAGATCCATTTGTCTCTGCAGGCAGAGGATGCAGAATCTTAAACACGTGCATGCATCTGTAGACATAGTGGAAGGATACCTTAATTCTCTTTCCGCTATATGGCGTGTTCAGATGTCTGTACTGCATGTACTCAGGAAACAGGCAGTCAAGCTCAGCAAAGACAAATAGGGATAGAGGATCTTACTTAGTATTCTGAAAAAAACATCAAGTCAATACTGAAGAATTCAGTGTGGTTGAAGCAAAAGCTGAAGAAGCTCTGGATGCTACCAATGCCAAATGACATCCACAGCAATTAAAATAATTGTTAACTTGGATTGCCTTATCATGGCAATCACTTTCGGAATTTCCCAAGCAACAAAGGTGGATGAAAAGAACATTACTGTTCTGCATCCACGTGTGCTCCCCCAAAAGATGCTTGCAGAGTTCAATCACCTTCAAGTTCTACAGGCCTGGAAACGCACTGTCAACAGACAGTTTCAGGAGAAATAGAATAGAAGCTCTGTCAATCTGATGAGGATAAGACACACGTCTCAAAACATATTTTACACGTGTTAATGTATTGATATTCTAGAAGTCAAGTGTCATGTCATGCTTATTTTATTTTATTTATTTATAAAGTTTATAAAGTTTTGTGTAGTGCGAACATGAGCCAGAAAGGTATCAGAGTGTTTCACATAATGGAAGGGAAGAAACATTGTAAGGGGGCAACAGAGAATAACATAGTTAAATACTGACAACGTACCAGAATGAGGACAAACAATGGTTAATAGGGTATAACAGACAACCCTGCACTTTACAATTGCTAGATCAGGAGTGTAGTAGAGGTCATTGAGAAAGCAGATGATTTATGACCATTTAAGGCAAGAGTTTGTTCATTAGGATTATTTTTACTTCATGTTTGAAGACAGCCGAGTGGGGGATTCTGCGGGCTTCCGGTGGGAGGGAGTTCCAGATCTTCGCTTCCAAGCCAGAGAAAGCTCGGAGCCTCGTTCTCCTTTTGCAAAAGGTCTGAGGTTTCAATAGGAGAGAATTCCCACTTCTTGATGATCTACCCCTTCATGATGAATGCAAGCTGTTGAGACAGGTAACTGGGGGTTTTGAAGTGGAGGGCTTTATGTGTCAAGCCAGCAATCTTTAGCGCTATTTTTCCTTTGTAAGGTAACCAATTTAGAAATCTAAGTGCTGGGGTTATGTGTTCATTACTTTTTGTACCCATTATCAGTAAAGCAGCAGCATTCAAGGAAGCCCTGAGTGGGGCCAAGGTGTATTTGGGGAGGCCACAGAGCGTAGTGCGACCATAGTCTAGTCTCGGCAGGACAATCGCTTGAAGCACCTGCTTGAGGTCCTCTTGAGGGACGAATGGATTTAGATTTCTAAGAATCCTCATTTGGTGGTTAGCACCCCTACACATCTTGCTAATATGATTCTTCATGTTCAAGTGTGAGTCGAGGGTGATTCCGAGAGAGTTAATGATATGAGGGGAGCAGTTGAAGGCAGTGAGGTGTTTCATCCATAAGTCTTTCTTGGGGGTATGATTAGGAGGAGATATGAGGAGGAATTCAGTTTTGGTGGTGTTGAGCAGGCGGTGGTGCTCGGTTAGCCAGTTTTGGGTATCTGTCAGGATGGAGTTGAGTAAGGTGAAGTATTCCGAGAAGGTGATTTTCAGACAAAGTTGTGTGTCATCCACTTACATATGAAAAAGAATGTTCATGGAGGTTAGAGCATTTGCTAGCAGTTCCAGGAAAATATTAAAGAGTATGGGAGATAGGGCAGATTCTTGAGGGACCCCCATGGAGACTGTAGAAGGCTGGGATAGGAATTGATTCACCTTTACTCTTTGGGATCTATTGTGAAGAAAGGATGAGAACCATTGCAATACCTGATGGAAAAGCCCATCCTGTGTTCCAGAATGGCTAAGAGGTTGTTGTGATTAACCGAGTCGAAAGCTGAGGAAAGGTCAAGGAGGATTAGGAGGCAAAATGTGTTATGTTCTAACATTTTTAAAATGTCATCCATAATGTGAGTGAGCGCCGATTCTGTGCTGTGACCACTCCGAAAACTAGATTGATGTTGATCCAAGAGTATGAAATTCTCAATGTGCGTGCAGAGTTGCGATTACACACATTTTTCTTGGAGGTTAGCCAAAGTGGGGATGTTGGAGATGGGACAAAAGTTGTTGAGATCAGATCTGTCAGCATTAGGTTTTTTAAGAATGGGTGATACCTGAGCTGCTTGTAGACATTTGGGGATTTTGCCTTGTGATAGAGAAGCGTTGACAATCTTTGTCCAAAGAGGAAGGAAGGAATCCTTGATTTCTTTGAAGACAGACGGTGGCAACAGATCACTGAAGCAATTGGAAGGGTTGATACTAAGAAGGGTTTTGTAGATTTCATTTTCAATGTTGGGAGTGAAAGGGCCCCAATTGGCTTTGTTCTTGGTGCTAGTAATAAGAGTCTTTAGCCTCTCAGAAAGGGCAGGATGAGCTGCCATATCATATGATGTAAGAAGGGCCTTCTTAGATTCTACGTCAATAATGATGAGCTTAGATTTCTCCATAAAGAAAGAAGCCAGATCGTCGCATGACGGAGAGTCGTCTCCTGAGTCAAGGTGGTTGGGTGCTTTCACTGATTGTTGTTTGACAATTTCAAAAAGTTTCTTAGGGCGATTTGAGGCTTGAGTAAGTTGGGATCTGAAGTAGTCGGCCTTAGCAGTCTTGATTTTTTAATTATATGAGCTCCTTACCGATCTAAGGACTTTTAGATGATCCACGGTAGGTGTTGATCTCCATAAACCTTCCGCTGCCCTTAAGTTGCAGCGTTCTGAGTTTAGGTTGTCATTGAACCAAGGTTTGGCGATTTTGGAGGAGGCTTTTTTGTTTGTTGTAGAGGTGCTATGCTATCCATGATAACAGAGATAGTGGAGTTACAGTAGCCAGTGAGATCATGTACATCAGTCATGTAATCTAAAGAAGAAAAGGCATATTTGCATTAGATAACTAAGCCTTCCATGTTAATATTCCTGAGGTCCATTTTCCACTGTTCAATTTTCTTTGGATGATCACTTTTCCTGATCACCTACCTGTTAATAAAGAAGAAAATGCTGTAGTGATCGGACCAATCACAAGGGATAATGTCCTCCAATGTGAAGGTATTACTTTGTGAAATGATGAGGTCCAGCATTTCTCCTTTGTTGTGAGGTGGCCAGTCACAAAATTGGATAAGGTTCAGACCCGCTAAGAATGATTTTAGACAGATCATTGCTTTGTCGTTGTGATTAGACTAGTGGAGGTATAAATCACTGAGGTAGATTTGGGACAATGAGGGGTCGTCGTTGGAAGAGATGATTTCCACTAATTGTTCAATGAAGAGGAAGTTATCACCAGGGGGTGGTAGAAGGTATGAACAATGCAAACCGGGATGTGATTACTAGAGATGTGGAGACAAAGGTATATAACTACGGATGGGGTGGAGGTCTCCATGTGGGAAACAAATAGTGTATTCCGGTGTATACAAGCTAATCCAGGGCCCTGCTTCTTAGATTTGTCTAGACGGATATTATCATGACTAGGCAGTACTAAGAGGTTTAGGATATGGGTGGAGAAAGGAGTTAGACAAATTTCCGTGAGGATGATGATATCTAATTTGTTGTTTTGGATGAGGTCAAAGATATCAGAGGCATGTTTGCAGGCTAATCTACAATTGAGTAGTGCGCATTTCAGACGTATAGGCGTGTGTGATGTGGAAGTCTGAGTGAAGTTCACTTGCTTGATTTGTGGCTATTTATGGCTCTGCAGTTGTAGGAGATTTCCCTTTGTGGGTTGGCGTGATTGGCTTGCATTTGGGCCATAGGGATCTTGTCAGTATCTAGAGTGATTGAGTACGAGAGGAGTAGATCCTCTATATGACTGGTCGTAAGCTCGGCCATCAATCTTCTAGGGCAGGAAGGGGCATTAGGGAGGGGTTAGGTATTAAGAGATAAGGTAAGAAGAGTGCTGGTTAGGGCCAGTTGGTTTACTAGCGGGGACAGTGGGTAGCTTTCCTAAGGGAATACGAGAACTGAGCAAGGGCAGATGATGAAGAGAGAGGGCTTTCAATTCAAGGAGTTTGTGGGAGAGAAGGTGCACTTGGAGAGATTACTTGTCCAGACATGATGCAAGGTCTTAGTGTTGATTCAGAGATAGAAACTGAGGGGAGAGATCAGGGGATGAGGAGGAACCTCTTATCCATCTAAGATGTGATTTCCTCACAGAGAGGACATTTATTAAAACTAACGAGCATGGAAACTGCCAAAACTGACTTGGGAGAGTTAACACATCAAGTTAAAAAAGAGGAAAAAATGAATGAACTTCAGTTAGTAGACCTGAGATGTTGGGGAGCCATGCCCAAAGTGTGAGCTGTCTATCTACTATCTACTATTTTTGAAACGCTCTATGAAGGAGTTTGCAATCTCTATGAATATGTTATGTTATGTTATGTTAACAGTTTTTTGCAAAGCGCACGGACACCCAGGGGCTTCATGGCGCTGACCAACAGAACAGAACATCCTGATGAAAAGTGGAGGGCCTAATATTGCATCAAAAAGCATGTTCATAAGAGCAGCTTCGGCGTCTCTGGAGAAGCCAATAGAACATATACAAACATGCTGGCATCAGCATGACTGCTGTGTCCATGAACCGAGCCACTGTTTTTACAGATTCTAGACTACACTTCTAGATAAGAAAGGATCCATCTAATGATCATTTGTAAATGGCTTTTCCATGTGATCTGGAAAGCTGATCATAGTATGTCTCGCCAACTACAATAAAGCATGAACATATCGACCCAGGAGGCAATTAGAATTTACAGTGTGGAGGGTTAGCCTGTAAGAAGCAAAGTCTATTTTGCCTTTTGAGTCCATTTACTTAGACTCTGTATCAGGAGGGGCCATGGGAAAGGCATTCAGGCTCTGCTTTGAGAAGGTCGATTGGACAACCAAAATCTCTGGAGATGTGTGATAGCAGAACAATTGGGGATCACCTGGAGCAGGGCTATGGTGTCTGGCAAGCTCTCTGTACACTGTTAGGCCCGAAAGGTGTGTCATCCATGCAGTCATGAGAGCTTCGTTTAATTAAATGAAGGGCTTCATCCTTAAGTAATAAGGTTGCAATATCAAAATGTCAGAAATGTTCTCTGCAAAAGGCAAGGTCAATTACAAGGCTGCAAACACCACAGACAGGAATGAAGAATTGTCCATGGAGTTTGGAATAGAGGAGTAAGTGATGAATCTTTCTGGTGGCTTGTCTAGGCGGCTCCGATTAGGTAGGTCCCGCTATAAGCAATCATTATTATTATCACTGGGAAGGTGGTTATCAGCCTACAAATGAATTCATCCTTTATTTAGCCATAATCTCTATTAGACATTTCAAGAGAGTTGGAGTTGAAATCCTTATCAATCTGGGCAATCTCAAAGCCCTAGGGAGGTGCTCTGCCTAGGGATCAGAACTGACATTCACCATACCATTTTCCCCCCACAACATTGATGATATCTTCAAAAGTCAGTGGCTTCAAGAGCAGCACTGTAATTAGCTCCTCAAACAGCATCTGCATCAGTGCAGAGGGAGGCTACTACTGAATGGCAGAGAGTGCCTGGGAAGGTTTCAACTTCTTTTTTTAGCCTGAGGCAAGAGCTCGTGAAAGTGTGGCATTGGGAGGTGTCAGGGTCATTGCCACAACCGCTCCAACTTGGGGGTAGCACAGAGGGCTCAGGAGCTGCCTTGAAAAAATCCATCATAGAAATCCAGTAGGCTTTGGCCTATGTGGAGTTAGTCGATGGACCCGGAAACTCAAGTATCATCTGTGTTAGCACACAGACTCTGCTCTGATAACAAGGAAGAATTTGAAAGTGGAGAAAAGTGTTAAGATTACAAGCACAACTGAAACAGGACAGTTTCCCTTAAGAAGAAGAGAACTTCTCTTTCCTATGGAACTTTTTGTGGGAAGATCTCTATAGAGATCGTTCCCTTAAAAGTGACTTACCAGCATCACATTTTGGGACTTAGCCAGAGGCAACTCGGGCTCCTACTCCATGATAGCCTTCAAATGCATTCCAATTCTCCAAGAAGTGCTCTACCTTTTTTCAGAACCCCTCAATTTTGGTCCTCTGAGCTACTCTAAACCAAATGCAGTCCTTGATAAACAATTGTATTGATGAATAACTTAGACAATAGCAGTAAAATACAACTATAAAATGTTTTTATAAGCGTGCCCAAACATACCCCACCAACAAACTTGCCAAGCGGCAATGTTGCGTTTCGTAGAAGCCAGAGACAATCAAACAATGGTGCTGGACTGATCACCTATTAGCAAGTACCTACCATTGGCAAGTTCCATGGCTACTGTGCTGTCGCAGAGAATAGAAGGTATATTTGTCACCCATAAAGCATGCCACTATGGGATAGGGTTACAGGTAAAAAGGGATTGACAAATACCCCCCCCCCCCATTTACACCAATATGTTTCAATCCTGATTCCTCCCTGGCCTCAGATAAATTATTTTCAGGACAAAGTAGGGAACATTTTATCAAATGATGTCAAGGACAGTTGAGTTCTAACATCCTGTCCCGGCTTTGGAGAGCAGCCCGAAATAAGGGAGAACTACTGGCTACTTTCAAGGAAATAGGCAAACACAAGTTGATGATGGACGGAGTGCTGAAACTTTTCAAACACTCACTCCCAGTCACAGATCTGGGTTGAATCCCTCATCATTCTTCTGCTCACTTTGCCACCCCAGTTCAGACATAGCTATATGCAAATCAGTCTTGACTTTCAAAGAAATCTCATTAGCTGACTCAGATGCAGAAATTCTTACTGCTAGGTCAGGCTCCACACTAGACCCCTTCCTGCCTAGTATTCTTAAATGTGCAGTATCCACTGTAAATAAGCAGATTAATACTGATTAATTGTTCGCTGGAAAAAGGATTGGTACCTCTTTCCTATGAAAAGGTTTGGTGCTGCCACGACCAAAAAAGCCCAATGCATATCCTGTACGATTCAGCAATTATAAGCTCATTTCCCTTCTTCGAGCCTTGGGAAAGATTTTATAGAGACTGGTACAGAAGCAGCTTGCCCAGTTTAATGAAACGGATGGGATGCTAAATTACATGAATCAGGATTTCTTTCAGGGTTCAGCATGGAAATTGTCTTCCTGGAATTACACATGTTTTTCAAACCTAATCTACAGTTCGGAAAGAAAGGAGTGGTTCATCTTCTAGATCTCTCGACTGCGTTTGATAATGTCTCCCATAAGATCCAGTTGAAACAACACCCCAACCTCTTTAGATCGGCTACATGTTCAGTGGGAGGACTGGGTGGGCACTCTGGAGGAGGAGGACTGGCGTGACGCCCTTATGGCCCCCAGGACAGTCACCACCTCTGCCAAATTGTACATGGTACAGCTATACTATTTACATACTGCCAACTGACCCCTGCGCGCCTTCATCGAGCAGGACTTAGCCCGACCCCCGCCTGCACTAGGTGCGGCCACGAACCAGCTGACTTCTTCCATATGGCATGGGCCTGTCCATGCTTGCCGCATTTCTCAGGAGACATTGAGGAGGAACTCACCGAAATACTGGGGTGGGAAATCCCACATGATCCTAAACACATGATTCTAGGCATCACAGATGGACTGGATTGGTCTAGAAATGAGAAAAAAGGGATATAGCAGCCTCCTGGAAGTGCCCTGACCCCCACCCAATGTTGGGCAGTGGCGAACCGGGGTCGACTGGTGCGTCACGCAAGAAAAAAACCATGTATGAGGCGCGTGGGTGTCCCAAGAAATACTGAAGGGTCTGGGGAAAGTGGTTGGGATTTATGGTTTAGTCTCGCAGGGAATGTTCAAATGTGTATCATTTTGAATCCGTCCTTCCTTGTTAAATGGGTTAACCTGAACATTCACTATATTCCTGTGTTATCATGGTGTTGTGATGATTGGCTGGTGCTTTCAGTCAAATCAATAAAAATGTGTTTATCAAAAACACATCCAGTTGAAGTGGCTGGAGAACGTTGGCATAGCGGGCCATGCTAAGCGTTGGATAAAATCATTTTTAGCAGAGAGCGAGCAGGTTGTCTATTTCCCTCATTTAACGTCGAGCTACAAGTAACTGAGATATAGTGTTGCACAAGGCTCAGCTCTTAGCCCCATTCTGTTTATTATCTACTAGCAGCCCGTCCCGACGTTGTCCGGGATGTGTTCTCCGCACCATATAGCAGTAATGCCGCCTCAATGACAAGGTCCGTGAATGCGGCGCACCTTGTTGTTTGGAGACGTCTCTGCCGAGTGAATGCCGCGCTTGGAAAGCCGCGCTGACAACGCTGCACGCCTACAAACGATGGATCATGAATGGGCGCGCACAGTCAATGCCGCACACCCAGTGACAACGATGCACGCCCACAAACGACGGACCGTGAATGGGCGCGCACGGTCAATGCCGCGCCCCCTCTGACAACACTGCACGCCCACAAACGACGGATCGTGAATGGGTGCGCACAGTCAATGCCACGCCCCCTCTGACAACGCTGCACGCCCACAAACGACGGATCGTGAATGGGCGCGCACAGTCAATGCTGCGTCCCCTCTGACAACGCTGCACACCCATCGCTGACAGTGCAATGCCAACGCCCACAAGGGACTACTTTACCCCTAAGGTTCTTTGACCTTTCTAATGTATATGGTGGGCAGCTGTATAGCCTATGTCCATCTGCTGCAACTCCCCTTTACAATGCTGTATTGGGTGTTGCGATTGGTGATGTACTTCTTGAGCTTACCCGCCTCAAAGTTTTCAGCTCTCTCTTTATAATAGTAGTATAGATATAGCTCTACTGACTAAGGAAGTGGGAACAATGAGATTTTAATAAACTTTCCTATGCAGATGATACCCAACTGATACTGATGTTTTAGCGGATTGAAAACTCAGCGGTGGGGAAATTCTACAGCTGTCTATCTTTGGTTGCTAGCTGAATATAATGCAGCTGTTTTAAATTGAATTTTGACAAATCAGAAATTTTGATCTTTGGCAATTCTATCCCTCGAGTCTGGCCCTCAAAAGTTTAAGTCCTCAATAAAAATCTTGGTGTGTCTCTGATTCCTAAATCAGAAGCAAATCAAATTAAACAAGGACCTCTATTTCCAACCACGAATAAGGGCAATTATGGCAAAATGCATGGCGTTATTCATGTCATTAAAAAGACTTTGAAATTCCTAACTGGTCACACTCAGTCATTGTGCACTCCATCGTGACAGCCAGACTGGACTATGTAAATCAAGGGCTAACCATCGGGCTACTGAAAATATTACAGCTGGTTCAAAATATGGCAGCCTGCCTGATTCTGAACTACCCAAAGAGGTATTCAAATCAGGGGAAACCAAAGAATTTGCAATGGCTGCCTATCAAAGGATACATTTTAAGTCCATGACCTTTAGAGCTCTGCATAAAATAGGGCCTCTATGTTTGCATAGAAGACTGATGAAATAAATAACGAGTAGAGAACTCTACTCCTAGAATCAGGGCTAGCTTTGCATCTTGAAAATGAAAGAACTTGTGGTCATTCCTTTTCTTTACTGGCAGCTAAATTGTGAAACTCTCTATCTAAATAATTGGGAGAGACTGACTTAGAAAATGCTTTTAAATCAGTACTTAAAACCTTCCTTTTTAGGGAGGTCAAATCGAAGAACGGTCAGGCTGCTGGCTAAAGCGATGGGACGCTACAGCTGGAAGCAGCTACTGAGCTATACAAATGGCATTTAATTAATTTCTCAAGTGGAGAGAAAAAAAATGTGCAATGGCAGTCTTCTTATTTGAAAATGGTCAGACTAAACATTTTGAGGATCATAAGCGCTGGTGTGCAAACTTCCTGAGATGGAGTTTTACTCATAATAACAAATAAGGCATTGGGTACCTCCACCAAAGATCAAAGTGCGAACATAGCGCCAACTGCCCACCTTTGAAATGTGGCTAAATGGGCCAATGCAAGATAGACAATTCAGACCTGCCATCTATAAACACTAGGTAGAAGAAATGCCTACACACACAACACCTGATGGGAACTAAGACTTGGCAGGACGCCCACCGACAAAGTGTGAGAGAGGTTGTATGACAAAAATCAGATCACGGCCCACAACAGCAAAATGAAGGAAACACAATTTTAAGTATTGACATATTGGTATAGAACTGAGTATAAAATAGTGGAAGGGAAGAAAACAAAGCAAAACACTTGTTGGCGTGGATATGGAGCTACGGGTTTCCTAACACATTCATTGTGGCACTACCCCAACCTAGAAACATACTAGGAAGAGGCACTTGAAGAACAGGGGAGAGATGTCAATTTTCCCACACAGAGTGACCCAGGTGTTATTGTATTAGGCCTACCAATATGGGGTGGGAAATCCTACAAATCATTTAGAAGTAAACAATTTGTGATGGCTTTGATGGTAGCGATCCAGGCTATAGTGGTTGCATGGCGTAGATACAGACGTGCTAAATTGGCCAAACAAACTGTGGGACACTTTGGCAGTGGCAAAAACGCATCACATACAATACACAGAATACCACCACACATAGTATGAGATTGACTGGTCACCACACAACAATCTTATCACAGGAATATTAGAAACTCTAAAAGCTAACTATCTTAGGTCCGTTCTCTTCATACTGAAATGGCGCACCCCGTTTAGGTTTAGAGCAATTGTCCCCAAACCTGAGGTACTCACCCTACAGTTCTACTGTGATCAATGTCATCTAGCTAGGAATGACTACGCTATCTTCGGAATGTAGTTTAGTGGAGGGGTGTATTTACTGGTTGCTGATATAAATTAGCAGATGCCAACCTCACCAGCCGATGATCATACGTGAGAGAATTTGTACTTACACAGGCTACAATAAAAATATTTGAAACTAACAGGATCAAACTCATTTTACTTTCATTTTTACCAATATAAACCATTGTTGCTCTAGGCGGTACTGAATCTCTACAGTCCTCCAAGCGTCGCGCATCAGGTGTGACGTTCACGCATTTCAGTGCGGTGATCCGCATCACCGCACTGAAATGCATTGTCACGCATTTTGCCACCCGGACAGGCGCGCCACCAGCGGCGCCTGTGCCCGGGCACTCTGCTGCTCCCGAGACCGTGCTGCTGGCTGAGCTGAGTCCTAAATAGGTAACCGGCGATCTGCAATCGATGTGGCAAGCAGCTACGGCGCCCGGCAACAGTGAGAGTCTCATCACACTCTCGCACTAATTAGGGGCGAGAGGGGCTGCCCTCCTAGCAGTCAATAGTACTGCTGTCAATCACCATGGGCTCGGGATTTCAATCCGGATGTGCCGGCAGTAGAGTGCTGTCTTTGTCACGTCCGGAGGAGGAAAAGGAAGTAGGCGGCAGAAGCGGCGGGGAATCTGAATGAGCAGGAGCAGGCAACACGAGAGACAGACTCGAGTCTCATGGCCGCCGCCGCCACGAAGGGGAATTAATTGAATTTGCGGCGGGCGGCCGGTTGCGCCGCGCAAAACTGCAGCCTCAGTGCCCCACCTTGAGCCACGCACAATCAAGCACAACCAAACAAACATAACAAATGAATGAAAGCCCACAAGTCATACAAAAAGGGCACCTAGATTTAGAACGTTCTATAGGGCCACACGTAGGGAAGAAAGCATTGTTAAGGCAATACTACTTTGTGAATGTATGCACCAACACTTCACAGCCTGACAGATGTCAAGAACATGCACCCCCTCATGCCAATACCATCGTATCAGACTTAGCCCTAGTGGAATCGGCTCTTTGTCACTCAAGGGGCTGCTTTTCGGTCTGTGCCTCGCAGATCCGAACGCAGAGGACTATCCTGCTTGACAGGTCCTCTTTTGCACTGCTCTATCCTTCTTTGTACCTAAGAAGCTGATGAAGAATTGATCATCTATCTTGTGATTTTGCATGTGGTAGGTCTTCACCTATATGGCCAGGCTTTTTTGATAACACAGTTAATGGCATGAGAGATAGCAGTATTATTTTATAAGCAGCCCAACATTAGACACACTAACAAATAACAGAAATACAGTGAATAGGAAACTTCGATTCTACTCTCCAGAGCTACATGTAAGTGAGCTACATTACAAGGCCCTTTGGCCCAGCACAGAGATAATGTGGAATGAAGCATGTTTTGATACAACTGGTTTCCTTTCAGTTATGAATCTGAGGCATTGCTCACAAAGTAATGTCGATACAATAGACTACACAGCAACTCCCTCTCCCCTCCCTATAGAGGATAGTTGGGAAAAAGATATAAAGAGGCCGATGATTCTGGGAGAGGCAGATAAGAAGACTAATTGTTAGGGGGAAATAAAAGAGAGCTGAACGAGTATGAGATTTTTAGATGCTTGGCATAAGGTAGTTGGTGAAAATACTAATCATTCAGCCGACAACTTAACAACATAGCCATGAGGCTGATAATAATATATAGGTGTTAGAAGAGTTTAGACCAATCATTACAAATAGCAGAGATATGCAACATAAATGTTTATGCATTTTCTAATATTCATCTAATTTTATATTATGGCTGCTGATATTAGAATAATTATCATCATTCATATACACAATGTTTGTGTACTGCATAATAAATAACCTATTATTATAAATAACAACTGCTCTGTGAGTCTATTTCCTTTTGGGGTCAAGGCGAGAGTCCACGTATCTACAAATAAGCCTTTCAGATTAAGAGCTACTCTGGCAGGGTTGTCTGACTCATAATGCTCCAGATCTAGATGACCTTAACTCATAGAGAAGAGTGAGAGCCATCTGTTTGTTTTCTTTTTCTTCAAATTTGATGCAATATGCAAGATCCCCTTTGTGCTGAGGAAAACTTTCCAGGTGTGCCCTTAATTTTGGGGGTTCACAATAATATAAAAGCTCAATTCCACCTTTAGATCTCATAAACATAATATACCATGCGTATTTTTAAAGCGCATGTGTACCCACAGGTATCTTGGTGCTGATTAACAGATGTTTTTTGTTACCCAACTCAATAGTACTTATTTTATCGACCTCAGAAGGGTAAAAGGCATAGTGGATTACCCTGGATTTGAACCTGTGACCATGAGGCAGAGCACAGGCCTTTACAGGGGATGCATTAGTTCACTGATCGCAGACGCTGCATAGTGTTTTTACACTGACACCTGAACAATTAGTGCTGTGAGGGGACGCTGCAGGACATCCTACAGTCTCTGCTGTGACCCCATCCCTCCGAGCGGGCTGCAGGGACGCTGTGCAGTACGCCCTCTATATGCTGCCCCAGATTTTGAGGGTGTCGAGGTCTGGTTCGACCGTCCCAGGAGAGGAGTCAAGCTGTATTAGAGCTGTGGAACAGGAGCACCTCCAGAGGAACAGGAGTAGGGGGCTGTTAGACCTGTCAGCCTTAGGGTGGTCTCCCCTACATTTTTGCCCTTTTTGCCTCCCATTTTTACCTTACATTTTGTTGGACTCAGGACTCTGGGCGCCTCACCACTGCTAAACAGTGCTGAGGTGCGGGTGCTCTCCCCTAAAACCTTGTGAGGCTGGCATATCTGGCACAAGCCACTGCTACCGCAGTAAGGCTAATCCTCCATAGGCTAATATTGGGAACCTCCCCTTATGGGATAACTTCTGACAGGGACCTAATAAGTCTGTCATGTTTGGTCTTGTTGGACTCGGGGCGGGGAACCCTTTCCAATGATATATAGGGTTTTGGCATTACTACGCAAGGGATCCCACTTTCATAAAGTGGACCTTTTCCTGCCTACACTTAGATTAGGCTCTGCAGACTCCCCCCTCCCCTCTGCATACTGACAGCCTGCCTGGGTTGGGAGGTGGGAGTGGTGATTCACACCTTCTGCCCTGGGATGAGCTGTGATGGCCTGCCCACTGTAGCCTTAACGGCCTGTCTCTTGTCACTGTGACAGCTAGGTCAGGGAAGGCAGGGAACCTACCAGAACTCCCTGGACTCTTCCAGAAGCCCCTGCCCCCAGATCCTTCCACAGACTTCCACCACTTTCTAGCCCCTGGACTGTAGAATATATAAGGGAGGGTCCTGGCCTCACATTCTTGTTACACTGCTGGACCTGGAAGAATCCCTGTGGGAGTGAGGACTGCTGTGCAGGAGGATTGCCATTGGGAAGGAGGCTGACTGCTCCAAGGAACTGCTGCCCCACAACCTGCTGAGCTGCCCTACTGTCTGCTGATCCTGCTCTGCGAGGGAGACTGAACAAACACCACCAGAGTGTCTCCACAACATCCCTAAGAAACGACTTTTCTGGGAACAACATTCAGAAGGACTGCCTTTTTTTGGGACTGCACCCTTCGTGTGGTTTAGAGGACACAGTTTCTGCGCTTTTAGATCACCTCTGTGCTCCTGAACAGACTCTACAACCGAAAAACTGTCTCTGCAGTACTGGGCCTAGGAAGCCCTTTTCATCTGTCACCCCGGAATCACAGTCACCGCCCAGGGACCCTGACTGCGCTACGAGGCACTGGGGGGGAAGAAGCGCTGTTGCAAAGTAGCGCTGTGTGCCCGTGATCCAGGCGCTGGGAGCTAGAAGCGTAGTGGGCTCTTATCACCGCCGCAGCCCTGAGCCGATTTGGCAAGTTAACACCTTGGCTGCTAGGCGTTTTCCCCCCCTGTGCTGGAAAATGATTGAGTGCTTTATTCATGACGAGCTCAGCTCGTCATCAGCACAGCTCAACTGTGCATCATGACGAGCTGAGCTCGTCATCAGCATCGAAAGGGTTAAACTGTTCCCAACGTCACTGCCGCGGGCCCGAGCAAAAGCGCACCCGAAAATCCTTCAAGAATCCCCCTGAAGACACCGCAGCGGGCCCGGGAACCTCGGGAGGCCGTTGCCTGCCTTGCTGACGTCACCGCCAGGCTGCGCTGTGATTGGCCGTGAGCGTCCAGGACTCCCTATCCATCACTGGAGGGCCGCGCTGGGATTGGTGTCTGGCCTCGAGGGCTTCCCTACACTTTGGCTGGCACAGGAAGAGCGGCGCAGGACTCGGAGGGAGTAAGGGAGCCCTCCTGCTTCCCCGTGCAGCTGTATGAGGACTCCAATGCCCCAAGGAGCGGAGGGGCTCCATGCTGATGCCTGTGCCACCCCGCAATAGCAGGTAAGACTTAGAGGTGGGCGCTAAGTCACGGTGGGGCTCCGCATACCGGGCGGGTAACTGGTTGTTCTGAAGAGTGGACCCGCAGGGGACTATGTCTTTTTAATTGCAGACTGGCTCATTTGAACTCGCTCTGCCCGGGACGGTGTGTGTGCATGCGCAGTGATTCCCACAGGAGAACCCAAACTTGCCTCGTCAAAGCTAAGGACCGCATAAGATTGCTGCTCCCAGAGCCCTAATCCACTGGGGGAGCCGCTCGCTCCTTGACTCCAGCCGGGGGAGCTAACTGGGAACCCCTATATTGTTTTTTAATGACTGTTGGCCCACCAAAGAGGGCCAGAGAGTGCCATATTATTTCCCACACCAAGGACACTGGGAGAAAGACAGTACCAGTAGGAGCCCTTGGCACGCATGAGCTTTTGGGTGCACTTTGATTAATGATTGACCTTGCCTGGGAACTGGATTCATGATTCTTGATTATTGACCTTGCCTGGGAACTGGATTCATGATTCTTGATTATTGATCTTGCCTTGGAACTGGGTGCATTTCGATTGATGATTGATCTTGCCTGGGAAGTGGGTTCATTTCTATTGATTATGGACCTTGCTTGGAAACTGGATTCATTTTATTATTGATCAGGCCTGGAACTAGATTTATCCCAGTGTGGCCTACCTAAAACTGAGATAAAGATATTTTATATTTTTATAAACAACTGGTGTAGTGTCCTTTTGTGAGTGTTTTACTGTGTCGTTGTCGAAGTGTGCTGCACTAATACTTTACACATTGCCTTTGAAGTTACGCCTTTGCTGCTCTGCGCCAAGCTACCAGGTCGGAAGCGGTGGTCCCTACTTGGACTAGGGTGCATACCCCTGCCAACTAGAGACCCTGTTTCTAACAGGGACCAAGTGACTAGAGGCTGTATGGACTGTCTTTGCTCAGAAAGTTTAGCCCAGCTGATCACAACTGTGCCTACAGAAGCAGCCCGAGTGCGCCTGCCCCGGCTGATGTGGCGCACCCATCTTTTTCTCCTGGTACCGCGGTAAGTGCGGCCCCAAACAGTGTCCCCTCTTTTTCTAGTGAGTCATGGTGAGCATGATCTGCTCTCATCGTGTAGGCGGTGGGATCTTAGCGGTGTTCTTGCGGAGGGAAGGGCAAGTGGGAATTGCCAGACGAGCTGGGACAGTGGGTAGTGAGAGTGTTCGGCCAGGTTAGGCTGTGGGTCACACCACTGTGTGTGGGATTGTGAGTGGGATTGTGCTAGGCTGGTCGGCTGGCAGCTGGTTGCGACTTGTGGACTGGGGCTTGGCTCTTACACTGGTGCTTGTTGTAGGAGGGTAGGATCTGCTTACTATGGTTACCCCTCCTTTTTGCTGGTGTTTCACTGTTTCTCAACTTTAGTCTGGCTGGGGCCCTGCTATTCAGGACCCCAGCCTAGCTGCTTCCTCCCTGAAATGATTGCATGTACTTTAGGTACACGCCAGATTGGTTACTGGGGTACCCTTGTGAGTCCCTAGTATATGGTACCTTAGGTACTAAGGGCATAGGTACCCCAGAGGCCTACCAGGAGCTGCAGCATGTATTATGCCACCCCTGGGAAGCCTTCCAAAATGGCACCACAGGCCTGCTACTGCAGCCTGGGTAAGATGGTGCATACACCCCTTACTAGAATAAAGCTTACCTATATCTACCTTTAATCACTGACACATATAAACCTATCAGTCACTCCTAAGGCAGGCCTTATCAATACTGAAGGCAGAGTGCTTGGTTTTGTGTGAGAGGGTTCCCATGCATGAGCAGGACCCCTCTGCAGCTTTCGGAATCTATTCTCTGAAGCTGTTCTGTGATGCAGCCCGACCATATACTCTTAAGTGCATTATAACCTCGCAGTAAATGTTACCTTTGGAATGGCTGCATGGAAACATGTTGTGTTTGGTTTCATACACTTTGGAATCCTACCCCCGCCAGTCCTGGTGGCGGGGGTAGAATTCCACCCTTCTAGAGGGAGAGACATGTACACACTGACCTAACCGGTAATAGTTTAAAAGTACCCTGGCATCACAAAAGGATGCCATAGCCCGAGACACGGGTCCCAGACAGGCTTTAGTGTATTGGGGCTGGGTGGGTGCATTCAGAGAATGCTTTTCAGACAGTGCTGGGGGCACACTTGGTGTCTCTGTGCATACCACAGTTCAAATCGGTGCCTCCTCTGGCGCGAAACTGGACCAAGGGAAATGTAAATGTGTAAATGTGCTTCGATTTATATAGCGCGCTTTAACCCAGGGGTCTCAAGGCGCTTGCTTAGGGAACCCGTCCTGGTATTCCCCTGTGAGATACCCCGGCCGGGTATCCACAAGGTGAAAGCCAGGCATCCCGCCGCGAGGGGCCGTAGTGGAGATTAAGCAAGCTATTGCCTAGAGTCGCAGAGTGTGACCCCGTGAGTCGAGTAGGCACCGGAGCGAGAATTGTCGACTCCGTGGAATTTTGAGCCCGAGACCCGCCGAGGCGGGGAATCGAACCCTGGTCCACGGCCGATCTCAGCTTCTGGGTCTGCCACCTCTAACCACTGAGCCACGCTTCTCCACTCCTAACCGCATAACCACCCCTCTTCCCAGACCCTCCCATAGGTGGGTCCCCAAAGTATGTCCAACCCCTTTCTTTAGGACCCCTGGCAACAGGACTTTAGATTAAACCTGGACAAAACTCTGAAGCTGAAACCTTGAACTTCAACACACTACCAACGACTAGAGGAATGAACATTCTCCCTTGGGGTCAAGGAGTGACTCCCCTGCTCATTTAGGCACCAAAGAAACATCTTGCCGGTCTGCATTTCCAAGGCTCCCGCCAGATCCCGAAGTATTTGTGACTCAGGACACGGACTTCCAGACTTGTCAGAGGCCGACACTAGATCCCAGCAAAGCTGACACAGGCAGCCATCACGAATGACGTGGGACCGGAACTCCTGGACACCCTGCACATTTGCTAGTGCATCGACTTCCCAGGCTTTCCCAAAGTTGTGCATTGGGCTAATTGTAGTCCAAGCCCCAAGCACCATCTGCACCAAAGATTGTGAGCCTACACTCCATGTGTGTTCCGTGAGCCTGCTTCTAGCATTTCTGCTCAAGGCCCCTTCGCGACCCCTGGTCCGTCGACTGGTGGGTCCCCACGATGGTAACTCTACTTTCCTTTGGGCTTCTGGTTGCTCCAGACGTGCCCGTCTACAACTTGGTGAGTTCCTCAGACCTTGCTGGTCTACACCAAAGCCTATCTTTGCTTTCTGCATGGGTTGCTGTTGCCAAGTCTTGTTGGGTTCAATCCGGAAACCGACACCGCAGCACTCAACATCCTTTGTGGGACAGCTCGGATCCAGATCCTGATCATCGACGACGCCTCCTGGTCCTTGTGGCTGAAGAGACAAGCTTCGCATTCTTCACCTGAAATCACCCGACATCGGTGGGCATTTGCTCATCGCCTTCCTGGTCACTGGCAAGTGACCCAGACTCTGTCCCCTCTGCTTTCAGGTTCTTCTCATCCTTGATCCAGGCTTGGATCCGCCCGGACACTTTCCACTAGGACGCCAGCAGCACTTTGCAGCAGATCGCCGTTGATAACGACGACAAAACCTGACACCAAAAGACACCTAGGCTCCCAGCTTCCCGGGCTGAGGTAACTCAAGTACTTCGGTGCTCCTGTGGGTATTCACTCTAGAACCTCCTAGTTCTAAAGGGGTTTGCTCCAAGTCCTCTTCTAAGTGTCCTTTATCTTTAAAATTCCAACCGCGACTTTCCCCATAGAAGTTAATGGTGATTTGCTGCTGTGTTTAGACACTGCATGCGCCCCCCCGTGGGTCCTCTGTGTCACTATCTTGGGTGGTTCCGGGTGGCCCCAGCGAATCTACAGGCTCTAGGCCTTGTCTCTCTGTCAGTCGGGGTTCTTATACCACTTTCTTAATATATGGTTTGGTACGCCCCTAGGGCTCAACGTATATTGTGCTAATTTACTGTGTGCTAATTAAGTTTACCGGATTTACTTTTGCCTCTAGCCTCATAAAGAGACTAGAGGGATGTGTTTAGAATAAATACGTATATTTTACATATATACCTGGTGTGGTTATCCTTTCATTTGGTCATTCACAAGATTATAGACTGGTAAAACAAGCTGCTTTACATTCCTTCAAGACATAGCCCGAAGGCTGATCTCCACAGCTACCACTAGGATAGCTTTCTATAAAGATTGTCTTAAACCTACCATCAATAAGGGTCGTTTGGACTGGTGCAAGGTGCCCATTAGTATAGTGGATAGCAAATGCCAGGCCAACTTCTCACATTGGTGTGCAGTGTGTAGGATTCCAGCTTGCCATTGTTTTACCAGATAAGCTCAAGTGTTTGATCATTTGAAAACCACTAAAGGTACCAGAGGTACATATAATACAAGCTTAAATACAGTAAGTTCTACTGATCTTAGAGTTGTGTGTTAAGGGCTTAAGCACACCCTTTCTACAACGCAAGAGAGTTTAGTAGGTAAACAACTACAGTAGGTAGTGCATACTCCACACCTCACTAGTTATGCCTTCAAAGCCAGGAGACAGTGGGTCCCTGACAGATGTCAGTCAAGTACAGACATCCAAGTATGACACATTCCCTTTTCAAGAGTTAAGGGCTTTGTGTGCTATGAGGAAATTGAAGATAGGTCAAAATCCCAACACCCAACGCCTCATAGAGGCGTTGCCGCTAGATGACATTAGACAGGCATCAGAGCCTGAAAGGGTCGGCAGTGGGTGGGGACAGCAGAGAAAGAAGGGCCCAGTGGTTCAAACCACCAGGACTTAGACTTTGCTGCTGACCAGGCAGGGGACAATGACCCAGACCTGGACAATCCAGCTCCTACTGGAGATGAAGGCCAAAGTGGCCCTCTCTTTGTCCCACCAGGAAGAGTTGGGGGTGTGCCTAGAAGGCCAAGATCTCCTTCACAGGAATCTAACCATTCTGACACATCTGTAGGGACATCTGCCTCTTCTCATGGGAGGGACACCTCCCAGGAGAAGAGAGAGAGACAGATGAGACTTGAAGAAGCTCAGCTGAGAATAAGGGAACAAAGAGTAGCCTTAGAAAGGGAGTCCCTAGAGCTTGAAAAAGCTAATAAAAAGATGGGACTGACGTCCCATGGTGGCAGCAACTTCCCTAGTGTTAGGGATAGGTCTTATGACCACTGAAACTTAAACAAGATGGTCCCTCCCTACCAGAGTGGGGATGACAACCACAAATAGATAACTGCACTGGAAAGGACCTGCAAAGTACAGAAGTTCCCATAGGAACAGAGGGCAGAAAACTTGTGGCTCTCCTTTGCAGACAAAGGTAGAGACAAGCTCCTCACTGTCAGAGAAGAGGATGCTGATGATTACAAAGTACTGAAGAATGCTCTGATTGATGGGTGTGACCTAATCACGGAGCAGTATAGAATACAGTTCAGAGATACCTAAAAAGCTCAGACTCAGGACTGGGTTGACTTTGTAGATTGTGCTACTAAGGCTCTGGAGGGCTGGTTACTGGGCAGTAAAGTGTGTGATTATACAGGATTATACAACTTGATTATGAGGGAGCAAATCCTTAATAACTTTCAGAATCAGCTGTTGCATCAGCACCTGGTAGACTCTGATCTGACCTCTCCCCAAGAATTGGGAAATAAGGCAGACAAATGAGTCAGAATCAGTGTGAAGCATAAGGTACAGAATCAAGGTGGTGACCAGAAGAAGGAAGATCCTAATAAGGGTGGGAAGAAGGTTAAAGACCAGAAGTCTTCACAAGGCCCCCAAAAATCTTCTAATGGTGGGGATTCTCAATCTTCCAAAAAGAAAGGCCAAAAGAAACCATGGTGTAAGATCTGATAACAGAACCGTTATTGGACTAGTGATTGCACTAGAAGTAAAGACTTAACTTCAGCCACCATTGCCCCTAAGGCAACTGTTCCCCCGAGTTCAGCTCCACGTGGTGGTACTCAGCTGAAGGGTGTAGTAGGGTTAACCCTGGGTAATGAGATGGGATCTGGCCTAGTCAGATTTCCAACTCAGGCTGTTGTGATCTGTGATGGAGGCATGGATATGTCCTCCTGTGTGAGTCCCAGTAACTTGGGCAAATACAGGCAGCAGCCTTTGATAAATGGAAAAGAGGCTATGGCCTACAGGGACACAGGAGCAAGTGTCACAATGGTGACACAAGACCTTGTGGACCCTGGACAAATCATACTTGGTGAATTCTACCAAGTGACCAATGCTAGCAATGCCAGGACCAACCATGCCCTGGCAGTTGTTAATCTCTCCTGGAGAGGAAACTCATGGAGGAAAACTAAGGATCTAACTGATTGTGTAACATATAATGGCATGCACCATAAGTATATGGAAAATATTAAGCATACAAGGAAATTATTTCTCCTTAATCGTATTGAGAAGCCTGCAAATTCTAACAAGGAGCTCTACCAAATTTTAAAAGAATTCTCTACTTCCCCTGCTCAATCTCCACTCACTGCTTCACAAGACTGGATAGATTCCCTCTCTAAATTCTTTGAGGGTAGGAATATGGCTATCCATACTTCTTTCCCAGTGTTGGATGACTGTAATGACTTAGGGAACTTTCCGTTAGGTCCTTTCGATCCTCCTCATATATTGGAGGAATTTACCCAGTGTTGCTCTGCAGAGGTGACTGAGGCCCTTACTAAAGTAAAAACGGGTTCACCTTTGTCTCCAAAAAAATTCCCTATGGTAGCCCCTGTGCTCCTCGACTGCCTCACCGATTTATTTAATAAATCTTTGTCTGAATCCAAATTTCCCACAACATGGAAAATTGCCAGTGTCAGGCCCATATTAAAGAAATCTACTGCAGACCCAAAACTCCTAAGTAACTATCGACCTATATCGCTGCTTCCCCATTTTGGTAAAATGCTTGAGTTCTTGGTCAATAAACAGCTTGTTGCCCACCTTGAGAGCCATGGACTGCTCCGCCCTTCTCAATCGGGTTTTAGGGCAGCTCATAGCACCAAAATAGCTTTGTTGGAGGTAGCTGATAACATCAGGTGGGTATTAGATAGAGGGCAGACATCTATCCTTGTCCAGCTCGACTTATCTGCAGCGTTTGACACCATCTCCCATAGCATTTTAGAACGCCAGCTCTGGGAGATTGGTGTCAGAGAAAAGGCTCTTCAGTGGCTCAAGAATTACCTAACTGATCGTGCTATGATAGTACAGGTGGGGTGTACAAATTCTCGTGGTAGATCAGTTGAGATGGGAGTACCACAAGGTTCCATTTTGGGTCAAACACTTTTCAATCTTTATGTGAACCCTTTGGCCAAGGTGATTCGATCCTATGGTTTTGAGGTTGTCTCTTATGCTGATGACACTCAAATCTTGGTCACCCTTGGTCCCGATCCATCTGAAACTAAGTTGCGCTTCAAAGACTGCATGTCTCAAATTGAGAAGTGGATGAGCATTACCTATCTTCAGTTGATGGTGGGAAAACTAAGATCTTACTTTTTGGCAAGGCGGACGAGTACTGGACACCAGACTGGTGGCCCTCTAGCCTTGGCCTCTGTCCTACTTCGTCTCAGTCCATGAGAAATCTGGGTTTCCAATTGGACAATAAACTATCAATGAAAGACCATGTTAATAAGACCTTTTGCGCTTGCTTTGGCATTATGCGTAGCCTGCGTAAAAGTTTTCAGTGGATTCCACCGGAGGCAAGAAAACCCCTAGTCCAGGGTCTTATCATCAACTGTATGGACTATGGGAATGCCCTATTGGCCTCCACCAATAAAAATCTTCTATCTAAGTTGCAGGTTCTGCAGAGTACTGCAGCAAGATTAGTCCTTGATCTTCCTTCCAGATCTCCTTCGGCTCCCAGTTTGAAACTTCTGCACTGGTTACCTGTACGAAAACGCAGACGTTTAAGGTGCTGTGCTTTACGCATAAGAACATGTACGTAAAAGGCCCAGTTTTTTGGGCAAAAAAAGTTAACTTGGTATCATCCTGGTAGAACCTTGAGATCCAGCAATCAAGCGTTCCTTGTGACTCCCAGAATACGCACCACTACTGGTGGAGGGCGTTCTTTCTCCTTCCTTGCTCCGTCTTTCTGGAATCAATTACCTTTACAACTACGCACTATAAGTGATCACAATCATTTTCGGAGTAATCTAAGGACATAGTTGTTCGACCTCTAGCTGCATATGAAGTCTTATCCTCTCAGAGACATCCACCAGCCCCATGAGACTCTTGAGTGATATGCGCGCTCAATAAATGTTTATGATTTGATTTGATTTGAGAGGGGTAACTGGCCTCAAGAAAATTGTGATAAGTGCAGACCTTCCGGTAGAATGCTTGCTTGGCAATGATTTAGAGACTTCAGCATGGTCTGAAGTGGAGTTAAGGACCCATGCAGACATGTTAGGAATCTCTGCACATGTGTTTGCTGTGACTAGGTCACGGGCCAAAATGTCTAAAACTGAACAGGCCCTGCCTGGATTCTGGAATAATGGACAAGGTGCCTTCTAAGACATGGAGCAGTAGGGTTAAGGCAGTGCCTTTCCCCTGACTCAGAGTGAAGATCAGTCTCCTGAGGGAGATGATTGTGCTCCGGAAGAAGGAACTGTCCCAGATGAGCTTGAGCCTGATCAGGTTGAGTTCTTAGGGACAGGGGGCCCTTCCAGGGCAGATCTGAGTCAGGAACAGCTGAGCTGTCCTTCTCTTGAACCCCTCAGACAGCAAACTGCTGCTGAGGCTGCTGGGAATGGTAGTTGCACCCATAAGATGTATTGGGATGATGGACTCCTGTATTCAGAGAGTAGAGACACCAAGCCTGGTGCAACCAGGAGGTTGGTTATACCTTTGAAATTCAGGAGCTTCCTATTGACACTAGCCCATGATATTCCTTTACCAGGACACCTGGGTCAAAACAAGACTTGGGACACATTGTCCCTCACTTTCATTTGCCCCACATGTCTGAAGACACAAAGGAGTTTTGTCGCTTCTGTGTCACCTGTCAAGCCAGTGATCAGGCAGGTGGTACAACGAAAGGCCCCCCTGATACCACTACCTGTGGTGGGGGTTCCCTTTGTGAGGGTAGGAATTGACATAGTTGGTCCAATGGATCCCCAAACAGCATCTGGGCACAGGTTTATCCTAGTGGTGGTGGACTATGCCACTAGGTACCCAGAGGCAATTACCCCTAGGACCACTACAGCACCTGTTGTGGCACAAGCCCTCTTGGGAGTATTCTCAAGAGTGGGTTTCCCTAAGGAGGTAGTATCTGACAGAGAAGCAAACTTTATGTCTAGCTACTAGACTGCAATGTGGAAGGAGTGTGGGGTGAATTATAAATTCACCACACCCTATCACCCACAATGCAATGGTTCAGTTGAAAGGTTCAAAAAAACCTTAAAGGGTATGATCAAGGGTCTCCCAGAAAAGCTTAGGCGGAGATGGGACATCCTACTACCCTGCCTTTCATTTGCATACAGGGAGGTTCTTCAGAAGGGGGTTGGCTATAGCTCTTTTGAACTTCTGTTTGGGCATCCTGTAAGAGGTCCATTGTGTATGGTGAAGGAGGGATGGGAGTTACCTCTCAAAACCCCTAAAGAGGACATAGTGGACTATGTACTTGGTTTCCGCTCCCGGATGGCTGAGTATATGAAAAAGGCAACTCAAAACCTTGAGGCCAGCCAGGAATTACAGAAAGCCTGACCAAAAGGCTGTACTGAGTGTTTACCAGCCAGAACAAAAAGTGTGGAGCCTGTGGACCCAGCAGCTCTCCAAGACAAGTGGAGTGGTCCCCATACAATTGTTGAACAGAAGGGAGAGGGTACCTATTTGGTAGACCTGGGAACTCCCAGGAGCCCCCATTGGGTGCTTCATGTCAACAGACTGAAACCATATGTTGACAGGCAGACATGGGCTTGCTCATGGCTACTGATGAGGGACAGGAGGTAGAGATTGATCCACTCCCTGACCTGCTCTCACAGAACCCTGATGATGGGTCAGTAGATGGTGTAGCCTTGGCAGGCAGCCTCACTGACCAGAGCAAACTAATTGCAGACAGGTGCTCAATACGTTCAGACATATGTTCTCTCTGACTCCAAGTCAGACCACCTGGTGCACTCATGAAGTGGACACTGGGGACAGTCTGCCTGTTAAAAATAAGATTTACAGGCAACCTGCTCATGAAAGTGACTGTATCAGGACAGAAGTCCAGAAAATGTTGGATTTGGGAGTTATTGAACCCTCAGATAGCCCTTGGGCTAGCCCAGTGGTCTTGGTACCAAAACCTCACACCCAGGGTGGTAAGAGAGAGATGAGGTTTTGTGTTGACTACAGGGGTCCCAATGCAGTCACTAGGACTGGTGCCCATCCAATCCCAAGAGCAGGTGAGCTTATAGATATGTTGGCCTCAGCCAAATTTCTGAGCAGATTTGATCTTACAGCTGGATACTGGCAGATCAGATTAGCTGATGATGCAAAGCCAAAAACAGCATTTTCAACCCCTAGTGGGCACTATCAATTCGTGGTGATGCCCTTTGGTCTGAAGAATGCACCTGCCACTTTTCAAAGGTTGATGAACAAAGTCCTAACAGGCCTGGAAGACTATAGTGCAGTATATCTAGATGATATTGCTGCCATTAGCTCCACCTGGGAGGATCACCTGGTCCACCTGAGAAATGTTTTGGAGGCCCTGCAGAAGGCAGGCCTAACTATCAAGGCTACTAGATGCCAGATAGGGCAGAGTCAGGTTGTGTACCTGGGCCACCTTGTAGGTGGCGGCCAGGTTCAACCTTTATAGAGCAAAATCCAGACCATCATGGAATGGGTTGCTCCAACTACCCAGACTCAGTTGACAGCTTTCCTTGGCCTGACTGGGTACTACAGAAGATTCGTCAAGGGGTATGGTTCCATTGTGACACCCCTGAATGACTCAACTTCTAAAAGAATGCCAAAGAAAGTTCAGTTGACAGTTAGCTGTCAAAAGGCATTTGATAACCAGAAGCAGGCCATGTGCACTGCACCAAATCTGCAGTGCACATCTGTTTGGACAAGAATTCATTGTTCAAACAGATGCATCTGAGTTGGGGGTAGGGGCGGTGCTGTCACAATTGAATGATGAAGGTCAGGACCAGCCAGTAGCTTTTATTAGCAGAAGGCTGACCCCTAGAGAGAAACGTTGGTCAGCTATTGAGAGGGAGGCCTTTGCTGTGGTTTGGGCTCTGAAGAAGATGAGGCCATACTTGTTTGGCACTCACTTCACTGTTCAGACTGACCATAAGCCCCTCTTATGGCGAAAACAGATGAAGGGTGAAATCCCCAAACTTTTAAGGTGGTTATTGTTAATTGTTATTGTTAATTGTCATTTGTAAAGCGAGTTATCACCAGCAGGTCTCTAAGCGCTGTCAGAGAGATCCCAGCACTTGCATGTGGGCGAGTGTGGATGTTTATATTACGTCCCAAGCCTCCGAAAAAAGTACTGTTTTCAATTTCTTCCTGAACGGGAGAAGGGCGTGTTCCATATATGGGGGATTGGTGAAGAAAATGTGCTTCCTCCTTTCGAGGACAGGTTGAATCGGGGGCAAGCCAGAAGGCTGGCATCAGAGGACTGTAGCACACTGCTAGGAGTATATTTGGCTAGGCGGTCTTTGAAGTAGCTAGGGGCTTGGCCATAGATGGCCTTATGTGCGATGCAGAGGCCCTTGAACTTTGTTCTCTGTTCAACCAGGAGCCAATGCAACTGTCTTAGGAGAGGTGACGCATGGGCTCGCCTGGGCACTTTAAAGATTAGTCTAGCTGCGTTGTTCATGATAACCTGTTCTCTGGCCAGAAGGTTTCCCGGGAGGCTGATGTACAAGAAGTTACCGTAGTCGAGGCATGAGAGTATCAAAGCAGACACTGCCATTCTGAGTGTTTTGAAGGTGAGAAGGGGGACAAGCTTACACAGCTGTCTCAGCATGCCTATACATATTCCCACTACTGTTGATACCTGCTGGGTCATGAAGAGCTTGGCTTCAATTTTGATGCCCAGGCTTTTTACAGCCACGGCCGGCTCCGGGTATGTGCCATGTTCTTGTGGCCAAAAGAGTTCCTTCCAAGGGTTAGGGTCTGAGGTGATGGACAATACTTCAGTTTTATCCGGATTGATTTTGAGGGAGTTGGCTATCATCCAGTTAACAGTGAATTTCAAGATGTTTTGACATTTTGTGTGGGCGTTCAGGGCATTATCTATCTGAATGATGATTTGAGTGTCATCAGTGTAGTTGTAGATTTGACACTCCATGTGATTCAGGCTCGCTATCAGGGGCTGAAGGTAGGCGCTGAAAAGGAGGGGTGATAGCGCCGAGCCCTGCGGTACCCCGCATGAGAGTAATCCTGGGTCTGACACATGGTCATTCAGCTGTATTCTCTGGGAGCACCCTTTGAGGAAGGTCAGCCATGCGAGGGCCCTGAATGCCCAGTTCCGAAATCTGCGATATTAGTTGGTCATGATGGTGATCCATTTCCCTACAGAGAATGGACTATACAGTGGAACATAGACCTGGGAGTAACCATGCCAGTGCAGATGGACTCTCCAGATATTTCCACTTAGAACATGAAGACTCAACTGGTCAAGGTTGGTTTAATGTCCCTGCGGTGGGGGGGAGGCGGATTATGTAGGACAGCAGTATCTGCTAACTATGGTTATCCCCCCTTTTTGCTGGTGTTTCACTGTTTCTCGACTTTAGTCTGGCTAAGACCCTGCTATTCAGGACCCCAGCCTAGCTGCTTCTTCCCTAAAATGATTGCATGTACTTTAGGTACACTCCAGATTGGTTACTAGGGGTACCCTTGTGAGTCCCTAGTATATGGTACCTTAGGTACTAAGGGCATAGGTACCCCAGAGGCCTACCAGGAGCTGCAGCATGTATTATGCCACCCCTGGAAAGCCTTCCAAAATGGCACCACAGGACTGCTACTGCAGACTGGGTAAGGTGGTGCATACACCCCTTACTAGAATAAAGCTTACCTATATCTACCTTTAATCACTGCCACATATAAACCTATCAGTCACTCCTATGGCAGGCCTTATCAATCCAGAAGGCAAAGTGCTTGGTTTTGTGTGAGAGGGTGCCCATGCATGAGTAGGACCCCTCTGCAGCTTTCTGAATCTATTCTCTGAAGCTGTTCTGTGCTGCAGCCTGACCATATACTCTTAAGTTCATTATAGCCTCATGGTAAATGCTAACTTTGGAATGGCTACATGGAAAAATGTCGTGTTTGGTGTTAAACACTTTGGAATCCTACCCCCCGCCAGTCCTGGCGTTGGGGGTAGAATTCCACCCTTCTAGAGGAAGACATGTACAAACTGACCTAACCAGTAATAGTTTAAAATCAAAAAGGATGCCACGGACACAGGTCTGACCTCCTTCTGCTGGACGAAACTCCGGCAGGGGAGGCCTGGACAATAGGTTTCCTGTCACAGAGGGGTGTAACTACCTCCCAGACAGGCTTTAGTGTATTGGGGCTGGGTGAGTGCATTCAGTGAATGCTTTTCAGACAGTGCTGGTGGAGTTCTGGACTTTTTGGTTCCGTCCAGAGGTGTCAGGGAACAACACCCAAAGACCCCGGAGTTCCACCTGCCTTGGTGCGCAAATGAACAGAAACACGGGCTTCTCGATGGTGGCGTCAAAGACCAAAGGTTTATTACTGCAGGGACACAGAAGTCACAGAAACTACACATGGGCAGTATCTAGGAGCCTGTTCAAATTGTACAAAGAGGGTTGCTCCTTATATACTAAATTTTGGCCTTCAGGCGAATTCTTCACATGTTGGTACATTCCCAAAACCTTTGTGTCATAAACAATAAATATTTGGCGTACACAGGAACCGTTGATAAAATCTGATACAAAACATCTACGAAGAGGGGTTCCCACTAGTTCATCACAATCCCTTGTCAATATTGTATTCAAGAGCCGGACCGCCTCATCGTAAATTTCGTTACCTCCCCCTAATAAAGTTTCAGAAAGAAAGGAACGGAGCCAGGTGTGGAAGATAGGAAAGCGGGATAAGAGATATTTGTGGGTTGTAAATGGGCAAGGCTACCGGCTTCGGCCGCCTAATCATGATCGGGACAATGGACACGGGAACCAGTTCAGCTGGGCTGGCCCCGGGCAGAGGAGGCAGCCTTTGTCGAGTCATGTAGCTACAGCGTGATCTGGTTTAAGGTGCACGTGTCATGAAAGAGGTGAATCTCCGGCTAAGGCTACGTGTCCTTAATCGAAATGAAGTGATCAGAGGTTATTGCGTATGTGAGGGCAAGAAACAGAAAATGGCTGCCATGATCTAAGATGGATGCCGTGGGTAGATCAGAAATGTGTTCATAACAGGAGTACTCTTGCTCGTATCTTAGCGAAAACACCAGGATATACTAAATGGATCATTTGCGGTTCGCTGATACTAATATTATGTATTTCCGACAATATTGAAAACACGGGTTCAAATCGTCACGGAACCTCAGACCCTCCTTTTGCCCTACATAGGCAATAACTCAGTCTATGTCAGAATCTAGTTCTATGCTCATTAGGTCAGTGACATGCTGTTGTATCATCATCCTTTCTCGTGCCTTTTCTCCAAACGCAGGTGATTTCCTAAAACAGGTTGCAGCACAAAGACTACACAGAGCAGGACCACACTGGATAATCAGACAACATGAGAATAGGAATACTAAGATGACACCAATGACCATTAGAACCTTCCATCCCCACGCTGAGATCAGAGTCCAAAACCACTCCATGAAGGACCAGTTTCCCTTGTCTACGTGTATAGAGTCGGAAATCTTGTGTAGCTTTGAGATCGCCTCATAGACTGTTGGAGCATTATTGGGAATAAAGACACAGCAGCTCGATTGGATCATTCTGCATACCCCACCTCGATCTGCAAGTATAACGTCTAGAACCATACGGTTCTGCAACGTCATGAGTCTATCCGCCTGAAGCTTAGCTGTCAAATTGCTAAGGGCACCAGCAGTTTCGGTAATAGTAGATTCAACTACCCGTGTTAGCTGACGTATGTTTCTACTATTGGCCATAGGCCCCCAGAACGGAAGGAAGCCTTTGAAGAAGTCTCCAGCTTCCTGACCAGCGGTATCTTCCTTGCTAAAGACACCTCTCGCTACTCTAGTCTTGTGGTAGTCAGATGAAGCAGTGTATGTTGGAGGCAACAATCGAGCAATATAACATGAACCTGAAAAGTCAGCAGGTAACCATGTATATGCTCGGTCTCGACAGATGAAGTAGGTACCCCTAGCAGTAAGGAAGGCAGGGGAAGAGTTAGCCGGAAACACATAAGTCTCAACGCACTCACTCCTCCCTAGCTGAGCGCTCGGATTTCTCCCATTACCTTGCAAACAGACCTGACCTCGGTGAGGTACGACCCAGATTGGAGTTGAGCTTTTACGCTTGCTTTCTCCCAAACTAAGGCGATACTCTGAAGAATTCCAACTTAAATATACTCGTAATTCGTCTCTAGGGTATGATGGAGTATTATTGACGTCCTTGATCATGTCAATAATTCCCTGGACTAAGGCTTTGTTGGCAGAGTTATATTTAGTGGAACGTGGTGGACGCGGAGGATAGGTTTCAAGGGCATAAGCAAAGATGGTTTGAAGGGCCTGAAATGATCCATTGTAGCTGAAAGGCAAAACCAGATAGGGAATGCCTTTATCCATAGTGTGGGGTATCAAGCCACACACCCAGCAGTCTGTAGTGTTAACTACCAGTTGGTGTTGGTGCAAGAGCTGTACAAAAGTGTTATTAATGAATTCTGAGCGTCGGGCTTGCTCATGTTCAGGAAACGAGTGAAAAGAGTGTATAGAGGAAACAGTAGAAGTTACAAGATTAAAGGGAGGTACTGTAGTTACTGGCACATAAATCAAACTTATACCGTAAACGATTCCACCCACCAACGTTATCAAAACAATTAGAAATGTAATGGCACATTGCATCAAAAAGCATTTGCTGTGAAGAATTCTGTAAAGTCTGTTTCTGCGAACATAAATCACATGTTCTCGTTGCAGCGCAGGAAGCTCCATCTTCTACAATCCGCTCGCGACCACTGATGATGTGTACGTAGATGAAAATGCCTCTATCAGCCCTGGGAGTTCCCAGAACTAACAGAAAGATCGACCTTGTGTCAGACCCCCGCAGATTCAACTAGGCACACAGCCACGACCCTACGGCTACCCAGACGGCAAGGCAATTTCAAAAACAATAAGACAATAGCAAACTTCCTGGCTGAAGGCAAAAGTTCAATATATCAAAATATCACAATATGCAGTTGCCTGCTTTATTTGTCCATTTTACGGTTTCGTAAATTATATCTTTGCTTCGCAGGTACTGTTTGATCGGCAAATAGCGTATCACTGGTTTCTGTTGCAGTGTTCAAGTTCGCAGATGACAGAGTTTTTTCTGATGCAGGAGACAAATGTTCAGAGTTCAAAGGAGTCTTTTCAGGAGGAGAGTCAGAGCTTGGAGTGTCAGTAATCAATTCGGCATCGCTGAAAGGGATGAACTTTGGCGTGCGTTCAGACTCGGAGGCACCAATTCCCTTCTTCACCCAGTCGTCGTAAGGAAGTGGTAAAGGTACACGCTTAACATGGGATGCGTGCACCCAGTGCTTGCGACCAGCTACACGAACTGCTGTTCTCGTCGCAAGCAGGACCTGGAAGGGGCCGATGTATCTCGGCTGAAGGTTCTTCGTCCTCGCGAAATTCCTGATAACCACTTGATCTCCTGGTTTCAGCTGATGCCCTGGACTCTCCGGAGGCTTTGGTAAAGCATCGAAAACCTGTTGGTGAATAAGACTCAATTTAGCAGTCAAGTCGTAAAGGTAGTCTATTAACATAGGATATTCTAGAGAACAGAACTCCTTAGGCCTCGGCACACCCCAAATATTTGCCGGGCGGACAAACACTATCTCATAAGGGCTAAGCCCCACTCTAGAATGTACAGTTGCTCTCGTGGATAACAAAGCCAAAGGAAGTGCGTCTGGCCAGGCTAAACCTGTGGATGCTTGTATCTTAGCTAATTTCAGTTTGAGGGTGCCATTGTAACCCTCCACTAAACCAGCAGACTGGGGATGGTTCGCACTGTGGAACTTTTGTTTCAGACCTAGGCCGGCACACACACTCTGCATAACTTTCCCTATAAACTCACTTCCGTTATCTGACCATACAATCCGTGGCATTCCAAATCTAGGGAAATATTCTTTGAGAAGAATTTTGGCAGTTGATAGGGCAGTGTTGTCCTTTAGTGGGTATGCTTCGATCCACCTGGAAAAAGCACAGACTACCACCAGGACATATTTCAAATTATTACAGCGATCCATGTGAATGAAGTCTAACTGAATCACTTCAAAGGGGCAGGAAGGAGGAGCGAAGTGACCAGCAGGAGTTGGAGTACCCTTGCCAGGATTATGCATCAGACATACCATACAATTTTTCACCACTCTCTCTGCACACTTACTGATCCCATCATTCTTCCAGACCGGAGCCAACATCTTACAGATTCCTTTAGAGCTTATATGCGCTACTCCATGTGCCATTGTCACCACTGCAAGCACATACGCATCAGGCAACATCCAACGCTGCTGTTCTGTCAAATCAATCCAACACCCATTCAAATCCAACTTGCCCGTACTCTCTCTCCATACACGTTTCTCTTCCTCAGTTGCTTCTTTCTGAATCTCTTTCACATTTTCCATTGTATCCTCACACATTCCAGATTCAGCAATCCACCTAGCAGACGTAGCAACATACATTCTGCTCATCATGTCTCTAGCTGTCTGTTTAGCGGTCTCATCAGCAAAAGCATTTCCACGACCAACATCATCTATGATTGCTTTATGAGCACTGCACTTTACAATCGCAACTTCAGTCGGCAAGGTTAAAGATTCCAACAAGTCGTTAACTAGCTGACCATGTTGAATCTTAGTCCCATGGGACGTAATGAAACCTCTTTCTCTCCACAACCGGCCAAAACTATGGGCCACGCCAAATGCGTACTGACTATCTGTAAAGACATTCACTCTCTTTCCCTTAGCTAAAACACACGCTCTGGTTAAAGCTATTAATTCTGCAGCTTGGGCAGAATTCTGATTCACTCTTGCAGTCTCCACAATCGTCTTCAAAGTCATTACTGCGTAAGCAGCAGTCACATCACCATTCTCCAGTTTAAAACATGACCCATCCACATACAATGTGCCATCTGGATCTGATAATGGAGTATCCTTTAAGTCGATACGTCCTTTTGTCTCTTCCTCCGTTCTAAAGCAACAATCATGTGGTTCGGAATCACTCGACTCTTGATTAGCCGGCAACAACGTTGCTGGATTCAATACATTACATCTTTTAATCTGAATATGACTCGCTATTAATGTCAGCTCGTAACCAGATAGTCTCGCACTAGTAAGGTGTTGCGTCTTCGTTCGGTTCATGAGTGTATCCACCGCATGAGGAACCATGACCACTAGCATGTTGTTCATCACCAAACCAGCAGATTGTCGAATGGAAGCCGCAGCTGCCGCTGTAGCTCTCAAACAACTAGGTAACGCTCTGGCTACCGGATCTAATGTTGATGAGAAATACGCACAAGGGCGTTGTTTATCACCAAACTTCTGTGTCAGAACACTCAACGCGCAACCTTCTCTCTCGTGAACGTAGAGCGTGAATGGCTTACTGTAATCGGGTGTACCCAATACAGGAGCTGAACACAGTGCTTTTAGTAATTCAGTAAAACTCTCTTGACATTCATCAGACCATGGCACCGGACTCGGAACATTTTTCCCAGTCAAAGCTACCAATGGTTTCGCTAAAAGAGAAAAATTTGGGATCCACTGCCTACAGTAAGAGGTAATACCTAGAAAGGCACGTACTTCTCTCTGTGTGCGTGGAACACTCATCACTATAATCTGTCCTTTGATATGAATTCTGTTGCATATTAGTCTGATTCGGGCGAGGCGGATACGCCTGTTGCAAAAGAACTTTAGTCTTTAAATCTTTCGTTTTCTTGTCGGATTTCTCTTTTTCCTCTTTATCCCTATTTTCGTAATACTGTGCAGTTGCAAGTATTTGCGCAGTTGTAGAAACAGCCCACGCACTCTCTGAATCCTTTAATTTATTGCATAACTCAGGTAACAAATTATGCACAAATTTATCGACAAACAGTCTCTGTCCTCCTTCTGTGCTCATATCCTGACCACTATGATCTACAAAAGTCTCTTCGAACCTCGTGAAAAAGTCGGAAACACTTTCGTCTTTCTTCTGCCTGCATGCAGATAACTTGTCCCAATTAACACGTAATGCGGGCATCAGAGTCTTCATTAAGTCTATTATTCTACCTGGAAGATTAGCAATTAGGGGTTCAGGTTTTGCACCACCCGTTTGCTGACCATCCGCTGCAGTGATAGCTGCCCAATCACCACCTAAGGCAACTTGATGATCCTCCCTACGAATTTTAGCCCAAACTGGTTGAGGAACTACATTTCCAAATAACATATCAATATCTGCTAAGTTCATTATACAAGCCTCAACTGTCTGCGTTAATTCCTTGTAATATCCAGCAGGATTCTTACGCGGATCTGGTAAGGCCTGTTTCACTGCTAGCACTTCGGCTCGCTTCCACGGAATGTGTATCCACACTCTTTGGAATTGGGCTGGAGCAGCTACAATACCATTAACATTGTCAGCTTGCACAGCTTCGCGCCAAATTGGAGGAACCTCCCTCATTGGATATTGGCGACTCAGTTTCGTCTTACCTTTGTCTAAATCTCTCGGTGAACGAAGAGATGGATCATTTCTAAAACTTAAGATCAGTTCCATCGCTTCTTCTATATTTTCACCTACTATCATACCAGCAGCAAATTCTTTTTGAACCTTAATTAAGTCTTCTAAATTCGATTCAACATCATCTTCTTCTATCTCCTCACGTAACAGCGAGCACATCTCATCAAAGACATACCGTTGCGTTGGTTCCTTCCACTGCATAAATGTATCTAACACATCTCTCGTACTATATCTCCTACTCTTCGAAATCCATCTGAGAGCCGTGGAATCTAAAATTCCCCGTTCCTCAGTGCTTGGATGCTGACTACGTCTCTGAACAGAATCAGAAGTAGGAGTCTTGATTAAAGTTTTATAGAAAGGAGACAGCATATTAGACACAGAATCAGTGATTCTTCGACGAACAGAAAGCGGAGTCAACACACTCGCAGACGTAGAGAACACAGTGGAAGTAGGAACAGATAGCGGAACAGTAGGAGTATCGAGAAAAATAGTTTGTGGAACAGTAGGTGTAAATGAGACAGATACAGGTATAGAAGTCGGCAACCCAGGAGGAGGAGGAGCCGTAGGAACATTCACATTACCCACAGGAGGTACGGGAGCTTGATTCTGAGGGGCAGGAGCAGGAATACCAGGTTGTCCAGCAACCGGCAATTGAACATTCGGTACAGGTGGAGCCGTAGCACCTTGTGCATACGGTGGAGGTGACCGTAACAGATAAGACAACAGAGGATCGTTTTCGGGGTCCTCTAGTATCTTAGCTGTTTTCGAGGGCAAGGCAGGATAGCACTTGTCGATCGCCAAATTATGCTCTCTAATGGCCACCTCTATGGCCTTCTCACACTCATTATCTTGCAACTGTTTAGTTGCTTGCTCTAGAGTCAACTCTTCTTTCTCTTTCTGTTCTTTCTTTAATCTCTTCATTTCTCTCTGTTTGGATTCTTTTCGCCAGTAACGGAAAGAATCAAACATTGCCGGCCGGGCTTTCTTCCTAAACAATTTCGCTTCTAAATTGTCAAGAATTTCGGGTTCAAAACTACCATGCAGTGGCCAACTAAGGACACCGTCTTTCTCAGTGTAGCAGACCCACACCTCATTATAAGATATAGGACCCACACCATGTTTACAGTACAAGTCATATAGGGGAGTCCCAATCGGAGGAACCAGACATGAGTCCTCCAATCGTGAGTCACTGTTGCAACCGAAACAAGACAACATACAATTTCTCCGACTTACCATTTTTCAGTCCGGAACACAAAACAAACAAAACACGAAACAAATATGTGTACCTGAACCAAGAACTTAGGCCTACCAAAACGAACTAATGTATCGATACCCAAACTGAACCAAATAGATTATCGTAACTAGAACAGCCAATGATAATCTTACGAAACTAAACCAAACCAAGAACCAAAAAGGATTTTAACAACCCTCTCAAAGTAACCGGCTAGCAACCACTAAATACTTAACTGAGGCACTGAAGACGTCACCAAGGAGAAACCCGTCACGTTTCGCTGTACTAAGGGCTGCACCTCGGGTCCAAGACAGGGCGACGGTCAAGGCAACGGCCCACTGCAGCCGTCCTGAATGGGAACCCTCGTGGAAGAGAACTTCGGGCCACTTTTGCGATATGCCGGGATCGATGAAGTGGGGCGCCTCCCTCAGGAATCTTCACACGAAGCTTCTCGAACTCTTCAGGCTTTTGGACCGGTACCAAATGACGTCGCTCCACGTTGGGCGCCAATTGGAGTTCTGGACTTTTTGGTTCCGTCCAGAGGTGTCAGGGAACAACACCCAAAGACCCCGGAGTTCCACCTGCCTTGGTGCGCAAATGAACAGAAACACGGGCTTCTCGATGGTGGCGTCAAAGACCAAAGGTTTATTACTGCAGGGACACAGAAGTCACAGAAACTACGCATGGGCAGTATCTAGGAGCCTGTTCAAATTGTACAAAGAGGGTTGCTCCTTATATACTAAATTTTGGCCTTCAGGCGAATTCTTCACATGTTGGTACATTCCCAAAACCTTTGTGTCATAAACAATAAATATTTGGCGTACACAGGAACCGTTGATAAAATCTGATACAAAACATCTACGAAGAGGGGTTCCCACTAGTTCATCACAATCCCTTGTCAATATTGTATTCAAGAGCCGGACCGCCTCATCGTAAATTTCGTTACCTCCCCCTAATAAAGTTTCAGAAAGAAAGGAACGGAGCCAGGTGTGGAAGATAGGAAAGCGGGATAAGAGATATTTGTGGGTTGTAAATGGGCAAGGCTACCGGCTTCGGCCGCCTAATCATGATCGGGACAATGGACACGGGAACCAGTTCAGCTGGGCTGGCCCCGGGCAGAGGAGGCAGCCTTTGTCGAGTCATGTAGCTACAGCGTGATCTGGTTTAAGGTGCACGTGTCATGAAAGAGGTGAATCTCCGGCTAAGGCTACGTGTCCTTAATCGAAATGAAGTGATCAGAGGTTATTGCGTATGTGAGGGCAAGAAACAGAAAATGGCTGCCATGATCTAAGATGGATGCCGTGGGTAGATCAGAAATGTGTTCATAACAGGAGTACTCTTGCTCGTATCTTAGCGTAAACACCAGGATATACTAAATGGATCATTTGCGGTTCGCTGATACTAATATTATGTATTTCCGACAATATTGAAAACACGGGTTCAAATCGTCACGGAACCTCACTGGGGGCACCCTTGGTGTCCCTGTGCATACCCATGTCAAACCGGTTGCAGGGGCACTCAGCCCCTGCTCTGGCGCAAATTGGACAAAGGGAAAGGGGTGTAACCACCCCTCTCCCCAGACCCTCCCATAGGTGGGTCCCCAGAGTATGTCCAACCCCTTTCTTTAGTATACGTAAGGGAACCCTGGCAACAGGACTTCAGATTATACCTGGACGAAACTCTGAAGCTGAATCCTGGAATGACGACACACTACTAACGACTAGAGGACTGAAAAATCTCCCTTGGGGTCAAGGAGTGACTCCCCTGCTCAAGCAGGCACCAAAGAAGCATCTTGCCGGTCTGCATTTCCAAGGCTCCCGCAGTATTTGTGACTCAGAATACAGACTCCAGACTTCTCAGAGGCTGACACGAGATCCCAGCAAAGCTGAGACCCGCAGCCCTCACGAGTGACGTGGGACCAGAACTCCTGGACACCGTGCACATTTGCTAGTGCATTGACTTCCCGAGATTTCCCGAAGTTGTACACTGGGCTAATTGTAGTCCAATCCCTGAGCACCATCTGCACCGAAGATTGTGGGCCTACACTCCACGAGTGTTCCATAAGCCCGCTTCTAGCATTTCTGATCGAGGCCCCTTCGCGATCCCTGGTCCGTCGACTGCTGGGTCCCCACGAAGGTAAGGATTAGTTACTTACCTGTAATCCTAGTTCTCATCCAGGGGTATACTCATCATAGTCATAATCTATGTGCGGGATCCCGGAGCATATAGAAAATACATATATATACATATATATGCATATGTGAAAACATATATCTGCAACCTAAAATGTTTCCAACATGGCAAAAATGCCGAAATGACATAGGTTTACATTGTAGTACACATACCTTCCTTACCCATAAGGAAAAGAGGAAGCAGTAAACAGTTGCCATACAACAATGCTTTATTGCCATAAAGAAAGCTTGTAATTGCAGGCAGTTGCCTGTAGGCTACAGCGAGTAACAAGAAAACTGACACCTTGCCTTTAAGGCATTAGCGGTAGGGTTCTGCCTTTATGACCTGTAGGAGACTGCCTGCTCCCATGATGCACCACAGGTGGCAGTCAGGTCAGTTCTTTTTGATGGTGTATAGACACCTGAGTAGACATGCAATCAATATACAATAATTTCAAGAGTGCTCATCCGGGAGGAGGGTGGGTCACTTATGAATTTGATGAGTATACCCCTGGATGAGAACTAGGATTACAGGTAAGCAACTAATCCTGCTCATCCAGGTGATACTCATCAATAGTCATATTCTATGAATAGAGTAGCAACCCCTTACCCAAGGTCTTGTAGACGAGCAACAGAGTATACAGAACATGAAACAACATCACATTCAAAATGCAATTATGCAAACAAATTCCATAAAGAAGCCTGGCCAACCTGGGCATCAGCCTGAGCATCCGAATCTAGACAGAAATGGCATGTAAAGGTATGCACTGATCGCCATGTGGCTGCCTTGCAGATTTCAGATATCGGAATGTGGTGAAGGAGAGCTGTGGTAGAAGCTTTCCCTCTGGTAGAGCTTGCTTTTGGTCTGCCTTGTAAGGTCTTGTTAGCTAACTGGTAGGATAAAGCTATACAAGAGACGATCCATCTAGAAATAGATCTCTCGGAAGCAGCTAGACCGGTATTCGTGGAACCGTAGTTGAGGAAGAGCCGGTCAGACTTCCTAAGTGAAAGAGTTTTTGCTAGGTAAAACTTCAATGCCCTCCGGAGATCTAAAGAATGTAAAGACTTCTCTGGGGGAGTGGTAGGTTGAGGAAAAAAAGTGGGCAGTGTAATAACCTGATTGATGTGAAAATCCGAGACCACCTTAGGGAGGAAGTTTCGATGTGTACGTAGCACCACTCTATTGGCATGGAACACAGTGTAAGGCTCCTTGCAGCACAGCGCCTGAATCTCACTCACCCTGCGGGCTGAAGTGATGGCTACTAAGAAAGCAACCTTCCAGGTTAAATGCTGCAAAGGCACCTTATGAATAGGCTCGCAAGGAGCACCCATCAGCTTGGTGAGGATAATATTAAGTTCCCAAGGAGTGGATCTCACTGATGGATACACTTTTGTGAGCCCCTCTAGAAAATCCTTGACCACAGGCATTTGGAAGAATGAGGTCGGAGTAGGAGACTTTCTATAAGCTTTAATAGCAGCTAGATGGACCCTGATGGATGGGTATTTCGGGCCTGACTTTGCCAAGTACAGTAAGTAGGGGAGGATCACTTGCTCTTGACCTTTGATAGTTTCAAAATCGTTGTCCTTACACCACAGGTAGAATCTCTTCCACTTGAAAGCATAAGACATTCAGGTGGAAGGTCTCTTTGCTTCCCTGAGAATGTAAATACAGTCAGCAGAGAGCTCTAGATGTCCATACTGGATGACTTCAGGAGTCATGCAGTCAATCGCAGAGAAGGGAGGTTGGGATGAAATACTCTCCCCTCGTTCTTGGTCAGCAAGTCTGGAAGGCCGGGTAGCCTCCGGAGTGGGGCTTCTGACAGTTGTAGGAGATCCGGGTACCACCACTGGCGTGGTCACTCCGGTGCTATCAGGATCATTCTGGTACTGGTCCTGTAAAACTTCGGTATGACTGCTGGGATCAGAGGGAGTTATTTATATCAAAGAACAACGGTTCCTGTGGTATAATACTTTCTAATATACACTTGGTATGTAGCTTAATAGCAATTTGCACTAACACAGAGGGTTAACAGGGATGGCGGAAAGAAATACAAAATATACATTTCAGGAATGCTTTACTTCAAAACATCAATCGTATTTAATCATATTCGATTTGTCACATAGTCATGTGAATATAAAGACACAAACAAGGTGCACAGTGTCCCAAGTGTACATGTGAAACCAAAATAACACTACATACAACATAAACTAAATAAGGGCACAGTGGTTTCTTATTGAATACATAAAGAAGGGAAGGAAAATGACCAAACAAAACATAAATAATTATTATAGTGACTCTACACAATCGTAGGCACTATTTTAATAGTTCAATTCCTTATGGCGTCGCCGGCGTTTCGACCCTCAAGGATACGGGTCTCGTCAGGACAAGGCAATGTGGTATAGTGTATGACAATTATTAATAATTATATTCCTTCCCTTCTTCATGTATTCAATAAGAAACCACTGTGCCCTTATTTAGTTTATGTTGTATGTAGTGTTATTTTGTTTTCACATGTACACTTGGGACACTGTGCACCTTGTTTGTGTCTTTATATTCACATCACTATGGCATCGACGGACAGGTAGGTTACAGCATGGCTATGGCAGTTGAATTTGAATTTTAAAATATTTGTAGAGCGCACGACTACCAAGCGGTTTCTTGGCGCTAAAGTATGGGTGTAAATGATAACTATACTATGGTTCATACTAGCTGGTAATTGACTGTGATGATTGAGTGTTCGTGGTCGGTTTAGATACCCTTGAAAAAATGACGACGATGATGCAAACATTTTTTATAAGTGCTAGATATACCATTGAGGGATAAGAAACATCGACCTACAATGGTTTTTCCATGAGGTAGAGACCACATAATCTATGTGAGGACATGTGTGGGGTCCTCCTCCTTGAATCTATTGAATATACAGAGAGAGGTGCAGTGCCTGGTATGATTGATGATGCCCCGGGGACTGTTTTGAACTCATTGCCTTCTGGGTAACAAGATAAAAAGTGTAGGTGGGCGAGGGGGTTGTCACTGGTAGGGACTGTGTACTATTTCAGCTCCTGGTTTCTATACCCTGTAGCCTCCCTTCTTAATCTTGCTTTCTGCAGAGCGGGCCTCCAGATCCTGAGCACGGTCCAGGTGAGGTGAGGTCCAGTCCCCGGTCAAGCTGGGTTAGCATATTTAATTTTAACTAGTTACAGTCACCTCTTATATAGGAATGCACGAAGTGATAAGAGAAGCTTACTCCATGTTAATTTGATTTATTCTACTGGTTGTGTATATAATTTTTCAATTGAAGTCTGTTATCACACTGTTGGATAACTTACGATCAGTTGTTGCATTTATGATTTGCACCATTTAATTACGCACATATACGAGTAGCAATATAATAGAGCAGAAGCCCTAAAGAAAGCCTAGGGACTTACAGCCCGCTTTGCTGAAATATGTCGGCTCTTTGTGGCAGTTATTTTTTTGAACTGCTGTTTGCACTGTTCTGTTTTTAGTTAGGAGGTGTGTCTGTGTTTAATAAAGTTTTTTGTGAAAAGGCACACCATCCTATTTTATACACCACCATATTCACTTTTGTGTTTTGCACTGCTTCTTTCTTTTCATATGTCAGCTGCCCGCTGGACTATCTGGAGTGAATGTGGGCGGTATACGGCTGAGTACTAGCTGGGACGGTGTACTCTACTGATCAAGAGATACACTGACCTTTTCAGCCGTTTGACCAAATGATAAAACTGATCATCTTGAAAAGTTGATGGTTATTCGGACATCATGAAAAGCTGTTCCCTACCACATATCACTCTTTATAGTTTCTCTGTCTTCACTTCTTGAGTTCCCTGACTTCATGGTTTGTCTACAAGTCCACAGGAGAACACTCTACTTTTGAGAGAGTGTAGTAAGTTAGCCATAATAACCTTTTGGCTTTTAGACCCCCGGTTTTGTTGTGTTGTGCATATATTGTTTGGGAAAGTAAACCTGGGCCGGTCTTAAAAATGTTCCCTATGACCCTCTACCTATCCGTGTGTATTGTTAGCTGTCACTTGGTCCCAGGTTTTAACGTTACCGTCTAGGAAAAGGTCGCCTGCCTGATGTATGTCCATTGTGTGCAACGCCTGGACCACTCCTTTCTCGCTGATAGGTGACAGCCATTGTGCCCAGTCTATAGGCATGTTAGGCTAATAGAGCAGCGCCTCTCCCTGTGCCTGCAAGAGGGAGTGTCAGGCGTGGTTAGGCGCGGTAATAGAGTCTAAAATACCTGTTCTACGATCAATAGGCTTGAATACCGTGGCTGGAAGCGAAAGTGGATCAGCGAACACCCATTCAATACGCACATGTGGGACTTGTGCGTCGCCATGTACTCAAGTGTGTAGGTGTGATGCCTGAGCAGCTCTATAATACAGCTCCAAGTCTGGAGCTCCGAGACCGCCCACACTATATGGCAGGGTAAGGAGCATCCACTTTACTCTGGGTTGCTTGCCTGCCCATGCCAGTTCGATTATTAGCTGCGTCAGTCTCCGGAAGAAGGCCTTCGACAGTACCATCGGGATGGCTATACGTCCCATGAGGGATAAGGGGAGCTTGCACCAGGTCTCTACATCGTCCCCCAGTCTACTGAATGCTACCCCGTAGTTCTCACTGAGTAGGATCTCAGGGTCAGTGTGTAAGCGAATGCCTAAGTACCTAATCGGGTCCAGAGACCACTGCAGCGGAAATTCCATGTCAAATCTCCGGGTAGCCGGGGTGAGGGGGGAAGGCAAGTGATTTCGCCCAGTTGACCCGCAGACCCGAGAGAGCCCCGAACCGGACCACCTCTCTAAGCATCGATGACAAATTATTTTCTGAGTCACGAACTTAAAGCAGGGTGTCATCGGCGTACATCGAGACCACTATCTTATATTTTGGGAAATTTATACCCTCGTTGCTGTGGTATTCCCGCAGTGCGCAGGCAAGCGGCTCCGCCACCAGGGCGTAAAGCAGAGGGGAGAGAGGGCAGCCCTGTCGGGTCCCTCTGCAAATCGGAAAGGGATCCGTAACCAGGTCTCCAACTCAGAGCCCGGCAGATGGATTATTGTATAAAGCGCCTATCATTTAGAGGAATGGCATGCCCAGACCCATCCGCTGTAGTACCTGTCTCATGAATGGCAACTCAAGAGAGTTGAAGGCCTTTTCCATATCGAGGAACACTGCGATCGCCTTGGAGTCCTGATTGGCATGTTGCATCGTGCCGAGGACTGTGCGAATATTATAGGTTAGATTCCTACTGGGGATGAATCCCGCCTGCTCCGGTCCGACCAGCTTGGGGGCAAGGAGAGCAAGACGAGTCGCCAACACTTTAGTGTAGAGCTTGGTGTCAACGTTTAGCAGGGAGAGAGGCCTGTACGAGCCGCACTCGTCATGAGCCTTACCAGGTTTAAGTATTGTAACTAGTAATGCTTCCCTCATGGATAGTGGCATGCCACCTTCCACACAAATGTCCTCAAACAGCGTGGATAGATGGGGAATCAGCTAATCCTGAAAAGCTTTATAGAAGCTCACCGTGAGCCCATCAGCACCAGGAGCACTCCCCGAGCGCATGCTTGCCAGTGCCTCTATTATTCCATCTTTCTCAATGGGAAGCATAAGGAATACCCTATGTGTGTTAGTGAGAGTGGGCAGATCTATGTGTTCCAAGTATTCCATAATTTCGTCAGTGAGGTCTCCGCCCTTGGAGGAGTACAGGACAGCATAAAAGCTTCGAAACATGTTTGCTATATCTGGTGCGTCTGTAAGGACCAGGCCGTCCGGAGTATTTAACTCAGTGACCTGCGGCTTCCCTCTCTTGCCCTTCAGTATTCTAGATAGGAGAGAGCTAGGCCTGTCCCCCTCACCATAGGTCCCGGCCACAGCGTACTTTCCCATATGCTTAACTTCCCTGTCCGCCTCTTCATTGTATTCAGTTATCAAGGACTTCATCTCTTCAGCCACAGAATTGTCAGGGTGTCTCAGTTGCTGCTCCTCAAGGGACGCCAGCCGTCACTCCAGATCCGACAGCCTATGTTGGATGGATTTGAGTACGCTTGAGTGTTGGGACATGGCTATGCCTCGTATGTAGACCTTAAAGGCCTCCCACACGGATTGAAAGTTGTCCACCGATCCTACATCAGCTTCGAAGAAGATATCAATCGCCTCCGCCAGTTCTCCCCAAAACAGTGGGTTGAGTAATGAATATGGTGGAAATCGCCAAGTGAACGGTGGAATAGCTTTAGCAGGAGTATCCAGGACCAGTAAGATAGGCGAATGGTCTGACAAGGTGCGCGGCAGGACCTTGCACTCCCTAATACGCCCCATCATGGTAGAGGTCGCCGGCCAATAGTCAATTCTGGTGTGAATATCATGGTAGGCCGAGTAGTGTGTGTATCCTCCCTGTGTTGCGTGTCTGTACCGCCACACATCCTCTAGATCTAGACTAGTGATGACACTGTGCAATGCCTGTGCTGCAGCCGAAGGCTTACGCGGTGGGCCAGCAGATCTATCCAGGGCTGGGTTAAGTAACAAATTAAAGTCTCCCCCCCCATAGTACCTGCGCAGTAGTGTAATTACGAGCTACGTTCGCCAAGGAGTGATAGAATTCCGGGGAATCATAATTTGGACCATAGACGTTAACGACTACTAGTTCCAACCCTAGGCCTTTACAAGTTGATATCACAAAACGGCCTTCAGGTTCAGCCCTCAGCAGTGACAAAGTAAGTTTCGATTTGGGGTTAACCCAGGGTAGTACTCCCCTGGAATGAGTCGTAAAACCTGCTGCTGTGACGTTGCCCTCCAGACCCTTACTATGCAACATCTTACTCGTAAGTAGGAGATGGGTCTCCTGTAGGAGCGCTATATCTACATGCTGCCGCTGGAGGTAGCTTAGTACCTTCCTCAGCTTGCGGTAGTCGTTGAGGCCTCGGACATTCCATGTGAGAACGTGAATCAAGGCGGACGAGCCACGACCATCCGAATCAGCTGCGCTCGCCATGTTTTTGAGTGGCGTGCCGTGTGTATGCAAGGGTATCACGTATGCCCACAATGGGCTGGGTGTGCAAATTATAAAATAACATCCCTCCCCCCCTAGCTGTCGAAACAAACAGTGAAACATTCCCATCCCCCACCCACTGCAGACCACCCCCAACTTGGCCTTGCAGAGTACGTTCTCACCCCTCCTCCCCCCGACCTTACCCCAAACATGTTGAACTCCAAAGAGTCATACAGGTGCATAGCGCGCGGGGGCCGAGGTTGCCAGGCCACCAGCAAGGAGCGCAATCGCGCACTACACTGGAACTTCCCTGCTCACTTCCCGCTGTGTCTAGTAATATGCATCAGCAAATTGTTGTCGATATAAAGCTTTTTACCAATTCTGACATTCCGAAAACATATGTTCACATATAACCATTCCCCCTATCTATGATTCAGTCAAGTGACTCAACTCCCCCAAACATTAGTTCAAGTCCCGTGATTGGAGTCCAGGTTCAGTAGGCTGAGCGGCCTGGTTAGCCATGCCTTCCCATACGTCGTTTAGCACAACGGGGCCATGCTGCACGGTCCTTCTTATCGCCCTAGTGCAACCCTCCCCACCAGTGTACCAACAACACAGCAGTCCACCAGATGGCTCTCTCTACTACTACAGCTTGTATTCCTTACCACCATGCGAGAATAGCGTGAAGAGGCTAGTCACTCCTGCTCATCAAATCGGCTGCTACCACCTGCTTCGTCTGTTGGTACATTCGCATCTCTGCGGTGTTCCCTCCACCAACCATTTAAAGCTTGCTGTAGGGCTCGAGGGTCTGTGAACAGGTGTGATTGTCCCTGTCAAATGACTCATAGTTTTGCCGGGTACAGCATAGCGTAGTCCAGGATAAGATCCCTGAGTTGGCGTTTAAACGGAGCGAAGTGCTTGCGGGCCTCCTGCACTCTGGCCGTGAAGTCGGGGTAGAGAGATCTCCGAGCCTTCATATTGTAGTGATTTCTTATTTCTGGCCAGGCGTAGGGCTGCGTCTCTGTCCCTATAGTTTAGAAGTTTGGCTATGACAGGGCGCGGAGAAACACCTGGGCGCGGACGCGGGCCCAGGGAATGATGCGCCCACTCCACCACAAACATCGGGGAGAAAGTCTCTTCACCTAGCAAAGTGGTCAGGAGCTTTTCGATTAACCTCTCCATGTTGCCTGTCGGGGTCGATTCCGGAAGACCCAATATTCGCAGGTTGCAGCATGGGGAACACGCCTCCAAGTCTTCTGTTTTATCTTGCAGGGCTTGCATTAATTTCTCAATCTTTTTATTGTCAGTATCGAGTTCCGTTTGCGCTTCCTCAACCTCGGTCAACCGTCTCTCAGACATGTCTAGCCTTTCTGCGTGCTTGTCGATCCGTTCCGCCATTCTGTCCATTCTGTAGGTGAGGGCATCAAGCTTCAAGCCCAAGGATGTCATGCTATTCTGGAGGCCTTTTTCCATAGCCAGCAACATGCTTTTAATGTCCGATCCACCTGTGGTGCCGTCCTCATCTTGCGTGGTGACCTTGTCTGTGGCTGCAGCATCCTGTGACTTAGAGCGCCTTTGTTCGAAGGAGAGTTTGCTCTGAGTCTTGTCGCCTCTCCCCATCTTGGAAATCGCTGCCGGTCGCTCCCAGTGTTGCAGCCCACTGCGTGTACTAATCACCCACAAGCTCCAAGCCGTTAACATCAGCAATAACAGGATATATGACGGTACCACGCGTACCGTTACCACGCGTACCGTTACCACGCTACTTTTACCACGCAAGTCGTTACAACGACTTGCGTGGAGGGGCGCTGGATAGTAAATTATTTAATTTACTATTCCAACTCCAGTCCCCGTGGACTCTAGGGAAAGGAGATGGATAGTAAATTAAAGTATTTACTATCCTGGAGCGCCCCCCAGCGCATTTTGTTGTAACGACCTGCGTGGTAAAAGTAGCGTGCTAACGGTACCGCGTTGTAAAAAATGCGTGGTTACCGTTGCATACCGCAATAACACTGTGTGGTGACCAGGTGGGCCTTATGTGAGACCCTTGTGGCGGCTAGACCACTCCAGTGGCTGAGGGCGCACCTGCCCTGTCATCATTTGTTCGGCTCCGCCTGGGATCGTACCTGCTAGCCGCTCTGCGATTCCCAATCTCGCTCTCAGTCGCACTGCATGCTAGGTGGGGCAGTTGTGTAGGGCAAGAGAAGCTGTGCCGGGGCCCGCACCGCTGGACTGGAAAAATGGGGTCATAGACCGCTGTCCCAGGGCCGAGAGGGAGCCCCACCCTCAGTGAGGACTGCTCCCACACGTCCTGTGAGGGCCTGTTAGACGTGTGGTGGATTGTTCTCGTAGGTGCCCAACAAGGAATTAAGGTGGAACGGGGTTACCCAATGCACTCATAAACAGTGAAACATTTGTTAAGTAACAAGTAACGATTCTGTACAAAAGACAAAGCAACAGAAGGTTTCTAGGAATCTCCAGAGGGAGAGTTGTCCATTGGAGTCCTTTATTGTGTCAAACAGCCAGCTTGTCCATTGGAGTCGTTTATTGTGTCAAACAGCCAGCTCCCTGTTTGACACAATAAAGGACTCCAATGGACAACTCTCCCTCTGGAGATTCCTAGAAACCTTCTGTTGCTTTGTCTTTTGTACAGAATCGTTATTTGTTACTTAACAAATGTTTCACTGTTTATGAGTGCATTAGGTAACCCCGTTATTTCTGCAGTTGGTAGTTTTGACTACTCACTTTTGAGTGGTTCTAAGGGCTCTCCACTCACCCTGTGCACCACCAGATAAAAGCCAACCAATATCAAGTGTGTTGATTGTTAGGCTGTGCACCTTTATTTTCTCTGACTACAAGCCCTTCGGTATTTTCAAGGAATTGAGGTGCCCCGTCCCCTATTCACTCCAAGGGTCTCCGGCCAAATGTGGTACACGTGGGCCTGAATTATGGCCCCTACCCGCTCCAGGTGCGCACACCGGTGGTCTACGCCTCCCTCTGGTCAGAGCTATCACGAGATCACCTCTGGAGATATCCTTGTGGGTCCCACCTCACCCCGAATATTCCAGCGGGGGGCTGCAGTTTATCTTTCCTTGACCGGCCGCCATTCAGGTTGAGGGAGTTACCCCCTCGAGTAGGTAAAATGCTTTGCGGTATAGGCCCCGTCTCACCGCACCTCCGGTCACGTTGCAGCTCAGGAGATTCACACCAAGTCTGGCACTCACCGTGCGCCAAGGCTCAGGCCGCCCTTATTCCTTCTTCGGTACCAGGCGCCACCACCCAGTAATCAGAGGCCCCAACCGCTGCAGCTGTGTGGGAGCACCGCCCCTTGCCTCTCAGCCCTAGTGGCAGCGTGCAGAGCGGGCCTCCAGTCCGAGTGGTGGGGTGTGGGGGGGCCGTGCAGGGTTGTCCAACACCGCAGTTAGGCCCAGGTGCCAGGGGGCACATACTGTTTCAAGCCCCCGGGGCACTGTAGCATTCACCTCTAGGTCTGCGCCGCGCTCCGGCCGCACACACAGTTACACTGCCCGGGCTGCTCCACACTCGAGGGCGCGACTTGTGGGCCCTCCGTTCCGCTGCTCCTTCGCGTTTCTGGACTCCTGGACCCCGGCGCTAAATCGCAGCCACGAGGTCACCGCCGCAATACTTTGGGCTAATGCAGGATATTTAAGGATTTATTACAGCAACGAGCCGGAGCTCAGGGTTTAGCTGGCTATCTTGGTTGCCGGCAAGCTCCGCCCCCAGCAGTGAAGACATTTGCCTGGCTGTGGGATGCGTAGAGCTGAGGAGAGTGTGGTACTTGAGGAGCATTGATGACAACCTCTCCTCCAAAGGACACACGCTTGCCTTTGTGGAGTACAGGGAGGCTCCCAGATAATGTATCTGTTGTGTGGGATTGAGGACTGACTTTTTGTGGTTGACTTGCAACCCCAAGGAATGCAGCAGATTGAGGCAGTAAGAGAGATGACTCTAAAGCAGTGCAGGTGTGGAACTTTTTAGGAGCCAGTCGTCTAGGTAGGGATGGACGAAGATCTTCCGCCTGCGGAGGAAGGCAGCCACCACCACCATGCACTTGGACAATGTCCGAGGGGCGGATTTGAGCCCGAATGGAAGCACTCGGTATTGATAGTACTGGCGAGAATCCTGAAACCTGAGAAATTGTCAATGTTTCACTGAAATGGGAATGTGAAAGTAGGCGTCCTGCAGGTTGATGGCACATATCCAGTCTCCCTGGTGAAGGTGTCGGAAGATTTGCTGCAGTGCTAGCATTTGAAATTTCTCTTTTCTGATAACCTGTTCAGCAGGTGCAGGTTGATGATAGGTCAGTACTCTTTGGCTACTCCTCATTTTTGGACTAGGAAGTACTACTGTGAGTATACCCCCTTGTTTCTCTGGAGAGGTGGATCCTCCTCTATGGCCCTCTTGGAGAGGAGGGTAGATACTTCGTCTATAACAGCCGATTTTGTGGTTGAGGCAGGAGCTTCAATTGTGGGGGCACTTGCATGGGGAGACTTGAACCTCAGCAAGTAACCATGCTGCACAATATTGAGCACCCATCTGTCTTTTGTTATGGTTTTCCACTCTTCCAGGTGGAAAACGATACTCCCTCCTACCGGAGTGGCGAACGGGTGCGGAGGAAGCAATGCCTCACTGTTTGAGAGGCTGATTAGAGGTGGACTGTTACTGCTTGCTGTTCCCCCTTCCTCTGCCAGGGAGCTTTCTCGAAAACGTTTGCGGAACTACTTCCGCTTCTCCAGACCAAGAGGCTTTGACCGTATCCAGCTCAGCCTTCATCTTATTCATCTCTTCATCGGCATGAGCCCTGGATAAGGAGGATCCATTAAACGGAAGGTTCAGGAGCTTCTTCTGTGCATCAGGTTTGAGACCTGTGAGGCGCCGCAAACAGATGCCATGGGAGTAGCCATGAGCGGCGAGATCTATGGCGTCCGCTGCCGCACTTAAGACTTGATTGGTTAATAGAGCACTCTCCTGTAGGATCTCATGGAAGTCCTGTTGAACTTCTTTGGGAAGCTTGTCGGTAAACCTTGCCAGGGAGTACCAAAGAGATCTATCATAACGCCTGAGGAGAGCTAAGGCACTTGCAATCTTCATGGATGACGCAGAAGTATTGCACATTTTTCTGCCACAGGAATCCATCTGTTTGCTGTCCTTTTCTAGAGGAGCAGAAGAAAACGAGGATGCTGAGTGTGCCCTCATGAGCGCTGCCACAAAGACGTAGTCCGGTGGGGGATCAGCTCTAAGAAACAAGGAATTCTCGGCTGGAGCCTTATACTTCTTAGCAATGCTCGAGGGGACGGACCCCACCGTAGCAGGACTAAGGAACGTGGCCATAGCTGGTTTCAAGAAACCTGGCACCAAAGGAAGCAGCAGTCTAGGAGCTGTACGATGGTGTAAAGTGTCAAAGATGATTGACGTGAGAATCACAGGAGTATGCAAAGTGATATTCAACTTCTTTGCTCCTCTACCTAGAACGTCTGAGAAAGTTGCAATGTCATTGATGGGAGAAACCCTTGATGGAGGAGTTGATGAAAACGTCGAAGAATAGTCCCGGACAAATGACCTCTTAGAAGAAGAACAGGTTGATGATTGTCTACGTCTCCTCTTATGTGGACGTTCGTGGTGAGAGCTGTGACAACCCCGTGATCGGTGTGTGGAAGGCGATCTTGGTGTTTTGGGGGGTGACTTGGAAGGCATGGCAGGAACACTTCCATTAGGAGAGATCCTGGATGGCGATTATGTGTGGGAGTAGTCCGAGCCCGGACTTCTGCGGTCAGCTGTCTCGACACCCTGCAGCCATTGAGGTGAAAGACCGAATGCCCTCTACACTCCAGCTCTAGGCGATTTCTCTGGTGAAATCTGTACATGGGGATGATGACTGGGCATCAGAAGTCAATCTGAATCTAGACGTCGACTTACACCGGGCCTTCTACGAGACCTCTACAATTTTCTCCCTCAACATCGATGAGGTCTGCGTCACCATCGGCGTCGATGTTCGTGGTGATCTGCTAAGGGACCGCCATCCTGCTCTCGATGTTGGTCTCGACATCAACTGCCTACGGCGAAGCGGAGACCCTGACATCGTCTTTCGACTGCGACGCGGGTACCTCGACTTCTCATGATGTTGTTGTGGCGTCGACCATCTTGAAGTCGAATGATGGGACCTCAACGACGCTCTCGACGTCGACAGGCCCACTTGCGGTGTGATATTCGCCGTTGTGACTCTCGACGCCGACCCCTTCAAGGGTGACGAAGAGTGTCTTGATGTTGACAGAAGCCTCGACGTGACAGAGTGTTCTCAGGTCTCTCTGGACCCACAGCCTTCGAGCCCGAAGTGCTGTGCCTCAACGCCAGCTTACTGGCATGCGGCCGAGGATCTCAACATCGATATAACGATCTGTCCCTCAACGCTGAAGAGTGTCTCGGCCTCTTCGACGGCGACCTCGACATTGAGGGCGAATCTCCCGTTACTTTCTTCTTTCTGGACTCAGGAGATGTGGAACATCGCCGTTTTCGGTGTTGCTTACTTGAAGAAGGTGCTCTGAAGTCTCCATGGTCACCTACATGATGGCTTCTGTCCTTCTCCAGCTGGGCATGAAGCTTAATGAGTTATCTGTCGCTCAGAGTCCACCTAGAAAACTTCTGGCAATGATAACACTGGTTTGGATTGTGTGAAGATGGAAGAAACAATACACACAATGAGTGTGGGTCTTTCAGTGCCATTTTCCTGCCACAGAAAGGGCATTTCCTAAATAAAGCAGGCATTCTGACTGGAAAAAACTTTGGGAAAACCAAAAAAACAATAGAATATGCCTTCATGAATCAGAAAATGTCGAATTTTGTGAGAAAATTCTCAAATAAATCACTTTCAGTCAAAAAACTGAAGAGCTCAAACTCCAGGATCCTCACAGAAGGAGCCGTAAAAAAGAACTGACCTAACTGCAACCTGCTATGCATCATGGGAGCAGGGAGTCTCCTGCAGGTCTTAAAGGCACGGTACCTTAACTCTAAAGCCTTAAAGGCAAGGTGTCAGTTTTCTTTGTTTTCTTGTTACTCTGCTGCAGCCTACAGGCAACTGCCTGCAATTACAAGCTTTCTTTATGGCAATAAAGCATTGTTGTATGGCAACTGTTTAGTGCTTCCTCTTTTCCTTATGGGTAAGGAAGGTATGGGTACTACAGTGCAAACCTATGTAATTTTTGCATTTATTTCATGTTGGAAACATTTTAGGCTGGCAGATATATGTTTTTACATATGCATGTATATGTATATATATATGTATTTTCTATATGCTCCAGGATCCCACACATGGGCGGGGATTGTTCATAGATAATGACTGTTGATGAGTATCCCCTGGATGAGAACTTTACTTTCCTTTGGGCTTCCCTGGTTGCTCCAGACATGCCCGGACTCTCCACCGCGTGGTGAGTCCCTCAGACCTTGCTGGTCTGCACCTAAGCCAAACTTTGCTTTCTGCGTGGGTTGCTGTTGCCAAGTCTTGTTGGGTTCAATTCGGAAACCGACACCACAGCACTCGACATCCTTCGTGGGACAGCTCGACTCCAGATCCTGGTCATTGACAACGCCTCCTGGTTCTCGTGGCTGAGGAGACAAGCTTCACCTTCTTCACCTGAAATCACCCGACATCGGTGGGCATCCGCTCATCGCCTTCCATTGTCACTGGCAAGTGACCCTGACTCTGTCCCCTCTGCTTTCAGGTTCTTCTCATCCGTGATCTAGGCTTGGATCCACCCAGACACTTTCCACTTGGACGCCAGCAGCACTTTGCAGCAGGAATACTCAATACCTTAGTTGGCGAAATTTCAGCGAAGTACATCTCCTTGGTTGTACAGCCCCGGGAATTATCTGCAGCCTGGCCTTATGTATGATATGGGTTTGCTTTTATTCCAGGGTGGTGGCGGAAGAAGTCTTGAGATTCTATGCTTCTCCCACCACACCGCAGGCCATCCCACCATCTCAGATAATGGACACCAATAGGCTGGGGGTTGGGCTCTCCCCCCCTTTTTATCAACTGTATCCCGAACTAGATCGCGGGAGCCGGGCTAGATAAGATCCTAGTGGTGAAAACAGATGAAGGCAGGCAAAGTTTCACTATCTGGGTGGAGTCATCTGAAAAGCATGAGTATGTCTGAAACTGGATAGAGGGGACCATCTACGCACAAAGGGAGTTCTCAAAACCCCTTTTCAGAGATTCTAATAACATCAGGGTCAACCTTTTGTCCTGGAACACAGCTGGTGTGAAAAGTAACTTGGTGTCCCTTTTGCAGGTCCTAGAGGTCAACAAAGTGGTGATAGCAGCTATTCAAGACACCTTGGAATCAGAAGACTATGGGTTGCCTGATTATGCTGGTTGCAGCTTAAAAGCAGTTAAGGGGCATTTTAGAAGACCTACCGGGGACCTTGCTTTTCAGTTTTCCGCTATGCATGATGTGGTGTCTGTCCTACCTAGTGATTTTATGAACTTTCGAGTTGTATCCGTACCTGGGCTTCCCTTAGTTGTGATAGGTAGGGGGGATAACATGGGATGCCCTGATCAGAGTAGAGGGAACTACATGCCCCCGATTTTATTTATTAATACATATTGCTCCCCAAAACTGGGTAAAAAAAATTCTATTCCGGTGAGGGAGGCTGCCTTAGTATATGGTGCACACTTATTCAAGTGGTGCACCCTGTACTAATCCAGACAACCCTTATGGTGATTTTAGTGGTCTTTGGTAACCATAGGAAGCTCTCAAAGTGATAGCCATGAAAAGCAGCCTTCAGACATATCTTGAAGGAGTGTAAAGAAACTTGTTTCACCACATTTAGTGCAGATTAGATGAAAAAGATCCACACAGTGTTTTATAAAAAATAAGTCTATTTATTACACTGCACAATTATTAACACATTGGTATATCTCCTACCCAGAGATCTCAACACAATACACAAGAATACTTCAAAATAATCAGGTAAGTAGCACAAATACACACTGCTCTCTGGGGGAAACCAAACCATATATTAAGAAAGTGGAATGCGAACTACAAAGGAGAACAAGAAGACTCAGAGGAGCTGGGGAAACAAGGTACCGCCCAAGTTAAGTACCCAGGAACCCGAAGGAGGCTGTGTGCAGAGTAAAAACACTAGTGTGCCCAATGGAAGTCAATTGAGAAGTCGCAGTTTTAAAGAAGAAGACCCTCCCCAGAGGACTTTGAAGATACCCTTTGGAAGACAGAAGGTTGGAGTACCACCTCACTCATGAAAGCCCTAAGACCCAGTTTACCTGCACCAGGGAAGCCAGGTGCATAGGGATCAAGTGACGTCGGAACCTGCCGTAGACGACAATGGTAGACTTCGAAGAAGATGCCTCTGGAGAAGCCTTTGAATGACTCTGGTGGAATACAAGGGTGGATTCATGAAGTGAAGAACCTGCAAGCAGAGGGAACAGAGTCTATGCCACTTGGAGGTGACCAAAAGGCATGGAAGCACAATGCCCACCGATGTAGAGAGATTCAGAAGAGACAACGGTGACTTTGTAGTTGCAGCTGTGAGGACAAGGCGATGCTGAGCAAGACCAGGAGCCCTGCACGAGCTGTGGTAAATCGGTGTGTCTAGGTGGTCAGTGTCCGACGGGAGCACCAACAAGCCTTGGTAGCCGCAACTGGCGTGGAGAGCTGTTGTTGGGACCAGCAAGGTCCAACTGACTCACCAAGTGCAGGAGAGGCAGAGCAGGACCCGAGTAAGCAGAGAAGCCCACTGAAGCAAGAGAAGATCCTTTGAAGATGAGGTGCTGGAGGCTGGTGCTTCTTGTAGCCCGAAGATCTCTGGAGTAAATGTAAATGTAAATGTACATGTATTTATATAGCGCAAATCACTGACCGAGGTCGGTATCTAAGCGCTTGCTTAGAGAACCCGTCCTGGTATTCCCCTGTGAGATAACCCCGGCAAGGTATCCACAAGGTGAAAGCCAGGCATCCCGCCGCGAGGGGCCGTTGTGGAGATTAAGCAAGCTATTGCCCAGAGTCGCAGAGTGTGAACCCGTGAGTCGAGAGGCACCGGAGCGAGAATTATCGAGTCCGTGGAATTTTTGAGCCCAAGACCCGCCGAGGCGGGGAATTGAACCCTGGTCCAGGGCCGATCTCAGCTTCCGGGTCTGCCGCCTCTAACCCCTGAGCCACACTTCTCCAGAGTGCAGAGCCAACATGCCTTGGCAACGGTGAGTAGACGAGGTGTACAGGCGTTTGATCCCAGCGTACGACAAGGAATACTCCCCTCAAAATGGGTGAGAAGATAGGTTAGGCCTCTAAGGAGCTGCAAAACCTACACCTGTGTTGATGTGCCTCTAGAAGCCCATGGGAAGCCAGGAGCAGCAGGCCAGTCAGCTTCATTGCGGTGCCTGCAAATGCAGGGTAGTGACTCCTTCACTCCAAGGGAGATTACTTCGCATATGCTTGATGCTCACAGGCGTTCTTGAGAACCTGGATGAAGCATAGACACAGACAATGCAGAAGACTTGAAGAACAGCAAGACCAGGAGCAGCAGGTGTCTTCCTTCATGCAGTTTCAGTTCCAGTCAAAGTCTTACGCTGTCCCAGTGTCCAAACGGTCAAAGACTGTCTCAGTTTCAGAGTGAGTCTTGTTCCACGACGAATCTAAGGACCCACCCACAGGGGAGCACTTAAGTATCCTAGGGGAAGGGTTGGAAAGACTCTGGGTTCCCTCCCAGAGGGGGGCTGTACAGAGGGGAGGATACTCCCCTGTCCTTTGTCCAGTTTTGCGCCAGAGCGGGAACCAAGGGTTCCTGAACTGGCTCAATCTGGAGTATGCAAGGAGGGCCCAAATGTGCCCTTCAAATCAGTCTGGTAGCACTGGCATGAACCCTCACCCCAGCCCAATACACTAAGTCCTGTCTAGGAGGTGGTCGCATCTCCTTGTGACAGGAAACATATTTTTCTACCTCCTCCTGCTTGAGCACAGATCAGCAGCATAAGGGCAGAATTATGTATGTGGTCAGCAACAGCATTAGCATGCTGGCAGACCCCGAAAGGCAGTTACCTGGAGTACAGGGGGGTTCCCTAAGTACATGGGATCAAACTTCCACCACCGGAGTCAGTGTTGAGGTATGATTCAAACATGTTTGATACTAAACATGACCAGGTTTGGTGCAGCCATTGTATAGTTAGACATCTCGTAATGACTGATGTCCACAATACATTTTAAAATGGCTGAAAGCACTTACAAAGCGGGAGAATCGACTCCAGGGTTTGTAGGGGTGTCCTGCTCATGCAGGAGCACCCTCACACTTGTAGCCAAGCACCCTGCCCTCAGTACTGAAGAGCCTGTCGTAGGGGTGACTTGTAGGTTTTAAGTGCAGTGACCTCAGATATAAGGAAACGTATAACTATTGTGAGAGGTGCAAGCACCAACTCACACAAGCTGCAATGGCAGCCCTGTATTCAGAGTTGAGGTGGGCTCCATGGGTGGCACAATACATGCTGTAGCCCATGGGATACCCATGGTGTACCTATGCCCTTGGTACCTCATTACCATATTCTAGGTACTTATAAGGGTACACCAGTAGCCAGTTGTGGTGCTACCAAAGGCAATTTAGGGGAGAAAGCGCAGATGCTGGGGTCCTGATTAGCAGAACTCCGCAGACTAAGTCAAAAACACAATGATACCAGGCAAAAAGTGGGGGGTGACCATGAAATCAGATCCTACTTTCCTACATCCGAGAATTGACATTTTTGTTGGGCTGGACACAAGGGCTCTTTCCATGTGTGCCCATCCTTGTGATGGGTGATTTTAATGAAAACATTCCTCCTAGGGAGACAAGGGACTTTATCAAAGGTGATAAACATATGGCATTGAATATTCCCTTTCAGGTTTTGGGTGTCAGAGAGGGGACCACCCCGGCAGGCACTTGGAGACCCTACTTCATAGCTGCAATATGTTCATAATAAATGGTAGGTGTTGGGGAGATCAGCCGGCTCGGCTGATGTTTTGACATTGGGAGGACAACATCCCTGATTGATTATGTGATAATATCCTCCGAGCATTTTGGGTTATTGAAGGAGTGTAATTGCATTTATATAGCGCTTACTACCCCTGACGATGTTTTGAAGCGCTTTTGGTGAATTAGTTTAGGGAAATATGAAATTAATTTGAGTGGTGAATATGTTAGTCTGTTATTTGGATTGAAAATAATTATAGAGGGATAGAAGAGAGAAGGGTCTAGAAAGTTTGTTTCCCTGTTCTTTGGAGCTCTTAGCAGTAGGAGGAGGTTTGGGATGAGTAAAGGCGAGGTGGAGGGGGTAAAGAGTCAGATGGAAGTTGTTTAGAAAGGCTTGTTTGGGAGACCTGATTAGTAAAAGAGATATGAGATTATGCAAAGAGGGGTAGAAGAGGAAAGAGTCTAGAAAGGGTTATTTGGGGAATCATAGTAGTTGAATGGGGTTTGGGATAAGTGAGAGAGTAGAGGATATGTTGAGAATGGTACAGGGTGAGATATAGGGTAGTGTATTGGAGATGATGAATTAGAAGCAAAGTAATAAATATAAAGATACATAAGTGCATGGAAGTAATATACGTATAAGGAAGGTGATATATGTAGATTTAAGTTGTATTTAATAAACTCAGACTTTGTTGCTATACTTTAAGTTAATGTATTTGTTTTTATTTGGTAATTCAATAGTGAAGCAATTATAAATACTTATGATAAAAGATGTACTTATAACCATAAGTAATAGGTAGATTTGTTAAGCAGAACTAACAAATATGTATATATATATTTAAAAAAATAATTATTAGAAACCTTTATACAAAGCAATAAACATATTTAGGTACATATCTATAGTCCAAACAAATGCTTATATATTTGTGTTTAATTAACCACATGGCTGCTGGGCGTTTTCCCCCCCTGTGCTGGAAAATGCCATTTTAGTGGCACCATGACGAGCTCAGCTCGTCATCAGCACACGACACCCGTGGGTGATGACGAGCTGAGCTCGTCATCAGCATCGAAAGGGTTAAGGTGGTTATATGGGGAAGAGCCAACTCTTGAGTAGTCTTCTGAAGATAAGGTAGTTATCCGTGGATCTTATGTTTGGGGGTAAAGAGTTTCAGAGTGTGGCTGCTTGAACAGAGAAGGACTTGCCACCTATGGGTTTAATATTGTATGGAGGGATTTTGAGGCAAGGTGCCAATCTAGGGCAGAAGTTCCTTTGTTGAATGTATTTGGTGATTTTATTCCTGATGAAGAGTGGTCCTATTCCAAGTATTGCTTTGTGAATGATACAAAGCAGCTTAAATGTGAATCTTCTTGCTACCAGCAGCCAATGTAGGGCTTTCGAGGAAGGAGATGTGGGCTTGTGGCTATATATGTAAGAGTAGTCTGGCAGCACAATTCTGAATCTGGTGTCGTCTTTTCATTGTTGTTAAAGATGATCCATGGTAGAGGCTAATGGTGTAATCGAGTTTAGACAGAACAAGAGAGATAGTATCCTGGACCCTGTATGGAAATCCCAGGTGGGGGAAGAAAACAAGTTACTTACCTGTAACTACAGTTATCCAGTGTTAGTATCTTTCGTAGATTCACATGCCTGAATCTTTCCCCGTCGTCGAGGCGAGAGTCCCACGATAAAATACAAAAGCAGTGCCTAAGTAAGTAATAGTAGTAGGCTAAAAGAAAACCAAAGGCTTAAAACCTTAGTAGCCTATCTACATCAATGTACGAAAAGAACTCAAAAATAGTTCCAACCAATCAGCTACCAGCACCCTCTAGAACAGTATTCTTCAATCTGTGGGGCGCGCCCCCCTGGGGGGGCGCGACACCTTCCCAGGGGGGCGCGCACTCCACTTAAATCTCACCTTTGTTCCCTGCGTCCGTGCAAGAAGACTCCGGTATGTGGAAGGAGGAGGGAGGGGAGATCGATGGGGCAGGAGGTGCCCGTTCTTTTGTCCTGTTAACTCTCCCAGGAGGGGGTTAATTCAACGAGCTGACAGCTTCAGCTGTAGTGGGAGGCGAGGGGTCTCCTCTGCTAAAACTGAAAGTGTGTCTGTTTGTTTGCTTTCGGTTTTAGCAGAGGAGACTGCCTCCCACTGCAGCTGAATTAACCCTCTCCTGGGAGAGTTAGCTCTTCTCATAACGGAGACAAAGTTTCCAGAGTTCGAGTCTCTGCAATGAAACTCAACATCCTGTGATTCTGGGCAAATCACTTAATCTCCCCGCGCCTAACAAAAACAAGTGGCTAAAGAATCAGGTGACAAGACTAATACAGAGTCAACACATGCAGATTAGGTCAATGTATCAGAGGGATGCTACTCGAACACAGGGATAGTAATATACACCAATGCCATAGACCAGTCTTTGATTTAAGTAGCTTGATGGGTCTACATATGTGCACTGAAACTGGCTACTGAGAGACTGGTAAGCCTCACCAGTGGCAGCAAAGAAACGAAATAAGGGACCAGAAAAGCACCCACAGACAGGGAGAAAGATCACAAATGCCACTATATTATGCTGCATTTTCTCCCAGCCAGGGCTGCAGAGAACCCATTATGGGAGAAAGTGCATCTGCATGTACTCCATCTGCTCCATGAGGGATCCAAAGATAAACAAATGTTGCCACTCAATCCTCCAGAAGGACACCTAGGATTTTGAGAGCCTGGTACATAAATGCCACGTGTTCATGCTGCTCAGACATGTTCTGACTACTTCTGAATGCGCCAATTCGTACATCTCAATTCTTTTCTCTCAGCATGAAGCCAAAAGTACAAAGGAGGAGATGGTTGGTAGTTCAACAGAGGACAATAGTGTGGCTTGAATTTAAAAGTGCACTGAAGTCCCCAAATTTGTACTGTTGTAAGTGGACAATCAAGGTTATTAACAGCAACAGACTGGGGAAACCCTCATAAATGCCATGTAGATTCCATCCAAGGGGAATGGCAATGCAGAACAAGGTTGGGGAGACAGCTGCCTGAAATAAGGAGGAGGGCCAGCGTGAGGAGACCCAGGGACTAAATTAAGAACAGGGCCAGGTAGTGCCATAAGGAGAGGGCCAGGCTGAGCCAGCGCAAGGAGAATGTGGAGCTGAAATGCGGAGCGGCGCCAGCCTGAGAGGAGACTGCGGGGCTGAAATGCAGAGCTGTGCCAGCCTGGGAGGTGACTGCGGGGCTGAAATGGGGAGAATCTGTGGCACGCCTGGGTGGAGAGAGGCTGTGGGCAGTTTGGGATGCACAGATCTGGACACACATGAGACCACTGCGTGAAGACTGGCAGGAGGCACTGCACTGGGCTTAAGGACTGTGTCCAGCAAGACCACCTCACCTCAATGGGAAAGACCGGTTCAGATGGTAAGGCAACCCTGCGCAGGGCACCATTACTAAAGATGCAACCCTAGCACCCAGCAGCAGAGGGGGTCTGATCTGGCTAGTGGCAGAGCTGTGGGCCCCGGTTACTTAGATTATCAGCTCTGGGCACATGGGTAAAGAGACCATGGGTCGGCCTGACCGAGGCCGGAGGGGGGCGATCGAATGCCAACAGGTCTTTACATCTGAGGAGACCTTGGCAACAACTTTGGGAAGAACACACACCACCACCCCTCTTAAAGGCATTAACCAGAATAGGGAGCTCGGATTTACAGAAAATATTTGAAGAATTTCAAATGTTTATCACCCAGTGGGAAATTGTCCGCCCCACAGTGGATTGTTAATCAGGAACAACTGCTAACTATCCCTGCTTTGTAAAACCTAAAAAACACCTCCCTCTGTTTTTAGTCGACCCTCTCCAAAAACCGGGTCATGAGCTAAATATGCCCGGAATGAGCGCGTGGCGGTCGAGTCCAGAAATTTCTGTCAGGTGGTGGGGGGGGGCCAACATCTAAAAAAATTCAGCTCGGGGGGCTCAAGCTACACAAGTTTGAAGACCTCTGCTCTAGAACCTTCCCAGCAGAGGCAGTTCTCCTCAGATTTTCTTAGCACAAGAGGGAAACATGGATCACAACAAAAGAACTGTCTCGCCGGGGAGGAGGGTGGGTGGGCCCATGAGAATCTATGAAAGATACCAATACTGGATAACTGTAGTTACAAGTAAGTAACTTGTTTTCTTATCCAGTATTGGGGTATCTTTCATAGATTCACATGCCTGAATCAGAATAGCAAGCAGTAAGCTAAAATAGTGTTGTTTGTGGATGGTGGGAGACAGGGTTTATAAACTCCCCAAACACATCCAGAAAGGTTAGAACATTAACAAGCTAGATACACTTTCAAATAAACAGAATGCATGTTAAGAAACAGTACCTATGGAAGGCAAGTTTAAAATACAAGGAAATGCAATATTCAAATTCATAAACATAATACATATAGCGGACAGGCTGGGCATGAATAAATCACTTTAAATTGCACTAAGAATTGGGTCTGCTCTTCGTCATTTTCTGTGTGGAGAGCAGCTGGCGGTGACAACGTATTTTTTATATATATATATATATATATATATATATATATATATATATATATATATATATATCACATGAAACATTGCAGTATAGATAAAAAACGTAAGTCTAACCTTAGTGAAAAAGATGTTGAAGAACGACTTGTCCTACAGCTGCATCATCCTGCAGAGCAGATTGCAGACAGTAGTGTTTCGTGAACGTGTGGACATTCTTCCATGTCGCAGCACAACAGATATTTTCCAATGTTACTCCGGCAAATAGTGCAGTAGAAGCTGCCATAGTTCTGGTAGAATGAGCTTTGACCTTTCTTTGTAAAGGTTTGTTGGCTTTGTCATGACAGAATTGATTTCTAGAAGCCAGCCATGAGGATATTGTTGCCTTAGTTACAGCAGTCCCAAGTGTGGCTTGACCATTGGCCACAAACAAATGTTTGGATCATTTGAAGTCCTTAGTCTTTTCTAAATAGAACTTTAAACAACACTTAATGTCGAGTGAGTGTAATGCACTCTCCGCTGACCTGGCTGGATCCGGAAAGAAAATGTTAAGCTTTACGGATTCAATTAAGTGAAATTGAGACGGTACTTTCGGGATTAATTTGGGATTTGTCTGGAGAGTTACGTAATCCTTAGAGAAATGCAAAAAGGGTTCTGAGATAGTGAAAGCTTGGATTGCACTAACCGTTCGTGCTGATGTAGGAGCTAGCAAAATAGCAACCTTCCATATGAGAAACTTGAGTTCAGCCTTGTGGATAGGTTCAAATGGTCTTCTCATTAACAGTATACGTCACAAAGATGGCCTTAATGCAGTAAGCTACTTCCTAGGCAGTAGATCAGTTAAATATTTGGCACATACGCAAATGCTTGTGGAAATGACTACAATTTGTTTACAAAACAATTACTTCCTCTTCAATGGGGAATTAATCCATCAGGTCTGTGGTACTGCGATGGGCACCTGCTTCGCCCCCAGCTTTGCTAATTTGCATATGGGCTGGTGGGAGGAGCAGGTGGTCCAGAAGCAGTACCCAGACATTTGGCAGACAAACATCATGCATTGGAGTAGGTTTATAGATGACCTCTTCATTGTATGGAAAGGTCCAGAGATGCAGTTGATCAACTTCATTAAGGCACTACAACACAATGATTTAAATTTAAAGTTTACCAGTAATATAAGCAAAACTGAGGTTAATTTTTGGGACCTAACTGTTTACATTCAGGAAGGTAAACTAGAAACATCACTCGACCGGAAGCCAACAGCGGGCAATACGCTGTTGCACGCGAGGAGCTTCCATCCACACAACTTGATTCGCAGCATCCCGTATGGGGAGAGTCTACGCACCATACGCAATTGCAGCAATACAAGTACATGCAATGATGCGCTAAACAATTTGAGTCAACGCTTTAGAGCGAGAGGGTACACCTCAGAGTGTGTCGCCTCAGCAGTTACAAAATCGAAAAAAAGACCTAGAGAGGAAATTCTTTTTGGAAAAAGCAACAGTGCAAAAAGAAAAGAAGATGAGGATAAAAGCATCTGCAGAATGATAACCACCTATAACACCCAACACAATCAAGTTAGAGGTATTCTAAATTAACATTGGCATTTAATACGGAGTGACCCAATTTTGGGGAAAATTGTTACTAAAAGACCACAATTAACATTTCACAAAACCAGATGTTTTAAGCAAATGCTAGTAAGCAACACTCTGAAAACTCCGCTCCCAAGCACACCAGCGAAGTTGTGGCTTACTAAAAAAGAGGGTTTTGTGAAGTGTAATAAATGTAAGGCATGCCTTCATGGTAAAAACACCTCTACTTATTCTTCCAATCTCTCGAATAAGAAGTTTAAAATCAGAGGGCATTTTCATTGTAAAACAGACATGCGGTCTACGTCCTTCAATGCCCATGTGGCCTGAAGTACGTAGGCAGCACCACGCTCCCTGCACATATAAGAATCTTGCAGCACTTGCAGGCAATAAAAAACGGAGATAAGTCCTATCCTGTCGCAAGACATTTTGATAAAAAACATCAGAGAAATATTGCAGGATTGACTTATATTGTGATAGATAGAACTATGAGAAAAAGTTGCGCAAACTGGAGTCAATGTACATAATCAAATTGAACAGTAAATACCCGGGAGGTCTTAACATGGAGGAAGATCTACATACACATATGCAATTAATAGGCAGGAATGAATCCCCTTCTGAGTTTGCTGATGTTTTTAACATAATTAAATTTTATTGTTTAGGGTCACACTTAGTTATTGAATTTTTGTTTAAAGTCCAGAATAGAATGATAGACACAATGTATTTGCTTATTGGAAAGGCCCACTTGGGCTACACACGTCAAATTAGTCGGCAACAAAACAGCGAAATGTTGGAGTGGAGCACTTGCTCGGTATTGGAGTTACAGATCCTATGCAATGCGGTATAATAATAATTATGAATGCGCACTGCCATTGCATTGTAATATGTATATGTTTAACCTAATAAATTGAGGAAATGTATTTTACGTTGTATTGATTTAATGGTTAACATGATACACTACTTGAGTAGAGGATTTGACAATTAATTAAGGACGTGGTCGAGTCAGTCCTTTCAGGCGACGCACTCTTCGATCAGGAGCTGCGGTGGTTTTAGACTCGGCGTTTGGAGCCGTATATATATATATATATATATATATATATATATATATATATATATATACTAGCAGCCCGTCCCGACGTCCGGGTATGAATTGTTGCCGACCAGTAGTATATTGTTTTGTAGGATTTCGTTTAGATAGCATTTCTTATCTGTGACAGGCCTGTGAAACGCTCCGATTCACAGTGCACTGCTGATGCACTTAAGAGTGCGCGTTCAGTATTGTGTGAACTCGAGTTTCCCTACTTTATTTTTCCTGCAATATTATATAGCGCGCACTTGACAACATGGCATGAGCACAATTTACATTCCAGAAGAACACATTAATTTGTGTTAGGCACGGGGAGACAAAGCGATTTGCCTGGAATCACAGGATGTTGAGCTGATGCCGAGATTCGAACGTAGCTCCCCAGCTCTTAAGTTCGCAATTCTAGAACTTGTGGTGGGAGGTGTGTCTAAAAGTGTTTGTCGGTGCTGGCCATCAATGAGAGAGACCTGTGCATTTTTCAAATGGGTGGTGAAAAAATATGAGTATGTTGCTGGAGATGTGGTCCGCCGTACCACCAATGTTCTTACCGGGGGAGACTAAACACCCATTATTCCACAACTTTCTCTCCGCATACCATCACTCTGCATACTTTCATTACAAAAGTACCATGACTCCGCAATGCCATTATAACGCATGGCATAACATTTTATATGCTTTAACAACGCATACATTTACAACGAAATTCGATGTAAATGCATGAATGGTAAAAGCATGTTTTTTTAATGTTTGGATAAGTATGGGTATAGGGGTATATGTTTTGGGGTACTGAGGTATATGTTTTGGGGTGTTTGGGTATTTTAAGGGTTCAGATATAGTTTTGGGTTATGGGGTACAGGGGTCGTTTTAGGGTTTAGGGATATGTATGGGTTTTGGGGTACAGGGGTATTTTTAGGGTTCAGGGCTAGGTTTGGTTTTTGGGGTATAGGGGTATTTTTAGGGTTCAGTGTTAGTTTTGGGTTTTGGGGCACAGGGGTATTTTAAGGTTCAGGGCTAGGTTTGGGATTTGGGGTACAGGGGTATTTTTAGGGTTCAGGGCTAAGTTTGGGTTTTAGGGTACAGGAGTATTTTAGGGTTCAGGGGTAGGTTTGGGTTTTGGGGTACAGGGGTATTTTAATGGTTCAGGGCTAGGTTTGGGTTTTGGGGTACAGGGGTATTTTTAGGGTTCAGGGGTAGGTTTGGGTTTTGGGGTACAGGGGTATTTTAAGGGTTCAGGGCTAGGTTTGGGTTTTGGGGTACAGGGGTATTTTAGGGTTCAGGGGTAGGTTTGGGTTTTGGGGTACAGTGGTATTTTTAGGGTTCAGGGCTAGGTTTGGGTTTTGGGGTACAGGGGTATTTTTAGGGTTCAGGGGTAGGTTTGGGTTTTGAGGTACAGGGGTATTTATAGGGTTCAGGGCTAGGTTTGGGTTTTGGTGTACAGGGGTATTTTTAGGGTTTAGGTATAGGTTTGGGTTTTGGGGTACAGGGTATATTTATAGGGTTAAGATGGGTTAGTGTTTAAGGGTGTTGGGGTATTTTAAGGAGTAAGTCTGGGTTATGATTATGGGGTGTAGGGGTATTTAAAGGGAGCAGGGTGGAATTAGCACACGATATGAGACATAGCATGAAGGGCGGAACGTACCACATGCCCACAGCGTTTGTCACGCCCCCAGCACACGCCCACAGCACAACGCAGACACGCCCACAAGGGACTACTTTGCTGGCACGGTTCTTTTACCTTTTAAATGTATATGGTGGGGGTCTGCATAGCCTATGTCCTTCTGCTGCAACTGTCCTTCCCAACGCTGTATTGGGTGTTGTGATTGGTGCTGTGGTTCCTGTGATTACCCGCCTCAAAGGTTTGAGCTCTCTCTTTATTATATTAGCATGGATATATATATATGTGAACAAGGCTCCGATGAGCCGAAACGTCTTTGACAGAAACTCTGCAATAAAGAAAATTCAGCGCCTAACTGGTCCGTGTCCGTGTTTCCTTGCCAGCTGGCGAGACTCTGGTTCAGTGCATTTGAAGGCGGATTACCTGATATATATATATATATATATATATATGTATATATATCACATGAAACATTGCAGTATAGATAAAAACATAAGTCTAACCTTAGTGAAAAAGATGTTGAAGAACGGCTTGTCCTACAGCTGCATCATCCTGCAGAGCAGATTGCAGACAGTAGTGTTTCGTGAATGTGTGGACATTCTTCCATGGCGCAGCACAACAGATATTTTCCAATGTTACTCCGGCAAATAGTGCAGTAGAAGCTGCCATAGTTCTGGTAGAATGCGCTTTGACCTTTCTTTGTAAAGGTTTGTTGGCTTTGTCATGACAGAAATGATTTCTAGAAGCCAGCCATCAGGATATTGTTGCCTTAGTTACAGCAGTCCCAAGTGTGGCTTGACCATAGGCCACAAACAAATGAATGGATCATTTGAAGTCCTTATTCTTTTCTAAATAGAACTTTAAACAACACTTAATGTCGAGTGAGTGTAATGCACTCTCCGCTGACCTGGCTGGATCCAGAAAGAAAAACTTTAAGCTTTACGGGTTCATTTAAGTGAAATTGAGACGGTACTTTCGGGATGAATCTGGGATTTGTCCGGAGAGTTACGTAATCCTTAGAGAAATGCAAAAAGGGTTCTGAGATAGTGAAAGCTTGGATTGCACTAACCGTTCGAGCTGATGTAGGAGCTAGCAAAATAGCATCCTTCCATATGGGAAACTTGAGCTCAGCCTTGTGGATAGGTTAAAATGGTCTTCTCATTAATCGAGCCAACACTGTGTATAACTCCCACTCTGGTGGAGGTGCACTTATCGGAGGTAAAACTCGAAAGAGTCCTTTCATAAATTGTTTGATAAGCGAAGAGGAACAGAGCAAAGGTTTATTAGAACTCTTCCTGAATCTGGAAAGCGCAGCAAGATGAACCTTAATTGAGGAAAACACAAGCCCAGTTTTGGCCGGTGATGATAAATAAGGAAAAATGTGTTCCACAGGAGCTTGGATAGGATGGACATCATTCACATCACACCAATGACAAAATTGCTTCTACTTTAGGCGATAAGTTTTGACTGTACTCTGGGCACGAGATTTGGCCAGAATTTCACAATAGTCCTGAGAGATGTTCAGATCTTTGAATTCTAAGAAATCAGGAGCCATGCGTGCAAGCGCAGCGACTGTGGATCTGGATGAACATCGTGAGTGTTGGTACTAAACGGATAGGATTGTCCTGAGATAGTAGAAGCAGTTCCTGAAACCAATATTGCCTTGTCCAACGGGGTGCAATCAGGATGAGATGGCAGCCCTCCATATTCATTTTGCGGAGCATTTTCCGAATCAAAGCTATTGGGGGAAAAGCGTACGCACAAATCCCTGACAATTGCATGGACAGGGCATTCCCTCTTGATCCCTGGTGAGGGAACCTGCTGGCATAATATTGGCATTTCCTGTTCTCTATTGTCGCAAACAAATCCAGTGCTGGTTTGCCCCAAATTTGGAAGATTCTGTTCACCTGCTTCTGCTCCAATTCCCATTCATGACAGCCCGAGAGAGGCCTGCTCAGGGTGTTGGCCAAAGTGTTTTGAAGCCCCTTGATGTGTTCTGCTCTTCAGGTTATCTTTTGGGATGTAACCCACTCCCACAGCTCCTGAGCCTTCTGTGAAAGAGACAGTGACATTGTTCCCCCTTGTTTGTTGATGTAATACATGCTGGTTGTATTGTCGGTACGGACCAGAACTGAGGAGCCCACAATCCTTGGGAGAAATGCCTGCAGAGAGAGAAAGATGGCGCAAAGCTCCAATTTGTTGATATGCTGTTGACAGTATTCTTGGGACCATCTTCCTTGAATCTGCAAGTTTTGGAGAAGGCCTCCCCATCCCTCCATGGAAGCATCTGTTGTTAGAACGAATTCTGGAGGAGTTGGTAGAAAAGTAAGACCCTGAGCCAAGTTCGTTGTCTGGGGCCCCTAATACAGAGAGTCAATCATGCGCGATGTGACCCTGATGGAGACGAACGACTCTATGGCTTGCTGCCATTGCAGATGCAATTCCTCCTGCAGAGGTCTCATTCTAAGTCGTGCCAGGTTTATTGCAGATTAGCACATCCCCAGAAGAGAAGCAAATATCCGGACAGCACTGACTTTCTTTTTGTGATTGATAGTGCTAATTTTTGCAGATGCAGCTGGTGGTCTTTTGACAAGAATGCTTTGCACTGTATTGTGTCGAGCATTGCTCCTAGAAAAAGAATCACTTGGAGTGGACATAACTGTGACTTGTTTTCGTTGCGAGTGGGGGCTAGCGTTGAAAAGAGATGCAGGCATGTTGATATAGCGTCTTGGGTTGCCTGCCCTGAAGGACCTTTGAGCAACCAATCGTCGAGATAAGGAAACACTTGTATTCTGTGAGATCTTAGAGTCGCTGCCACTGGTGCGAGACATTTTGTGAAGATCCTTGGTGCCGATTTCAGTCTGAACTGAAGCACCTTGAGCTGATAGTGGACGCCAGCCACTGTGATTTGAAGGTATTTGCAATGTTTGGGATGTATAGAGAAGTGAAAGTACGCATCCTCCAGATCTAGAGAAGCCATAAAATCCCCTTTGTTTAGGCAGCTCAAAACTTCGGCAAGCGTAACCATCCGGAAACTCTGTTTCTTCTGAAATTTGTTGAGTTTGCGGAGGTCCAGAATCGGGCGCCACTCTCCTGATTTTTTCTTGATGAGGAAGAAACGAGAATAGAACACAGTTCCCTTTTGAGATGATGGAACTTTCTCTATTACATTCTTGCAGAGCATTGTTAAGGCTTCTTTGAACAGTAAGTGAAGACGAGGGGGGGCCCTGGGCGGGGTAGTAGGTGGTCGTTTGATGAATTCCAGGGTGTGACTGATGTTGACTAGGTCGAGAACCCATCGATCCGAAGTGATCTGTTGCCACTTGTGAGCAAAAGCTGAAATTTTAGCGCCCACGGGGAAGGAGGGAGGGATGACTGGCGTCCTGCGTAACTCATTGTTTTCTGTTGGTATCGCGACCCTGATTGTTCGAATGCTTTCGTCCGCCCTGGAGAGAGAAACTAGTTGAGAAGGATTTCCTGTAAGATGATTGGCCGCAAGGCTGTTTATACTGTATCTGATATTGTAGATTTTGATACCCTCCACTTGATGCAAAGCCACGACCTCTTGCACCTCGGAAAGATCCACGCCTGTATTGAAGAGCAGCCAACGATTTAGCCGTATCAGTATCTGTCTTTATAGCAAGGTGGGCCGCATCTATGTGCTTTCCGAATAAGGAATCACCATCATAGGCCATGTCTAAAGTTTTTGTTTGAACCTCTGGCCTAAAAGATGTTGCTTTAAGCCATCCTTGGCGTCTAAGTACTGCAGCACCAGCGAGTTGTCTAAAGTTGGTGTTAGCGATGTCCAGAGCGCAGTCTACAATCTCAGATGCGGCTCGTTGTCCCTCCAAAAGTATCTTCATTGCGTCTTGTTTACGGTCCTCAGGGATGAGGTCCATAAATTCCGCCAAATCTGACCACATCTGGCGGTCATAACGGCAGAGTATGGCCAAAGAATTCACTGCTTTAATGGAGGCTGCTGCCATAGTGGAAAACTTTTTACCTATAAGGTCCAACCTCCGTACTTCCTTATCCAGAGGTGTTGATATTGGCGTAGCTGGATTTTTGGATCTTTCCTGGGCGGCCTGAGATATTACTGAATCTGGTCGGGGATAACCAATTAGACAAGATGGAGTTTCCGGAGGAGCACAGTACTTTTTCTCAATGCAAAGGAGTACAGCCGGTATAGAGGCCGGCATCTTCATAATTTATATCCCTTCATTCCAAATATAATCAATGATGGGAATCGCTCTTGTGACTTTCCTGTACTCTTCTTTAAAGTCATGTAAGAAGCAATCTGTGTGTTCTATTGTGACTGGTAACTGAAATCTGGTTGCAGCACGTTGTATCAGGTTGTGAAAACCGCTAATATCTTCAGGGGGAGAATCTGAAGGCTGAGGAACGGGTGGAGAAGGCATTTGTATGAAATAATCATCCCAAGGATCCACACTAGTAGCTTTGTCAGGCAATTCACCCTCTTCGACCTCTTCCTCATCCGAGGAAGAAGTATCATGGTGTGTTATGGTACAGAGCCAGAAGGGTGAGGCGGCAAAATAGGAACCTATGTCTGCGGTAGCGAGTCTGGCACTTCAGAAGGAAAAGGTGGTATGTCAGGGACAGCCTGTTGTGGGGGAAAACGTTGACGGTAATCCGCCAGCATGGCCTGGAGATCTTGTATGAGTGTAGGAGGAAGATGACTCATCTCTCTATGATCCAAATCCCTTCTGAGAGGTCTCTGATGTGGTGAAGAGAGGTCTTCCTGGTAATAGTGTTCCTGGTAATCCTCTTCCTCATCGTCATCTTGGCATTTTATGTGAAGTTCAGAGGGGTGGCGAGCTATGTCGAATGGTCACTTATCATCTTCCTCATCAAAGTCCTCATCCTCAACATAAGTCTCTAGGATATGAGATGGGAGAAGAGGCGATATCTTGCTATAATCCGGTCTATGGTAAGTCTTTAGTTCAAAATGAGTATAAGATATAGGCGTAGTTTGAGAAACTGGTGGAATCGTCGTCGACAAACTCCTCGTCGACAGGCTGTTCTTCGTCGAGGGGAGGCCATCGACGTGGTCTTCGTCGAAGGGACTGGGACTAACGTCGACAGGGCTGACGTCGAGGAACTCTTCGTCAACGGGATAATTGTCGACGGGACTGAGGTCGACGGGACTGTCGTTGACGGGCTCTTCGTCAATGGAATCGTCGTCCATGACCTCTGTGAATGGTCAGAAACTTCATGAGAAGCCTTGTGATATTTTCTTCCCTCACTGGAAGAGCTGTCATGCGATCTAGCCCTCTTGATAGACATCGAGGCCCTGTCATCTTCCTCAGCCGAGGAAGATTTCAACCATAAAAGAAGCCTTGCCTCCCTGTCCCTAAGAGTCTTAGCAGGGAAGGTCCGGCAAATTCTATAATCCATAACAACATGTTTAGTATGTAGACAGTAGATACAATCTTTATGCTGATCATCCACATGGCCCCTCTTCTTCTCACAGGTCCTGCAAGGTCTAAAAAAATCGTTCTTGTTAGAAATTCTGAAGAAAGAAGTAATGAACTGAGTAGGCAGTCAGGGAGACTCCCTTCCCACAACGTACGGTGAAAATCTGAGGAGAACTGCCTCTGCTGGGAAGGTTCTAGAGAGTGCTGGTAGCTGATTGGTTGGAAATATTTTTAGTTCTCTTCGTATAATGATGTAGATAGGCTACTAAGGTTTTAGGCCTTTGGCTTTCTTTTAGCCTACTACTATTACTTACATAGGCACTGCTTTAGTATTTTACAGTGGGACTTCCGCCTCGGCGATGGGGAATGATTCTAACTTTGTGTTACTAGGTGATTTTAACATTCAAAGTGAATGCTCTAATAATATGGAGCCATTAGCCTTTCTGAATAATCTTGCACTGTTAGGCTTATACAAACTGAATGAAGGTCCTACCCATATGGCTGGCCACACATTGGATATTGTTCTGTCCAACTCCCCTAACATACAGTGTGAATAACCAGTGCAACTTACATGGACTGACCATGCCTTAATTGAATTTGGCATTACGAGCCATAAAGTTGAACACAGGGGTCCACGTCAAGACACTGGTATGACCCGCAGGCAATGGCAGAAAGTCTCTTCAAAGAACTTCCAAGCTTCCCTCAAAGTACCTCGAAACAAACCTTTAGATAATCTAGAAGAAGAGCTCACTAAGTACAATTTTGCATTAACTGAAACTATTGACCATCTTACGCCAGTGAAACACTTCTCCACTTACCTAAAACGTCAGCAAGCTATCTGGTTTACCCCCAGCTACTTAAAAAAAAAAATGTAGAAAACATGAGAGGAAATGGCGTACCACTCATGAGGAGAGCAATAAAACCCAGTTTCTAACCTCCCTGTCAAACTGTCACAATAGTATTAAGCTCGCACGAAAGAATTATATCTCCACCCAACTTACATCAGCCGTTAATGCGCCGAAGGTTTTATAAAACATCTTTCAGTCGTTTACGAAACCTAAGGCATGTGAGAATGCAGAAGCACCCTCACAAACACTTTGTGATAACATAGCATCCTATTTCTCACAAAATATTGAATCAATTTATGATAACATTGTTTCTTCAGGGAGCTCACATTTAATGCAAACTGTGACAATAGATGCAGCAGGATTGACCTCTTGTATGCAGCTTGAGAACTTCCCTCTGCTTACCACTACAGATGTAGAAGCTTTAATGCATCAAGTGAAGACCGGCTCCACGTGCGACTTGATCCCTGCAAGAATAGTTAACACTCTTATTCCTCAACTTGTCCCATTGATCGAACATCTTTTGAATCTTTCTTTAAAAGAAGGTATGTTTCTGCCCTAGGGAAGGTGATTACCCTGACTCCGAGGTTGGGGCTGCTCAACATCTGGGAGGCGACAGATCTAACTGAAACGGAACAGCAACTAGTGACGTTGGGCTTCACACTATTTAAACGAGAAATTGCCAGGGGATGGGGTGGAGTCCAGCCACCGGAAATCGCAGTGTGGAATAGGGAAATGGATAAATGTATGATAGCCGAGAAGGAAGTAATTCTCGCTAGGGGGTGCCCGAAGAAATGGGTAAAGAAGTGGTCAAAATGGAATGTGTACAAAGGAGATATCTGTGTGTCACCAATGGTAGAGTTAGAATTGCAGAGGACTGGGAATGGAGCACAAACAATGTAAAGTATACTTTTGCCTAAACTGAGTTTATCTATGTCAATAATAATATGTGATGTAATGGGATTATCAGCACATGAGTGAAATGTATGTCATTCTTGTTAAATAAATAAAAATATAAAAAAAAGAAGGCTATGTTCCATCGGAATGGAAAGCAGCTCAGATAATGCGAAAGAACTCGAAGGCCCCTCTGACCTATCTGACCAATCTTCGTCCTATCTCACTCTTGCCATTTCTGAGTAAAGTACTAGAGAGGTATGTCAACAAACACCTCTCTAGTTATGTCGACCTGTCAGGCAACCTAGACCTTTCTCAGTCAGGTTTTAGGCCCAAATATAGCACCGAATCAGCCTTGCTAGTGGTCACAGATAACATCAGAATGACCATAGACAAAGGCAACTCTATGATTCTGGTGCTATTGGACCTATCCGCGGCATTCAACACTATCTCCCATCAAATACTTCTCAGAAGGCTGAAGGAAATAGGACTAAGAGACTCTTCCCTTTCGTTGGATGGCAAGTTTTCTATCTGGTCGTACTCAGACGGTCAATCTAGGCCCGTATCGTTCGGCACCCCTGGAACTCACTGAGGGAGTTCCACAGGGCTCTTGTCTGGGCCCCACCTTATTTAATATCTATGTGGCTCCCTTGGCTAATGTTCTAAGGAAATATGGGTTTATTCCTATATCATATGCCGACGATATGCAGCTACTCTTTTCCGTCGATGATCTAACTCCCACCAATCAGGAGATCTTCTCTTTGGGCATGAATGTCATTTCACAATGGATGAGGAATAACTTTCTTCAGTGCAATGTCAGGAAGACCGAGCTCCTACTTTTTGGGGAAGCCCCCATATTATGCTCCCCCAATTGGTGGCCCATTAATCTTGGAAAGCCTCCTATTCCCAAAATTTCTGTCAAAAACTTGGGCGACCGGTTAGACTATGCCCTTACTTTCAAAGAACATGCTGGCCAGACAGTTGGTACATGCTTCCATACCTTGGGCCTACTTCAGCGAGTCTTCCCTTTACTTCCAGACTCTGCAAGAAAGACTCCGACTCAGGCTCTTATACTGATTCGCCTAGACTATTGTACCGGTTTATTGCTTTCTGCTAATGAAGCGTCAATCAATAAACTACAGATGGTTCAGAACACGGCGGCGCGACTGGTTTTGAGCCCAGATCTGCTTCCCGTCCTCTTCTCTTAAAACTCCACTGGCTGCCAATAAGCCAAGGGATAAAATTTAAGATTTGCTGTACCATCCACAAAGCACTATTCAATCATGGTCCCAGCTATCTGTCAGAAACGATTACTCTCTATCACCCCTTGGGATCTTTGCGTTCCAGCACTAAACATCTACTGACGGTCCCTAGAATTAGGAGAGCGGGACTAGGAGGGAAATCTCTATCATACCTAAGACCGAAATACTGGAACAAATTTCCCTTTTTGCAAGAGAATGCTCAAATCATCTAGCTTTTAGGAACCTGCTTAAAACCACTCTGTTCTGCTATTTATAAAAATACCCCACAGCCTCCGCTGCACAGTTGAGATGCCTCCACAAAAGTGCAGATATACTCATTGGAGTCGATTCTGGCGCTATACAAACCCTTAAATAAATAAATTCAGGCATGTGAATCTATGAAAGATACCCCAATACTGGATAAGATATGTCACAGAGTTCTCATTGTAACGAAGATTAATCTAACGAGCTTACCCACTTTGACACTCATTGATAGCTTGGAGACCATGGTAATTCCGAGGTTTCATACTTTTACTGATACTTTAGGTGGTGTTCCCAGATCATTAGGTCAGGCAGTGAGTGGGTCATACTTATTCCAATCTCCACACGTGAGTATTTCAGTTTTGGAAGCATTCATTTCAAGATAGTTCCATTTCACCCACTGCTTCACGGCTCCGAGAAAACTGAAAATTTGTGAGTTTTCATTGTCTTTGGGGATTTCCATTTTAAGGAGTATTTGTGGGTCAACTGCATAGTTATAGCATGTGAGGTGAAACTGATTGATCAGTGTTGGTAATGACTTCAAGTAAATGTTGAAAAGAATGGGTGAGAAGATAGAGCCTTGAGGGACCCCTGCTGTGAAGTACGGTCTGGATGATAAAGCGGGGATATCAATGGCATTGGTTCTGTTTTGAAGGTAGGATGTGATCCATTCAAAAGCGGTCAACTCTAACATTGTTGTTTTGGAAAAGGGTTGGTGTTGGTGGTTTTTCTTTGTTTTTGCATAGGAGTCAAACGTGTCTGCTTTGGTCGGGTAATGATTTGCCAGTTTGTTTGGGAATTCTTGAATAATGGGATGAGCTCCTTCTACGGCAATTTGGTCTACAAAATTTGGTGAGAATTTGATAGAATTCTTCTTTTACATATTTAGCCTTTTGAATTCTGTCTGAATAGTATATTTTTTTAGCTTTTTTGATTGTTGACCTGCATAAGCTGTTACGTTTTCGCATGTAAAGTTTGGTGTTTGTTTTGAGCCAGGTACGTTGTAGCTTTCTAGTTTGTTGTTGTATCTCTTTTAGCTATGTATTTCTCCAAGGTGCCTGTTTTATTTTGTTCTGTTGTGTAGTTCTAAGTAATATTAGGATATCAAAAGCTTCCTGTAGTCACTCATATAGTTTTTGTTCTCTCTGTAGGTGACCTTGGTTGTAGTGACCATAAGCCTCTTGTCCTCACATTGTTTAGAGGGGCTAAGACAAGAGAGAGGTGGCCTAATAGTAGGACCCTGCAGTGTAAAAAGGAGCATAGAGTTATGTGGTGAGCCAAATTAAAACGGCATGCTATAGATGGTTGGGTTACTCATGGAGCAACTTAACACACCTTTATGCCTACAGTAAATGCCTTTGAAGCACCTAATTTCCTCCATAAGGGATTTGGTGGCCGTAGGTCTTGTAAGGGGCAGGGGTAGAATGGATACTTTTAGCTCTGAAAAGTCACAGGCCAACGTTTTGCTCAATAGGAACATACGGGAGGCGTTTAGAGCAGGCACGGAACATAGGCCGAGCCTGAGCTAACAACATCGGAAAGCATTTAGTACAGTAATGCTTCCAATAAAGTATAGGCAAAAGGAAAGCCTATGGACTAAGGCAATCTTTTTCCCGCGTAGTGGCAACCTTCAAAGCATTTGGCTCATCTCTAGCCATATACTGAGCCTTATCACACATATTACAGCAGTGTCAATGAGCAAAGATATGTGGATTAGTTACATTTCAGACATCTATAAAACTAAAGAAGGTGATGGGGATGCCCCCAGCATGCCACAGGGGAGACAGCAGGTCAAGGGACAGGGTAAGAGTATACCGCTTCTGACTGTTCGTGATATTGAAGCAGTGATTAAGGGGCTGAAAAGCTCCAGGGTGCAAGGGCCAGACAGTATTCCCGCTGATAATATTAAACTCAATCCTCGTCTGTGGGCACGAACTTTGGCTCCTTTGTTTGGTGAAAGAATTGGGGGACGATACTTGCCGGAAACCTGGCAAGGAAGTAAAAGAGTACCACTGTTTAAAAGGGCAACCGGGCATAGCTATTTAATTATCATATCATTACCCTGCTGGATATCACAAGCAACATTTTTGCAAGATATCTATTAAGCCTTTTTCAAGACTGAGTGAGTGCAGCTAGAATTTTACCCCTGACCCAAATGGGTTTTCGGAAATGATACTCAACGAAGGATGTCTTCATGATTTTAAAGCTGCTGGCGGAGTAATATGCCCTCTCACGGAAACAGCTCCTGTGCGCAGCTTATATCGATTTATCTACTGTTTGATACCTTAAACAGAGTTATTTTATGCAAAAAGATGGCCGATGGAAGTGTCCTCAGGGGCTCTTGAAACTGACAGTCCAATTGCACGAGGGCTCCTGGACTAGAGTAGAACTTGAGGGCAATGGGGCACTGTCCAAAAAGATCAGTACACCCAATGGCCCCGCTCTTGCTCTAAAACTATAAAGCGGATGCCTTGGACGGATTAAAGCAGCTCAGGACCTTCCCTCCCAAGTTGGAGTCGGAACCCATAGTTGAATTGTTTTATGTGGATGACACAGTGCTATTACAGCTTACGCTGGTAGGGCTGCAGCGGCAATTGGATGCCTTTTTTTATTGTAAGGGGAATGATCTAAGACAAACAAGGCTAAAACAAAGGTGATGTTTTTTTCAAAAGATATGAGGCTCCCACCAGTTTCAGATGGAAGCTGAGTGGTGTCCTAATGGAGGAGGTTAAGAAATATAGAAACCTTGGTGCTTTATTGAGCCATAATCTTGACTTCTGGGTCATGTCATAGCAGGAACCAAGTGCCAAGGCCATTGGAGGCTCACTCCAGAGATTAGATTCGGCTGTGGGAGATAAGTCAGTAGAAGTGTTGAGAGAGGCACATAATGTGAAAATAGTCTCCCTGTTACTCAAATCATTGAAATAACCATTTTGAAAAAATTGTTGGGGTTACCCCACAGGCTCGGTGAGCTGTGTGCTGAGACTAGAATTGGACCGCACAAAAAAAATCAAATACAGCCAGAGGTTGCTCAATTATTGAGCAGGTTTGTTCAAATCAGATGAAGGCTCCCTGAGGTATCTTACATTACTTCACCTGCAGGGGAAACCCAAGGGTTAATGGGCCAATAACCTTCAGGTTGTGGAAGTGTCCCTGAATCTGCCTAACTGGTGTTCTCCCTCAGACATGTCAGAACTTCAACAGAAACAAGAACTAAAATGCTTACTCAAAGAACACTCACTCAATAGTGGCACAATTGATGTAAGAGAGGCAATTTGCAGCACCTAGTGGAAGTTGAATATTGTGGCCAAGTTCAACCTTATTTGAGGGACATCAAGAGTAGATCTGTGAGGAGATAGACTCTAAAGGTTTGGATGGGCCAGGTTCCCACCTTTATTAAATGGTTGGGCCCAATCGGAGGGCAAGGGACAGGGATTTATGCCCCCCTTTTTTAGGTCTCGCCTAGACGAAAGCAAAAGCGAAGCTTTTACTGTCTAGGGCGAGACAACTTATGTTGTCACTTTTGGGGGAATGTGGACAGCAGACTGTCACGCGCTTCTCCTGCCGGAGATTTGACCTCGTGGGCGCGCACGCCCAGCCTGGCGCCGTGCACATCCCCTGCCACAGATTCCCTGAACACACACATGCACACGCAGGCAGGAAGGCGCACACACACACACGCGCGCACCTCCCCTTCTTCCCCCCACTCACCGGCACCCCCCGCCGCACAGACACAGGAGCGCACCTACACACACTCACGCACACACACACACACACATACAGAGCCCCTCCCCCCGCTGCCGCCACCGCCGCATACATACAAGCGCCCCCCCGCTGCCGCAAACATACAAGCCCCCCGGCCGCCACCGCCGCAAACATACAAGCCCCCCCGTCAGCGCCCCCCAGCCCCACTTACCGCCATTCTAAAGTCAGTCTTGCAGCCTCCGCGGGGCTCTCCCTTGGGCATGGGAGCCCCGCGTCACCAGCACTGCTTCTCTCCGTGGGCGCGTGCGCGGGCTTCCGAAGACGGAAGTCCCGCCCCACGGAAGGTTTCGGTTTCAGTCCTAGCAACTTGTTTTTTTAGTTCCTGTTCAGCCGGTTGGCAGCTGCAAGGAGTGCCTCGGTGCCTCACACCGCCTGCGGCTGCTACAGGTAAATGCTGGTTTTATTTTGTTGGAGTTTTTACAAGAGCAAACGAACGCTGGCAGCTCAGATAGGCAGCGCGTGGCACACTTAATGTTAAGGTTGTCTCTGCACAGAGGAAGGCGAAGGGTGGCCCCATGTTCTGCCACAGCTCTTAAACGTAACGATTTGCAATACAATTGTACCTATTGGATTGCAAATGCTTGTTTCGTTGTTGTATGTGCATGCTGAGCGCGGCGCCCCTTCAGGGACACCGTGATCTATTTGTTTATTTATTTTTTTACTTTAATTCAGAGCCCGGCACACCGCTCTCCTTTTCTAAACTTTTACAATGCATTGGGGAGAAAGGATGGATACAAAATGTTGTATTTATAAATACTTTTCATTGAAAGGGCAGATGAATCCCTCCTTATGCATGGAGGGCAATGGCCTTGAACAGGTGCGCCCCCCCTCCCCCGAGATTCCCATACACCCCCAGGCGCTGTGAGGCGGGAGGGTGCGAGTAACAGGCAACCAGTGGGCAAGGGAGGTTGGGCAGAGGCTCACACTCGCTGTAACCTGTTTGTTCTCTTCTGCGTAAACATGGGGGGAGAGGGGCGGGGTGTGTAGCAGTCTCCCGCTTAGCTGCCTCTATCCTGGGAGGAAGACCTGTCGTTTTGGAAATTAAGAAACCTTTTTTCATTTCCTTCCTCACATTAAAAGGCATTACCAATGTCCTCTCCTGTGGCCCTCGAAATTCTACTTCGAATGTGTTGTATCTCATTGGAAATTCCAAGGAAGCAGGAGTTCGACTCACCTTTTACTCAATGGCCCTTCACATACAACTCCTCCTCCCCCCCCCCGGTGTGAGAATGCACCCAAGAACCGAGCCCACGCTCTCAAATGGGCGACGCCACTTCCAGGTGTGAGAAAGCACTCCTTCTGTGAGACTGCATTTATAAGCGTGAGAGAGAGCACTCGTGCTTTGAGACTGCACTACCAAATGGCAAACGGCACTCCAAGCTGAGATTGTACTCCCATATGTTAAAAAGAAGTCAGAAGTGACACTTAAATCCCTGGGGTGAGACAGTACTGCAAGCGAGTTAGTATACCACCAGGTATGACAGCACTCCAGGCGTGACACTACGTTTACTGGCGTCAGACTATATTCTCAAATGCGGGGAGCCACTCGGCCATGAGACTGTACTATCCGATGAGAGTTAGCACCCTAGTTGCATGGTGTGAGACTGCACTCCAAGGTGTGAGATTGCACTCTGAGATATGCCATAGTTCGCCCGGTATCAGATTGCATTCGCACGCATGAGGCAGCTCTCCGGCTACGAGACTCGTCACGGGTGTTAGAACCACTCCGGGTATAAATCTGTGTTCCGAGGAGTGGGACTCGCAGCCAGTGAGTGCCACTTCCACCGTGTGTAACATGTCAAGAGCTCCACTCGTGTTTCCTTTGGTCCGTGCTGGGGTCCCTCATCTGCCGGGTAGGTGCAGGGTGAAGGTGCGCTTTACATAGCCTGCTCCAGCCAGAGGTCCCAGGGCTCGCGGAGGGCTGAGCGGCGCGGCTGGGCTGCAGGGCAGCGCTGGACACCACCATGTTTTTCAGCTGCTTGATGACGGCGAAGAGCAGGAGTAAGAGCAACACCAGCAGCGCCCCGAATAGGGCCAAATACAGCAGCAGGACTTGCAGAGGGACCAGTGGGCACAGATGTTTTAAGGCACAGGCACATTGGCTCTGGCCCAGGGCCCCAGCCTTTCAGGGGGCCCCCTGATAGATTTGGCTCTATTCTCCACACAGTCGTGCCCTGATGACCTTGAATAATTTGCAAACATACATTATTCTAAATACCATTTTACTTGAATTTGTTTTTAATACAGGTAACAGGTGGGAGTGTATTACATTTTGTAGAGACATGTTGCGTTTGTTTTTTAACACCATGCAACATCTGTAAACAAGCATTTGCAATGCAATAGGTCTTGCATTTACGTGAGTTTAAGCTATTGGCATTGTAAATGACCATGCCTTTTTTTATGTTTTAAAAATGAACACAAAAATAAAAGGCATTGTCATTTGCAATGTCAATAGCTCAAACTTGCGTTACTGCGAGACCTATTGCATTGCAAATGCTTGTTTTAATCTTGCTGTATTATTATTTCGACATCTTTTTGTTTTGTGTGCCTCTTTTACAGATATAAGACAAGGTCGTCCTTAGAAATCTGAAGGTTCGTCGTATTAGCAACTAAATGAATATAATTTGGAATTGTAATAATATGGCGGTCTGCTTGGGTTTGGCATAATTTCTGTTGTTGTAGCCAGTGAGCTTCCCCATACCCTTTAGTAATAATGTGACTTGCTATTTGCACAACAGTGTTGAGTAGGGGGCTAATTTTACTCTGCTTTTATAGCTCGGTTTAATTCTAAAGAGTTTGTATGTTTATGTAGCATGGCATTTTTTTTGTCTGTGTTGCCACATTTGAAGCTGTTTACAATTCACCCCTACATGAATTACCTTTTTTTAGTATTATGCATAAAGTTTAACACATTTAAAAAAAAGTATTTATTGAATTCAATCTGTAAAAGGTCACAGACCATCATTTTGTATATCTCTGAATATGTTACATAATATAGGTATGAAAAAAGTGAGTACAATTCACTCAGTCCAGCTAATCAGATAAATGTCCATTGCGCCGCTCAATTTTCAAAAGTTTAACACATTTTTGCAGTTTGTCATACTGCATAATATGCTTTGTTAAATCACCATTATTCCTGCTGCTATCATTGACCTATATAGTTTTTATAATGTTTTTATATGGTTGAGGCTGAGGAGGGCTGTGCTGCTAAAGATGTTGGAGATCCAAATTCAGATCGGAACATGATATTGTATCTATTTTAGCATGTTTAATGGGTATTCAATATTGTATTTATTTTAATATGTATATATGTTTGTCAAGCCTTTCTGATTGTCAACTTGGCTGATATATTCTGAATCGGAGGATTCCAGTTATATGTGCAGTTTGAGGTGTTTATAGAGGTAAAGAGTGGGAAGCTATTTATTTCATTAATTAATAATTAGCTGTTCATTTTAATTATTTGATCATTAATTAAGTTAATTGTGTCAAAACATTAGGTGCAGGTTATGATGTTAAAAGGGGCAAATGAAGGGAAGTAATTTATTTTTAATTAATTCATATAGTTGTTAATTAATATTAATTATTTGATAATTATATTACCTGTGTAATTATTTTTTTAGGTGTGAGTTGTGGGGGTTTATAGGGGTAAAGGGTGGGAGTAAATTAATTTGAATTAATTAATAATTTGTTGTTAAATAATATGAATTATTACATTGACAATTTTATATTTTAATTATGTAATAGTTTTTTAAGTTTAATTTTAGGTGTGGGTTGTGAGGTTTATGGGGCAAAGGGTGGGAAGTTAGTTAATTTGAATGAATTCATATTTCTGTTATGAAGGGTATAGAATTTATTGTGTATAGTTGATTAAAACCATTACAATTCTGATTTTAAATCATCAATTTGACACAAATTCCTATTAACATTTTCAATATCACAAAAGATGAAAAAGAAAAAAAAAAGTGATCTTGTTACATAAAAACTTGAACCTAGTGAGTTAGATGCCAAGTCAGTGCGATTTAATAACAAATTATGGAAGAGTCAGCTGGCTGCTTCCCATTGTTTGTGTGGAAGCTCCTAGTGCGTACTAATAATTGTTCATGTCTTTGTATCAGTCTTAAAATAAATAGCGGTATACACCTAAAATCCAAGAGAAATGTAAACTATGTACAAGTTGATGCTGAATAATAATCATCCTCAATTTCATAGTTCGAATTTGTGTGCAAACATACAAATGTGCATATCACTGTGAACATGGTACTATTTAAAATCAACTTAGCACTAAAGGTATTGAGACATGGAGAAAGATGTACAACGTGCTTATTAATGCCAGATAAAGGCTGCACTTCTACGCTAAGCCCTACATAGCCACCACCAACATCAAAATTGTGCAAAGTATGCAGATTTGATGTGGCGGTGGTATGATAAAAAAACACTAAAGTAAGCACTATTTGTTTGATTTTTGTAGTAATGTGCTGACTTGTTGCAAGAATTTTGCTGCCCTACATGAAGTCTGTAACAACTGGCTATTTAGTAATGCCATTACGGCCGGGCTTCATGATCTAACCTGAAGAGAATGGAAAGCACAGAGTAGAAAATGCTTTCTCAAACTGTTCACAGCTGGGCAGATAGATAGAAGGTGTATGAGTGTCTCTTCCGCCTGTTCGCAAAGTCTGCACTGGGTGGCCGGCTATGTTTGTTTCCATGTTGGGATCTGATCTTTTGAGCTGAAGGCTCCCAGTCGAATCAAAAGTAGAAAATGCAGAACAGCTGGAGTTATGTGTTGGACAAGGTACGGCTGTGGTGGCCGGATCTCATATGAGGATAAAGCCATCCAGTCGTGTTTTTCATTTATTAGAGCAGCTTTGTCCATTAGCCAGGCTTTTTGTTTTGCAGCATTGTTTGCTATTTTGTTTAACGCAGAGAGGCAATAGTTTGTATTCCAGACTTCGTGCAGATTTAGTGTAGTTAGGATGTGTTCAAGTGCTGTTGACCAGTCTTTCTTCCCTTTTGGCTGGTTCTTCAATTCCGTCCAGCAATGCCCAAGCAAGGACTCTGTAAAGATCCAATTTCCAGTCAATTTGATGAAGATCAAATAGCTTTAGTTGAGAATCAAGGAAGATATTCCATCACAGCTTCACAGCTCAAAGATCAACTCCTATAATCAAAAGCTAACATTCTATCCTAGCAACATAGCTAACATTCTAATGATGACATGCAGATTCACTCAACTCTACACATCTCCCTACTTAACGTACACTAAATAAATTATTTAAAAAAATATAATACATTTCCATTTTTTATATTCAAAAGACATCAATCTTCAGAAACATGAACCGGAGCACAGCATTTGCATATGTTTCCAGTACTCCAAGCTGATCCATCGGATAGGATAACAACATTTCTTTTTATAGACTTCACTTGAATCGGTGCAGAAAATTTGCTGTCACCCTTTGTAGTTACACCACCATGTTTTATGGTCACCCAATCACCAATCTCAAATGTAATATCTTTCACACTCTTGCTATCATTATAATATCTAGTAGATTCAGCTTGCATTTTAACTACTTTATCTTCCACAGCAGTTCTGTCCACCCACACACAATCTTTCACTTTAAACCAACCAGGAACCTCTTTGACACCAGGTTCACGTCCCTTTAAAGATATAAATGGAGAAACCCCTGTTATTGAATGTGGCGTAATGCTGTAAGACCACACCAATTTTTTTAATTCTTCACGCCAAGACAATCCATTAGACAGGGAAACCTGAATATTATCCATAATCAATCGGTTAATTCGTTCCACTAAACCATTAGCTTGTGGCCTAAATAGAGCAACCCTCTCATGAATGATCCCAAATTTAGAAAGAAATTCCTGCATTTCTTTCGACACCAATTGCACACCATTATCTGACATTAGTGTCTTGGGTGTCCCTTCATTCATAAACACCCTTTCCATAAAATCAACAACTCTTTGAGTATTTATAAATTCTGTGCTTTCCACCACAAACCATTTAGAATGGTAGTCCACAATGACCATCAAAAACTTGCTACGAGTACCAAGCTTAACAATTGGCCCAAGAAAATCAATTGCCACTCTTTCCCATGGATGTTTGGGAAAAGTTATAGACACCAATGAAGGCTTCCTTACAACTTTAGTTTTATCCGCTTGAGCACAAGCGTAACACTTACTGCATCCTCAATCTCTCTATCCATTCCAGGCCGCCAATACGATTGTCGGACCCTTCTCTTAGTCATATTCCTGCCTAAGTGTCCCTCATGTGCAATATTTATAATTTTCCCTCTCTGACTTGCTGGTGGTACAAATTGATATCTCCTCAATAGTTTTCCTTCACTTACACTCAGTTCAGCCTCAACATGGTAGAAACCTCTGAATCTTACATCTTCAATGCCCCGGTCACGGTGCTTGGGGGGATGTCGATGCCTTGGATACGGGGAGTGTGGCAGGCTTGCCCAGCGCTCCCAGACCCTTCTGCCAGTACTGCAGCGATAAGCCGCACACACAGTCGCTTTCTTCAGGATGTAGCGCCCACTGGTCCTGGGGCGCTGGTCAGGGGGCAAGTTCAGCAGCAAGCCCTTGGAGATCTCTTCAGCAGAGTTTGGCACAAAGTTTCACAAAGCAAAAGTCTCTTGTAGTCTTTCCTTTTCCTCTCCTTCGGCAGCAAGGCACCAGACACAGGCAAGAGTCAGCACTCTTCCTTGTCCTTCCAGGTCCTTCTCGTCGGGCAGAGTTCCTTCTGTAGCACAAACAGGATCTAATTTACAAGGAGCAGGGCTCCTCCTTTTATACATCTTCAATCACTTGTTGTAAAAGTTCATCATTTGACATTGCATTTGTCCATTCCTCCTTGCTAAAAGCATGTTCAACTCCTTTACCATCATGTACTACATCAATCATGTCGTCCATATTATTTTCCACACCCTCAACTGGCATTCTAGATAAATAGTCTGCTACTACATTCCTGAGACCCTTAACATATTCAACAACAAAATTGAAATCAAGTACAGACAAGAAATGAAATCCTAGGGGTAACATTTCCTTCTAATCCTCTGCTTCCTTTGAAAAGATGAACTAACGGTGATCAGTTCGCACATGAAAAGGAAGACCCCATACAAAGTACTTATTCCCCAACAACACGCTAAGGCCTCCCTCTCTATCACAGAATATGATAGTTCCGCATCTCGTAATCTTCTGGAAGCAAATCCAATGATCTTTTCAAAACAGCTCCAACCCATACTGCACTTGCATCAGTAGTAACAAAAGTCTTATCCTTAACATTAAAATGCCCAAGAGTAGGAGCACTAATGATACTTCTTTTAATGTTATTAAATGCCTTGTCACAACTCTCATTCCAAGTAAAAATAACTCCTATCTTCATCTGCAGTCTCAGTGGTTCAACAATTTCTGTAGAACCCTTGGCAAATTTTGAGCAATACTCAGCAAGTCCTAAAAATGACCTAAGCTGATCCTTATTTTTTGGAATGGGAGAGTCTTTAACTGCAGCAATGATACATTTTTTAGGCTTAATACCATCTTTGCAAATTTCATGTCCAAGATACGTCACACTATCTTTTCTTAACTGACATTTGTCTTTCTTTATGGTCAGTCCATTATCATTCATTCTTTTCAATACCTCATTCCTAACAATATCATGGTGTACACTGTCTTTTCCTACAATTAAAACATCATCCTGAAAACACAAAACATCATTCATGTCTCCAATAATCCTCTCCATCACTCTCTGAGATACCGCAGAGGCGGATGCTAAGCCAAAAGGCATCCTACAATACCGATATGCCCCTAACCGCGTCACAAAAGAGGTAAGATGTCTTGATCCACTTTCCAAATCTATCTGATGATACGCCAAAGACGTATCGTTCACACTGAAAACAGTACCACCACCCATAACTGTTAGCATTTCAGAAATATTTGGCAGAGGTTGTCTATCTACCCAAATATTTATGTTTAAATCGCGTAAGTCCACACACAAACAAATTTTGTTTCCATCCTTTGGCGCTACGACAATCGGGGCCAACCACTCGGAGGCCTCGATTGGTTCAATAATTCCTTGAGCAAGGAGTTTTTTAAGTTCACATCACAATGGTTCTCTCATTTAATGGAGTACATTTCTAAATTTGTGTACTACTGGAATAGCATTTCTCTTTAAAATAATTTTGTGCAAGAAGTTTTTCAATTTCCCAAAGTCATCAGAGAACACCCTTGAGTACTTTTCAAAAAAATCATTTTGATAGATAGAATTAATATCGTGCACAACAGCAGACATAACAGGTTCTTCAGCATTAGGGTTGAGGATAATATTGAAATCCTTTTGATGGCGCCAGCCCAACAAATTCGAATTTTGTTTGGTTAAATACACCCTTCCATATACTTTCTTTCCTTTAAAGAATATTAACATCCGTTTGAGGTCAATTATATCAATAGTTTTTCCTCCATACCCGACAGCTCTGATGTCAGGCTTATTTCATGAGTTAACATCAGATTTACTTTTCCACACTTCATTATACGTTTCCATGGATAACAAAGTGTAAAGACTTCCTGAATCAACTAGCATATTAACATCATATGAGTCTAATTTTATGATGCAGTGAGGCTTGGTCAACAATTCTGTGCTTTCTCTAACCACATCACAATCCAAAACTGAATTTTCTGAATGTGATTCTAAATCATTACTGTACACTTGATCATATTTAGTAGAGTCACTGTAACCATCAACACATAACATAAGCTCCCGCATATTATCAGTAATATCACCCACTTCATGTACTTGATCTGATTGCGTCTGTTCCGACCAATGTGACCAGGTGCCCCACAACGGTAACACTTAATAGTCCTCATGTCAAATTTTTGAATATTATTATTACCTACAGATCTATCAATTTTGCCAGGATTTTTTATAGGATATTTCTCTATTTGCTTAACTAATTTAGTTTCATCAACATAGGCTTGAGTTTCACAATTCTTATTATTCTGATCTCTACTTAATGAATCACTACAAACTTCTATTTCCTTAATCCATATCTGAGTATGTTCTAGACTTTTAGCGATTTGAATTGCCTCTTCTAGAGAAACATCTTTAATGAGAAGTTTTTCTTGTATTCTCTTATTGTTAGTACATCTTCCTATCTGGTCTCGAATAAGAGATTCTGCTAGGTTTTCAAATTGGCATGTAAGAGATAGACCCCTTAATGCAGCAATATAGGTACCAATATCCTCATGAACTTTCTGTTTGCGATTAAAAAATGTATGCCTCTCAAGGACCACATTCACTTTAGTAGTAAAGCATATTTCTAACATTTTCCTTGTCATTTCATATAGATTAAAGGGCTGACCATCTCCCATTCCTAGAGAGATCTCAGGTAGATCTTCATATAATTGACGCCCTTCAACTCCAAGATGATGGAGTAATATAGCTTGTTTTCTTACCGGTCCATATTTATCTGCCCCAGTAGCCAAAATGTAAGTCAAAAATAGTTTTTTTCCAATACTTCCAAGGCATCGCCGGATCACCTGGAGTAGGAAGGAAACTTGGAGGAACAGACATGGATTGATCACCCATAATGATAAAAAAAATTAGAATATATATATAATACAATGTACCTGGAAGGAAAGTGTTGGTTAAGAAAACAACAAATCAAAACAATAAGTTAATATAAAAAGATAAAACAATAGTTTAAAATAACAAACCAGAATATTTGATTTCTTCTATTTATAATTCCTTTGTAGTCCTTCTATTTATAATTCCAAAGTCTTCTAAACTGTTGTAGTCTTTTCCAATTCAATACTTCCAAACTGTAGAAAACTGTTCTCCTCTTTTCTACAAATTCAAATATTCCTCAATACAGATGCAGTTTTCTAAAGTCGCGATCTTATTTTGATAAAAATGATCGTAATGTTTTTCTAATGAAAATCCGCTCAATCTCTTAAAATGGCCGCTGAAAGAAACACTCGGTCCTCTTTCCAAGGAGGTAGAGCTTGCTTCGAAGAAAATCCAATATGGCCGCCGAAAGAAACACTCGCGTTCTCTTTTCAAGGGAGGTAGAGCTTGCTTCAAAGAAAATCCAATATGGCCGCCGAAAGAAACACTCGGTCCTCTTTTCAAGGGAGGTAGGGCTTGCTTCGAAGAAAATCCAATATGGCCGCAATCACCATATACCAGTTAGGAAGCAGTTCAAAGAATGCAGTCTTTAACACTCTTGATATTTCTCAGGCAAGTATGTAAATCCTTAACGTCTCAGATTCCATATTAAAACATCCAGGTTCTGTATTTAAACAAATCATCAGATGTTTTAGTAAATATTAAGGAAAATAAACGTTTCCTTTCCTTATTGGAGAATCCAGATTTTCCAATTTCGAATTAAATCTTGGAAAGTGTAGTAAATATTCCTTCATCCAACAAATTTTACTCACAGTATATCCAAAGGAGGTAGGACACCATTTCAGCAGTTGTAGGTTCCAACTAAATCTCAACAGGTACATAAATCTCCAATAAGTCCATAAATCCAGGGGTGAAGGTATCAATGTCTCTGCCCCCTGCTCAGAGAAGACCACCTCGTCGCCAATGTAAAGATCCAATTTCTAGTCAATTTGATGAAGATCAAATAGCTTTATTTGAGAATTAAGGCAGATATCTCCAGCAAAGCTTCACAGCTCAAAGATCAACTCCTATAATCAAAAGCTAACATTCTATCCTAGCAACATAGCTAACACTCTAATGATGACATGCAGATGCACTCAACTCTACAGACTCTTCTTGGGCTGCTCTTAATTTCCAGCACAATTTTAATATCGCTGCCTGCCTTTCTGGGGGTTGGTTTGATAACCCAAATTCCAAGCGCACTTGTGCTTGAGAAGTAAATTGCGGAATGTGAAAGCTTAGTTTAAAGAGGCCGGATTGCTGGAGATTCAGAAAATGTGCATCTTGGCCCTTAAATAATTAGTAAGTAAGGGTTCGAAGGAACTTGGCAGTAATCACTTTTAGTAAATGGAAGTTTGATGGATACTTTAATTTCTGTTTTAGAGTGTTTAGTGCGAAGCGTTAATTGTTTGCCTGTGCTCTTCTTTTCATTAGATGTTCTTTGAGTGTGAATCTTGAGTCAACCACAACTCCCAGGTATTTGTAGAAGCCATCTGCTCTATGCTGTTCCTTGCTGCGTACAACTTATATTTTTTCCTATTGGGACTGGTGTTTGCTGAAAAACAGATGACCTTGGTTTTGTTGTAATTTAGCGATAGACCGAGCTCATCTGTGTATTCCAACAGCTTTGTGATCAGGCGCTGTAAACCTACTGAGGTCTGGCTACATAGGGCAATATCATCTGTACTGCAAACTTCTAACTTGGCGGAGAGCTAGCTTTGGAGGGTCGCTTTGGACTTCTGTAAGCCTTATATCCAGATCGGCAGTAAATATATTAACAAGCATTTACAATGCAATGGTCTCGGCATTATCCAAGGTAGAGCTATTGGCATTGCTCATGACATTTTTTTTTTTTTAAAAACATAAATAAATGGTATTGTCATTTACAATGGCAATAGGTGAGCATTAGAGAGTATTCGCAGACACAGAACCACACACACACACACACAGAGCCGTGCACACACACACAGACAGAGCCGCACACAGAGACAGAGCCGCACACGCACCACACCCACAGACACACACAGAGCTACACACACACACAGAGCTACACACACACACACACAGACAGAGCCACACACACAGACAGACAGAGCCACGCACACAGACAGAGCCTCGCACACACAGACAGAGCCACGCACACACACAGACAGAGCCAGGCGCACACACAGACAGAGCCACGCGCACACACAGACAGAGCCACGCGCACACACAGACAGAGCCACGCGCACACACAGACAGAGCCACGCGCACACACAGACAGAGCCACGCGCACAGACAGAGCCACGCGCACACAGAGCCACCCATACAGTCATTCACATAGAGCCCTTTGTCTTACATGCCCTCGTGATGTATTACAATTACCAGATTCATACATCAGATCACGTCTCAAACTGTCTACCACTTTATTAAGTATGTACAGTACTTACAGGTGAAGGAAATAACAGGTTATACATAAAAATACAAAGACAATGTTCCGACCTACAACATCCTGAGCAAGTGCCAGATGTGACAATAGTAAGGTGCTCTTGAATCAAAGACTTCAGCTTATTTCACCTGTTTCACGAGTCACAGGAACACCTTGCACATGGTACATATTGTGTGTGTTTGTACCAAGCACGTTTGTGAATGGGTCACTATTGAAAACCATGAAAGTAAGTTCATTATTCAAGGAATGATTTTGCAGCGTTGGTTCTTGTTGAAACATAACATTTTGGAAGAGAATACAGAATGTGGCACTGAAAATGCAGTTTTGAAACTGAATGTAGAGAAGTGTTGCTCAGCAGAGCATGCAGTATCTACTGGGGGCCAGGCCAGAAAAGAGTGAATCAATGATACACGCAAGTGCGAGTCTGCTGTGGAATATAAATTGGTTTCTACAAAGATCGAAGGCAGAAAAGGCTGATTTAGTGGCTGAAATCTCATATTTTACATTGCTCCAGTCAAAGATAAATGCCCTGGGGCCATTGCTGCCTGTCCCTGGTAACTACAATGATTCCAACTATTAATGCCCCATCAACAGAGCAGAAGAATGGGCGGGGGACTTAAGGAAGCTGCCTCACACCAAGCACAGGGCAGGCGGCATTGAGGGGCAGATATTGAGGGCAGACTGGAGTGCAGTGTGCAGATATTGAGGGCAGGCAAATATAGCTTCTTCGTGGTTTGAGAATCCAGAATTCAAAACATTTTGGGTGCTATACGGTTTTACTGTGCAAATACTGTTAAGATGATAAATGAGTTATGTGAAATGGGAAGATTACATTTTTTAAAAAGTCGTTTTTATGTAGCTTTCAAACAATTTGTTTTGGTTATGAAGTGCAAAAGAACAACAGCAATATGGCCTTTTTTCATTATCATACACTGTTATATTTTGGCAACACCTGCTTATGCAGCTTTTACCACTGCAAGGTGTAGTTCACAAGTGTTTCTTTTGCACAACACAATGATGCTTAATTTGTCCACATCAGAAGGAGGAAGGACACTGCCAGCACATCTGAGCCTCAAATGTGTATGTTGCAGAGGACTCAATATCTTGAGACTAGGCACTATGTTGCTGGTATTTTACCGGTCACATTAAGCATTATAGCACCCAACAACACCCTCTCCCCTCACCCAATTTCATCCCCCAACTTTGTTGGTGCATGAGTGTTCTTTCCGAATCACAGTTTCTTCACCAATCCACCCTATTCTGACTCGGGTTATAAGGTCATATAGTTCTTGCCTGGTTTGCATTGCACCTGGTTTGTCTCTCTTTTGTTGTTTAAAAAAGTTTACTTAAGGGGTATATGAGTGACTGTCTGACCCTTTCTCTCTTGTTGTTTGACTATCCCCCAAAAGTAGACAGTATGTTGCGTTAAAGAAAAATATTTTACTGGAAAAAAAAAAACAAACACAGATGTTCACTTGTGAGTGATTCGTGGCAGAAATTCTGCATTAGACAACCGATTCCTCCAAACATCCAGAGTGGGATCAGCCAAAACTGAAGATAGTGGCACTTTTTTCCAAAGTTGTGCATTTTTAATATATTTTGGGTGAAGGTTGTTTTTTTCATTCAGTTTATAATTTTCCGTAGACTGTAGTCCTTTATATGAAAAGGTTTTTCGTTACAAAGCACGCAGTTGACGTTATTATTGGGACTTTCAGTTACAATACAATTGCCCCTTTTTCACACCACAGACTATGAGAGAGTTACTGGAGTCTGTAAAAAAAATTGGTATCACATTTTTCCTAAAAAAAATCCAAATAAGGAGTGTATGTTTGTACACTGGTCCACTGGAGGGAAAGTGAAATACTGAGATGTGCAGGGACTGCTGTCAGCTCTGCTGCTGTTTTGGGGTTACAATAAGTCCAGTGTCACAGGGATGCGCCTTATCCAGCCTCAAGCATTCCTACACCATGTCACTGGGTCCAGCATTGTGTGATCTTGGTTGAGCACAACCCCCTGAGCTATCAGACACTAAAGGATGGTTTATAAAAAAGAACATCCAGGGCTGGAAACTTAGTTAGACCTCGTGAGATGGGGTCGTACACTAGCATTACTTTAAGGGGCGCCTACCTCGGGGTGACAGGGTAGCGCGAGGAGCCTGTTAAAGCATGCATCCTACCAGCCTCGTGGGCTCCCGGGCTCCTGCAGTGACAGAGAGGGCGGAAACCCACTGGAGCCTGCAAGTGACCCTGGGGGGCTCTCTGGTGCCTGTGGTGCGAGGGCATGAACACATGTAGCCCATTCAATACACATTCCACTAAGAGCTCTGTCTGAGGGCTTGGGGTACCCCTGGGGAGAGAGCTCTACAGCCCCTGCTTATTAGAGGTTGTTCAACATTAATCCCGGACACAGACAAAGGCGATGAACAATGCTCACTTTATGTTAAAGTAAAGGTTACAGTCACTCTAAATCACTTCTATATTTAAAGTGCTCAGAGGCAAATCTGGCTGTGGTGTGCGCTACGTAAAAGGCCAATTCTACTACAGCCTTTATTAAAGGGTCGGTGCGGTGCCACTGAATGGCTGTGGTAAAGCAGTGTGAAGCCGCGATTAGTGTTAAACAGGGCACTATTTGGACTCCACAAATTTAAAATAATGGCTTGCGGGGGCGCACAGCTGAGGTAAATTAAGCACACCTCTGCTGACCGGAAAAGGAACATTGTAATTGCAGTGAAACTCTAAGGCTGTTTGGGGCCCTTCTGTTCGTGGCCTCTCTGTTGAGCAGGTAGAACTGGATGGGGCTGAAAGGAGGGTACTCTGACTGCATACACAGAGGGCGAGGGAGGTTTTCTAGACTCCTCTACCCCAGAGGCTGTACCTGGACTTTTTTTTCATCTCTCGGAGTTTCCAAGCTTCACATAGTTACTACATGTTTGCTTTTTCTCCAGTTATATTTCCTTCTGCACATTACCTGCATCTTTTCCGACAAAATGTACTCTGGTTTCACATGATCTTAATTACTTCCTTCCCCTGGGCTGAGGTTTGTCTTCCACCCTGTATAGCGCTCCGACACTCTTTTTCCTCTGCCCTGTCGGCGCTTTACAAAACTTAAACTAGTTAGCAGGACAGGAAGGAGTCAGAGACCTTGTGCAGACTTCATTTGGCTGCACCACCACAGCAAGGCTGCCGTGGGATAGTGTGAGCAGAGGGTCATGGCTCAGTCAAACAGAGTGCATTTGAAATGTGGATTACAGTGCTGTGGCACTAACAACGCACTGAGTACCGGGCTTAACTCTGTTATGTATGTCGGCAAGCCAGTGGGCCCATTGAGAAAGAGCCCGAGAAATTAGGTGCAGCGGCACTGATGCCCAGGAACCGGGGGGGCAGAGGAAGAACTGATTAATGCTGTATATTATCCCCCGTTTCCAGGAGTTAGTAGGCTCCGTTTCTTTATTTGCTCTAGGGCCCTTATTTTTGCACACTATGGTAAAGTAATTTAAAGAGGCACAGTACTTGTTAAAACTCGGAACGTATGTCCCATTAAACCAAACCCATCACACAGTATCCTGTCAGGCATACTGCTTGCTTATGCCCTGCTCCAGCCGGTGGTTGTATCTTATTTGAGAATAAATAATATTCGAAAGCCTAATTTGCTGTAGCATACTTCTTAACAATCAGGTTTACCCAAATGTAATGGGAGGCGCCAATCTCACATTCACCGTTTAATTTCTCTAAGACAACGTCCCAGAGGTAAAAGTTAATTGCTGCTCCCGATACGCAGACCGCTGGTTGGGAGCGGACAGCGTCCGACTGCAATTGTACATAGTGTTTAGAAAGTATGAAAAGGAATGGTGAGGGAGAGGCGGAAAGAATAAGAAGTTACTTACCTGAAACCGGTCCCCCGTCGGCTGCCTCTCATTGCCCGAAGCTCAAAGTCGAAAGAAGAGAGGGCCACAAACATTACAGAGAATGGATTTTTGTTTTTTAATAAAAGCAGGGTGGAGGAGAGTGAAAAGGCGGATGAGAGTGATTGACCTGACCAAGGAGTCAAAGGATAAATGCAAACTGTAGCGGGGACTCCTCTGCGGCGGCTCCCTTCACTGGCTGTGGGACCTCGTGGTTCTTGTGGCCGGACTCCTCTCTCTGGATGCTGAGTTCACGGGATCACGGAGGCGATGCAGCCTCTCAGTGCGCCTCCAGCGAACTCGGCGTCCTCGAGGCACTTTGGAGACCCGGAGTGCGAGGTGAACTGGGCAGGCGATTGCAAGGGGGAACAAGTACACGACGGTCCCAGTCTCGAAAGGGATCGGACGCTTTAACAACAGAGCACGTTAGACAGAGCAGGTCACACCCACCATTCACAGCTCAGATACGCCACAGACTCAGCTGTCAGTCGTGGACATTTTAAATTCCAAGCTCATACTGTTCCTCCTCATCGGGCACTGGGCACATTACACACTGCACACGTCATGACAGCAATTTCAAACTCTGCTCTGCGAAGGAAACAACGTTATGGGGTGGTTGGCACCGAGTCAGCGCTACGAGGCATTAGCGAAGGCAGATTGGGCGCTATACAAACACTCAAAACATAAGATAACAAAATATGAAACAAGTAGGTCAGTGTGCTAACTGAAGCCCTTCACAAAAAATGATCTGAACAGGTGTATGTGCTGTTTTTTGTTGTTTTTTTGTAGGGAAGATCAGCATATTGACTTTTATTAGTGAGCTCGAATTTGATGTAAAATGGAATGGGAGCACAACAACGTCTCGTAGGGTGTACCGAGGCAAGTGCGGAACTCCTGCCCGATCCTTGACACCATGATACGGGTGTCATATCCAAACTATGAAAGCAAGAGCAGACTACCGGAGAGCTGCGGTCGGAGGGAGGGAGGGGGGAGCGGGACTGAGAGCTGCGGGCGGGCGGAGGGAGGGGGGAGCGGGACTGAGAGCTGCGGAGGGAGGGGGGAGCGGGACTGAGAGCCGCGGGCAGCCGGAGTGAGAGCTGCGGGCGGGCGGAGGGAGGGGGGAGCGGGACTGAGAGCTGCGGGCGGGCGGAGGGAGGGGGGAGCGGGACTGAGAGCCGCGGGCGGCCGGAGTGAGAGCTGCGGGCGGGCGGAGGGAGGGGGGAGCGGGACTGAGAGCTGCGGGCGGGCGGAGGGAGGGGGGAGCGGGACTGAGAGCTGCGGGCGGGCGGAGGGAGGGGGAGCGGGACTGAGAGCTGCAGGCGGGCGGAGCGGGACTACACCTCCTGCGCACATCCATGAGGAGATTAATACCAAGCGGAGAGCAAGCTAAATCTGCTAGTGCGTTCCTGCAATTTCTCTGTAGCGGGCTCGCTCTTTACAGAACACCCTACCTCCGCGTTGTGTCCTTTCTTTTTGTCTATGCTCTGCTCCAGACTCAGCAAAGGCGGGCGAAACCATAACAGTCTGCGTGCCTCAAGCCAGCCTATGGTAAACAGAGCGCAAAGTGGGAGTCCAGGAGGGAGAGAGCAACGTGGGAACACGGGTACAAGGCCAGCACAGGCGAGGAGGAAGGGAGTCCTGCAGCTCGTCAAAGGAAAAAAAAAATGGCGCCCGCCTGCTTCAGTCTTTCTCGGATTTGGGGCGTGGTTTTGCTGTTCTGAGTGACGGATGACATCACTGTCTAAAGAACAGCAAAAATGACGCCCCCAAATCCGAGAAAGACGGGGCTAAATCGGAGTGACGGCTCTCTCCTCCAATGGCTGGCCTCCTTTTAGGAAGCCAGCCAATGGGGAGAGCCGAAATTAGAGGCGGGATCAAGAGCCCTTCTAAGAAACATAAGATCTCTCTACTTCCGGTTCTCACGAACCGGATAGTACCGAGACCTAAAAAGGCTGGGAGCTTGCACACATCCTTGTTTTAAGCCAATGTGCGTTGGTATCCTTGCTGGGGTTCTTTGCCCGTTTCCTAATTTTATCTGAACCCAAATGGCTGAATACAGGTTAACTATGGACCGTAGTAGCTGTTGCGGAATGTCCCACTTTGCCATCTTTTGACACAGGAATTCTCTGGATACCATGTCGAACGCTGCTTTCAGATCAACAAAACAAGTATACAGTTTGATGGACTTTTGCTGCGCTTTTTCGACAGGAGATTCAAGGCTAGAAGGTTACACATTGTTCTTGTGTTTGGTCTGAAACCTGTTTGAGAAACTGGAACAATCTTGCTGGAGGTGACCCATTCTTCCAGATCCATCAGGAGATTTGACGCATATATTTTTGCTTCTACATCAATAAGCATGATTAATCCATAATTCGCTGGATCTGATCTGGTGCCAGCTTTGAATATCAGGTGGAGAACGCTGCCTTTCCACGATGCAGGTATGGTGTTTGATTGAAAGGCGCACCTGAACAATGGTGTGAAATATTCCGCCCAGAAAGATTTAACTTGTTTAAAGAGCTCGTTTGGCAAGCGGTTCAGGCCTGGTGCTCCACTAGATCGGAGTTATTTTTAGGGCAGTCTCAACTTTGTTGATTCAAACCCAATTACCCTTAGACACGGTTTCTGTGTGGTCATTTTTTGATTGGTGCAGTAAATTGTACCCCTACGCAATCCAAAACATTCCCCACTGTTGTATTGACTGGAGTGGGAATAGTGCGTTTAACCCCTTCCATGCTCATGACGAGCTCGGCTCGTCATGAGGCACAGTGGAGATGTGCTTATGATGAGCTGAGCTCGTCATGAACAATGGTATTCAAAGAATGTCAGCACAGGAGGGGAAAAGTCACAGCAGCCAAGGTGTTAACCCCTCTGCAATCCAACGCTTTCCCTACTGTTGCACTTATTGGAGTGGGAATAGTAAATTGCACCCCTTCATTATCCAACACTTTCCCTACTGTTGATCTGACTAGAGTGAGAATAGTACGTTTTACCCCTCTGAAATCCAACACTTTACCTACTGTTGTACTGACTGGAGTGGGAATAGTTAATTTTACTGCTCGGCAGACCAACACTTTCCCTACTGTTGCACTCATTTGAGTGGGAATAGTACAATTTACGGTCTCCGAAATCCAACACTTTAGTTAATGTTGTACTGACTAGAGCGGGAATAGTAAATTTTACTTATCCACAATACAAACACTTTCACTACTGTTGCATTTACTGGATTTGTAAATTTTACCCAGTTTTATTATTATTGCATTGTGTGAAGTGGGAGTAGTACATTTTTATGTATGTAGTGAGAATAGCATATTAATTACATTTTATAATGCATTTAATATTGTTATAATGAATATCATTATGTTTTTGTTTATTTAAAATATGATATATAATTATCAATGGTTTTAATGTGCAAAATATGTTCACAAAACTTTAAGGCTCTCACTATGACATTGGGCGGACAACTCTGCAGGGAAAGAAACGCCCGACCATATGCCGGTGGTTCAGACACACTAATTTGGATGCAACCACACATAGGGGGTCATTACGATGCAGAACGGAAAAGCAATGGAAAGCACTAAAAAGGCTGATCCTCACACGGAAGGATCGCAAGTGAAATTATAATAAGATTGCGGAGCAGGCAGAACGATCACTGTTGACTGCTGCGGTCGCATGAAAAGATGAATGGCAGAGCGGGCGAAACGATCATTGCATTTTGACCGCTGCGGTCGCACGGAAAGAAGAATGGCGGTCGAATGCAACCACACAACAAGGCCTCCAATTGTGCCTGTTCCTACCGCTTCCCTCAAACACATTTGACACACCACAATGATATACCCCTATGGTATTGAAAACCAAACAAATCCCAGCTCAACATAAAGGACACACATGACAGAAATACCTAATTTTGACACACCCACATAGCTGAGTATAAAACCAACCCCTTCCCTGACCAGCATCTTTTGCACAACTCCAGCAGTGAAGGGCCAAACACCACAGTGAAAGGAGAGGCAAATCATCACACATCACCCCATCACAACTACCCACACCAACACTACCAGCACACACCTCACACATCTCCACCACCACCTCCCCACCTGCACTTGTCACTTATTTGCACATCACACACCATGGCACAGAAAAAAATTACTGAATTCCCAGACAATGATTTGTCAGTGATGGTAGATGAGATAATTAGAGTAGAACCACATTTGCTTGGAAGCATGGTCCAACAGATACCACTAGTAAAAAAAAAATCAAATGTGGGAAAGGATAGTCACTAAAGTCAATGCAGTGCGCACACTGTGTGACATCAAGAAGAGGTGGCATGACTTAAAGACCAGGGTGAAATACCGTGCCAACAGGAACCATGTGGCCGCTCAGCAGTGGCCCTCCCATTCCACCACTAACATTCACTGAATGGGAGGAGATGGTGCTTGCCATACTTCATCGAGAGAGTCTCACAGGAATAGCCGGGGGAGTGGAGGCTGGTAAGTACCAACAAATGGATCCCATCACACTGCCATGTACTGTCTTGCACAACTATAAATCTACACTTCCTACACCTAAATGCAGTTATGTACAACACACTCTTCCCAACACATGCCTAACATATATATAATTTCCTTCTACAGATTCACTTCAAATGTAGGTAGCAATATTTCCATGGAGGTATGCCAGCAGTACAACTCCCAGCAAGCACCCTTGTGTCACAGGTGAACAGGATGGAACACTCACCCCATCCAGAACCATGTGGCAGCCATTTCATTGCTCTTGTTCACCTTACAGATAGGTAGCCTTCTCATGCTCACTTGTATCACCCCTGAGCAGGATGGAACACTCACCCTACCCAAGAGCAATGTGTAACCTATTCCCTTCTTCTGCTCCACATTGCAGGGAGGTAGCCTTCTCAACAGGGAGTGGTGTGTGTGTACAGGCAGCCAGCACTACAACTCCCAACAGGCACCCTTGACTCACAGTTGAGCAGGATGAAACACTCCACCCCGCCCCCGAACCGAGTAGTAGCCATTTCATTGCTATCCTTCACCTTACAGGTAGTTAGCCATCTCATGCTCACTGCCATCACCCCTGAGCAGGATAGAACATTACACCCCCAGAACCATGTGGCAGCCATTTCATTGCTCTCCTTCACCTTACAGGTAGGTATCCTTCTCATGCTCACTTGCATCACCCTGAGCAGGATGGAACACTTATCCCACCCAAAAGCCATGTGTAACCTATTCCCTTCTTCTGCTCCACTTCATGGGGAGGTAGCCTTCTCAACAAGGAGGAGGGTGTGTGTACAGGCAGCCAGCACTAAAACTCCCAACAAGTACCCTTGACTCACAGCTGAGCAGAATGGAACACTCACCCCACCCAAGAGCCATGTTGCAGCCATCTCCCTCCACTGTGTCACCTAACAGGTAGGTAGTCAGGGACTGTACTCTGTCATCCTTCTCAAAATGCACGGAGACATATGACCACCACATCCCTCACCTGTTAGCCAACTCTGTACAGATCCAAATGTCATATTCAGTGCACACACAGCTAATCACATGTAAATGTCACAGCAATAACACTTTGAATCACACAAAGTCACATGATAAATAAAATCAGGGGCCAATCATGCAAAGCACACAATGTGTAATTCCCATTATTTGAGAGCATGAAGGCTCATATGAACACAACACATGCATGCTCAATCTGTAAAAAAAACACGATTTTAAGCCAATATTAACTAATGAAATCATGAAGATTTGGCATAGCTGAACCAGATTCTCAGAAAAGCCTACAATATCCAAGCATAAAACAAAGTGGATGTGCACAAAATAGATAGATGACGACATGCCCTTGTAAACACATGTCACAACAATAACAAGTAATGTATCCATGGCAAGAGTCCTTGGTGCATACCAACAGAACCAGGAACAGATGGTCCAGATTGTAGAAGAACTGCCTGAGGTCCACCTTCTGCAAAGGTCTATGGACACACGAATGAGACAACTTGTGGATCTCATGGGCCAGCTTGTGGGTGTTCTGAGGGACATAAATGCTGCTCAAATTATGGCTCAAAGCCCCTCCAGTGGCCAGCCTGCTGAAACTCCAACCAACTCAGCTGCGGCTACAGAGATGGGTGAGTTGCAAGACAATTACTCCGCAGACACCTCTGAGCCTGTAGCAGAGGCCCCCTACCAAACGCAAGAGAGGACGTAGGAGAAAAACCACTGGAGGACCACGTGGCAATGCACCAACCAAAGCCAAATCGCTGAGTCAGCCATGACGCCACATGTGTTGCATTGAACATTGACTCTCTTGATTATCCTATCCCACATTGTCATGTTGATGGCAGGAGTTTGTTTGACTGTTTAATTCCATTATTGTGAGGAATACTCTATTTGTCTCTTTTACCATCACTGTCAACTCATACACTCACTATGCACAAATTACCTTTCATCCACTTCAAATTTAACATAATAGTAAATAAACACTATTTACACACCTATGATTTTGTGTCAGTTCCATGTTTAACACAGAATGTATCAACTCTGCTTCCAATGTACCACAAGCTCTGATTGTGACAAGACATTGATGGGGTGGAGGAACCTAGAAAGACACAAGAGGATGACATTGACTTGAATTATGATGGTATTAGAGCAGCAACACTTCACTAGTCAACACCGTACACGATTCATCACACATAACAATGACCAACACCATCAACATAGACATGAGTTAAGTGGAAACAAACACCCTGTGCCACACACATCAGCCCTTAGCAGTGAGACAACAACAGCCAGCATCCAAATATATAATCGCCACTAACAGCAAAGCCAACAGACATTGTCATAGTTGCTCAATGGTAACTTACACTCAAGGGAAGTAGTTGGCGATTAGCTGTTGATGCAGGTCAACACCTTCCTCTTCCCCACTTTCATCGTCACTGGGAATGTGTGGATTAGCAGCGGGGGCATCTGCTGTTCATCATCGTTCAGAATCAGGGGGGGTCTCTTTGTGCAAGGCCGGGTTGCGGAGCATGCAGCATGCAATTATGATCTGACACACCTTTTGGGAGAGTAGATTAGTGCACCACCTCTCTTGTCCAGACACCGAAATCTAGACTTCAGAAGTCCAAAAGCACGCTCCACTACATGACGTGTCCTCCCATGGGCAACATTGAAGCGGACTACCCCCGGTTTACTTGAATTTCTCGTGGGTTCAGCAAAAAAGGTCGGTTTTAATACGCAGTCACCTAGTTGTGAGAAATACTGACCAAGTATGTAATAGTAATAGTAATAGTAATAGTTGAGGAGAACAGCATGCCACATATACCGCACACTACTTGACACAGCTTACTCACCAATAAGCCACGCACGCTCCGGATGCAGATTTTCCATCAATTGTGGGATGATGCTGTTACCCAGTATGTAGGTGTCATGTCCCGAACCCGGAATTTTGAGCCATAAATGGGAGATAATCATATCTGCTTGGCATACCACTTGCACATTAATTGAATGGTAATGCTTCCTGTTACAGTTGATGTGCTCATGTGCCTGTGGTAGAACTAGGCCAACGTGTGTGCAGTCAATGGCTCCAACAACATTAGGTATGTGACCAAGCTTATTAAATTCCCCATTCACAGCTGCCAATACATGTCTCATTGGAAAGCGGATGTAGATGCCCTTGTAGGTCAACAATGCAGACAGGGCATCACTCAACACCATGCTGAACATAGGTTGAGACATCCCACCTGCAATGGCTACCGTGTACTGAAACTAACCAGTGGCAAAGAAATGCAGGGCGACCATCACCTTTACTGTTGGTGTCAAAGCGATTGGATATGTTCTGTGAGGCCTCAAATGGGGCTCCAACTGGGCACATAGCTCTTAAAGGGTAAGGCGATTCAGACGTAATTTCTTTATGTTGTTGTCATCCTTCATTTTCTCCAGCTCTGGGAAAGGCTGATACACATGTGGTCTTCTCCTACGTATTGTGGCAGCTGACATATGTAAATATGAGTCCGAGAGGAGATGTGGCAAACATCTTACATAATGACTATCACAACCCCAACATTGACAGGACTGTAACAACAGCATAATGCACAAGTCACATCCACAGAAACCTTGATCTCCTGTAGTCATTCATGTAGCCAGTAGGCACATGCTAACTACTGTAAAATCTGAATCAGTCTACGTGAATGGTATATGGTACACTCCCACATTTTGTGTCACCAGCCCTGTGTGTAGCTAACACAGCACAAGAGGGAAACAGCATCAATGCTGAGTTCTAAGTAGCTGCTGACACTGCACAACCTTCTTGCTTTAAATGTAATGTAATGATGTAATGATGATACTTGTAAAGCGCACTGTTACCCCATCTCGAGGTGTCCTGGCGCTGAAGACCGCTGGGGAACCCGTCCTGGCTTTCCCTGTGAGATGGTCCCTTCTGGGTATCTCCAAGGTGAAACCAGGCATCCCCGGCGTCTGTGGGGGGCCATTGTAGAGATGAGGCAAGCTTAATGCCCAGAGTTGCCGAGTGTGATACCTGGTTAGAGTAGGTACCGAGGCGAGAATTATCAAGTCCGTTGACCCTGGTCCACGACCCTGCCGCGTCGGGAATTGAACCCTGGTCCCGGGCCATTCTCTGCTTCCGGGTCTGCCGCCTCTAACCAGTGAGCCACACCACTCCACATTAGTCACACCTACCACATCATTACAAAATAAGCAAAGTGAGTGTAAGCTAGACAACTATCAATATGAATACAGCACTGTATACAGTGATATATGAACATTATGTGGTCAGTTGCTCATGAATGTGGGATGAGTTTGCATTTCATACATTGGCATTTTACATAAATGATAAGCAATTCAACATCAAATCTGTATTCATGTCCACATGGATGAAATTTGACAAGTAAGTACATACCATGCATTTAATCATGTTTACTGCCATGAAATGTGTGGGCATACTTGAGTTAAATGTCACACTCTCAGTTCACTTGACGATCAGGTGAAGTTAAATTTGTGTAAATGTATAGTCATCAGTGATGCAATTTGCAAAGCGATAATGCTATTGCACAATGTGTTTACAGGCGCAGTAGCCATGTTCTACCAGAGCGGTCACAGGCATTGGCCACAACTGAAAGATGCAGGATTGTGGTAGAGAGTAGACCACCAGGCCACTGCGGTGTAACACCGCCTATGCAAATGTCATTGCAGCCAATGGGAACCGCCATCGCAGTATTACAATTCATGTTTGAAATTCGCGGTAGGTGTATTCCACCAGTGCGGTGACAGGCATTGGCCACAATTGAAAGATGCAACAAAAATGACGATTCAGCACTCCAATAAGTCAAGAAATTAATGTTGTTCACAAATGTAAGTAACATAAGAAGAGGCAAATGAGTTCAGCAGGTCAATAAGTCAAGACATTTATGGTATTCACAAATGTAAGTACCATAAGAAGAGGCACATGAGTTCAGCAGGTTCTTATTTCTTGGTTTCTTTATTGAAAAAATCTTCTTAAAACGACCGTAGCCAACGTGTTTCGACCCAGAAGGTCTCCTTCAGGGCTACAAATGAGTACACAATATATACATTAAAATTTGCACCAAATACACACAATATTTATAATTAAAAACCAATGCTCAAACAAACACTACCAAAAGAGTAGTGAAGAAACAATCCATATTACCAAAGTTCATCACAGAACAACAATATATACATATATTTACATCACAACAATATTGTTTATGGGATTTTTACAATTTTTAACATGATTTTAACCTGCTGAAACTTTAACAAGGACGGGAAAAACGAACTACAAAAAGTGATTCAATCTATGGGAGCATTTTCCCAAGGAGTGGAACTCCTCAGGTTGCAGAACCTTTATACATAATTTTAAATATCTTAAGCATAAGCAATCAAGAGACAGTCATGATGTTATCAAAATAATTCCATCACTAGAAGCATTATCAACAGGGATAAGGCCGCTCATATCAAGATACCTTGAGCAGATTTTAATATATATGTAGCCTAGGCCGCAAACAGAGACCTATATTGTTTCCAAATTCATCAAATGGGCTTACCAATCACAACAAAAGCAGTATTTCCTAATTCATTTTAGTGTTTTATTTTTTCTGCTGTCTGAACTTCAACTTGATCCCTCTCTCTAAGATGAAAGTATAGAGGTTCTGCAACCTGAGGTGTTCTACTCCTTGTTAAAACGCTCCCATAGATTGAATATTGTGAGTATTTTGTGCAAATATTTATGTATATATTGTGTACTCATTTGTTGCCCTGAAGAAGACCTTCTGGGTCGAAAGGTGTTGGCTACGGTTGTTTCAAGAAGATTTTTATAACACTCATGTGCCTCTTCTTAGGTTACTTATATTAATGTAAGAACAATGGAGCGGTGCCCTCCCAGGGAACTACAGCGTTAATAACGAAGCTCGATCAGTTTCTTCGTTGATATCATCTTTATTTAGGCAAATCCAAATGCACTGAAAAATACATCAGTCAACGCGTTTCGTTCATGAAATCAACTTGGTCAAGGCAAGAAATATGTGCGGTGAAAGCGTCACTAGTAGGTTCTTGAGATCCAGTAAACGTCACTGTGATGATGCGTAGGCCTCCATGATAAGGGGCAGCGGCAGAAAACCTGGAATGATGGTCACTGTGTCTCGGCAAATCATGAAGTGTTACCTACATTTGTGAATAACGTTAATTTCTTGACATATTGGCCTGCTGAACTCATGTGCCTCTTCTTATGTTACTTACATTTGTGAACAACATTAATTTCTTATAGGATTTAATTCCTAGGAGGTTTAAGGGGTATTGAGCATCTGATTCTTTGCACCCGCAAATACTGTAAAAACATTACCCTCTAATATCAAAATAGGTGCATTTGTAATTACCCCATACCCCTTGCTTGTTGTTTTTTGTACCACAATTGAAAGATGCAGGATTGCGGAAAAGACCAACTGGTCCCGCGGTGTGACACCGCCTCTGCGAATGTCATTGCAGCCAATGGGAACTACCATTGCGGCAGTGCAATACATGTTTGAAACTCGCGGTAGGCGTGCTCGGCCAGTGCGGTGACAGGCATTGGCCACAATTGAAAGATGCAGGATTGCTGTAGAGACCACCTGGCACCCGCGGTGTGACACCGCCTAGGCCAACGGCTTTGCAGCCAGTGGGAACCGCCATCGCTCTACTACAATCCATATTTGAAACTCACGGTAGGCATGCTCTGCAGTTGAAAGATGCAAACCAGGCAGACCAATTGCATCAATAGAGTACCACTGAAACAACCCAAGGGGTCATAAATGACTGTGAGACAGCCACACCTGTCAATTGCATTCAGACACTGCTGCCTGCAATTTATCACCACCTACGGCTGCTGTACCTCTACTCTGGACCCAGTCATGGCCCGTACAGAGAACATCAGGGCCCGTCCCTTCACCAGAGAGGAGCTGGAGGTCCTGGTGGAGGAGGTCCTTGGCCAGTACAGGTGGCTATATGGTGCTCTAGAGGTACTGGTAAGTGTGTGAGTAAAAGTTTGAGAGTGCTCAGAATGCTCACATGATGTTACTGTACACTAGTATGTGCATATGAGTGCAAGCCAATGTTCATACATTCAGATTTCACTAACAGCATGGTCCATACATGACCTAGACCTTTATGGACTTTTAGTGGAGGATAGTAACATAGACACGGGTGCAGCTCTATTGAAGCCAAAGATCACATGTTGTTCTGAGACTGGGTAGTTTAAATGTGTGAGACACTGCCTTGCATGATGACTTCACATCAATGGGGTGTATAGCCTTATTCCTTCAGATCCCTGACTGCATGCAATGATGTAAATGATATACTGTGGTTTAGCAGTTATACAGTTACACAGTTACACTGCTGAGTTGAGAAACTCAAACTCTGAACACGCATTCCCTGTGCCATGTAATGTTATAGTTCAATAAGTGTGTATATGCTCATTTTTTACCTTTCAAATGTAGACTGGCCAGAGGGTACTGAATAATGTGTGTTCTGCTTTGAAATTGACCTTATGGAGATGTGGCAATTCTGCACAGGAGTACAAGGCCTGAATCTAACACCACTGGCTGTAATTCACCTCTGACACATCTGCTAAATGTGCGGTGGACATGTCATCCTTCTATTGATTCCATAATATTTAGAGTCTCGCATGTGTATGCACTGTTTCACCAATCTCATTGTACATGCATGTGATTTCTGTGATGGACCACGTTTTTCCTCATTATAAAGCCCTCTGGACTACCCAGTGACTGCACAATGTTAGAAGGACCAATCACTAAAGGGACTTAGAAAGACATATGTGTTGTCCACCATCCTATTTTTGAAGGAGATATTATAGGCCCGAGGAGTACACAAGACAGGCCTACACCTTGTGACAAGAGTGTGAGAATGTAAGATCAGGGACCTTAATGTGACATCCATGACACATGTAGCTAGCTATGCGATAGTCAAGGACATTAAGGGGTGTGTAGTGTAAGACACAGTGAGTCTGACCACTACGCATACATACATACAGTGTATTGTATGTCATGCTCACTCACATAGTGCATCACAGATGAGGCCCATTTTGGCATTGCTTTCTGTGCTGGCACTCTATGTTTGTATGAGATGGGCATGCAGTGTGTCCATCATTATAGATGTATACATTGGAATGATATGAGTTGATCCAAGTGTACAATGTGACATGGTGTATGGGCTCTGCTCTCCATTGATGTATCTGTGTGCTATTTGTTTACATGCTCCTGTACTGTCACACAGAGGAACACAACACAGTGTTACGAAAACTTCCTCTTCTTGTCTCCCATGCCTACAGCCCAAGATCCATCAGCGTAAGGCCATATGGAGGGCCATTGCCCGCAAGGTGCAGTCCCTGGGGTCTCAAACCGATGCCATACACACTGCCACAAGAGGTGGGATGACATCTGCCGCTTCAGCAAAAACATTGCAGAAATGACACTGGGGCTGGTCCCTCAAAGTGGCAGGTTGGCACGCAGGAGCATAACAATACTAATGGTCGGCATCCAGGCAGTGACAAAGCCAGAGCTGGATGGACGCTTGAGGGCCTCTCACCCGTCTCACTCGCATTTTCCCTCCCGACCCACCACTATAGTCCACTTTCTATCTCACACGTCTATGATATTACGCGCATGCGCAAAGCTTTTCGGTACTTCCGCACTCCTTGGGCGGCGTTTCATGGTGTTTGCAGCTTTTGAACCCACACGTCCCGCCGCGTTACACTTTAGGTAAGCTTCACCGGCAAGATACGTTTTTATAACACGGGACACCAGGCGGCGTTTCAACGTGTTTGCAACCTTTGAACTTACGCGTTCACCGCGTTACACTTTGGGTAAGCTTCACCGGCAAGATACGTCTTCATAACAGGGGACACCGGGCTACTAATGTGCACTTTTAGTGATTTCCCTTGTAAAATTTTGTTTATTTTTAACATGCCACATTAACATTTCTTTTGAGTATTGCATGGAATAATCACCTTATACTTGGGGCTTTTCAACAGCACCTTTTCAATTTCGAGAATTCCCGGGTGCACTTACAATCATTAATAGTTCCCTTGCACCATCTTCAGATCGTAATCTTTAACCTCACGTCCCCCATCTCCATCCGCAATCACCTGTTCTAATCACCATTGTTTTCTCGTTATTTTGATTACTCCCAATTCACTCGGGTCCTGATTAGGAATTTCGGACTTTCCTCCTTTTTCCTAGAACACATTGCCCCCCTGAAGAAGAGCTCTTTAGCGCGAAATGCATCGGGGATACTGACTCATGTTGTTCACATTCACAACCACGATGTTTTGAACTTTTGTGACTATGGAAATATTATGCAATGTTTAATTCGAGCCATCTCTATCTAAAACATTACTTTTGATTCGGAAGGATGAATCATATACATTAAAATACAAAGTGAATAAAACTTTGAACTTTCGAATATCTTCGTGTAACTTGCATTTATCTAGCACATAGGAGTGCTCAGGTTTCTCACCTTACGCCTGTAAGGTCCTTCTTGCAATTTTGATTTTCTGCCCCACCTGGACAGAAGGGGTTCACCCTGAGCACCCTGAATGATTGAACGTTATTGATTACCCCCAAGACTATCATTATTACTGTGGAGTGCAGCGGACCTCATCCATTTGTACACAGTGGAACACAACACAGTGTTACGAAAACTTCCGCTTCTTGTCTCCCATGCCTACAACCCAAGATCCATCAGCGTAAGGCCATATGGAGGTCCATTGCCCGCAAGGTGCAGTCCCTGGGGTCTCAAACCGATGCCATACACACTGCCACAAGAGGTGGAATGACATCTGCCGCCTCAGCAAAAATATTGCAGAAATGACACTGGGGCTGGTTCCTCAAAGTGGCAGTTTGGCGCACAGGAGCATAACAATACTAAGGGCCGGCATCCAGGCAGTGACAAAGCCAGAGCTGGATGGACGCTTGAGGGCCCAACAGCAGTAATTTGGGGATGAATATTGTGCAAAGTGTGACTTTGCCTATGAGTGACTGCATGAATCCCAGACCAGAGCAAGTGCGGTCCGCTGCGATGTCTCTTCTGTGATGTATTGGCTTCTAAGTAGCCTCATTTTTGAGTGCAGAGGTTCTGCATTTGTACAACATTTTCTTTCTCATGTTGGAAATCCATGAACGTTGTCATAGCAAGTCATTTTGCCATGTTTTCATCTCATATTTTGTGAATGCTGTCTGAACTGAGACCTTCCTACACAGGAAAATTCATTGTGTGAATGTGTAGCCTAGTACACTGGTGAGGCTTGAGTGTGCTGTGTGGCTACTACAACAGTGTGCTCATGTGACGATGTGTGATGATCTGTGAATGACTAGAGACATGCACAAATGTGGACTCAGGAAGCACAGAGTTGGTAGAGGTCACACCTGTTCCATGGGTTCTGTTTTTCACAATGATAGAGATAACTGCATCATTGCCAAACATATTATCCTAATATCCGCAGCATGGAATCACATGATGTAATTTCCTGCCACAGTGACAGCAAGTGCACACAGGTGCTGATGGTGTACAGGGTGATGATTGCAGTCATGCATTGGCTGATTTGCATTTACCAATTGTGCACATGGTAACATGAATGGGATGGTTAGACTCTAGAATTTAAATGTAATGTAGCTGAACCTGGCTATTATGAGATTGTTTTGGCACTAGGGCTTAACATGTTTGAACGTGATCAGTGGGTATGGCAAATTGTGATGTGACTGAGGTGTTGTACTGTAATTTTATAGATAAAAAGAAGCAAAATGTTACTCCGAGTGTCAGTTCTCAATATGTGTGCATTGTGGAGGGGTGTCCATGTGCATCAGTGCATGGTGAAGTTGTGGCTACTGCTTTTAATCAGTGAGTGAATTTTTGGCACATTGATGTGTCATCAATGCAATCATGCAGTACAACATAGGGATGTCATTTGCCAGACCCTAGGTACTGTCACACATTAGCTAGAAGGCACTATCATGCCTTGGGTCAATGAAGGACTGTCAGGAAATTGTAAAGATGTTGGTATTTTGCCATGTCACAACACATGAAGGCCTTGCATTACATTGCCCTTATCATGCTACTGTGCATTGTCCAAGTGACTACATTGGTACATGGGGCTTATTTGCACTTCATCACCCAAAAATATGTGTCCATGCGACATATGCTGCAGTGTGAGTGTCAGACATCAACTGGCAGTGAACATCTGTGAGCATAATATTAGTGTGCATTCTAGATGTGTGCACTTCAAAGAATTTGGTACACCTACGCAGTTGACACCAATGTACAACTGTAGTTGAACTTCATAGTGGATTTAAGGAGGCAATATCACTTGCAAATGGATATGTTGTACTTTGTATCTGTGGTGTTCAGTGAAATATAGTTCAAATGTGACTGAGACAACATATTTGAATGTGTAGTTATCTCACCTACAGGCACGTAGGTGTGCCTACCAACCATTGTATGTGATCTTTCAATGTAGGTACATGCACAGGTATGTGGCTGTGTCAACACAACATGGAGCATGACTATCTATCAACTAAGCATGTTTTCATGCATCAGCAGATGATTACACAAATTTTGAATATGCTGAAAGTACATGAAGTAGTTAAATGTAGGAGTTTCAATCAAAGTATTTGTGTTTGTATTGCATATAAGGTTTGTGAGTATGGCACTTTAATGTACCTATGTCTCTGTCTCTTGCAGCATCCACCAAGGGCAGGGAAGGAGAGGGGACCGACACTGTTGGGGAAGCTACTGGCACGACTGGTACATAGGAGTTTAGTGACACTGAGGGGACTAGCGCCTCGGAGGGGGACAGGAGTGCCCTGGAGGATTCCCCACCGGAAACACCTGCCTCCACATCTTCCCAGTCCAGCGGTGACTCCTCAGCGGGCACAGGAAGTTCAAGATCTGCATCGTCTTCCACCACACCTCGTCCTGTGTCCACCCTCACGGATGTTCACCAAAGTGCTATCTGTGGCCACAGCCCTAAGAAGGGTAGTCTCCTTTCCCCCAGGCACCGCTGCCCCTGTCCTGTCTCCCCTGAGTGTGGAGGCCATATATATTTTGCAGCATCTGTGTGTGGGTCAGACTGCGCTGTTGAATGCCCACCACCACCATGGCAACAAGTTGTCACAGGTTGTTGCGTTCATGGAGAGAATTCATTTGTACGTGGGTGGCCTACACCGAATGTCATTGAGCAGTCCCAAGCTCCCAGTTCAGCTCCTGTCCCTTCTGCAACCACACTCCCAGTGACCCCACCTGACCAGAGCACACACACCCCAGACCACTCAGGCACCCAGTCATCCACGCGCTGCACACAACAACAGCACTCCAAGCAAACCAGACACCCTACACCATCACCACAACACACCACAAAAAACCCATCACAGGACACTCGGAGACATAAGTACAAAAGACAAGCATCCTCAATGCATTCCTCAGATTCCTCACCCCCCAAGAGCACTCCCATCCCCACACCTGTTCCGAAACCCACACAAACACTTGCCCTGTCTGCAGTGTATCTGGTGCCTGCACAACTGCCCCCAAACACCTTCAGAAGGCTGTTTTGACCAAATCTTCGACTCACACCCACACCCCTGTGAAGCATGGACAAGAGAGCAAAGTGGGGAGTGGGGAGTGTACCTCCACAACAGGGGAGGCAGGGGAAAAGGCATCCCTCACCCCAGCATACTACCAGGTCTGGCAGATTCCCACGGGAAGATCAACCACCACGACCTGCTAAACATTTGGGGAAGAGGGAGGCTGTTGGGGCCACCACCCTACTCACTTGTGGCAAGACACTTGGGGGATATCGGATCCCCAAACAATTGAGACCCAGCCCTCCTCATTCACCATCCGCCACTGAGCCTCCACACAACATGTATTCGCCTCCCCATGCTATAACTCCACCAGGCCCAACCAGCCCTCAAGCGCCCACATCGACGGATCCCTCTAACTCAGCCAGTTCTCACCATTCCAGGTCCAGTCCTCCAACTAGCCCAGACCGTCAGCCCCCTTCCAGTTCAACGTCCACACAATTTTGAGGCCAAATCCCCTATGTCACACCATTCTTACCTGAGCGGTACCTGGACTGCCTATGTGAGGCCCCTATCCTGGAGTGATTACCATGGCAGTGGACTGCATTACAATATTTTGCGCAAGTTTCCATGCACACATGTGCAGACTTTAAATCTGGACTGGCCCTTGGCCTTTATGTTTTGCACTTTTGATACTGATGAACAAGTTACTTACCTTAGGTAACAATATATCTGTAAGAAACATTAGTTAGTTATAGAATCCTTACCTTAGAATTACCCCCAGGCATCAGGGTGGATTCTGAATTTTTTTTCGTCAGTAATACCTCTAAGTTGGAAGGTGGCGTCGGTCGGCTCTGCGTACGTCGTTAACGTTGTGTCGCCGGGATGACGGAGCGGCAGCTACTTAGATGCCGCCCTCGCGCGCTGACATCAGTTCTGTACACCACTTTCCGTGCCAGAAACACAGAGCCATGCAAGACACTGACCACTGGTGCACAAAACTAGGGCCCTGAAAGGATAACCTTAACCCTAGAAATCAGTTCGCAGATGGGGAGGATTGCTGGGGCGGTAAGGAATCTATAACTGACTAACGTTTCTTACAGATATATAGTTACCGAAGGGAAGTAACTTGTTCCTCTGAAAGAAACACGTTAGTTATAGATGCATTACCTTAGAATAGATACCCCAGCAATACCAACCCCGGTGGTGGGTCTGTGAACCAATCTCACACCAGAAAGTCCTGGAGAACAGAACGGCCAAAGAAGTTTTATTAGGGTGGGATAGTTATGAAAGGAGATGATAGAGTTGATAGACCGAATATGATATCCTGAACTTTTCTGATGCAGGCGAGTGTGTTATACATTTTCAAATTTTGCAATGATATTTAAGGACTCTCCTAGATCCTCCGAAATGCGACTGTGTACTCTTTTGGCTTTGATGTAACCATATGTAACCAGTGCTACACACGAGAACGTCGATATCTCGCATTTCAATGTCTGGATACTTGCTGCGAAAAGTCAATTAAACAAAAAAAAAAAACTTTGAACAAGAAGGATGGACGAGTCCTGAGGACCACTTTGATGGACAGATAAGAAAGGAGGCTTAGATGAAAGAGCCTGGAGCTCACTCACTATCCTGGCAGAGGTGATGGCAACCAGGAAAGCAGTCCTAAGCATGAGAAGCCTTAAAGGACAGTTGCGAAGCAGCTCAAAGGGAGCGCACATTAAATAGGTCAATACTAGATTCAAGTCCCACTGAGGTATAACGAAAGGAACAGGAGGAAAGAGGTGAGTTATGCCTTTCAGAAAATGAGTTACAACCGGGGACTTGAAGAGAGAAGGCTGATCTGGAAGCCAAAGGAAGGCAGAGATGGCGGAGAGATAGCCCTTGATAGTGCCCAGAGCAGAGCCCTACTTGGCCAAAGAAAGGAGGAACAAGAGAACATCAGAAAGAGGGGCAGAGAGGGGATCCACAGCCTTTGCTGTGCACCATGCCACAAATTTGTTCCACTGACAGGCGTATACCATCTTAGTGGAGGTACGCCTGTCTGCCAAGATTACATCACAAACTTTAGGCGGCAAGTCAAAAGATGTCAACTACCGCCACTCAATCTCCACGCAAGGAGGTAGAGGCTGGACAGGTTTGGGTAGAGGACTGTCCCCTGCTGCTGCGACAGAAGATCCTCCCGAAGAGGCAGTCGGATCGGTGGATTGATGGCCATGTTGAGCAGCTCGGGATACCAGACTCTTTATGCCCAATCAGGAGCCACAAGAACAACTTGGCCCATTTGTGCCTGATCTTCTTCAGAACTCTGGGCAAAAGTGGTATAGGCGGAAAGGCATACAACATACCGTTATTCCACACACGATGAAAAGCGTAGCTTAGTGAGTGCCACCTTGAAAATTCCAACGCGCAGAATTGCTGACATTGCGCATTCTCTTCTGTGGTGAATAGATCTAACCAAGGCTCCCCCCACTGTCGAAAGAGACCTTGCACCACCTCCGAGTTCAGACGCCATTTGTGATCCATCATGCACCTGTGGCTGAGTTTGTCCGCCCTGGCGTTCAGAGAACCTGCCAGGTGATGAACCACCAGGGATATGCCCTGATGTTCCAGCCATGTCCAGAGGCGGAGGACCTCTTGACATAGAGTTCACGACCCCACCTCACCCTGTTTGTTTGCAGTACCACATGGCGATGGTCTTGTCTGTGAACACCTGCACTACTCTCCCCTTGACAGAGGGAAGGAATGGCTTCAGTGCAAGACGTATCGCCCAGAGCTCAAGAAGGTTGATATAGAGAGCAGTGGCCTCTGTTCTCCACCTCTCCCATGTGGCCACCCCATCCCAGAAGGGATGCATCCGTCACCACTGTGTGATTTGGTTAGTGAAGGGAGAGGGATCTGTTGTTGACCCAATCCTGGTTCGTGAGCCACCACTGCAGGTGCTGTGCAGGGCCCTCCGATATCTGGACAAAATCAGACACATTCCCCTGATGCTGCGCCCATTGAAACTTCAGTTCCCACTGCAGAGCCCGCGTACACCACCCGGCATGATAGACCAGCAGGATGAAAACAAGTTACTTACCTGTAACTTTGGTTCTCCAGTATTGGAAACCTTCATAGATTCCCATGCTTGTATCATTCCCTGTCGACGGAATGGGAGTCTCTGGTATACATAAAATAGCAAAAGAAACCACTAGTAAAAACAGAACCTATACCCAGGCCCATTCCTGTTTTGCAACCTATCCATCTCTTTTTGTAAAAGAGACAAATAAAATGAACAACCAGTCAGATTAGCCTCACCCCTTAGGAACCTCCTGAGAAAAGCTCAGAACCTCAGATTTTCGTAGCCGTTGTGTAACCAAACCACTGAAGATGGAAGAGGATGAGCTTTCCCAGGGGAGGCGTGTGGATCGCATGAGAATCTATGAAAGTTCCAATACTGGAGAACCAAAGTTACAGGTAAGTAACTTGTTTTCTTACTCCAGTATTGGAACTTTCATAGATTCCTATGCTTGTATCAGAGTAGCTAGCAGTTATCAGCACATTTTTGGGAACCATGACCAATCTCAAACTGTGAACAAACCAATAGTATATACATCATAAAGACATTTTCAATGGTCAATACATACTTAGAAACATCAAAAAACAACCACATGAGGTTATAAAAATGTGCAAGAGCTGATAAAACAGTAACATGGAAGGAGGGATGAAAGGGAAAGCTTACCACTACGGAAAGAGGTTCCTCAGGAATGCTTGGCCGACTGCTGTGTCACTCTGCGTCGCAGAATCCAGGCAGTAATGCCTTGTAAACATATGGGTACTGCTCCAGGTCGCTGCACGGCAGATCTCCCGGATAGGAACTCCAGCAAAGAGGGCTGTAGAAGAAGAAATCGCCCTTGTGGAATGAGCACAGACTCGACCTTCTAGGGGCTTGCCCGCTGCCTTGTGACAATATTGGATAGCATTGGTAATCCAACGAGCGATCCCTTGCTTGGAAAGGGGAAAACCCTTACGAGGGTCACTAAAAGACACAAACGTTTGAGAAGACTTCCTGAAGTCTTTCGTTGGTTGAATATAATCACCTCTGAATGTCCAGAGAGTGAAGTGCTTTCTCTGCCGGAGTAGCTATTTGAGTGAAAAATGTCTTAAGAATTACCGGCTCATTCAAATGAAAGTCTGAAGGAACTTTAGGTATGAATCTTGGGTTAGTACGCAGAATCACTGTTCCCTTTTTGAACTGAAGAAAGGGTTCCTGAATGGTGAGTGCTTGCAACTCTTCCACATGCCTAGCTGAAGTCTAAGCTAGAAGTAGCGCTACCTCCAGGAGAGGAATTTCAACTCTGCCTTGTGAATAGGCTCAAAAGGAGGCTTCATCAGCTGGGCGAGAACCAAGTTCAGATGCCAAAGAGGAGGAGGAGGCTTGACTGGAGGGAAAACTCTAAAAAGTCCCTTGAGAAACTGTTTAATGATTCTTGCCGACCAGAGGGAAGGGCCTGAAGACATGCGTCTGAAGCGCGAGATTGCCGCCAGATGCATCTTGATAGAAGAGTGAGCCAGTCCCACTTTCGCTAATGATAGAGTGTATGGAAGCACTTCATGCGGCTCAGACTTAAAAGGATGAAGGCTGTTTTGCTGGCACCAAATACAGAAACGTTTCCACTTCAACCTGTAAGTCTTATTCGTACTTGGGGCTCTTGCCTGAGAGAGCACCTCTTTACATTCTACTGAGAGATTTAAATAGAGAAATTCTCCCTGCTCAGGAGCCATGCCAAGAGCTGTAGAGACTGAGTATCCGGATGCCAGATTTGGCCCTGGGAGATTGTCAGCAGCGAAGGAATCGGCTGCAAAGGAAGTGGAAGGTCCAGGGAGAGAAGTTGTAGTTCTGTGAACCAAAACTGTCTGGGCCACAAAGGAGTTATCAGAATCATCCTGCACGGTTCTGCTTTGAGTTTCCTGAGAAGCCTGGGGATCAGAGGAATGGCGGGAAAAGCAAAAACAAATGCGCCTGACCAGGCCATCGAAAGCCAATTGCCCAACGATCCCGGATGGTGAAGCCTGCTTGCATAGAACCGGCATTTCTTGTTCTCTGGAGTGGCGAAGAGATCTATGGCAGGTGTGCCCCATCTGTGAAAAACCTTTTGTAGAGTGGAGTTGTCCAGTTCCCACTCGCGGCTGACCGACTTCAGTCTGTTGAGAGTGTCCGCTGATTTGTTGAGGACACCTGGAAGATGTTCTGCTCGGAGAGATATCTCCTGCTGTATTGCCCACTCCCAGACTGCTTCTTGTGACAACAGTCGAGATCTGGTGCCTCCTTCTTTGTTTATATAATGCATGGCCGTCGTGTTGTCTGTACGTATAAGGACGGCCGACTGCTGTATTCGCGGAAGAAAGGCCTGCAAGGCTCGGCGAATCGCTCTGAGCTCCAGCAGATTGATATGCAACAGACGATGCTGGGGCTGCCAATGGCAGCTTACATGAAAGTCTTCTAACACTGCTCCCCAGCCTTCGAGAGAGGCATCCGTAGTGATTATGTATGGAGCAGAGGCAAGCCTGAAAAAAGGCCCAAGAAATGTTTTCTTTGGTCATCCACCATGATGCGGCGTCTCCCATGGCCTTGGTAACTGAGATCCTGTTGTCGTAGGACCCACCGACTTGGACTTGGAGCCATTGCAAGTCTAACTCTTCCTGCAGTGAGGATTCAGGGGTATGAAGGAGGAAATGGACCCCAGCAGAGACCTGTAGGGGCGAACTGAAAGTGACTGTCTTTTAAACAATGGGGAGGCCATGTACATCAGCTTCTCTTGCCTCTCCAAGGTCGGGAAAGCTTTGTTTATTGACGTGTTTAGAATGGCTCCCAGAAATCTGGCTGTTCTGGATGGACGGAGAGAAGATTTCTGTTCGTTGAGCGTTAGCCCGAGATTGGCAAACAGGCGTGTACATGCTATGATTGATTCTCGTGCTGCCTGCCTAATGGGAGCTTTCAGTAACCAGTTGTTCAGGTAAGAGAAGACTTGAAGCTTTTGTTGCCGAAGAAAGGCTGCTACCGGAGCAAATATCTTTGTAAAGATTCATGGAGCAGATCGAAGTCCAAAGGGAAGAACTCTGAACTGAAAATGGCTCTTTGCTACTGTGAAGCGAAGAAACCGCCTGTGAGCTGGGTGTATGGGTATGTGAAAATGAGCGTCCTCTAGAGTGGCCATGAAATCCTCGGAGTTGAGAAGTTGAAGGATGTCTTGCAGAGAAACCATCTGAAAGGATTGTTTAATGAGATTGGTATTGAACTCCCTCAGATTTAGAATAGGGCACCACTTTTCTAACGTCTTTCGGATCAGGAAGAACCGGGAGTAAAGCCCCTTTCCCCTTTGAGAGACAGGGACCAGTTCTCTAGCTCCTTTGAGGAGCATTTGATGGACCTTCAACCGCAGAAGACGGAAATGTTTTAATACAGTGGCGCGAGGGGGCTTGGATGGTGGTGGTTGGACAAACTCCAGGGTATGGCCGTAATGAATGATGTTCAATACCCAACGGTCCATTGTTATATGCTGCCAGTTGCGGAGGAAATATTTGCAATTCTGCCTTCCACTGATGTCACAGGAGGCAGTAGTCAGAGCCAGCAAGCCGCTACTGGCGCTTAAAGTTATCTCTGCCCTGGCGTCCTTGTCTTCCTCCAGTTGTTCTTGTGAGAGATAGAAGAAGATTGGTTCTGTCGCTGATTGTAGTTCGGCTTGTAGGATTGTGACTGAGAATCTTACGAGGAGTAACGTTGCTGTTGATAACCTCCCCTGTATGTAGAGTTACTTCTTCCCCTCGCTCCTTGGAATGGGAACTTGCGGTACTGCAGGTACTAAGGATTTTGTGGTTTCTTTTTTAATATCTTGGAGTGCATCATCTATATGCTTTCCAAAAAGCACTTCCCTATCAAATGGCAGATCCAAGATTTTATTTTGGACTTCCGGGTGGAACCAAGTAGCCCGCAACCAGCCCTGTCAACGAAGGACAGCCGCGCCAGCCAAGGAGCAGAAAGCAGTAGTTGCAATATCCATTGCACAATCAATGGTTTCTGCCGATGTTAATTCGCCTTCCTGGAGAATCCTTTTAGCTTCTTTCTTTCCTTCTTCCGGCAACTGCTCGGGATAGGGGGAGAGGTCACACCACATTAGGCTATCGTATCGTCCAAGTATTGCCAAAGAATTAGCTGCTCTGACCAGCAGGCTGGACATAGAGGAAAACCGTTTGCCTACATTATTAAGGAGCCTGCCCTCTTTATCTGGAGGAGTGGTAAGGGGAGCTAAAGGATTTCTAGATTTTCTCTGGGTGGCTTGCGAGATGACTGAGTCCGGTCTCGGCTGGCTGGTCAAGCAGGCTGGGCTATCCGCCGGAGCCTTATATTTTTTCACCTGGCGAGGTAGAACTGGAATGACCGTGGCTGGATTTTGCATTACCTTAAACCTTCATTCCAGACATGGCCCACAATTGGAATTGAACAAACCGATTTCCTATAAGGTTCCTTAAAGTCATAAAGGAAGCACTCCGATTCTTTTTTTTGAAAATTTCTTTATTAACAGGATACATGAAATCATGGTGAGCAGTGCAGAATATTCCAGTATATAATTCACATATTTGCATAGTATAATCGCACTAACAGGATGTATAAATGTTTCATTTTTCGTTATTTCACTAAAACATCCAAACTGACCCCCCCGCCCCCCTCACCCTCCTCCCCCAGGCACTGTCCTACTCACATTTACATCAGTTCGTGGTGCCGGACATTCTTACACATGGACATGTCGTGTGTTATAGTAGTCCTGCTATAGTCGTACTAGGGCCATACGGGGTGTGACATTTTTTGTTGATACCGTTTGTGTCTGTGCACCTGCAGTTACGTGTAACAGGTCCTTCCTATTGTTGGAAGCCGCATAAGGGTCGGCATATGATTTGGATTTGTCCTTATTCCTGGTGTCCCATATCTATGGTGTGTTCTGAGTCTGTATCATTCCCAGAGTCAAAGGACACCAGCAATGCATTCCAGTTTAGGGAAATGGGGTGTTTCCTGAGCCCTCTGCGTTCCTCGCGCTGCAATGTCGCACTTTCAGCCTTTCCCCACCTCACCAATTCCACCCTCCACATCTCAGGGTCTGGTGGCCTGGGTGACTTCCACCTCATGGTTATCGCACGCTTCGCTAAGATCAAGGCTAAGTCTGTGAATCGTGTACCTACGCTCTTTCTCCGCTCCACAGGGCCCAATCCCAGGAGGGTATATTTCAATGTGTTGTATGGTTTGGAAGGGACAACTCTAGCCAGATCAGACTGTACTGTGTTCCAGTAATACCCTAGTTTAGGGCAAGCCCATTGCATGTATACCAGTCGGGCATCCTCCCCCCTGCACCTTGGGCATGTGTTGGGAGTGTCAGGGAACATAGTGTGTAGGCGGTGGGAAGTCAGATATGCTCTGTGTAGGAGCATGAGCTGTATGAATTTGAACTTCTGGTTCCTCGATACCTTTTTAGGGTATTTCAAGATCCGGTCCCATTCCTTATCTCTGAGCGGCCTCCCAATGTCGTGTTCCCACTTATCTCGTAGGGGTTGCAGTGAAATGGCCCTGCCCTCTCTTATACCATGCTTTATCCACCTGGTCAGGTGGCTGCCAGTCCCCATCAGATACTGCATCGTGATTAGCGGGTTTGTGGGTGGCTCCGTCCCATCCGGGGCCCATGCCTGCGCTATGTAACATTTCACACCTGGGTGTAGTAAGAACGACCCTCCGGGTGCGAGGTGTGTAGTGCGGAAGTCTTCAAACGTCATCATCTTGCCATTATTAAAGAAATCCCCTACATGTGTCACTCCCAAGTCGTGCCAGTCCGTAAGCATGTGGTTCGAAAGTGTTCTCAGCCCAGCTGGTAGCCCTAGTAGTGGTATCGTAGGAGCAAAAGTGGACGCGGGAGATGTGTATTTCACGGCTCGCCTCCAGTGTTCAATCGCTATGCGGAGTAGGGGGGTGTGGACCGCGGGATCTCCGTCTTTGGGAGCAATAGGGCGTGGACCCTCCCCTTGTTCCATTCAGAGTCAGACATATCAATTTCGCGCAAATTGCGTCCTGCCAGCCAGTAGGCGAGCCATTGCAGGTGGTATGCGAAGTTATACGCCCGGAGGTCTGGGACCCCCATACCACCCGCAGTCGTGGGGAGCTGCAATTTCTTTAGGCTGATACGCCGCCTCCCGGGGCCCCAAACCAATTCAGTCAACAGGGTATCCAGTGTTTTGAACACCGTGGCGGGAATTCTCAGCGGCAGACCAGTAAAGTAGTACAACAGGCGGGGCAGGACCACCATCTTGGAAATAGTCACTCTGCCCGCAACGGCTAGCGGGAGCGTGGTCCAGAATCACACCTGTGCTCTCAGCTTCGTAATTGCCCTTCCTACGTTGCCATCTAGTAGGTCCCCTGGCTCTCTGTATACTTGTATCCCTAGGTAACTGAAGGTGTGTTCCGCCACCTGGAAAGAATAGGGTGCAAAGGGAAGGTGGGTTTCCACTCTGGCTGTATAGAAGAAAAACCCATACGATTTGGGTCCACTAATCGTAAGGCCTGACATGGTGCTGAAGATATTAAATATTTCAGGCACAGGTTCTAAATCTCCTCCCAGGTCTCCGAAGTAGAGTATAATGTCATCCGCATATGCTGATACCACATGCGTCGTCCCACCCCTTCGTACGCCCCTGTGTTGCGCGAACTCGCGGAGTCTGCACAATAAGGGCTCTAGTGCCAGTATAAATAATAGTGGGGACAATGGGCATCCCTGTCTAGTACCCTTTGCCACTTCCAATTGCGTAGATATGCACCTGTTTGTGCGGACCCGCGCCGTTGGATATGTGTACAGTAGCTTCACCCAGTTAATGTACTCTATCGGCAACCCAAAGTAGTCGAGTACCGCAAACGTGTAGTCCCATTTGATTGAGTCGAAAGCCTGTTTCAGGTCTAGCGATATGCATCCCTCCGTGCCCGCCCTTCCCGTTGCGTCTAGCATGATTTGGCTGAGGCGCCGCAGATTCATAGCAGTGCTTCTGCCCGGCACGAAGCCGCACTGGTCTGGGTGTATGAGCGATGGAATGTATTGAGCCAGTCTATTTGCTAGTATTTTACTTAATATTTTGTAATCCGTGTTTAGTAGTGATAGCGGTCTGTAATTTGCTATGTGTAGGCTGTCTCTGCCCGGTTTCAGCAGTGACACTATTAGGGCTTGCAATGTGGACTGTGGAAGACCCCGGGCTTTAAGTGCCTCTTTATACACCTCTAGAAGTCGTGGTGCCAGGAGATCTATGAAGGCTCCATAGAATTCCACTGGAAGGCCATCCGTGCCCGGGGCTTTGTTCCGTGGGAGTGCGCGGATGGCCTGTCGTATTTCTGCTACCGTGATAGGCCTCGCCATCTCTTTCCTCTGTCGTTCCTCAAGCTTCAGTATTTCCAACCCCCTCATGAAGTCCCCGAGGGCCCCATCTATCATAGGGGCGTGTGGGCCGTATAACGTCCCATATTAGTCTTTAAACGCTGTGTTCACACTCAACTGCGTTGTTGCCATGGACCCCCCTTGGTCAAGAACCTCCATTATGGGAAAGTGTATCGGGTCATCTTTTACCAGCCAGGCCAATAAAGGTCCTGCCTTATCCGCCTGCGCATGTTGTCTACTCGTGTACTCTCTGTAGTCAAGGGTACGTAGTTCCTCTAGTAGTTCTGCATGTTGGATGTGTGCCTCTTGTAGTGGCGTGAAGGGCGCATTCGTGCCGGCAGCTTCACTCTCTAATAGTGCTAGGCGTCCCTCTACATCCCGGAGTTTGTCCATCACAGTGTGCCTCATGCCCACCCGTGTGCTCATCGCTTCACCCCGAATCGTGACCTTAAAAGCGTCCACCTCCACTTGACGGGAGCTTGCGGACCCACTGTTTATGTCAAAGTAAGTGACGATGGCTACCTCGAGTCTTGTGCGGAAAGTCGTGTCTTCTAATAGATCTGGTGTAAGGCGCCAGGTTGATATGGGTGTTGGGATCCTGCCCCACTGAAAATCAACTTCCACCGGGTTGTGGTCTGAGAGAGTTTTGCCCATGTGTTCCGCCGTTATGACCGATCCCAAGAGTGACGTGGTGCAGAAAACATGATCTATTCTGGTGTGCAATTTGTGGGGTGGTGAATAGAATGTATATTCCCTGTCTAAATTGTGTTTGCCAAGCCATGCATCCGCCAGCTGCCATCCCTCTGCCCATTGCGCTAGCGCCTCAGCCTGTTTTCTACTTTCCGTAGCCTGTAGTGGTGGGTGGGACCTATCTATCGATACATCCAGGACAGCATTAAAATCCCCGCCCATCAACCAGGGAAAATCAGCCCAGTCAGCCAGCACACAGCTAAGTTTCACCAGGAATGCCGATTGGTTCGAGTTCGGCGCATACACGCTACCCAACACAACAGGGGAACCGTCCAACAACCCTTAGACAAATACGTATCTGCCTTCTGTATCTTTCCTCCGTTCCACCAGTTTAAAGGGGACCGAGTTCCTCAGCCACACGGCTTCCCCTCTCGAGAAGGCTGAGTAAGAGGTAGCGAACAATTGACCATTCCACTTTTTAAGGAATTTTCCACTTTCTGAGGTCGTTAAATGGGTTTCCTGAAGGCAGGCAATTTTGACCTTTCTACGATTCAATTGAGCCAAGATTCTATGTCTTTTGTGAACATTCCAAGTGCACAATTTATAGTCATTAAGGGTCCCCATTCCTAGTGGTAGCAGGTAAAGCTGGTGAAGTCCGCACCATGGAGCAGGTATAGTTAGACAACCATGAGTCTCGTGCCTGTACAAGAAACAACCCCGTAACTACTAGGTCCCCGAATAAAACCTTTCGGTATCCAAACAGTATAGCCCAACGTGGGCATGCCTTACATTGAAACATGTCTATATGGTGGGGAGCTGGGGCCACTTACACCAGTCCAGAGTCAGTTGGTAGCACTCCATCTCACCCAGAGCAAAGAAGTCCCCCCCTCCCCCGAGGGACGTTACCATCCGATGTTCTGCCCAGCCACAGTCATAGGTCATGTACTTCTTGTGCCGTGATCTTGGGGAACAGTTGCAGGTTATCAGCAGATCCTGACACCTCCGTGTGTGTGGCGGAACGGCTGGCTGAAGCGGCAGGGTCCTGGGCGTCGTGCTCGGACAAGGCGGCCGTTGTCAGTTGTCCTATCCCCTTGGTCCTGGCCGATGACAATCCCCCAGAGGCCGTGTGTCGGTTTGCGTCCATCTGGTTCCGACCTCCCCGGTGCGATGATCCCTCTCCTTGATCCTCCTCAAAGGGGTCCTGCGTGTTCGGGGGCGTCAGTGATACCTCTATCCACTCCGCCGCTTCCTCTGGTGATTTGAAAAAGTAAGATTTATTGTTGTAAAGCACTTTGAGTCGTGCCGGAAATAGCAGTGCGTGCTTCAGGTTCCTGTCCCGCAGCTTGCGCTTAACTCCCAGGAACGTCGAGCGAGCTCTCTGCACCGCCGGGGTGAAATCTGGGTATACCGAAATAGTCTTGTCCTCGAAGCGCAATGGGGCTTTCTTTCTCGCAGCCCTCAGGACCGAGTCTCGGTCTTTGTAGTGTAGGAGGCGGGCAATTAAGGGGTGCGTGATGCCCCAGGTTTAGGCGGTCTCGCCGGCATCTGGTGCGCTCTCTCCACACTATATAGAGGCATCAGGTCTTGGGGGTCCACTATCTTTTTTAACCAGCCCTCTACAAATTGGGTAGGGTCCTTCCCTTCGCTTTTCTCCGGAATACCCAGTATGCGCACGTTGTTCCGGCGTGCCCGCCCTTCCGCATCATCCAGCTTGTTCCATATCATTTTGATCTGTTTGTCCATATGTTCGAGTTTCGTAGGATGGGACGTTTATGTGGGATGAGGTCGTCTAGCGCTATTTTATGTTCTTTGACTTTCTCCGCCAGCTTCGTATGGTCCGCCTTGAGCAGCGAGAGGCTCATCGCCATGTTGTCCATCCGGGATTCTAGCGCCTCCCTGGACGCCTTGATTTCAACTAGTATAAGGTCCAGTTTCGCATCCTGTGAGGTCTTGCCCATCGGGGGAATCATCTCCACGTTCGAGGATGCCAGTGGGTCCTCCGAGCCCGTGGACTGTAGATCGGCGCCAGCAACGTGGTCCTGCACCCTGGCCTTGTTCCTGCCCATATTTCGTGTTTGCAGGGTGGTGGTCGCAGAGTGTCCCCAATGCTACCGGTCTGGGCCAGTGATGAGCGAGTCGCAGTCGAGTGATATGCCACCAGTGTCCCCCACGTGCAGCCGCCGGGGAGGGCCACCGGTCTCTGTCCCACCATGTACAATGTGTTTAGGAGGCCTCACCAGCCCCCCCCAGGGCGCAGCGCACCAGGGCAGCCAAGGTGTAAAGTTCGAAAATGGCGGCCCACAAGTCTCTCTAGAGTCTGGTATTGTGCACCGTTAGTATGCCGGCGTAGAGGGGGGGGGGCCACAGAGGCTGAACGCTGTTGTCAGTGTGCAGCGGCGTGGTGGGGTGCCAATTGCCTCACTCCTGCTCTGTGCACCGTACCTTCCGCCTGGCAGCACGACTCGGCAGACAGAGTCCTCGCAGCGCCGGGGGCCCCTCGCCCGTCCCGCTGCGGTCGGTGTCTTGCACAGCCCCTCTGGGTAGTACCACTCGGGGCAGTTCGGCAGCGGTAGCGCCCTCAGGGAGTCCGCACAGCGCGGCGGGGGCAGGCGCGCTCAGACCGGGATCCAGAGCGGTCAGCGCCGCTTCCGTTCCGGACAGGCAGGATTCACCGGCAGTCCCCACAGGTAGCACCCTTGCTGGTTCTGGGCGGCCCGCAGGTTCGGCAGGTCTCTTTGTGGTAGTATTCCCGTGGGCCGGCTGCTGGTATACGCCGGCTCACCGCCCCACAGCAGCCCAGGTCGCACCCATATCGGCTCTAGCCGGCACCGGCCGTCTCCTTACGCCAGTCCGCTGCTGCACCACGAGGGCTAGGCCTCGCCCAAGCTGTGGCCCGTATTCAGCCGCCTGCAGTTGTCCGCGACCGCCGAACGGCGTCGGGGGTCCGCACTGCCTCCAGGGACCGGGGGGGATATCGTGGCGATCGGGGAGGCAGGGGAAGTAGGATAATCAGCTAGTGTTGGTGTTCATGGACGGAGCCTCGCTAGAGCACGTCCGCCATGTTCGGTCCTTGGCCACGCCCCCGGAAGCACAGAGCCCTGTGCCAATGCTGGTGACTGTACCTTTGGTGCTTTCGTCGATGGAGTTGATGACGGTGTCATCGACGAGTGAGCCTTTCTTGATGATGGCTTTTTGAAGGTCTTTGGAGCCGCAGGAGGAGAAGTTGGAGGGACAGAACTGGATTTCCTCTCAAGACTTACTCCTTTTGATAGTCCTTCCCTCTCCTTTACACCTAGGTGAGGAGATTCGACAGGACTAAGCCCTTTAGACCTATCAGAGGTCTTTTTCAAGGCCTTCTCAGGGCGTTTCTCAGAAGCTCTACCCCTTTTGACAGACCTTCTGGAGGAAGTTGCAGAAGATGCTTCGTCGCTGTCACTGGACACCGGCTCCGTCTTGATTTTAGCTTCTGGAGCCAGGTCAAAAGACGCCCTTCACGGTCTTGCAGAGTCTTGGTAGAGAATGTGCGCATATCTTACAGACTGCAGCCTTATGGTCTGGATACAGACAGTAAATACAATCTTTGTTCTTGTCCTCAATATATATCCTCTTCTTAGCACAAGTAGCACAGGCCTTAAATAGGGCCTTCTTCTCTTTATCCGACATGCTGAAGATGTTGTTGAAGAAAAACCGGGGAAATGGTTGTAGAATTAATGTTGTAGGGAAAAAACTGAGCAGAGCTCAGTGGAGACTCCCTTGCACAACATGTGGGAGAAAATCTGAGGTTCTGAGCTTCTCTCAGGAGGATTCTAAGAGGTGTGGCTAATTTGATTGGTTGTCCATTTTTTTTTGGCCTCTTTTACAAAAAAAAGGTGGATAGGTTGCAAAACAGGAATGGGCCTAGGCCTAGGTTCTGTTTTACTAATGGTTTCTATTGCTATTTTATGTATACCGGGGACTCCCATTCCGATGACAGGGAATGATACAAGCATGGGAATCTATGAAAATTCCAATACTGGAGTAATGGATAAATCTACTCTGCACACACAGAGCCGACAGTTGCTGTGAGGGTAAATAGTTTCCAGAGTTCGCTATTATGAGAGGGACCTGCCAGTGCTGCCCCCTTTCCCAGCTTTATTTTGCCCTGACCTTAGAGCCCATAGGATGTCTGATCACTGCCCATTTCGAGGTCGAGGAACTTAATGGTTATATATACAATTGAAAATGTTTGACAAATGACTTAACACGGCTAAATTGTAAGAACCATGAGACGTATGCTGAATACTGTTCTTGGAACTGATGTAACTGTTCTTACCTAATTGCTAATAAAACAAATATTTCACAAAAAAAAAAAAGATTTCCCTATCCTTATATGCAGATGACATCCTGCTTTATCTCTCCCACCCTAAAGAATTGATCCCGACAGTCCTCCACACATTTGAACGTTATCGAACCTACTCTGGGTACACAAAAAATGTGGGAAAATCTGTACTGTTTGCTGTTGGAGGGTTCTTTGACCTGACACACCACCCCCCCTCAACATTGTATCTTATGTAACACATGTAATCCGAAGCCCTCTGACACCTTCGGGTAATGTTCGCGCTATATAAAATCGCATTAAATAAAAAAAAAATCTTTAAATAACTAGGGAGGGGTTCCAATACCTGGGGATCTATGCCACAATAGACTCTGAGCAGTGCGTTGCCAAAAACATTAAGGCAATATTAAAAGACTTTCAGGAAGTTGCCAACTGCTGGAAGAGACTTACTTTAACACTTCTGGGAAGTGTGGCATTAATTAAGATGAATACCCTCTAAATAATGTCTATGTGCTCTACAGAACACATATTATAGGCTCGCTGATATTATCTTTATTCGAACTGAGGGTGAACTTAGGAAAATACAGTGGAACGATGGCCATCTTAGGAAAGCACTTTGTAAATTATAACACATCCCCTTCAATGGAGGTGTAGGTCTCCCAGACCTCCGGGCCTACTACTGGGCATCCCACCGAATAGCCATAAATGATTGGGGATTTATGGACAGGGTCCATCCCACATATGCCCTCAGAAGGCCCAATTTCAAGTGAACCCAAATGAACACTACATCGATGGCGATAGGGGAAGAAGTGACCTCTTGCAGGCATCTCAAATAACTTTGGAGGCATGGGAAAGGCCACCTCCTGCATGGGCTGGAATCAGAAAATCACATGGGAGCCTTGGATGGGTGGTAACTTGAAAGAAATAACCAAATTTAAAAGTTTGACATCCTGGGATCAAATAGGCATTTCCAAGGTAGGCGACTTGCTAGAAGAGGGAGCTTCAAAGTTTTTTCCTCTCTCCAGAGGAAATTCCAACTCCACGATCGCCAATACTGTAAATACATAAAACTCGTATGTGCATGTAAAGCTATAAATATCCCCCTTGACCTCCCAGATTACTCTCCCTCAGATGGCTGGCTTTTAATGGATGAATTACGAGAAATGGCAGTATCTTACACTTACTCTTAACAATATTATGCCCGATACCTTTCAGAAATTGAGGGCTGCGTGGGAGGCTGATGTTGGCACATTTGAAGATCTCGACTGGGAGGTGGCATTGATGTTCCCACGAGAAGTGGCTATTAGAGTCCGACTGATTCTTATCCAATTTAAAATCTTACATAGGATGTATTATGACAGGGCCCAACTGTATAAACTAGGTAGAGGAGTCTCACCAGATTGTTTGCGATATGGGTGGGACCAGGGAGACTTCATCCACTCATTATGGTCATGCTCAGCCATACAGACATATTGGCTCCAAGTGCTGTCGGAACTTAGCGCAATCCTAGAGGTATGAATACCTGAAGACCCTAAATGTGTCCTTTTGGGGATACCCAATGATTTTGATGTGATGCAGATGAAATCCTATTGTATAATCTGGGACTGATAGTAGCCAAATAAGACTTGGGCAAGCGGTGGGGAGCTTTTGAAGTGCCTAATCCTGCTGAGTGGAAGAGGGGTATGGACTCATTTATGGCTGCCACAAGAGCAACTTATAAGTATATATTAAGTAGGGGGTGCCCATGCACATTTAGAAAAATATGGGGAGATGGATTAAATATTATGGACTTGCTGAAGATGTTGATATTGCTGCAGGGCCTTTTTCGTAATTACACTGTGCAATTTATGACGATTCATTTTGTCATGATGATTATGATCATGTTGATGTCTCCTCTCTAGATCCAATTGTCTAATAATGCTGGAACTTTAATGTATTGTTGTCCTATTGCCATGTTCTCATGTTTAATGGGAGAACCTACCTGCATCCCTTTTGTTATTTCTCATAATAATAAAAAAAAAACATTTAAGAAAGCAAAGAGTCAGATAATATATGCTAAAGTGTCCCAGGTCCCAGGTTCCTGTACCCAAGCAGGACTATCGTATGTTTATAACTTCAGTGAGAATCCTACGATGCAGAAATAAAGTGTACCAATGCCAGCTAAGTTTGACATGCATTCCTGCCTCTAAGACAAAGCAGCTGCTTCGTAATGTGATGGTTTTCAGATATACTGTTAGAGATTGTTTAAAACAAAACTGTCAGTTGAATTTCTGCCCCTTATTAAAAGAAAGAATATATACAAGATAAGTTGTTTAAAAATAGATTGTTCCATGTGTTTGGGCTGCAAAACAAGGGACTATTTTGCCTTTTAGGTACAGGCACGTTCCCAATGTGTGCCCACACAAACAAGCAAAATGTCTCATCTTTCACAGTGCACGGCACTCCAAAGACCTAATCAAGTATGTAGGCTGACCAAACATACTGACAAAAATGACAGGAGTAAGCTGAACCACTGCCCACTGTCTGTATACTAAAGGTAAGCTGAACCAGAATGTGAATGACCAACAGTGCAATGGCTCAACGGGACTGATTCAAAGTCTGCGTCACTATATTGTAATTTTTTTGTTAGGTCTCGGCCGAGACATTTAGTAGGCTTTTAAAAGTGCTACTTTCCCGGCGATCAGCTTGCTAGAACGCGCACAAGAGCGTGCGCGCAAGCGCGTTCTAGCAAGCTGATCGCCGGGAAAGTAGCACTTGCGGTGATGCGCGTGCACACCACTCGCGGCATTCCTGCAATGACGCTCGCTGCTGCGTGCGCAGATTGACTGCGTGTTTAAGTTCAGCCCGCCAGTGCATCTTTGCTGTTTCAGGTTTGTTTAACAGCTGCACAGGGCCACCATGTCCAGCACTGGGCTGAGCCTGCGAGAGGAGCTGGAGGAATACCTAAAGGTGCTCAACATCGAGACCGTTTGCCTGGAACACCCCGAGGTATGTGCTACGACCCAGGCGTCACAGGTTCCGCGAAACTTATGCCGGGATGTTCGTATAAGACAACTGTTCCTGAGCAATGTGCCTTGGTCGTCACGGCGCTTAGAGACCTCGGCTGTCACCTTCCTCGGAGTAAGGAGCACTGCCACGTGTCTCCGGCACACGCATATGCTTGCTTTCTCTCTTGAAAAGCGCTGAATGGTTTGCTTTCAATGTTATTGTGCACGTGCATTCCTGCAGGTTTGGATTCTGGTTGAGTTGCTGGTATGCTGCACTCATTTCATGCTTCCAGTGCTATTAGCTAGGTCTGCGAAGGATAGCCCCCTCTTTCCACTGATGGAATGCCTTCTGTTTTTGCATCTGCTGACAAACAAACCACTTGTGCTTTAATGGTGCCATCCGGAACAGTAAGGATTACTTCGGCAAAAAATCGCAGACCTGGGGAACAGCCTGGTCGATTGAGTGACAGAAAGAGCTCTAGAAAAGAGGAATGATGAGCTTGTGATAATTTTAAGCGTTTTTTAACTCCCTTTTTATGGAGCTTTGTATTTATTTTATAGACTCCCTTCGGGTAGTGACGTCAAACCAAAAAGGCTTAAGGAGTTAAGAACTGTTGAATGACAGTCAAAAAAGGCGAATGTCCTTCCAGGGCTATAGTATGGAAAACATGTATTTTTTTTTGGGATGCACTGTAGTTTGATAAAGCATTAACTTGAGGACAGCAAAGTAAACCAGATGGCTTCTGTGCCTTCTGCCACTGAAGTACAACACCAAGGGGTCGATTCCGATCTGGTAAAATCCCCCACGATTCGCTGTACAGAGCGTTTTTCCCGTACGATTTGTACACCTACAATGAAGTACGATCCTAACCCAAAGCATATCTACATACGAATCGTACCAAAAACCATACGAACAAAAAATACATAAGGTACATATCCGGGTTACGCTGTATGCGCCGTCTGTACGTTAACAGGCAGCAGTTTCCAGCCCAGCAAGTATGATTCGTCTTGGCGACACTCCGCACGACCCTATTGCTACGGGAGCTGAAAACTACCATAAAAGCAGAGTCCGGCTCGAACCGTACCCCGGTATGCGACAGACACGCAATGAACCCCATCGACCGTGTCATCCCAGTCCTGCACGTCTATGACCTGGTGCACAGAAACAGACGACGCCGCATACCGTGAGAACAACGTACCGCAACAACGGAAGTGTACCTGTACGGTGCGTCACACGCTCGCATATATCCCCATTGCAATAGTGATACAAGCCGTACACACACCATTAATGCTGGGGTACGGTGCGTCACACGCTCGCGTATATCACCATTGCAATAGTAATACAAACCACACACACGCCATTAATGTTGGGGTACAGTGCCTCACACGCTCGCTTATATCACCATTGCAATAGTGATACGAGCCGCACACACGCCATTAATGTTGGGGTACGGTGCATGGCATCTAAGGGGTGTGTGGATATGACTCCCAGCAATGCCCAGACATTGGAGGGGTGGGTGAATATGACTCCCAGCAGTGCCAAGAGATAGGAGGGGTGGGTGCACAGGACTCCCAGCAGTGCCCAGACATAGGAAGGGTGGGTGCACAGGACTCCTAGCAGTGCCCAGACATAGGAGGGGTGGGTGCACAGGACTCCCAGCAGTGCCCAGACAAAGGAGGGGTGTGTGGAAATGACTCCCAGCAGTACCCAGGCATAGAAGGGGTGGGTGCACAGGACTCCCAGCAGTGCCCACACATAGGAGGGGTGGGTGCACAGGACTCCCAGCAGTGCCCAGACATAGTAGGGGTGTGTGGATATGACTCCCAGCATTGCTAAGACATAGGAGGGGTGGGTGCAAAGGACCCCCAGCAGTGCCCAGACATAGGAGGGGGTGGATATGACTCCCAGCAGTGCCCAGACATAGGAGGGGTGTATGGATATAACTCCCAGCAGTGGCCAGACATAGGAGGGGTGTGTGTATATGACTCCCAGCAGTGCCCAGACATAGGAGGGGTGTGTGGATATGACTCCCAGCAGTGCCCAGAGATAGGAGGGGTGGGTGCACAGGACTCCCAGCAATTCCCAGACATAGGAGGGGTGGGTGCTCAGGACCCCCAGCAGTGCACAGACATAGGAGGGGTGTGTGGATTTGACTCCCAGAAGTGCCCAGACATAGGAGGGGTGGGCGCACATGACTCCCAGCAGTGCCCAGACATGAGAGGGGTGGGTGGATATGACTCCCAGCAGTGCCCAGTCATAAGAGGGGTGGGTGCAGAGGACTGCCAGCAGTGCTCAGTTAAAGGAGGGGGGGCATTATCATCATCATACAAAAACTACGTGTGTGTATGTTTACATCCCTAACCTGTGACAGTCCTGATAGTGCAATAGTAACACATCACTTACAGCAGTGTCCCACTCCACAGAGGTTGGATTTTTGGCACACACTGCGTGACACACCACATGTGGGTGTGATGTCAGATCCCACATGCATATCCACCCATGGAGGTTGCAGGCAACCTACACACCCTACCATCATGACTCAATAGTCTATTGTGATGTAACAGCCCACCAAACAAATAGAGCAAAAAGGATAAACACACTGTCATGTATATCCCGGGCCTGATATGAATGTCCAGGTGGTGAAACATGTACTCTCTCATGGAAGGAACAGGGCTGAAACCCCTTAGATACAAAGCACTAAATTGTGAGTCATGTGCACAAATACCCTGCATTACAAATCCAAACATAAGGGTAAGGCTGTGATCATATATCTGCATAGTGTGAAAAAGGCTGATGGTGTCCTTGGAGGCATTTCTACATACTACAAACACAAGTGCAGTGAGTAGCATGGATGACACAGACTAATGAGCAGAACTCACTTGTGAGCAGGCATGTCCATTGCTGAAAGGAATGTCCAAAAAAATATGAAATCTGCACAAAAGACACCACAACAATTGTGCAACTGTATGTGGTGAAGATCTCATGTGTAACTGAGGAAAGGACACTCTTTCGGACAATGTCTGTAGGCAAACTGCACACACAAATCAAGATAATTTGCTGCTACATTGTGATGGCACATAGATACCATGGTCCACCTCATTACCATCAGAAAATAGACATATTTCACAATACCAAAACATTGCCATGACACCAACTCCTAGGCAGACAGCACCTAAAGCAAGTACCTGAAATGCAATAGTTTAGAATGAAAAATAATATGCTTTATTCAGCTCCAAAAAGAAAATGAGCTCACAAATGAGTCCCGCTCAAAGAAGGCCAATGGCCAGTTCACAATAATGTTTTTTTTTGGTGGTACGTTGGGGAGGTTTTCACCCCCAAACTTGCCTGCACATGATGGAGTTAAAGGTTTGTGGACCCATGGGGGGCATCATCTGGGGCAGTGACCGGCACCGCAGGGACAGTAGAGGGAAGGGTAGGTGTTGTGGGTGCAGGGGGGAGGAATCCTCCTCAGTGGCTTGTGCAGTGCCAAAGGTGGAAACATATTCAGCGCTGCACACTGCTGCCAGTTCAGCCAGACCACCACCTGCACCCGGGGACACAATGGGAGTGGAGGTAGAGGGCTCTGAGTCTTGCGGTCCTTGTCTGTGGCTGTGTGCCTGCCGTCTGACCCCAGTCCCTGTGGGTGTGCCTGCATCCCCCTGAGATTGGGTGGCTGGAGATCTGCGCCTAGACTTCAGTGGTGGTGTGCTAGGTGGCTCTGTTGGTGTGCGTGATCTTGTGTGTCTGCGTGTTCTGTGGACAGGTATGGGAGAGGGGGATGTGGATGTGTCTGAAGGAGTGGGGGCGATGGGCCGCTGCAGGAGGGCAACTGCTGCCGTCAGTGAGGAGTCTATGGACGATAGAGTCCGACGTTGGTCAGACATGTTAGCTGACATGCCCTCCATGAATGACAACAACTGTGTCAGTATCTGAGTTTGGCCATGGAGGACAGTCAGCATTGATGTCTGACCAACATGAATCTGCCGAAGTAGGTCTACAGACTCGGTAGGGGAGACAGGGGTAGGGGCTGCGGTGCCGGGGAGGAAGGAGACATGGGGGGCAGCACGGACAGAAGGGACACTAGCAACTGGGAGGGTGGAGATGGGTCTGGAAGAGGTGGGGACAAACATAGTGGTGGAAGATGCTGTCGCCACGTATTCCCCCTCCTCCTGGGAGTCAGAAGCCGAGCCGTCCGCATGATAAGAAGTGTCAGCTTTCAAAGGTCCAGCCACCTGACTCCCCTCACCCTCCATGCCACTGGCTCCCTCCGACTCCTCAGTGCTGGTGGCACTGCGGCTGGGTCCCTCCTCCTGGTCCGTGCTCATGTCTCCTCCTGTGTCGGTTGATGATGCTGTTGGCAAGGAGAATAAACAAAAATGCATCAGTCACCTATACACATCTGACACATGACCACAAAATTATTTGGGCACATTGCAAATCATGGCATGCATCATGAGTAACAGCCACATAACTCAGCACATATTTAAGACTAGTACTGCACAGTTGGTATAGACACAATGCTACTTGGACACAAGGATCCAAATACCAGACCAGGCCACGACTTGAGTGAGAGTCACACTGAGGAGGCTATATTTGTTTACATCAGAGCTGATCTATACAATGAAGTTTTGCTACCTAAAGTTCAGAAATAAATAAACAGTTGTGTTGCCCCTCAGGGCAAACTAACGCACCTCAACCCCAAGGTTACACCACACCCAGAGCCCAGGAAGTACTGTTTGGTGAAAAGTAAGGTCATAAAATCTTGGCATCTTGGGACTCTGCATACTTCACATATTCAACTTGTATTGCATGTGAAAATTATCCATCTTGTGAACATAACACGTATGTGCCTGCATGAAAGATCTCTCACAAGGAAATGCACACAAACATAGACACATTTATTGAGACAGCTTGCACACTTCAAGATGAAACACTGTTAGAAACAAATGGCGTGGACCATATACCATATACATGGTCCAACTGAGGTCTTGATGTATTGACACACATTAGTCTGTACAATTGACAGCAAAGGAGTGTCAAGAACTCAAGACCACTGTGGGGACATGTCTATGTAGATCAAGGCAAACCATTAACCACTAACACTGGCCTCATTCAAAACCTGCCTGCTTATTCAAAAACATTGCACATGTTGTGTGGTGTGCACTACCTTGTGAGACAACTATAATGCAGACACATATGTGTAACCTACACAATTTGTAATGAACACATTCCAAACATTAACAACTCTCAACAAGTGTTGGTAGTGCCTAGGTACAATCATCAATGTGATATCACTTCAAATGTGTCACTCATCACAGGGGCATCTATCACCAGATCATACAGTTGCTAGCACATAACACACACTGGCTGGCATGTGAAGTGGCCCACATGTCCCACATCAGGACAATGCTTAAGCTAATGTGCCTGCAATTGTGAAGATCAAAATCATTGCTGCATTGTAGACACACCCTTAACCACATGGGAAATATGAACACTGTAGTGCGCGACCTAAGACAAAACAGCGTAGCACCGCAACTGCATACATGTTGCAAAAATCTTTGAGGCACAATCATCTCTGTAAGCAAACAACATAGCCTGTAAAGCCCCCAATGACAGCACTGTCCAGCATCACAGGGGAAGTGCATGGTGATAACTCTACCTCACAAATTACATCCACAGCTCACAACTGACAAGGCCAAACAGGCAGGCCCATCACACCTCTCCTGCACAACACCCCCATCACTCCATTAATGTGATTGATACAGCTCAAGCAGTGAAATCTCTGAATCAGGGTATCAAAAACTGTGCAGCAACTTTTGAAAAAGTAAACAAAGGTCACCTTCTGTGGCTGGCAATCCATATTAGTCACAAACAACCAGCAACAGATTCTTGTGAACAGGCACACAGGCACTGCCCAGTGGGAGTATGCACAAGCCAAATCTTATATCCATGAACAGTGTGCCCATGTAGCTAACACATGATAAATACAAAGTATGGCAGGGACCAATGCCGCTGAGGCACACCAATGCTGAACCCACATAGAATGGGCACAGGGTTGGATGACACACATGATTAGGAGGCCAGGGTGTTGCAGGTTACTGTAATGGGCACACAGATCCGTGGGTTTAGAAATTGCTGACTGTCTCATTAATAACCGTCTTGTCACTATGCATATCTTGCAAATGATGTACATCATGTATGAGTACGCAACATAGGTCATGCATGCTGCTATGGTGTGCATTTTTTTAATTACACTCCTATTTTGAGACTCATGATCAGTGCAAACAAATATGAAGGCCAAACACAGTGCACAGGTCGTGGCACAGGCAAAGTACCAACACATGTCACAGACCTCCCTCCCACATGATGCGCTAATCAATGTGCAGTGTAATTACCTTGAACCCTAGGAGTACTTGTATAAAATTAAAAAAACACAAACCAGGGGACACATGTGGAGGAGGGGAAGGGATGGAAAAGAGCATCAGCTGAATATGGGGAATTGAAACTACAATGCACAAATAGCCTGTCTGACCAGAGCCCCCAACTGTGGGAGTGTTGCCAGGCTTCAGAGCACCTCAAGTAGCATGTGACACACAACACTACAAACAGACATGTACCTACCTCCTCCTTGCTGCTGTCTGTCCTGCAACTGCCTATGGAGGTCTGGAAAGACCACTTCCAGGACCCGGAGCAAGTGGGGGGTGAGGTGACGGCTGCCGCCATGCCGGCGTGGAGGTGACAGCTCCAGCTGGACCCGGGCGATACGCCGGGTCCAGCACCGGATGTCCTGCCACCTCTTCCTGATGTTGCTCAGCAGCCGGCGAGGGCCCCCCACAGACCTGACAGCCCTGACAACATCCAACCAGATCTCCCCCTTCTCATAGGCAGTTACCTGTCAGGAAGACAGAGTGAAACAACATTACTACACCTGCTCCATGTCCCAGAGACACAGACTTGCACTACATTGCTGATGTGAACAGGGCATAGGATGCTGACAAGACTCGCATCATTGTCCATGTGAATTTGGCCTGTGGGCTAACACAAATGCACTACATGCCTTTGAAAGGCAACAGATGGCATACGGGGTGCAACACACTCACTGATCATGGCACACACTGTACAACACATGCAACTGCAGGGTGTTGGACAGCACGTGACATGCTGTCACATATCCCACTACACCTAAGAACCCTCAGCAGACCACACATACACACCCTGGCACAGATCACTCACATGTCAGTCTCAACAATGTATACAAACCTCACTTTGCACATGTCACACTTGACATAGAGGTGGCACAGGTGTTGGGCTAACTGTGCAAGTCATGCACAAGACACTGCATACTTGTCACATCAGATGGCTACAGCTGCTGCGGTGCAAAGCATCACATACACACTCACCAAGGTGACAAGGAACATTCACACTCTTCCATGAGTTCAAACGCAGCATTTGTACAACATCACCACAAGTCCCCAAAAACCATAAACATTAGTGAGTACATTCAGCTGTCACTCTGAGGGGAACAATATTATACCTCAGTAGATTATGGCAATAAAACCTGCAAGGTGTGGCACAGCAGAATGTGTAATTCAGTATGCATTGAAAGTCGCAGTTAACATAATGCAAGTAAGGAGTGAACACACTTTAACAACATTACGCTCTGCATCGGAGACACCACAATGTACACACCCGGCACTCACTGCCAAACCACATTGCATGTATGTTCCACAAATACACAATGGCTGTAGTGACACTCACACAACAGGTGCACAGTCAAATCTAGTGCAGTCATCACTCACCTCCTCCCCTGGTCTACCATACAGCTTGCTGTAGTTTGGTAGGAGGGCATCCAGCAGGGCCTGGTTCTCCTTCTCACTGAATGCAGGTACCCTCTCCATGGTTAGCAAAATCAGAGTCCAGGGAATGCAGAGACAGCAGCAGTGTGGTCCACTCCAATGGTGTGCAGGCAAGTGTCCTCTCACAGCCACATGCAGCCTTAAATCAGTGCTGCTGAGGGGCTTTCAGTCTCAGGAGTACAGTGTGATAGGCCAGATTACTTTGCATCCAATCCCTTTCAACATAAGGCCCAGACACACATTTGCATGGTTCAAAATTTGAGCATCAGCTCCACAACCATTTTGCAACATTGTATAGTTTTGCCCAACTGACTTTTGCAGGACACCTGTAGCACACACACAAATCTCAGTATCCATGACAACCAGCCAGCATTCTGGGCCTACTACTCGTCCCCTAGGTGTCCCCGATGTATTTTTTGGGATCCACACACATGTACGGTGCGTTTCACGTCGCGTATGGCAGCATTACAATAGTAAAACGAGGCGCACACATACACGCAATGTCGGGGTACGGTTCACTCGCGTATGGCACCATTAAAATTGTGAAACGAGGCGCACACACTCATGCAATGTCAGGGTACGGTTCGCTCGCGTATGGTACCATTACAATGGTGAAACGAGGTGCACACACGCACGCAATGTTGGGGTACGGTTCGCTCGCGTATGGCAGCATTACAATAGTGAAACGAGGCGCACGCACGCAATGTCGAGGTACGGTTCGCTCGCGTATGGCACCATTACAATGGTGAAACGAGGCACACACACGCAATGTCGGGGTACGATGCGTTTTACACAGTGCGTTTCACACGCTGATGTGAATGCAGGGGAACGGTGAGTTTTACACAGTGTGTTTCACACGCTGTTGTGAATGCAGGGGTATGATGCGTTTTACACAGTGCGTTTCACAAGCTGATGTGAATGCAGGGGAACGGTGCGTTTCACACAGTGCGTTTCACACGCTGATGTGAATGCAGGGGTACGGTGCATTTTACACAGTGCATTTTACACGCTGGAGTCAAAGCAGGGGGACGTTAGGCTCACATATGGCATCATTACAATAGTGATACGAGGCGCACACATGGCAGGGATGTAGCTGTACGGTTAACTCAAGGATGTCTATCAAGTTCTTGTCATTGCATACTTACATGAGCATGCCCTAGGTGTACCAGGCACTGATATAGCACAGGATATCAGATCTTGTTGCACAGTCGATGTGTGATGACCTGTTGACACATGTGATGTGTGATGGGGCAGTATGTGGTACACATCTCCTTTCCACTTGTCCCATTGGTATCATCATGCACATGTTGTCAGGCACATCAACACTGGGATGGCACAGTCATCACTACGGTCACCTGTCTCACGATGCCAGGGACCGTGGCACTTTCTCACTTGACAATTTGACGCTCATCATGTCCCTATGTGACAATGTAATGTGTGTGTCATGTTAAAGATTAAATTTGCTCTTTGTGTTCCGTAAAATGCATCTGCTGTTGGTGCATCTATAATGGGTCTGTGTTATGACTAAAATGGTTTAGCATGTATACACACCATGCCACATGTGCTTTTCCAATGGCTTTTGGGTCTGATGGCATCATACATCATTGATCCCCATGCATACATGTCTGCATCGTGACAATTGCTGTGGTGTTGCGTTGTCACATACACACCTTATTAGCAAGTTGTCTGATATGTCCAATAGATATTCCATGTGACCTGGGTGTGTGCCTTGCAGTCAGCTGTCTGTATGGGATGACAAACTTCTAATGCAGGTCTTGGGACGTGTGTCACTCCAGTGATATCTTGCTCTGCTCACTCAGAGCAGCCCAGCAGCTCTTTTGTGTGCATGTAATGTTTAGTTCACAAACAACAGATGTATCTGGATTTTTTTTGGAGTGCCAGGATGCTGGCATATGTGTCCAGGATGTATTGCTTATGCCAGACCCCATAGTAACTTGATGTGTAGTAGCAGTGTTGCATGTGCTATGTTCATTGGAATCGTTGTTGGCTGGCAGTTGTTCTCCAGGCTTCCCAAATATGTCCTGCAGGGCACCACCTCTACCAAGGCCTTTTCCAGACTTGGAGACCATGAGGGAACTTGATTGCATACGACGTTACAGATTCACTCGCGATTTTATTCAGAACTCGACGGACAGGCTGGAACCACATCTCCAACCACGACACAGGTATCCAACTGCGCTGACACCAAAGCAAAATGTGATGGCAGCCCTACATTTTTTTGCCACAGGTACGTTTCAATTTACCATTGCTGATGTGGGGGGTATGTCCCAAACCATGTTCAGCCGTGTCCTACGTGATGTGTTAGCTGCCATGTTAGAGCACATTGATAAATTCATCAATTTTCCAAAACCTGAAGAGTTAACAGATGTAAAGGGTGAATTTTATGCCCTGGGAGGGATGCCACATGTCATTGGGTCCATTGATGGTACACATGTGGCTTTGGTACCACCACAGGCTCAGGAGTAGGCGTACCGCAATAGGAAACATTACCACTCAATAAATGCCCTGGTGGTGTGTCTTGCTAACATGCTGATTTCCCATATTTGTGCACGTTTTCCAGGATCCTGCCATGATGCATTCATCATGAGGCGTAGCAGGGTACCACAGATGATGCTGCAGCTGCGCAACGATCGGGCATGTCTTGTTGGTGGGTATACTCTGTTTGTCCTGTATGTCTCATTTTTTTGTTTGCTCTGACGGCATGTCATTACCCACATTTTTACGCGATGTATATTTGCAGGAGAAGCGGGATATCCCAACATGCCGTGGCTCATGACACCGCTCCGCAACCCAAGAACAGCTGCAGACCAGCGGTACAACAATGCACACGAGCAGACCAAGCGAGTGATTGAGAGAACGTTTGGACTCCTGAAGAGCCGATTCCGGTCCCTTGATAAGACTGGTGGATCACTCCCATACGCCCGGTCAAGGTGTGTACCATCTTCATCGTGTGCTGCATGCGGCACAACTTGGCAGTTGAGAAGGCCGTGCCACTCATCCTGGATCCTGAAGAGCTGGAACATCCACCTGTTGAGGACAAAGGGCTTGGCCGCGATGAAAATGATGAGGAGGAGGAGGATGATATCCGGAGTCAGCTCATACACAACTTGTTCTCTTAATGGTGAGTCACTGGAAATTTATGTGCAAGCTTGTGGCATAGTGTGGCATGTGATGCATACTGTGTGTCCAGCTGACTGTATGCAAAGTCCCTTTGATGTTTGTTGTGATGTGTCACACAAGTGATGATGTGATGACACACGCATAAGTGCAATGAGTGATTTTGGAATGTACATGTGTAGTACATTGTGATGTATTTTCACATGACCATGTCTGTATGGAAATCTTATTAATGTGTCCCCTTGTGTGCCTGTCATTCCCAGGTTGCACTGCCTGTTGTCTGTTCGTGTCATCTTGGTACTCCTGCTATTCATCCTGATGATTGCAACGTGTGCCGAATCAGCGTTCCATGCACAGACATGTGGAAATGTTCGTTTGGGTAAGATATCTAAACAGGCTTTTTGGGGTTGGTATGCTTTGGGAATGTGTGGGAACTGTTTCTGTGCATTATGTAGAAGCATACATACATGTGTCATTAACATGGATCAAGATGCATGTTGCAACACTCCCATGAATGGACAGTCACCCTTCTTGTCAGTCATCTGTTGTTGAGTGTTGACTCTGGTGAATGCATCAATGTGTTTAAACCTTGTGCCAGACACATTGCGGATGTCACCGGTTGACATTGTGTGTGACATCACAATCACAGTCTGTGTGTGGAATTGCAGCCTCACTGTGTGCAGCAGGATTTGTCTTGCTCATCACATTAATCTTGTGGCCCAGTACAGTTTGGTTTACCTAATGACATGTAGTGAAGGTGTGGGCCAGTGTATGTCCCACATGTTCTGACAACTGTCCAGTGAGTCTGTTCGTATGGATGCATTGCCCCTTGTGCCAGTATGTAATGTCACTGTCACGTCGCTACATCAGTGCCGGTGGAGAACACTGCTTTGCAAGCCTTCTTGGAAGTTTATGTTAACTTTTTATTCTCATGATTCCAGGAATGTTGAACTGATGACGTACCAACGTAGTGCTGTGGCAAGTGTAAACACTTCCGTTACACCAGTCGGTTGACGTTAATCCCAGCAATCTCTTGTGCCGTGCTGCATATCTGGTGGTTTGGTGGCTTTGGGACAGATGTATCAAGATACCATTTTGCACTTCTCAAATAGCGATTGTTAAGGAATCGCTATTTGAGAAGTGCAAAATGGTATGTATGTAGAATTTCGCTATTTATTAGCGATTCCTTAGAATTCCTTAATTGCGATTAGCAAATTGCTAATCGCAATTAAGGAATAATTTCCCATTCATTTCTATGGGCCAGGAGGCCCATAGGAATGAATGTAAAATTATACTCAATTTGCGATTAGCAATTAGCTAATCGCAAATTGAGAATAATTTCAAGGGTGCAAGGGTGTCTTAAGGACACCCTGCTGCACCCCTGAATTTGATATGTGTACGCATATGGCGCACATACATGCCCTAAGGGCATGTATGAGCGTCATATGGCACCTTTAGAATTTAAAAAAAGTGTTTTTTGAAAAGAATTCGCAAGTTACCACCAACTACAAGTTGATGGTAATTTGCGAATTCTTAGTCAAAAATCGCAACACTGAATTGCTTGATACATTTCAAATATTAAATCGCAATTTGCCATTTCTTAAAAGCCTCGCAATGTTAAGGAATCGCTAAATTAGCGATTCCTTAATATTGCGAGGCTTTTTGAATGATACATTCCAAATCCCGTATTTTTTGTCGCAAACGCTGCTATTTTCCGAATCGCAGCGTTTGCGACAAAAAAAACGGATGATACATCTGCCCCTAAGTTCCTCATTACTCTCTGTAGAGTTTGGTCACACCTGCTTGTAATGTTTGGCATTGTAAGGCACAGTCGGAAGAGCCAATGACTGGCTCTTGCTAGGCTTCCTTGTGTTTCAAAAATTCCCTTCCTCGTTGAATGAGATAAGTACGGCTCTTGCGGGTAATGTGTATCTTACATTCATGACCCTCACTGATTCCCAGGGCTGACTACAGTTTATTGGCTTTGTGTGAGTAGCACTGCTACACATTCAATTCACTGTATTTTTTAGCCTCATTCATACAATGTGACTAACTTGATGAGCACATGGTTCTAATTGCATTGAAGCAGCCTGGTGAGCGTTAGAACCCCTTAATTTAGGTGACAAACACTGCTACCTTTTGTGTGTCCCTGTTCAAACCTCAGATGTAGTATCATTTCAAAACCTGTGCTCACAAATTGGATACAGTGGCTGTGGTTAAACTACACAGGTGTAACTGTTACAGTATACGTCATGAGGTATAGTGTGATTCAGTGCCAAGAAGTGTTGAATTGTTATGCTTGTTTACCTTTGTTTCAGATCTTCCTCCCTGCGGTTCCCATCCTCTCCTTCCCTCGCCTGATCACCCTTTTGAGTCTGTTATTCATACTCAGACCAAGGGGCTATCTGGAGATGGACCCCTTTGAGCATCGCACAAATCTGAGGATCAAAGGTACCGACATTCCCTGGCAGTCGTGTGGAGATTGTTTCACCAGCATTACACGTACCCTCATTGCATGCCAGATATTTTCTTCTGAGCAATCCCACTGGCCATGTACATTGACTAAAGCAGCATGGCCTCAGAACAAACGAACCATTTCTGTAGTTAAAGTTTTTCCAAGTGTACATTGTGCCCCATTACTGTCACCGCAGATGTCTTGCCAGTCTGCATGCGTCATCTATGGCATACTTTACAATGATTGTGCATATGTGGTTATGTGTACTGGGTCAACATGCATGGTGTTTGTAATAGGTCATGGCCCATAATGTGATTGACATACATGGTTGTGTATGTATTGTTTTAGCTTAATACCCACAACGGTCATGCAATACCTGCTGACGCTGTTTGTCCCAGGCCCCGTTTGGACTTTTGGTGCCTGATCCTGTGGCTGTCATATTTGATGATTGTTCACCCATTTTCAAGCAGTGACCCATGAGTAACCAGACACTCCTTCCTTTCCATACACATGTAACATGGTGCCTTGCAAAAATCCTTGTCTTTGTGTGCTAGTTTTCCATGGTGTCTCACACCTTCTGCCATTATGTGTTCACACATTCCTGATGCTGCCTCCCCAGTGACACCGCAACACCCAGTGCCCAGATTCTGCAACACACACGCCTCTAATATGCACTAATATCCATCCGTCCATTCTTAAGGCAGGCCGCAGCTTGTCGGTGCCACAGTTACACCACCTCTACGACAAAGGCAGGACCATCAGCACCTGCAACGTGCACAGTGCAAGGCCCTGTGGTCATTCAATTACACAGGTTACACAACAGACTCATGCTCCTGCCACCCTCCACACAGGGAACACCAGACAATCATCCACCTGGTATCAGGCAACCCCTAAGCGCACACATGACAGCTTCGCAGGCTGTGTGTGCAACTCATACTGCCAACACTGCACTGCCACACATAACAGTGCATGTCCGTACAAGCAGGTCATGTGCGTTGTACTGCACACACGCTACTTACACCAGCCCAACATTGGAGTCTGTTACCTCATCAACACAACAGCACAACAGATCACCTTCATTACTGTGACCCGGTTGTACGTAAGCCCCGCACACTACTTCTACATTGCCATCTCAGACGGATACTGGACCACCCAATACTTTATGGGGTACACCCCCAGAGTGACATACAACACCAAGGACCAATTGTGGTGATGCTCAAAAATTGCAGCTCTGACTGGATTTTCGGTGATTAGAAGCAGAAGATCCTTAGCATATGATATCATTTAGACTTCAAACATGGCAATCGATTCAGCCAGCGGGGTAAAGTACATATTACAAAAGTCTGCCGGCTCTGAGCAGAGCCCTGTGGCATACCCCACTTCTGTGGTTTGACTGTGGAGTACAATGTGTAGGTGCAGACCTGATGTGTGCAGTCAGATAGTTAGGACAATATCCAGTTCAGCACTGAGGACCACACACCTATGGTCTTCATGGGGTTCTGAAGAATGGGATGGTCTACGGTGTCAAATGCTGTAGACATGTCTAACAGCACCAACGCCGCCTTGGAACCTCCATCTACCTCCAAGCGTATAGAGTCTGCCATTTGTATGAGGGCCAACTTTGTAGTATGGGTGGGATGGAAGCTGGATTGCGAGTCATGAAGGAGGCTATTATCTTCAACAAAGTGCATCAGTTGCTGCCAGGAAAATGTCACAGAAATTTTCGCCAGGACTGTAAGATAGATTTTGGTGTATGATTGGAAGCTTATACAGGATCTGTGTTGCCTCTACTTAAGATGTGCAGGAGCAACGTGTGTCTTCACACATCTGGCTTATAGACCAATGTGAGGTAAGGGTTCCACATGACGTTTAAGTGTTGATAGCGAATCTTTGCAAGGATGTTGTATTGCTTTGTGGGCAGGGGGTCACTAGGTGAAGTATATTGACATATTCTAATCGAGCTGAGAGGCTTCCACATAAATTGTGTCAAAATCTGAGACCACTGAGCTGGTACACCACTTTACTGATTGCTCCTCAGACATCGGACTAGTACTTCAGCACGCAGGCCCACACCTACACAGGATAAATGGGTCAGTGGTGGAGCAACTCCTGGCCGCAGGACAAACAAACCACCATCCTCCATTGATACATCAATGTTTGCATCTAGTTCACCAAATCCACACCATCGCTATCTCATGCTGCAAGTCCATCCGCATGCTGGAAATTACCTTCAGATAGATCCACTCCTAGTCAAGACAGACAGCCACCCAGGTGTGGAGAAGTGTGGCTCAATGATTAGAGCGGCAGACCCTGGTGCAGAGGTCTAGCCTGGGACCAGGGTTCAATTCCCCGCCTCGGCGGGTCTTGGGCTCAAAATTCCACAGACCTGATAATTATCGCCTCTGTGCCTATTCCAATCATGGAGTCCCACTCTGCAACTCTGGGCAATAGCTTGCTTAATCTCCACAATGGCCCCCACAACGCTAAGGATGCCTGGCCTCCACCTTGGGGGTGCCCAGGAGTGGACGCCTCACAGGGAAAGCCAGGATGGGTTCCACAGCGGTATTCGTACAAGCACCTTAAGACCCTTGCGGGTGAGTAGTGCGCTATACAAGTATCAATTTACAGGTCCACAAGAGCAGCCGGCTCAACCACGGCAACAACCTCTACACAGGAAGAAGAGCCAGACTCCAGGAGGACATGTGCACACCCAGGGCGCATGCGCACACCACATCATCAACATCCCCTGCCATAGCCACATGACCGTCCACCTGAGATACCTACTAGAGTCAAGAGTGACCCTTCTTGCAGGCCAGGTCGCCCCCTGAGTTCGTACCTGCTGTTCCCGCCCTTCCACTGCGCATTCGCGGTTGCCTACTGCACTTTCCCCCGTTTCTTTCTCCTCCGTGTACGCTGTGCTCTGTTTTTCAATTGTAGCCGCTAAGGCGTGCTCATGCATTTTTCCCCCACCCGCCCCCTTGCTTCTGCGCACCCCTTCCTGCCGCTTCCCCTGCGGCCACGCCCCCTCGCCGCCACGCTCCCGCCTCCCAGCTGCTCCTCCATCCCTTCTGCTTTAAAATGGCAGCCACGCAGCAGACGCGCCGATGGCGCCCCAAAGGCAAGCCCGTCTGCGCCCGTCCGTGCCTGGACCGCGCCCAGCGCCAGAAACCCTGGACCCCGAAGCCGCCACAACACCAGACTGCAATCAATCAATCAATCAATCAGTGACACTTGTAAAGCGCGCTACATACCCGTAGGGTCTCAAGGCGCTGGGGGGGGGGGGGGGGGGGGGGGGCCGCTACTGCTCGAACAGCCAGGTCTTCAGCTTCTTCCTGAAGGAGAGGTGGTCTTGGGTCAGGCGCAGGTCGGTCGGGAGGGAGTTCCAGGTCTTGGCGGCCAGGTAGGAGAAGGACCTTCCTCCTGTAGTCGCTCTTCGGATGCGGGGGACGGCGGCGAGGGCGTGGTTGGCTGATCGGAGGTGGCGTTTGGGTGCGTAGAAGTTGATCACTAAGTAGAAGTTGATCACTACGACTCCAGCACCCTCCACGCTCTCAACCCCGGACACGATCACTCCGGCTACCCCGAAGCACACCCAAGGGCCCTTCACCTGCCAGAACTGCAGCTTCAACAGCATCCGGCCCGCCAAACCCTTGACCAGAGAGCCCACCACCTCCGATGCATCCTCCTCAACACCCGCTCCGCTCGCAAGCACGCCATCGAACTCTGGGACTTCCTAGACTCAACCACCCCCGACTTCGCCTTCTTGACGGAGACCTGGCTAAACGTCACCTCGGCACCAGACATCGCCATTGCCATCCAAGAGGGCAACAAAATCTCCACCAGAGACCGCACCAACAGAGTGGGAGGGGGAATCGCCATCATCCACAAGGACTCCCTCAGATTCACGACCGACACCAACGACACCCTCACCACCGCCGAGCATATGCACTTCCAGATCCACACCGACCCCAACACCACCCTCAGAGTAACTCTCGTCTACAGACCACCAGGACCACGACCACAGTTCAGCGACACCATCGCCAACCTCATCAGCACCCATGCCCTCGCCTCCACGGACTACATCCTCCTTGGGAACCTGAACTTCCACCTCGAAAACAACAACGACGCCAACTCCACTGCCATGATCGACAACCTTGCAAACCTCGGACTCAAATAGATCGTGACGACACCCACCCACGCTGCTGGACACACACTGGACCCCATGTTCTCCACAAGTCACCATGTCTCCTTCAACCACACCACTGAACCTTACTGGACTGACCACAGATGCGTCCACTTCACCTTCAGGAAGCCCACCAAAAACCACTGCATTCAACAGTTGCCACGCCGCTGCTGGGGCAAGGTCATCAAGGACAAGGACCAACTGACCACCACCCTCGCCCTGGGACCACCCACCGACCCCGACGCCATCAACCTCAAACAGTGGATCAACAACTGCGCCGATACCCTCGCCCCACTCAAGACCTACGCAACCAATCACACCAACAAGAAAGCCACTTGGTTCACCGAAGACCTCCGGGCCTCCAAACACACCTGTCGGAAACTGGAGAAGAACTGGCTCCGCAACCGAACACCAGACAGCTGCACAGCCCACAAGAACGCCACCCGCAAACACCATCAACTCATCAGGACTACCAAGAGGACCGCCTTCAAGGACCGCCTACACAACAACGCACGCAACGCCAAAGAGCTCTTCAACATCGTGAAAGACCTCTCCAACCCACGCTCCAACACCAATGACATTCCACCATCACAAGACCTGTGCGATTCACTGGCCACCTTCTTTCATTGCAGGATCACCGACATCCACGACAGCTTCAACATCGACACCCCCTCATCCACCGCCAAGACCACCACCCCTGCGACCCCCACCCGCACCAGTCGCCTGACCGCCTGGGCCAACGTCAGCGACGAAGACACAATCAAGACCATGAACTCCATCCACTCTGGATCCCCATCTGACCCATGCCCTCAACACGTTTTCAACAAAGCCAGCACAGCTATCGCACCCCACCTCCGAAAAACAATCAACATCTCCTTCGAGACAGCAACCTTTCCGGAGAGCTAGAAGCACGTCGAGATCAACGCCCTACTGAAGAAACCTAAGGCGGACCCCAATGACCTCAAGAACTTCCGGCCCATCTCCTTGCTCCCTTTCCCGGCGAAGGTCATGGAGAAGATTGTCAACAGCAAGCTGACCCGCTACCTTGAAGACAACAACATCCTGGACCCATCCCAGTCCGGCTTTCGCAGCAACCACAGCACCGAAACCGCCCTCATCACCACCACCGACGACATCTGGATCCTGATGAACAAAGGAGAAACAGCCGCCCTCATCCTTCTGGACCGATCAGCAGCCTTCGACACGGTCTGGCACTGCACCCTAACAGCACACCTCCATGACGCTGGAATCCAAGAGAAGGCCCTGGCCTGGACCACATCCTTCCTCTACGGCAGAACCCAGAGCGTCCGCCTCCCACCCTTTCGCTCCAAGACCACTGAGATCATCTGCGGCGTCCCACAGGGATCATCCCTCAGCCCGACGCAGTTCAATATCTACATGGCACCACTCGCCCACGTCGCTCGACAACACAGCCTCAACATCATCTGCTACGCCAACGACACCCAACTGATCATATCCCTCACCAAAGACCCCCGCACCGCCAAAGCCAACCTCTACAGGGGAATGAAGGCCATTGCCGAATGGATGAAGGACAGCAGGCTGAAGCTGAATTAAGACAAGACGGAGGTCCTCATCCTCGGCACCACCCCATCAGCCTGGGACGACTCCTGGTGGCCAACATCGCTAGGAACAGCCCCTGCACCCACCGACCACGCACACAACTTGGGGGTCATCCTCAACTCCGCCCTCGCCAGGACCAAGCAAGTCAACGCCGTCTCTGTGTCATGCTTCAACACCCTCCGAATGCTCCGCAGGACCTTCAAATGGATCCCCTCCGACACAAGAAAAACCGTCACCCAGGCCCTCGTCACCAGCAGGCTGGACTGCGGGAACACCCTCTACGCGGGAACAACAACCAAGCTCCTGAGAAGGTTGCAACGCATCCAGAATGCCTCGGCACGACTGATCCTCGACGCCTCCAACGCAGTCACATCACACCCCACCTGAGAGACCTGCATTGGCTCCCCGTCAACAAGAGGATCACCTTCAAACTCCTCATCCACGCACACAAAGCCCTACACAACGCTGGGCCAGCATACCTCAATGACCGACTCAGCTTCTACACACCCACCCGTAGCCTCCGCTCTTGCTAACCTCGCCCTCGCCACAGTTCCACGCATCCGGAAAACCACCGGCGGCGGCAGTTCCTTCTCCCACCTCACCACCAAGACCTGGAACACTCTCCCAACCAACCTACGTCAGACCCAGGACCTGTTGGCCTTCAGAGAACTCCTCAATACCTGACTCTTCGATCAGTAGCAGCCCCCCCGACCCCCCCCAGCGCCTTGAAACCCTCACGGGTATGTAGCGCACTTTACAAATATCCTGATTGATTGATTGAGAGTCTCACTGTCAACTGTAGTATCACCTTCATACTCCTCAGCCACACTCAGTAGGCACTCCACAACCACAGCCCAAAACACAAATATGGACGTTGCCTGAGTCCGTCCAGCCACCCTTGTCCTGGGCAACATTCATCACTTCCACAATACAACTGCATGCGGGTGATAGTTCTCCCACATCAAAAAACAGACCTGGTAGTCCCTCCCTGGACACCGACACATTACCCATGACCTGTACACCTTCATGAGACTCTTACGTAATTGTCTGTCAGAGCAGCAGGGCAAGCCACCGCCAGCCTCAGCAGATAGTAACCATCACGTGTGAGTATTTCCCTCCATGGATGTAGTTGATCATACATTGTGACCTATGTGTGTTCACAACCAGATTCAGATCCCAGTGTATGGATGGCTTGAGTTTGTTCAACACTCTGACATACTTTGACATATACCGACACGTATGTTGTTGACTCAGGGAAAAAATACTTCTACCTCAATACATATTGTGTTTGTTATTTTTATTTCTCCATCTTGTGAGTGAAATGTGAGTCGATGTTAGGTGCTGTACAAAAATGCATGGAATCCAAAGTTCACAGAGGAGAGAGGTGATGCCTTGCAGTATTAGTCAACAGAGTCCAGACCACAGTGTTTGGCATCATTGGTGACACTGCGACCAGCAAGTCCATGTGGGAGAATCAGACAGTCAATAAGGTGATGCTGTTGCACACAAAGGCAAGATGCCAGACAAGGTGACCTGGGAGATGCGCATGGCCCTCTACCTCTCAACGTCTTCTATGTGGACGACCCACCTTCCTTGGGGGACCCTCATATGCAGGCCTTGACGATGCCTGGGACTCTCCGTCGGATGATTCCACCTCCTCCTCCCTCCCTGTGCCTGTTGGTAGTCTTTGCCTCGATGTTTCTGGCCTGGTGACACAGGGAGGGTGCTGCATGTTGTCAGCAATCCGACGGAGTGAATGGCTTATGTCCCTCTGCACCGCCAAGAGCTCAGCCAGTCTTGCGTCCATTCGTCCTTGGTGTCGTCATTGACTGGCATGTTGCTCGGCCTGCTGGTTTTTTAAATCGATGAGGGCCCCCACTCCCTGGCAGAATGCCCTGGTGTCCCGCCGGTATTCCTCCATGATGTTTCTGAGTTCAGACATACCGGGTCCTGCAGCTTGCTGGTCAGGTTCTCGCCTCCGCCTTGTGCCACTCCCACCACCTCTGCCCACACGAGCCTGGCCTGCTGTTGTGGGCACATCGGGTCGACGGGACCCCTGAGGGTTGACAGTGGTGGTGTTGTCTGCCACCTCCTGGGTACCTGGCGAACCCTGTCCCTCATTGTTTGACTGGCTCAGTTGTGGATTGTGGGCAGGGCTCCGAACTGTCTGCTGGGCTGTGGCAGGAATGGGTGTGGTGGTTGGCACAGATGCCCCTGATCCAGCTTCTGCACAGGTTTGGGATCCAGAGGTGCCAGATTGGTCTGGGTCATCTATGGAGTGGTGAGAGGCGTCGCTGTTGGTGGGATCAGGTCCTGTGGAGCCTGGGACTGTGATCCATCTCCCCCCTGGTTGGGGTAGATTGTGCACGTTGCCCTGTGGGTGTGAGAGACAGACGATGTTAATATCCCTTTAATGCAAAATCTAATGTTCATATACATTGTCGTTATCACTGTTACACCTGCTTTGGATTTTTCACATTGTTCACTTGTGGTGTCAGATTGATCTGTTAGATCAATCTGACACCACAAGTGAACATTTTAATGTGAGGGTCTATTTACAATGAATGGCACAGCCAGGCATCTCAGCAGGGATTTGGCAGTCATTGTGCAACACAGCTATGCCAGCATGGATGCAACACATTAACACTGTGGATCACCATAGTGTGATAACAGTAAAGCTGCGTCCCACATCTGTGCCATCAAAGTGGCACATTGCTAGAGTTGTGTCGCTGGTGCAACGCAGATCCAGCAATGCTCTGTGTGGCCCTATCTGCACAATGCTGTGTCAATCCTTACGTCTGCCTCAGGCATGCACAGGGTTTTGAGGCAGCATGCGCATAAAAGTGACTGAGTGAAATATTTAAGATTTCACTCAGCCACTTTTGGGAGGTGTTGCTGCACCGTGACGGGCAGCCACCGCACACCACACCACAACCACACCATGACCAGTCCACCTACTTCTTGGAGTCATATCCACACACCCCTCCTATGTCTGGGCACTGCTGGGAGTCATATCCACACACCCCTCCTATGTCTGGGCACTGCTGGGAGTCCTGTGCACACACCCCTCCTATGTCTGGGCACTGCTGGGAGTCCTGTGCACCCACCCCTCCTATGTTTGGGCACTGCTGGGAGTCCTGTGCACCCACCCCTCCTATGTCTGGGCACTGCTGGGAGTCATATCCACCCACCCCTCCTATGTCTGGGCAGTGCTGGGAGTCATATCCACACACCCCTTCTATGTCTGGGCACTGCTGGGAGTCCTTTGCACCCACCCCTCCTATGTCTGGGCACTGCTGGGAGTCATATCCACCCACCCCTCCTATGTCTGGGCACTGCTGGGAGTCCTATCCACACACCCTTCCTATGTCTGGGCACTGCTGGGAGTCCTGTGCACCCACCCCTCCTATGTCTGGGCACTGCTGGGAGTCATATCCACACACCCCTCCTATGTCTGGGCACTGCTGGGAGTCCCGTGCACCCACCCCTCCTATGTCTGGGCACTGCTGGGGGTCCACCAATGTAACATGAGTTGTTTGTATACTCACCAGGCTCCACGGCTCCTTGAAATCCATGTACTCCTACCGGTGGTAGCAGGGCCATGACCTTCTGACTGGGCGTAGTCCTCATCCATCTTGCGCTTGACCATCCTCCGCAGATGTACTACCTGGCCTGGCAATCCTTCCTGGTGAGCCTGATGGGTGCAACAGCATTGACCTTATGGACAATCCTCTCCCACAGCCGTGTTTTGTCAGCTATGCTGGCCTGTCTGACCAATGGCACAACAGCTGTGGCTCAACTCTGAAGACTTCATCTGCAAGGATCTCCATCTCCTACTTTGTGAACTTTGGATTCTTTTGTGCTGACATGTTGTGGGGTGAATGTGTTTGGGGGGAGAGGGTGTGTATGGATGGGGGGTTGTGGGTCTGAATGTGAAGGGGGTGTGTGGGTTTCAATGTGATTGGGGTATGTATGAAGGTGGATGTGTGCAGTTGTTGGTGTGTTGTCAGTCTCTGTAGGTAAATGGGTATGTTGCAGAGGATGCAGGCTTGGGTGTGTAGGCCCTTTTTATTGGTCCATTTGTGGGTGTGGCTTAGTTTGAATTTTTGGTGGGTGTGTTATAAGGGGTGGGTCTGAGTTTGGCCCTCTGTTTGCCAGTTTGGATTTGGCAGGACATTGTTTTGCAATGGTTTGTACACATGAGATATGTTTTGTGGTGTTGTGCGACTCATTTGCACACTCCTTGTGCTCTTTTAGGGGGTACGCGTGTGTTTTTTTGAGGGGGGATTTGTTGTGTACTTTATTGTGTAGCTCTCTCATACGCAACGTTTTTAACGGGATACTCGTGCGCTTCGTTGTGGAAGGGGTTAGTTTCGTACTTTATTGTGTGGCTCGCTCATACGCGAAGTACTTAGGGGGTACGCGCGCGGTTCGTTGAGGGGGGTTCGTTTCGTACTTTATTGTGTAGCTCTCTCATATGCGATGTATTTACGGGGTACGCATGCGCTTCGTTGACGGGGGTTTACTTTTTAGTTGCTTGCTCGGCTCGCTCTTACACGGTGTTTTGCGTACAAATCGCAGTACATACGCGACTGCATTTTCCCATACGAATAGCGTTCAAGGACCCTGGTCCGGATCGTACTTGGCGGGTCGTACGGCATGTTTACAAATCGTACAGTTCACTAGCCGAGTCTGTATCGTACGGTTCTTCGCTTGTTTTTCGTACGGTTCATAAACATTCGAACAGATTCTTTGAATACGGATCGTACCACGCAATTTGGACGGCTTTGTACAAATCATACGGAAACGGCTACAAATACAAATCGTAGGACGGTTTTCTTTCCCGAATCGGAATCGACCCCTAAATGTTCTCATAGTGTTACTGTCTGCGGTGGTGCAAAGTACATCTAATTTTTCCACAGTAGGCTATGGGTCTGATTTATGAGTAGCTTGTTCATATGTCAACCACTTTATTTCGGTAACATACCATAAAAGAGCCAAACATTCAGGGTAAACATCATAAATTTCATTTTCAGACGCAATAAGCCTTAATTGTTTCAAAGAGATACAATTAAAAGGTAACGCTGGGTGTCGGGGCTGTGACAGCAGGGAAATAGGATGCCTAAGAACCACAATTATCATAAAATTCATAGCTTTCAGGCCTTCAACGAATCAAAAATAACTGGGCAAAATGGCTATGTCCCTTGTCTAAAGTGCAAATGCATTCATTTGAACTTATGCGGATGTCACACTATAAAATGACATTCATGGACATTGCACAGCAAGATTAAAATAGTTATTTAAAAACGTTAGTGTTCACAATAAAAACGGATTAAAAACAAATTGGGTTTGTAATTGTTCAAACATAAAAATAAAAAGACTATTTACATTTTGGAATTAGTGACCATTATGACAGTTAATCTTGATAGGGTGAGCTGTCACGTCTATAACTCTCAGGAGTGGGTCGAGAGGGTTGCCAGTGCCCTCCTTCTAATCACCAAGGAGTGGCCCAAACATTTTGCAGTTGCGCACATGAATAAGGGTCTTGCATCTGATTTCAGTATGCGCAGGGCCACCATAGAGTCTCGGGTTCCAAGTTGTCTGCAAACTGGGGTTAGCCATTTGCCCCTAGGCTTTGTGTATGCTGTGCAAGCAAAGAGAACATCACCTATTGATTCGTGCAAGCAGGGGCAACCCTTTGGTTGGGCTTTATTGGTCGACCAAGAGATTGTAAATGCATTAATTACCAGAATACCATGCCTTAAATGAATGTAGAGCTTCCTGTCAGCCGGCACCTTGATTTTATATATACACGTAGCTTTCTAAGGTGTGACTGACTTTGAAGTCTCTAAATTCTACAGATAGTCTGCCCTGATTGCTAATCAAGTATGTATTTTGTTCAACCCATTCACAGTATAGTAATTTGAGCTGTCTTCTGGTGTTGGTTGGTGGACAAACAATATTATGTCCTAGTAGGCCAATGCTGGAAATAAGGCTTTTAACATATTTAATCCAGCCTATTTTGTTTGTGGTGTCTAACACACAGACCTCATTAAAAGCTGCAGTATAGTAATTCAGGGGTGGTGACCATCCACTGCCAAAATAGCAGGAGGTGAAGCTTCGCTAGGTCACTAATAGGCTTAATGTCCCTATCAAGCTTTAATGCGCAGAGAGGAGTGCTTTGCGGGAGGGAGACCAGATTTTTTAGGAACTTGTTCTCCAAGACTGTGAGGTCCCTTACTCTTGCCATACCCTACAACTCGGCCCCATAAAGGGCACTGCTCATAACCTTGCAGCTATATAGGTTCAGGGCTGGTGCTATTGGCTTAGTGTGAGAGAGACAATGTTCCTTCCTCAGAGCCCCAGTTACCTGGGAAAATTTGAGGTAGGCCTTATTGAGATGGTGTTTCCAGTACCTTGTTATATTCAAATATGCATGAACCTCAGTTTATGCACTGGCCGAAATTAAGAGTTACAAGGTATTTAACACATCTGATAATTATTGGATGTGGTAAATACCTCAAGCTTAGTTAAATTTCGGCAAGACAACCTGCTGGAATTTAACAGGGAAAATTTGGTAATTGTGTAAGGTATTTACCGTACCATGCAGATTGTGGTGCGCTAAAACACCAAAATCAGCATGTTATTCCCCCAATAACTCTTATAGGCGCTATTTATTGCACCTGATAAATAACGTACACCATGGTATTATTTATCAGGCGCATTAAATAGCACCTGTACTTGATGGTCGGTTCTTAGTAGGCAGCTATCTAAAAAGCAGTAGCATACTACCTAAAGTAGTTGCATACTCCTTTAAACAGTTGCATACAGTCTGAAGCAGTAGACTAGGACTGCTCACAGAAACATAACAAGCATTGTCATAGCCAATTGTTCTCGCCTTTGGAAACTTATAAGTATTTAATTATGCAGCACAATATCCTTGGTGCAACATCAAATGTTGCATAACTAAACCCTTATAATGTCCCAAAGGCGAGACCTATTGGCTATGCCAATGCTTGTTTATTATGTAGTACATTCGAAAGGTCTAAAGCTGTCTTTATGCCACACCTAAAAAGGTGCCTGTACTCTAAGTAAGGGCCCAAAAGACGAGACAGTTTATAGATCCTAAATGGGATGCAGTTAAAAAATGAAAATTACAAATTTTACTAACTTACTTTGGACTAGGCAGTGGTCCCTTAAACCACTGCATGCTCATAAAAATGTTTTGTCAACATTCACAAAGGAGAAGGGGCTCCATGGGGAACGAATGATTACCACCAATTTGGAGTTGATGGCAAAATGCTAATGTTTTACGATAGGATTTCGGTTCCAAAACATTAGTACATAAATTAAGGAATCGGCATTTAGAAGGGAGGCCCTTTACACGGCCCTTCCAAATACCAATTCAGAATTTTGTCTGAAACCCAAATTACGATAGATAATGCATTACTGAATCAAAGTTTGGGTTTTGTACCTTCCAAAAATACATGTTGTGGTCGCAAAGGCTCAAATTTGACCTTTGTGAACGTAAAACAAAAGAGCATCACAGCTGGCACTATTAGTGGCAGTATCATGAAAGTCGTCAAGGATTGAATTCGCATTCAGTCTATACCCTCTTGCGTGCGCGAACAGATTTGAGACAGCAAAGTGAAGAAGTTAGTATTGCTTGAAAACACTTCATTACAGCGTACGCCCTCAATTCGGCGACAAGAAGGCTTGGTTTCATCAGACAAGGGTCTGAATTAAGCTTTACCTGCTTTTCTATGTTCCGCAACAAGAGAGTAGGGCTGCTTGGAGACATTTCAAAATCGTTTGATGGCGAACAATCTGCTGCCTCTCGGGATGGCCGAAATGTCCCAGCTGTGTTCAATGTAGTCGCTGGATCCGACCGATGCGTCGACTGCTTCAGCAAGTCTTTTGCTAGAGGAAATTCTTCTAAGATCACCGTTCTCTAAGAAACAAGCAATTAAAAGAAGCCTGTTACAAATCAAAATAAGGGCCAAGTTACGATGGAACAAAACTGCTAGGTCTCTACCAGTTGAACGAGAAAAACCCCTTAGTCTAAAAGGAATTATGCGAAAGTGGAAAGGAATTAGTTACTTACCTGTACACTATAGTTCTCCAGTATTATCTTTCATAGATTCACATGCTTGTATCTTCCCTGTCGTCATGGTGGGAGTCTCACGGTAACAGAATGACCAAAGCAGTATCATAGAGAAGAAAACTGCATAGAAAAGCCCATAGGGTCTGTAGTATTTGGTAAACAGACCTCCTCATTGTTTGGTCCAAAAGTCAGCCAATCAGCATTGCTGCCCTGCCCTCACACTCCCCAGCAGAAGCTTCCTGCCTCAGATTTCCGTCCCCGAGTGAGAGACATGGATAAATACCGAGAAAACAGGTTCTGCCTGTGAAACGGGGAGGTGGGCGGGCGCATGTGAATCTATGAAAGATAATACTGGAGAACTATAGTGTACAGGTAAGTAACTAATTCCTTCTCCAGTATTACATCTTTCATAGATTCACATGCTTGTATCAGAGTAGTAAGTAGTGCTCACAAAACCTGCAGCGTTTCCAGGATAGAACCTAGAAGGAGGTTCTGCAGCTGAAACATTGTTAGAACATGATCTTAAAAATACACACGGCAGACAGGAATAAAAACTAAATTCCCCTTTATAACATATTGTGCAAGTTCTCGAAAGAAAACATATTAAAACCATCTACAACAATAGCAGATTTTATATATATATATATATATATATATATATATATATATATATATATATATACACTGTATAGAATATTAACAGAGAACCAAAGTATACCTTATTGAAATAGACGTTTCAGAACAGCTTGTCCCACTGCCGTGTCCTCTTTCCACGCAGTGTCCAGACAGTTGTGCTTGGTAAATGTATGCACACTCTTCCACGTCACCACTCTGCAGATGTCGGGCAGCGACACTCCTGCGAACAAGGCCATCGATGTCGCCATCTTCCTTGAGAAATGAGCATTCACTCTGGAATGAAGCGGCTTTCCAGCTTTTTCATGACATTTCATGATAGCCGATGATATCCATCTGGCGATACTCAGTCTTGACAGAGGGAGCCCTTTCCTTTGTCCTTCAAATGCAATAAATAACTGTTTGGATTTGCGGAATGTTCTTGTTCGTTCAATGTAGAAATTCAAACATCTAGCTATGTCCAAAGAATGCAACACTCTTTCTGCTTCAGATGAGGGATTGCTGAAGAAAGTAGGCAAAATAATTGGTTCGTTAAGGTGAAAAGAAGTAGGGACCTTGGGTATAAATGTAGGATTTGTCCGTAATATAACCCTGTCCTGGCGAAATTGAAGAAAAGGCTCTTCCACTGAAAAGGCTTGAATTTCGCTAACCCTCCTCGCCGATGTAAGGGCGAGCAGCAGGGCTGTCTTCCAAGAGAGGAATTGCAAGTCTGTCTTGTGTATAGGCTCGAAAGGTGACCTCATAAGTTGCACCAAAACTGTATTGAGGTGCCAGGGCACTGGCGGGCGCTGAATGGGTGGAAAAACTCTAAAGAGCCCTCTAACAAACTCCTTTATCAGTCTGTGAGACCAGAGAGACGGCTCGTCTGGCACTCTCCTGAATCTTGATATTGCCGCCAAATGCACTTTCAACGAGGCATGTGACAGACCTGCCTTTGATAACGACAACAGGTATGGCAGAATACCTTCTGGGGGTACCGTCAACGGGTGTAGACTTTGACTGGCACACCAGTGGCAGAAACGTGTCCATTTTGCCGTGTATGTCTTGTTGGTTGACATAGCTCTAGATTGCGATAGAATTTGTCTGCAGTCTTGTGGAATGCTCATGGCTTGGAATTCCCGCTCATGAGGTTCCATGCGGATAATTTTAGCGATGCTAGGTCTGGATGCAGAATTTGGCCGCTGCTCATCGAAATGAGGTTCTGGAATGTCGGGAATTGCACTTTGTTGCCTTTTGACATCTGCAGCAGATCTGAAAACCATGCCTGTCTCGGCCAAGCTGGTGTTATCAGAATGACATGACACGGTTCTGACCTCATTTTGAGAAGCACTCGCGGTATTAAGGGAATTGGTAGGAACGCGTAAGCGAACATTCCCGTCCAGTCTATGTGAAATGCATTTCCCTTGGAATCCCGCTGAGGGTACCTGGACACAAACTGATCACATTTCGAATTGTCCCGGGTTGCGAACAAGTCGAATGTTGGGGTGCCCCATCTTTGAAACACTCTGTGAAGCTGAGTGTCGTGCAGTTCCCACTCGTGCGACAAACTCGCCGTGCAACTTAGGACATCTGCCCGTGTGTTGAGGATGCCCTGTATATGCTGCACCTGAATAGAAATGTTGTGGCTTATCAGCCATTTCCAGAATCTTTGCCCCAGCGCAGAAAGTTGCTTGGATCTTGTTCCTCCTTGCTTTAGAAGATAAAACATAGTTGTGGTGCTGTCCATTTGAATGAGCACCGACGAGCTCCAGATTCTGGGCAGAAAAGCTTGGAGTCCCAGAAACACCGCTTTGAGCTCCAACATATTTATGTGGAGCTGTGCTTCCCAGTCTGACCAGCGGCCCTGGATTTCCAGCTCCTGAAGGTGCGCGCCCCATCCTTGCAACGAAGCGTCCGTCGTCATCACATATTTGTGATTCTGAGGTACAAAATTCAGACCCTGATTCAAGTTCTTCTGAACCTTACACCATGACATGGCCACCTTCATACAGTGAGTGATGGTAATCCGATCTTCGAAGGTTCCTTTGGACTGAACACACTGCTCGTCCAGATGTTCCTGCAAGGGTCTCATTTGAAGACGGCAGTTTGGAACCAGTGGGATGCAAGAGGACATCATCCCCAACAAGGATTTGTACATGTTATGTTATACCGGGGTTTTATATAGCATACAGCTACTCAAAAGAGTGTCCCGATGCTTTAAATTGCACACTAATCTCATAAAATAACAGCGAAAGTAAAGTAAAAGACAGAGATAAAAACCAGACAGGACCAGATAACTAAGAGGTAAAAAGCCAGGTTTTGAGCCCCTTCCTAAAAGCCAACAGGTTTGGAGTGCTGCGCAGGGTCACAGGCAACTTATTCCACAACTGGGGCGCCAATAATTTAAAAGAGCGGCCTCCAATACGTGCTTTCTTCACACGAGGCACCGAAGCAAGAAACAAGGATTCTGACCTAAGCGATCTTGCCGGATGGTAAAAGGTCAGCCTTTTCTGGAGGTATTTCGCTCCGGAGGCGTGCAGGGCTTTGTGTGCCAGAGTAAGAGTCTTGAAGATTATCCGCTTCCGGACAGGAAGCCAGTGCAGTGCCTCCAGGAGGCCCGAGGCTCTGGCACGGCGAGATAGTCCAAAGATGGCCCGTGCTGCCGAATTCTGGACAACCTGTAACCGTTGGAGCAGGTATTCTGGCAGGCCGAGATAAAGGATGTTGGAGTAGTCGATTCTCGAGCCTATGATCGCCTGTACCGTGATCTTCCAGTGTTCCTCCGATAACAGGGGGAGAAACTTACGTAGCATCCGGAGCAGGCCAAAGCAGGTGCCAGTGAGACCGATTACCTGTGAGCGTAGTGTGAGGCCATTATCGATCTTAATCCCAAGGTTTTTTGCCACCTGGGACGAACTTGCTGGTGGAAACATGTTCTCAGGCCACCACACTTTCCAGTCCGGGTCCCAACTGCACCCGAAAAAGAGGACCTCGGATTTATCCGAGTTGCACTTGAGGCTGTTATGTTGGAACCACTGAAACACAGCCTCAAGGCAACCCTGGATCCTGCCTCCATCGAAATCCGCACCCCTCTCACAGGTGAAGAGGAGCTGGGTTTCATCGGCGCAGGAAACGATCTGAGCCCCGAAAGACATCGCCAGAGCCCAAGAGGGGTCATGAAGATGTTGAATAGAGTTGGGCTCAGTACAGAGCCCTGAGGAACTCCGACACCCAATGGCGACATCTCGGCGGAGCAAGCAGAAGCCCAGACCGTTTGTCGACGGCCTGCCAGGAAGGATCGAAACCACTGGAGCACCGTCCCCCGGAGACCAATCTCTGAGAGTCTTGCGAGAAGACCCTCATGGGGGACGGTGTCAAAGGCCGCCGACAGATCTAACATCACCAGCATCGCTCTACCACCCGAATCCAGCACCTCCTTTATCGCCTCCGAGACTTCCAGGAGAGCTGTTTCGGTGCTAAGATTGGTGCGGAAACCCGATTGGGTAGGGTGCAGTAGGTCGTGGGACTCCAAGTAATCGGCAAGCACCTTGTGCACATGCTTTTCTATGACCTTCGCAAAAGCCGGCAGGAGTGAGATAGGTCTATAATTCGCCAACACCTCCACATCCAAACCAGGCTTTTTAAGCAAGGGAATAATCATTGCCTGCTTCCAGGACTGGGGAACCACACCCTGTGCCAGAGAACAGTTCAACAGGGGGTTCACATGTGGATTAATGATAGCTGCCATTTTTGCCAGAAATTTTGCGGGGCAGGCATCCCGGGGGGAACCTGATTTAAGCCCAGTCATCAGGTCAAATGAAGCGGTCATAGAGAGAGGAGGAAATACAGCCAGGCCCACACCTGCGTTAGGCAGGGTAACAGCGGCATTCTCCGCCCGGCCGGACATCTCAGGCTCCTGCACAGGGAAGGAGTCCTGGATCCGTTGGATCTTAGAGGTGAAAAAGTCCGCGATCGCCCTGACCCAAGGCGCAGGAGGGGGGGGGCCTGAGTTGGTGTCGCGCGTGAAGTTGTAAACTCCCGCACGGCGCACCGACCAGATGTTTCTGCGGGCGCCAGCCACATTCAGGGCAGCAATGCTTGCCCTTGTGGCGAGCAGGAAACACCGTCCGGCAAGAGCCATAGATATGCTGCCAGGACCGAAGTTCCGATCCCGAGTAGTGGAGCATAATGCTCACATATACATGCTACATGCTACATGCAAAATATAGCCCAGTCCTGCCCGTCGCCTCGAACGCCTCCGGGACGCTGACGGGCGCAGACGGGCAGGACTCTGGCACGACTCCGGCTAAGCGACGGTGTCCCGCTGCGCGATCCCGCTGCGCGGGAGAGGACGACTTTAAATAGGCGTCTCCCACAACCACTCGAGCGTCGGGACGCTCCAAGATGGCGCCCGCGCACAAACACACTCACCCCAAACAAAGATGGCGCCCGCACAGAAGTGAACCTTTTTGTCTGAAGGGATGTTGCAAGGCCCATTATCTTTTTCATGCTTTCTTCCGACAGGTATGCTTTCGTTGCCTTGGTGCATATCCATGCCCCTAGGAATTGGATGCCCTGAGCTGGAATCAGTGAAGACTTTTCCAAGTTGGTTCTTAGGCCTAACCGATGGAACAGGCGTATGCAGCACTGAAGGGACCTTCTGGCTCCTGTGAATGATGGACCTGTCACCAGCCAATCGTCCAGATATGGGTAAATGCAATGCCCTCTTAGCCTCAAGTGGGCCGCCACCGGGGCGATGCATTTGGTAAACACCCTTGGACCGTTTTGAGGCCAAATGGTAACACCTTGACTTGGAAATGGCGACTCTCCACAGCGAATCTTAAATACTTTCTGTGCTTCCGATGAATTGGGATATGGAAGTACGCATCCATGAGATCCAACGACGCCATGAAGTCTTTCTTTTTTAACATTAGGAGGATCTCTTGCAACAAGAGCATTCGGAAGGGAATTTTCTTTATGTATTAATTCAGATCCCTCAAATCCAATACCTGTCTCCACTTCATAGTGTGTTTCTTATTGATGAGGAAGAAATGCGAATTGAAGCCTTTCCCTCTGTGTTGTTGCGGTACTTCTTTTATAGCCCCCTTCTGCAAGAGTGATTGGACTTCTTTTTGCAGCTCCTGACGATGTTGGTGGTGTCTGAGCACCGGGGGATGATCTGGTGGCATTTCCACAAACTCTAGGGTATGGCCTCTGCTTATTACGTCCAAAACCCATTTGTCCGATGTTATGGACATCCAATTGTCGAAGTAGTGAGACAGATAGTGGTCGTTTTTCCGGGATCTGCTGTGTGGGGAGCGCCGGCCTGAGATCATTGTCGTCTGTTAGATTGTTGATTCTTTCCTCTATTGGAAGACTTGCCCCTAGACTGCTGCTGGAAAGTGGAGTTGGAGGGCCTATACTGATTGCCTGTATTGTATTGCCTATATCCTTGTTGGTTATAAGGCTGATGTTGGATGGATATGAAGACCTCTGATTAGATTGACCCCTTGCACCTCTTTTACGAAAGGACTGGAACCGTCCTTGCTGAAGGGATCCCAGTGCTCTAGCTGTATCTGTGTCTGACTTGATACCCCGTAGCGCTTCGTCTACGTGCTTTCCAAAAAGATTTTTGCATGTCAACAATCTTCGCCTGCACCTCCGGACAAAAGGATGTTGCCTTTAGCCAACCCTGCCTCCGAAGTGAAACTGCTCCTGCCATCTGCCTGAAGGCCATAGAGGAAACATCCATGGCAATGTCAATAAATTCCGATGCCGACTTTGCCCCATCGCGGAGGATAGCAGCTGCCTCTTCTTTCTTATCATCCGGTAGTGCAGACAGAATGGGTGCCAAATCCGACCACATTTGCCTGTTAAAACAGCTAATAAGGGCCATAGCATTGGCTGCTTTAATCATAGAGGCTGCCATGACCGCAAACCTCTTCCCGGCTCCATCCATCCTCCGTCCTTCTTTGTCTGGCGGCACCATTGAAGTAGCAACTGGATTCTTTGAATTCCTCTGCGCCCCCTGCATCACCACCGACTCCGGTCTCGGGTGTCCTATCAGACAGGCCTCAGCAGACTCTGGTACTCTATACTTCTTTTCGATTCTAGGAACCAAAACGGCGATGGAAGCCGGTGTCTTCAAAATTTTTAGGCCCTCTTCCCAAATGTGAGGAATAATCGGGATTGAGCGGGCAGATTTCCTGGTGTCATCTTTGAAATCATATAAGAAACATTCCGTTTCTTTAACTTCCATTTCCAAATCAAACCTCTTAGCTGCTTTTTACATAATGTCATGGAATCCTCCAATATCCTGAGGAGGAGAAGTGGTTGGCGGCGGAGTAGGTGAAGGGGCCGACGTCAAAATGTACTCATTCCACTCCTGCCCCGTAGAATCTTGTAGAAGTTCACCTTCCTCAGGTTGCTCATCATCATCAGTATTCGTCAGATCGTCCCTGATTGTTATCACTGGTGGTGATCTCACAACCTGCTCATGAGGAGTAGATTGGTTCTTTGGAGGTTGCGTTGTAGCCGCCGGCGTAGAGGACGGAGGCGCATTTGCCTCTGGAAAACGACGATAATAGTCGTTAATCATGAACCTCAGGTCAGAGACAAGAGAAACAGGTATGGAGACTGACTCTTCTCGAGACTCCTCTCGCGATTCTTCTTGTTGCTCATCATCCTCATTATAGTTACAGGTCTCCTGGAAAGATTCATATCTTGTAGATTGAGCTATCTCCTTGAAGGAAAACACCTCCTCTTCATCTGTGTCCTGGCTCTTTATTCTAAGTTGTAAAGGGCTATAGGCCGCTCCTGACGACTCCTCTCCTTCTGAGTCCTGTTCCAGCAAAGAAGATGGGGGTAGAGGCGAAATCTGCGTCCACGATGTGTATTCTGCAGATTTGCTTATGGTCGCCGAACCCCTCGACGACTGAAATGAGCGAATGGAGATCAATGTCTTCGACTGTGGTGATTTAAATGCCTTTGCCGTTGAAATTACACTCTTCGTCGACGGTGTCGTCGTCGACATAGCCATCGTCGACGGAGCCGTCGTCACCAAAGCCATCGTCGACGAGACCGTCGTCGACGGAGTCTCCGTCGACGGAGTAGTCGACGTCTTCGTCACTGATCCTTTCGTCGTCGACGACATCGTCGTCGATGGTTTCTTCGTCGACGGAATGGTCAAACTTGTCGACGTAGTCATCGTCGACGATGCCTTAGTTCCTGTCGTGGATGGAGCTTCTGCCGTCGAAACAGTCGTCGTCGACGGTGAGGTCGTTGACGGGGCTGAAGAATTTACCACAGATTTTGCAGCAGAA